>NC_088715.1:26439962-27099962 GCF_963576615.1 Watersipora subatra
CAACCTTTAGGTTAACAGTCGAACGCACTAACCGATTGCACCACAGAGACAACATAACAGGCTTTGTAATCTGTGAAAAGAGCATGACAGCTAATCATTTGGTGTTTTTAAATACTGCGCGATTTAAAATTAAAAACATTCGTCTATGGCAGAAATTGAACTAACAACTGTTCGGTTACCAAAGGAACATGCTACAAGATTATGCCACAAAGAAAACATGTCAGAATATCTAACCTGTGAAACGAGCAAGACAAAAATTCATTTTCAAGTTTCGAAGTTGATTGTGTTAAAATTTATAAATGCTCGTCCCTGGGTGGGCTTGAACCACCAACCTTTCAGTTAACAGCCGAACGCGCTAACCGATTGCGCCACAGAGACAACATAACAGGCTTTTTAATCTGTGAAACGAGCATGACACATAATTATTTGCTGGTTTTTAATACTGCGCTTACTAAAATTAAAAACAATCATCTATGGCAAAAATTGAAATACCAACTGGTTGGTTACCAAACGAACGTGCTGCCAGAATGTGTCACGAAAAAAACATGTCAAAATATCAAACCTGTGAAACGAGCAAGACACAAATTCATTTTTAAGTTTCGAATTTGATTGTGTCAAAATTTATAAATGCTCGTCCCTGGGTGGGCTTGAACCACCAACCTTTCGGTTAACAGCCGAACGCGCTAACCGATTGCGCCACAGAGACAACATAACAGGTTTTTTAATCTGTGAAACGAGCATGACACCTCATCATTTGCTGGTTTTTAATACTGTGCGATTTAAAATTAAAAACAATCGTCTATGGGAGAAATTGAACTACCAACTGTTTGGTTACCAAACGAACGTGCTGCCAGAATGTGCCACAAAGAACACATGTCAAATTATCTAACTTGTGAAACGAGCAAATCAAAAATTCATTTTCAAGTTTCGAAGTTGATTGTGTCAAAATTTATAAATGCTCATCCCTGGGTGGGCTTGAACCACCAACCTTTCGGTTAACAGCCGAACGCGCTAACCGATTGCGCCACAGAGACAACATAACAGGCTTTTTAATCTGTGAAACGAGCATGACACCTAATTATTTGCTGGTTTTTAATACTGCGCTTACTAAAATTAAAAACAATCATCTATGGCAAAAATTGAAGTACCAACTGGTTGGTTACCAAACGAACGTGCTGCCAGAATGTGTCACAAAAAAAACATGTCAAAATATCAAACCTGTGAAACGAGCAAGACACAAATTCATTTTTAAGTTTCGAATTTGATTGTGTCAAAATTTATAAATGCTCGTCCCTGGGTGGGCTTGAACCACCAACCTTTCGGTTAACAGCCGAACGCGCTAACCGATTGCGCCACAGAGACAACATAACAGGTTTTTTAATCTGTGAAACGAGCATGACACCTAATCATTTACATGTTTTTAAAATTGTGTGTATTAAAATTAAAAACAATCGTCTATGCGAGAAATTGAACCAACAACTGTTTGGTGACCAACCGAACGTGCTACCAAAATGTGCCACAAAGAGAACATGTCAAAATATCTAACCTGTGAAACGAGCAAATCAAAAATTCATTTTCAAGTTTCGAAGTTGATTGTGTCAAAATTTATAAATGCTCATCCCTGGGTGGGCTTGTACCACCAACCTTTCGGTTAACAGCCGAACGCGCTAACCGATTGCGCCACAGAGACAACATAACAGGTTTTTTAATCTGTGAAACGAGCATGACACCTCATGATTTGCTGGTTTTTAATACTGTGCGATTTAAAATTAAAAACAATCGTCTATGGGAGAAATTGAACTACCAACTGTTTCGTTACCAAACGAACGTGCTGCCAGAATGTGCCACAAAGAACACATGTCAAATTATCTAACTTGTGAAACGAGCAAGACAAAAATTCATTTTCAAGTTTCGAATTTGATTGTGTCAAAATTTATAAGTGCTCGTCGCAGGGCGGGCTTTAACCACCAACCTTTCGGTTAACAGCCGAACGCGCCAACCGATTGCGCCACAGAGACAGCATATCAGGCTTTTTATATCTGTGAAACGAGCATGACACCTAATCATTTGCTGGTTTTTAAAACTGTGCGATGTAAAATTACAAACAATGGTCTGTGGCAGAAAATGAACTAACAACTGTTCGGTTACCAAAGGAACATGCTACAAGAATGTGCCACAAAGATAACAGGTCAGAATATCTAACCTGTGAGACGAGCAAGCCAAAAATTCATTTTCAAGTTTCGAATTTGATTGGTTCAAAATTTACAAGGGCTCGTCCCTGGGTGGGCTTGAACCACCAACGTTTCGGTTAACAGCCGAATGCGATAACCGATTGCACCACAGAGACAACATATCAGGCTTTTTAATGTGTGAAACGAAGATGACACCTAACTATTTGCTGGTTTTTAATACTACGCCTACTAAAATTAGAAACAATCATCTATGGCAGAAATTGAACTACCAACTGTTTGGTTACTAAACGAACGCGCTGCCAGAATGTGCCACAAAGAACACATGTCAAAATATCTAACCTGTGAAACGAGCAAGACCAAATTTCATTTTCAAGTTTCGAATTTGTTTGTGTCAAAATTTATAAATGCTCGTCCCCGGGTGGGCTTGAACCACCAACCTTTAGGTTAACAGTCGA
The DNA here is from genome assembly GCF_963576615.1 of Watersipora subatra. Classification (NCBI taxonomy): domain Eukaryota; kingdom Metazoa; phylum Bryozoa; class Gymnolaemata; order Cheilostomatida; family Watersiporidae; genus Watersipora; species Watersipora subatra. The sequence continues at coordinate 26,442,610 of NC_088715.1, forward strand.
ACGCACAAACCGATTGCACCACAGAGACAACATAACAGGCTTTTTAATCTGTGAAAAGAGCATGACAGCTAATCATTTGGTGTTTTTAAATACTGCGCGATTAAAAATTAAAAACATTCGTCTATGGCAGAAATTGAACTAACAACTGTTCGGTTACCAAAGGAACATGCTACAAGATTATGCCACAAAGAAAACATGTCAGAATATCTAACCTGTGAAACGAGCAAGACAAAAATTCATTTTCAAGTTTCGAAGTTGATTGTGTTAAAATTTATAAATGCTCGTCCCTGGGTGGGCTTGAACCACCAACCTTTTGGTTAACAGCCGAACGCGCTAACCGATTGCACCACAGAGACAACATAACAGGCTTTTTAATCTGTGAAACGAGCATGACACATAATTATTTGCTGGTTTTTAATACTGCGCTTACTAAAATTAAAAAAAATCATCTATGGCAAAAATTGAAATACCAACTGGTTGGTTACCAAACGAACGTGCTGCCAGAATGTGTCACAAAAAAAACATGTCAAAATATCAAACCTGTGAAACGAGCAAGACACAAATTCATTTTTAAGTTTCGAATTTGATTGTGTCAAAATTTATAAATGCTCGTCCCTGGGTGGGCTTGAACCACCAACCTTTCGGTTAACAGCGGAACACGCTAACCGATTGCGCCACAGAGACAACATAACAGGTTTTTTAATCTGTGAAACGAGCATGACACCTCATCATTTGCTGGTTTTTAATACTGTGCGATTTAAAATTAAAAACAATCGTCTATGGGAGAAATTGAACTACCAACTGTTTGGTTACCAAACGAACGTGCTGCCAGAATGTGCCACAAAGAACACATGTCAAATTATCTAACTTGTGAAACGAGCAAGACAAAAATTCATTTTCAAGTTTCCAATTTAATTGTGTCAAAATTTATAAGTGCTCGTCGCAGGGCGGGCTTGAACCACCAACCTTTCGGTTAACAGCCGAACGCACCAACCGATTGCGCCACAGAGACAGCATATCGGGCTTTTTATATCTGTGAAACGAGCATGACACCTAATCATTTGCTGGTTTTTAAAACTGTGCGATTTAAAATTACAAACAATGGTCAAAGGCAGAAAATGAACTAACAACTGTTCGGTTACCAAAGGAACATGCTACAAGAATGTGCCACAAAGATAACAGGTCAGAATATCTAACCTGTGAGACGAGCAAGACAAAAATTCATTGTCAAGTTTTGAATTTGATTGGTTCGAAATTTACAAGGGCTCGTACCTGGGTGGGCTTGAACCACCAACCTTTCGGTTAACAGCCGAATGCGATAACCGATTGCACCACAGAGACAACATATCAGGCTTTTTAATGTGTGAATTGAAGATGACACCTAACTATTTGCTGGTTTTTAATACTACGCTTACTAAAATTAGAAACATTCATCTATGCGAGAAATTGAACTACCAACTGTTTGGTTACCAAATTATTGCGCTGCCAGAATGTGCCACAAAGAAAACATGTCAAAATATCTAACTTGTGAAACGAGCAAGACAAAAATTCATTTTCAAGTTTCGAATTTGATTGTGTCAAAATTTATAAGTGCTCGTCCCTGGGTGGGCTTGAACCACCAACCTTTCGGTAAACAGCCGAATGCGCTAACCGATTCCACCACAGAGACAATATAACAGGTTTTTTAATCTGTGAAACGAGCATGACACCTAATCATTTGCATGTTTTTAAAATTGTGTGTATTAAAATTAAAAACAATCGTCTATGCGAGAAATTGAACCAACAACTGTTTGGTGACCAACCGAACGTGCTACCAAAATGTGCCACAAAGAAAACATGTCAAAATATCTAACCTGTGAAACGAGCAAATCAAAATGTCATTTTCAAGTTTCGAAGTTGATTGTGTTAAAATTTATAAATGCTCGTCCTTGGGTGGGCTTGAACCACCAACCTTTCGGTTAACAGCCGAACGCGCTAACCGATTGCACCACAGAGACAACATAACAGGTTTTTTAATTTGTGAAACGAGCATGACACCTAATTATTTGCTGGTTTTCAATACTGCGCTTACTAAAATTAAAAACAATCATCTATGGCAAAAATTGAAATACCAACTGGTTGGTTACCAAATGAACGTGCTGCCAGAATGTGTCACAAAAAAACATGTCAAAATATCAAACCTGTGAAACGAGCAAGACACAAATTCATTTTTAAGTTTCGAATTTGATTGTGTCAAAATTTATAAATGCTCGTCCCTGGGTGGGCTTGAACCACTAACCTTTCGGTTAACAGCCGAACGCGCTAACCGATTGCGCCACAGAGACAACATAACAAGTTTTTTAATCTGTGAAACGAGCATGACACCTCATCATTTGCTGGTTTTTAATACTGTGCGATTTAAAATTAAAAACAATCGTCTATGGGAGAAATTGAACTACCAACTGTTTGGTTACCAAACGAACGTGCTGCCAGAATGTGCCACAAAGAACACATGTCAAATTATCTAACTTGTGAAACGAGCAAGACAAAAATTCATTTTCAAGTTTCGAATTTGATTGTGTCAAAATTTATAAGTGCTCGTCGCAGGGCGGGCTTGAACCACCAACCTTTCGGTTAACAGCCGAACGCGCCAACCGATTGCGCCACAGAGACAGCATATCGGGCTTTTTATATCTGTGAAACGAGCATGACACCTAATCATTTGCTGGTTTTTAAAACTGTGCGATTTAAAATTACAAACAATGGTCTATGGCAGAAATGAACCAACAACTGTTCGGTTACCCAAGGAACATGCTACAAGAATGTGCCACAAAGATAACAGGTCAGAATATCTAACCTGTGAGACGCGCAAGACAAAAATTCATTTTCAAGTTTTGAATTTGATTGGTTCAAAATTTACAAGGGCTCGTACCTGGGTGGGCTTGAACCACCAACCTTTCGGTTAACAGCCGAATGCGATAACCGATTGCACCACAGAGACAACATATCAGGCTTTTTAATGTGTGAATTGAAGATGACACCTAACTATTTGCTGGTTTTTAATACTACGCTTACTAAAATTAGAAACAATCATCTATGCGAGAAATTGAACTACCAACTGTTTGGTTTCCAAATTAACGCGCTGCCAGAATGTGCCACAAAGAAAACATGTCAAAATATCTAACTTGTGAAACGAGCAAGACAAAAATTCATTTTCAAGTTTCGAATTTGATTGTGTCAAAATTTATAAATGCTCGTCGCTGGGTGGGCTTGAACCACCAACCTTTCGGTTAACAGCCGAACGCGCTAACCGATTGCGCCACAGAGACAACATAACAGGTTTTTTAATCTGTGAAACGAGCATGACACCTCATCATTTGCTGGTTTTTAATACTGTGCGATTTAAAATTAAAAACAATCGTCTATGGGAGAAATTGAACTACCAACTGTTTGGTTACCAAACGAAAGTGCTGCCAGAATGTGCCACAAAGAACACATGTCAAAATATCTAACTTGTGAAACGAGCAAGACAAAAATTCATTTTCAAGTTTCAAATTTGATTGTGTCAAAATTTATAAGTGCTCGTCCCTGGGCGGGCTTGAACCACCAACCTTTCGGTTAACAGCCGAACGCGCCAACCGATTGCACCACAGAGACAGCATATCAGGCTTTTTATATCTGTGAAACGAGCATGACACCTAATCATTTGCATGTTTTTAAAATTGTGTGTATTAAAATTAAAAACAATCGTCTATGCGAGAAATTGAACCAACAACTGTTTGGTGACCAACCGAACGTGCTACTAAAATGTGCTACAAAGAGAACCTGTCAAAATATCTAACCTGTGAAACGAGCAAATCAAAAATTCATTTTCAAGTTTCGAAGTTGATTGTGTGAAAATTTATAAATGCTCATCCCTGGGTGGGCTTGAACCACCAACCTTTCGGTTAACAGCCGACTGCGCTAACCGATTGCGCCACAGAGACAACATAACAGGTTTTTTAATCGGTGAAACGAGCATGACACCTAATCACTTGCATGTTTTTAAAATTGTGTGTATTAAAATTAAAAACAATCATCTATGGCAGAAATTGAACTACCAACGGTTTGGTTACCAAACGAACGCGCTGCCAGAATGTGCCACAAAAAAAAACATGTCAAAATATCTAACCTGTGAAACGAGCAAGACAAAAATTCATTTTCAAGTTTCGAAAATGATTGTGTCAAAATTTACAAAGGCTCGTCCCTAGGTGGGCTTGAACCACCAACCTTTCGGTTAACAGCCGAACGCGCTAACCGATTGCGCCACAGAGACAACATAACAGGCTTTTTAATCTGTGAAACGAGCATGACACCTAATTATTTGCTGGTTTTTAATACTGCGCTTACTAAAATTAAAAACAATCATCTATGGCAAAAATTGAAATACCAACTGGTTGGTTACCAAACGAACGTGCTGCCAAAAAGTGTCACAAAAAAAACATGTCAAAATATTAAACCTGTGAAACGAGCGAGACACAAATTCATTTTCAAGTTTCGAATTTAATTGTGTCAAAATTTATAAATGCTCGTCCCTGGGTGGGCTTGAACCACCAACCTTTCGGTTAACAGCCGAACGCGTTAACCGATTGCGCCACAGAGACAACATAACAGGTTTTTTAATCTGTGAAACGAGCATGACACCTCATCATTTGCTGGTTTTTAATACTGTGCGATTTAAAATTAAAAACAATCGTCTATGCGAGAAATTGAACAAACAACTGTTTGGTGACCAACCGAACGCGCTACCAGAATGTGCCACAAAGAAAACATGTCAAAATATCTAACCTGTGAAACGAGCAAGACAAAAATTCATTTTCAAGTTTCGAATTTGATTGTGTCAAAATTTATAAGTGCTCGTCCCTGGGCGGGCTTGAACCACCAAACTTTCGGTTAACAGCCGAACGCACCAACCGATTGCGCCACAGAGACAGCATAGCAGGCTTTTTATATCTGTGAAACGAGCATGACACCTAATCATTTGCATGTTTTTAAAATTGTGTGTATTAAAATTAAAAACAATCGTCTATGCGAGAAATTGAACAAACAACTGTTTGGTGACCAACCGAACGCGCTACCAGAATGTGCCACAAAGAAAACATGTCAAAATATCTAACCTGTGAAACGGACAAAACAAAAATTCATTTTCAAGTTTCGAATTTGATTGTGTCAAATTTTACAAAAGCTCGTCCCTGAGTGGGCTTGAACCACCAACCTTTTGGTTAACAGCCAAACGCGCTAACCGATTGCGCCACAGAGACAACATAACAGGCTTTTTAATCTGTGAAACGAGCATGACACCTCATCATTTGCTGGTTTTTAATACTGCGCGATCTGAGTTTAAAAACAATCGTCTATGGGAGAAGTTGAACTAACAACTGTTTGGTTACAAAAGGAACATGCTACAAGAATGTGCCACAAAGATAACATGTCAGAATATCAAACCTGTGAAACGAGCAAGACAAAAATTCAGTTTCAAGTTTCGAATTTGATTGTATCGAAATTATAAAAGCTAATTTCTTAGTGGGATTGAACCACCAACTTTTTGGTTAACAGCTGAACCATCAAACCGATTGCACCACAGAGAAAAATAACAGGCTTTTTAATCTGTGCAACGAGCATGACACCTAATCATTTGCTGGTTTTTAATACTGTGCAATTTAAAATTAAAAACAATCGTCTATGGGAGAAATTGAACTACAAACTGTTCGGTTACCAAACGAACGTGCTGCCAGAATGTGCCACAAAGAGAACATGTCAAAATATCTAACCTGTGAAACGAGCAAGACAAAAATTCATTTTCAAGTTTCGAAGTTGATTGTGTCAAAATTTATAAATGCTCATCCCTGGGTGGGCTTGAACCACCAACCTTTCGGTTAACAGCCGAACGCGCTAACCGATTGCGCCACAGAGACAACATAACAGGTTTTTTAATCTGTGAAACGAGCATGACACCTAATCATTTGCATGTTTTTATTACTGCGCGTATTAAAATTAAAAACCATTGTCTTTGACAGAAATTGAACTACAAACTGTTCGGTTACCAAAGGAACATGCTACAAGATTATGCCACAAAGAAGGCATGTCAGAATATCTAACCTGTGAAACGAGCAACACAAAAATTCATTTCCAAGTTTCGAAGTTGATTGTGTTAAAATCTATGAATGCTCGTCCCTAGGTGGGCTTGAACCACCAACCTTTCGGTTAACAGCCGAACGCGCTAACCGATTGCACCACAGAGACAACATAACAGGCTTTTTAATCTGTGAAACGAGCATGACACCTAATCATTTGCTGGTTTTTAAAATTGTGTGTATTAAAATTAAAAACAATCGTCTATGCGAGAAATTGAACAAACAACTGTTTGGTGACCAACCGAACGCGCTACCAGAATGGGCCACAAAGAAAACATGTCAAAATATCTAACCTGTGAAAGGAGCAAAACAAAAATTCATTTTCAAATTTCGAATTTGATTGTGTTAAATTTTACAAAGGCTCGTCCCTGGGTGGGCTTGAACCACCAACCTTTCGGTTAACAGCCAAACGCGCTAACCGATTGCACCACAGAGACAACATAACAGGCTTTTTAATCTGTGAAACGAGCATGACACCTAATCATTTGCTGGTTTTTAATACTGTGCGATTTAAAATTACAAACAATGGTCTATGGCAGAAATTGAACTAACAACTGTTCGGTTACCCAAGGAACATGCTAAAAGAATGTGCCGCAAAGATAACATGTCAGAATATCTAACCTGTGAAACGAGCAAGACAAAAATTCATTTTCAAGTTTCGAATTTGATTAGTTCAAAATTTACAAGGGCTCGTCCCTGGGTGGGCTTGAACCACCAACCTTTCGGTTAACAGCCGAATGCGATAACCGATTGCACCACAGAGAAAACATATCAGGCTTTTTAATCTGTGAAACGAAGATGACACCTAATTATTTGCTGGTTTTTAATACTATGCTTACTAAAAGTAAAAATAATCATCTATGGCAGAAATTGAACTACCAACTGTTTGGTTACCAAACAAACGTGCTGCCAGAATGTGCCACAAAGAAAACATGTCAAAATATCTAACTGGTGAAACGAGCAGGACAAAAATTCATTTTCAAGTTTAAAATTTGATTGTTTCCAGATTTATAAATGCTCGTCCCTGGGTGGGCTTGACTCACCAACCTTTCGGTTAACAGACAAACGCGCTAACCGATTGCACCACAGAGACAACATAACAGGCTTTTTAATCTGTGAAACGAGCATGACACCTCATCATTTGCTGGTTTTTAATACTGCGCGATATAAATTTAAAAACAATCGTCTATGGGAGAAGTTGAACTAACAACTGTTTGGTTACAAAAGGAACATACTACAAGAATGTGCCACAAAGATAACGTGTCAGAATATGAAACCTGTGAAACGAGCAAGACAAAAATTCAGTTTCAAGTTTCGAATTTGATTGTATCGAAATTATAAAAGCTAATTTCTTAGTGGGATTGAACCACCAACTTTTCGGTTAACAGCTGAACCATCAAACCGATTGCACCACAGAGACAAGATAACAGGCTTTTTAATCTGTGCAACGAGCATGACACCTAATCATTTGCTGGTTTTTAATACTGCGCATATTAAAATTAAAAACCATCGTCTTTGACAGAAATTGAACTGCAAACTGTTCGTTTACCAAAGGAACATGCTATAAGATTGTGCCACAATGAAAACATGTCAGAATATCTAACCTGTGAAACGAGCAAAACAAGAATTCATTTTCAAGTTCCGATATTGATTGTGTCAAAATTTACAAAGGCTCGTCTCTGGGTGGGCTTGAACCACCAACCTTTCGGTTAACAGCCGAACGCGCTAACCGATTTCGCCACAGAGACAACATAACAGGCTTTTTAATCTGTGAAACGAGCATGACAGCTAATCATTTAGTGTTTTTAAATACTGTGCGATTTAAAATTAAAAACAATCGTCTATGGGAGAAATTGAACTACCAACTGTTTGGTTACCAAACAAACGTGCTGCCAGAATGTGCCACAAAGAAAACATGTCAAAATATCTAACTTGTGAAACGAGCAGGACAAAAATTCATTTTCAAGTTTCGAATTTAATTGTGTCAAAATTTATAAATGCTCGTCCCTGGGTGGGCTTGAACCACCAACCTTTCGGTTAACAGCCGAACGCGTTAACCGATTGCGCCACAGAGACAACATAACAGGTTTTTTAATCTGTGAAACGAGCATGACACCTCATCATTTGCTGGTTTTTAATACTGTGCGATTTAAAATTAAAAACAATCGTCTATGGGAGAACTTGAACTACCAACTGTTTGGTTGCCAAACGAACGCGCTGCCAGAATGTGCCACAAAGAACACATGTCAAAATATCTAACTTGTGAAACGAGCAAGACAAAAATTCATTTTCAAGTTTCGAATTTGATTGTGTCAAAATTTATAAGTGCTCGTCCCTGGGCGGGCTTGAACCACCAAACTTTCGGTTAACAGCCGAACGCACCAACCGATTGCGCCACAGAGACAGCATATCAGGCTTTTTATATCTGTGAAACGAGCATGACACCTAATCATTTGCATGTTTTTAAAATTGTGTGTATTAAAATTAAAAACAATCGTCTATGCGAGAAATTGAACCAACAACTGTTTGGTGACCACCCGAACATGCTACCAAAATGTGCCACAAAGAGAACATGTCAAAATATCTAACCTGTGAAACGAGCAAATCAAAAATTCATTTTCAAGTTTCGAATTTGATTGTGTCAAAATTTATAAATGCTCATCCCTGGGTGGGCTTGAACCACCAACCTTTCGGTTAACAGCCGAACGCGCTAACCGTTTGCGCCACAGAGACAACATAACAGGTTTTTTAATCTGTGAAACGAGCATGACACCTAATCATTTGCATGTTTTTAATACTGCGCGTATTAAAATTAAAAACCATCGTCTTTGACAGAAATTGAACTACAAACTGTTCGGTTACCAATGGAACATGCTACAAGATTATGCCACAAAAAAAACATGTCAGAATATCTAACCTGTGAAACGAGCAACACAAAAATTCATTTCCAAGTTTCGAAGTTGATTGTGTTAAAATTTATAAATGCTCGTCCCTAGGTGGGCTTGAACCACCAACCTTTCGGTTAACAGCCGAACGCGCTAACCGATTGCGCCACAGAGACAACATAACAAGTTTTTTAATCTGTGAAACGAGCATGACACCTAATTATTTGCTGGTTTTTAATACTGCGCTTACTAAAATTAAAAACAATCATCTATGGCAAAAATTGAAATACCAACTGGTTGGTTACCAAACGAACGTGCTGCCAGAATGTGTCACAAAAAAACATGTCAAAATATCAAACCTGTGAAACGAGCAAGACACAAATTCATTTTTGAGTTTCGAATTTGATTGTGTCAAAATTTACATATGCTCGTCCCTGGGTGGGCTTGAACCAACCAACCTTTCGGTTAACAGCCGAACGCGCTAACCGATTGCGCCACAGAGACAACATAACAGGCTTTTTAATCTGTGAAACGAGCATGACACCTAATTATTTGCTGGTTTTTAATACTGCGCTTACTAAAATTAAAAACAATCATCTATGGCAAAAATTGAAATACCAACTGGTTGGTTACCAAACGAACGTGCTGCCAAAAAGTGTCACAAAAAAAACATGTCAAAATATTAAACCTGTGAAACGAGCGAGACACAAATTCATTTTCAAGTTTCGAATTTAATTGTGTCAAAATTTATAAATGCTCGTCCCTGGGTGGGCTTGAACCACCAACCTTTCGGTTAACAGCCGAACGCGTTAACCGATTGCGCCACAGAGACAACATAACAGGTTTTTTAATCTGTGAAACGAGCACGACACCTCATCATTTGCTGGTTTTTAATACTGTGCGATTTAAAATTAAAAACAATCGTCTATGGGAGAACTTGAACTACCAACTGTTTGGTTACCAAACGAACGCGCTGCCAGAATGTGCCACAAAGAACACATGTCAAAATATCTAACTTGTGAAACGAGCAAGACAAAAATTCATTTTCAAGTTTCGAATTTGATTGTGTCAAAATTTATAAGTGCTCGTCCCTGGGCGGGCTTGAACCACCAAACTTTCGGTTAACAGCCGAACGCACCAACCGATTGCGCCACAGAGACAGCATATCAGGCTTTTTATATCTGTGAAACGAGCATGACACCTAATCATTTGCATGTTTTTAAAATTGTGTGTATTAAAATTAAAAACAATCGTCTATGCGAGAAATTGAACCAACAACTGTTTGGTGACCACCCGAACGTGCTACCAAAATGTGCCACAAAGAGAACATGTCAAAATATCTAACCTGTGAAACGAGCAAATCAAAAATTCATTTTCAAGTTTCGAATTTGATTGTGTCAAAATTTATAAATGCTCATCCCTGGGTGGGCTTGAACCACCAACCTTTCGGTTAACAGCCGAACGCGCTAACCGTTTGCGCCACAGAGACAACATAACAGGTTTTTTAATCTGTGAAACGAGCATGACACCTAATCATTTGCATGTTTTTAATACTGCGCGTATTAAAATTAAAAACCATCGTCTTTGACAGAAATTGAACTACAAACTGTTCGGTTACCAAAGGAACATGCTACAAGATTATGCCACAAAAAAAACATGTCAGAATATCTAACCTGTGAAACGAGCAACACAAAAATTCATTTCCAAGTTTCGAAGTTGATTGTGTTAAAATTTATAAATGCTCGTCCCTAGGTGGGCTTGAACCACCAACCTTTCGGTTAACAGCCGAACGCGCTAACCGATTGCGCCACAGAGACAACATAACAAGTTTTTTAATCTGTGAAACGAGCATGACACCTAATTATTTGCTGGTTTTTAATACTGCGCTTACTAAAATTAAAAACAATCATCTATGGCAAAAATTGAAATACCAACTGGTTGGTTACCAAACGAACGTGCTGCCAGAATGTGTCACAAAAAAACATGTCAAAATATCAAACCTGTGAAACGAGCAAGACACAAATTCATTTTTGAGTTTCGAATTTGATTGTGTCAAAATTTACATATGCTCGTCCCTGGGTGGGCTTGAACCAACCAACCTTTCGGTTAACAGCCGAACGCGCTAACCGATTGCGCCACAGAGACAACATAACAGGTTTTTTAATCTGTGAAAAGAGCATGACACCTAATCATTTGCTGGTTTTTAAAATTGTGTGTATTAAAATTAAAAACAATCGTCTATGGGAGAAATTGAACTACCAACTGTTTGGTTACCAAACGAACGTGCTGCCAGAATGTGCCACAAAGAACACATGTCAAAATATCTAACTTGTGAAAGAGCAGGACAAAAATTCATTTTCAAGTTTCGAATTTGATTGTGTGAAAATTTATAAGTGCTCGTCCCTGGGCGGGCTTGAACCACCAACCTTTCGGTTAACAGCCAAACGCACCAACCGATTGCGCCACAGAGACAGCATATCAGGCTTTTTAATCTGTGCAACGAGCATGACACCTAATCATTTGTTGGTTTTTAATACTGCGCATTTTAAAATTAAAAACCATCGTCTTTGACAGAAATTGAACTGCAAACTGTTCGGTTACCAAAGGAACATGCTACAAGATTGTGCCACAATGAAAACATGTCAGAATATCTAACCTGTGAAACGAGCAAAACAAAAGATGATTTTCAAAGAACACATGTCAAAATATCTAACTTGTGAAACGAGCAGGACAAAAATTCATTTTCAAGTTTCGAATTTGATTGTGTGAAAATTTATAAGTGCTCGTGCCTGGGCGGGCTTGAACCACCAACCTTTCGGTTAACAGCCGAACGCGCCAACCGATTGCGCCACAGAGACAGCAGATCAGGTTTTTTATATCTGTGAAACGAGCATGACACCTAATCATTTGCTGGTTTTTAAAACTGTGCGATTTAAAATTACAAACAATGGTCTATGGCAGAAATTGAACTAACAACTGTTCGGTTACCAAAGGAACATGCTACAAGAATGTGCCACAAAGATGACATGTCAGAATATCTAACCTGTGAAACGAGCAAGACAAAAATTCATTTTCAAGTTTTGAATTTGATTGGTTCAAAATTTACAAGGGCTCGTCCCTAGGTGGGCTTGAACCACCAACCTTTCGGTTAACAGCCGAATGCGATAACCGATTGCACCACAGAGACAACATATCAGGCTTTTTAATGTGTGAAACGAAGATGACACCTATCTATTTGCTGGTTTTTAATACTACGCTTACTAAAATTAGAAACAATCATCTATGGCAGAAATTCAACTACCAACTGTTTGGTTACCAAACGAACGCGCTGCCAGAATGTGCCACAAAAAACTCATGTCAAAATATCTAACCTGTGAAACGAGCAAGACAAAAATTCATTTTCAAGTTTCGAATTTGTTTGTGTCAAAATTTATAAGTGCTCGTCCCCGGGTGGGCTTGAACCACCAACCTTTAGGTTAACAGCCGAACGCGCTAACCGATTGCGCCACAGAGACAACATAACAGGTTTTTTAATCGGTGAAACGAGCATGACACCTAATCATTTGCATGTTTTTAATACTGCGCTTACTAAAATTAAAAACAATCATCTATGGCAAAAATTGAAATACCAACTGGTTGGTTACCAAACGAACGTGCTGCCAGAATGTGTCACAAAAAAAACATGTCAAAATATCAAACCTGTGAAACGAGCAAGACAAAAATTCATTTTTAAGTTTCGAATTTGATTGTGTCAAACTTTATAAATGCTCATCCCTGGGTGGGCTTGAACCACCAACCTTTCAGTTAACAGCCGAACGCACTAACCGATTTCACCACAGAGACATCATAACAGGCTTTTTAATCTGTGAAACGAGCATGACAGCTAATCATTTGGTGTTTTTAAATACTGCGCGATTTAAAATTAAAAACATTCGTCTATGGCAGAAATTGAACTAACAACTGTTCGGTTGCCAAAGGAACATGCTACAAGATTATGCCACAAAGAAAACATGTCAAAATATCTAACTTGTGAAACGAGCAAGACAAAAATTCATTTTCAAGTTTCGAATTTGATTGTGTCAAAATTTATAAGTGCTCGTCCCAGGGTGGGCTTGAACCACCAACCTTTCGGTTAACAGCCGAACGCACTAACCGATTGCACCACAGAGACAACATAACAGGCTTTTTAATCCGTGAAACGAGCATGACACCTAATCATTTGCTGGTTTTTAATACTGCGCATATTAAAATTAAAAACCATCGTCTTTGACAGAAATTGAACTACAAACTGGTCGGTTACCAAAGGAACATGCTACAAGATTGTGCCACAATGAAAACATGTCAGAATATCTAACCTGTGAAACGAGCAAAACAAAAAATGATTTTCAAAGAACACATGTCAAAATATCTAACTTGTGAAACGAGCAGGACAAAAATTCATTTTCAAGTTTCGAATTTGATTGTGTGAAAATTTATAAGTGCTCGTGCCTGGGCGGGCTTGAACCACCAACCTTTCGGTTAACAGCCGAACGTGCCAACCGATTGCGCCACAGAGACAGCATATCAGGTTTTTTATATCTGTGAAACGAGCATGACACCTAATCATTTGCTGGTTTTTAAAACTGTGCGATTTAAAATTACAAACAATGGTCTATGGCAGAAAATGAACTAACAACTGTTCGGTTACCAAAGGAACATGCTACAAGAATGTGCCACAAAGAACACATGTCAAAATATCTAATTTGTGAAACGAGCAAGACAAAAATTCATTTTCAAGTTTCGAATTTGATTGTGTCAAAATTTATAAGTGCTCGTCCCAGGGTGGGCTTGAACCACCAACCTTTCGGTTAACAGCCGAACGCGCTAACCGATTGCACCACAGAGACAACATAACAGGCTTTTTAATCTGTGAAACGAGCATGACACCTAATCATTTGCTGGTTTTTAATACTGCGCATATTAAAATTAAAAACCATCGTCTTTGACAGAAATTGAACTACAAACTGGTCGGTTACCAAAGGAACATGCTACATGATTGTGCCACAAAGAAAACATGTCCGAATATCTAACCTGTGAAACGAGCAAGACAAAAATTCATTTTCAAGTTTCGAATTTGTTTGTGTCAAAATTTATAAATGCTCGTCCCCGGGTGGGCTTGAACCACCAACCTTTCGGTTAACAGCCGAACGCGCTAACCGATTGCGCCACAGAGACAACATAACAGGTTTTTTAATCTGTGAAACGAGCATGACACCCAATCATTTGCATGTTTTTAATACTGCGCGTATTAAAATTAAAAACCATCGTCTTTGACAGAAATTGAACTACAAACTGTTCGGTTACCAAAGGAACATGCTACAAGATTATGCCACAAAGAAAACATGTCAGAATATCTAACCTGTGACACGAGCAACACAAAAATTCATTTTCAAGTTTCGAAGTTGATTGTGTTAAAATTTATAAATGCTCGTCCCTAGGTGGGCTTGAACCACCAACCTTTCGGTTAACAGCCGAACGCACTCACCGATTGCACCACAGAGACAACATAACAGGCTTTTTAATCTGTGAAACAAGCATGACACCTAATAATTTGCTGGTTTTTAAAATTGTGTGTATTAAAATTAAAAACAATCGTCTATGCGAGAAATTGAACCAACAACTGTTTAGTGACCAACCGAACACGCTACCAGAATGTGCCACAAAAAAAACATGTCAAATTATCTAACCTGTGAAACGAGCAAAACAAAAATTCATTTTCAAGTTTCGAAATTGATTGTGTCAAAATTTACAAAGGCTCGTCTCTGGGTGGGCTTGAACCACCAACCTTTCGGTTAACAGCCGAACGCACTAACCGATTGCACCACAGAGACAACATAACAGGCTTTTTAATCTGTGAAACGAGCATGACACCTAATCATTTGCTGGTTTTTAATACTGCGCATATTAAAATTAAAAACCATCGTCTTTGACAGAAATTGAACTACAAACTGGTCGGTTACCAAAGGAACATGCTACATGATTGTGCCACAAAGAAAACATGTCCGAATATCTAACCTGTGAAACGAGCAAGACAAAAATTCATTTTCAAGTTTCGAATTTGTTTGTGTCAAAATTTATAAATGCTCGTCCCTAGGTGGGCTTGAACCACCAACCTTTCAGTTAACAGCCGAACGCGCTAACCGATTGCGCCACAGAGACAACATAACAGGCTTTTTAATCTGTGAAACGAGCATGACACCTAATCATTTGCTGGTTTTTAATACTGTGCGATTTAAAATTACAAACAATGGTCTATGGCAGAAATTGAACTAACAACTGTTCGGTTACCAAAGGAACATGCTACAAGAATGTGCCGCAAAGTTAGCATGTCAGAATATCTAACCTGTGAAACGAGCAAGACAAAATATCATTTTCAAGTTTCGAATTTGATTGGTTCAAAATTTACAAGGGCTCGTCCCTGGGTAGGCTTGAACCACCAACCTTTCGGTTAACAGCCAAATGCGACAACCGATTGCACCACAGAGAAAACATATCAGGCTTTTTAATCTGTGAAACGAAGATGACACCTAATTATTTGCTGGTTTTTAATACTACGCTTACTAAAAGTAAAAATAATCATCTATGGCAGAAATTGAACTACCAACTGTTTGGTTACCAAACGAACGTGCTGCCAGAATGTGCCACAAAGAAAACATGTCAAAATATCTAACTTGTGAAACGAGCAAGACAAAAATTCATTTTCAAGTTTAAAATTTGATTGTTTCCAGATTTATAAATGCTCGTCCCTGGGTGGGCTTGAACCACCCACCTTTCGGTTAACAGCCAAACGCGCTAACCGATTGCGCCACAGAGACAACATAACAGGCTTTTTAATCTGTGAAACGAAGATGACACCTAATTATTTGCTGGTTTTTAATACTACGCTTACTAAAAGTAAAAATAATCATCTATGGCAGAAATTGAACTACCAACTGTTTGGTTACCAAACGAACGTGCTGCCAGAATGTGCCACAAAGAACACATGTCAAAATATCAAACCTGTGAAACGAGCAAGACAAAAATTCATATTTAAGTTTCGAATTTGATTGTGTCAAACTTTATAAATGCTCGTCCTTGGGTGGGCTTGAACCACCAACCTTTCGGTTAACAGCCAAACGCGCTAACCGATTGCGCCACAGAGACAACATAACAGGCTTTTTAATCTGTGAAACGAGCATGACACCTCATCATTTGCTGGTTTTTAATACTGCGCGATTTAAATTTAAAAACAATCGTCTATGGGAGAAGTTGAACTAACAACTGTTTGGTTACAAAAGGAACATGCTACAAGAATGTGCCACAAAGATAACATGTCAGAATATCTAACTTGTGAAACGAGCAAGACAAAAATTCAATTTCAAGTTTCGAAATTGATTGTGTCAAAATTTATAAATGCTCATCCCTGGGTGGGCTTGAACCACCAACCTTTCGGTTAACAGCCAAATGCGCTAACCGATTGCACCACAGAGACAACATAACAGGCTTTTTAATCTGTGAAACGAAGATGACACCTAATTATTTGCTGGTTTTTAATACTACGCTTACTAAAAGTAAAAATAATCATCTATGGCAGAAATTGAACCACCAACTGTTTGGTTACCAAACAAACGTGCTGCCAGAATGTGCCACAAAGAACACATGTCAAAATATCTAACTTGTGAAACGAGCAAGACAAAAATTCATTTTCAAGTTTAAAATTTGATTGTTTCCAGATTTATAAATGCTCGTCCCTGGGTGGGCTTGAACCACCAACCTTTCGGTTAACAGCCAAACGCGCTAACCGATTGCGCGACAGAGACAACATAACAGGCTTTTTAATCTGTGAAACGAGCATGACACCTCATCATTTGCTGGTTTTTAAAACTGTGCGATTTAAAATTAAAAACAATCGTCTATGGGAGAAATTGAACTACCAAGTGTTTGGTTACCAAACGAACGTGCTGCCAGAATGTGCCACAAAGAACACATGTCAAAATATCTAACTTGTGAAACGAGCAAGACAAAAATTCATTTTCAAGTTTCGAATTTGATTGTGTGAAAGTTTATAAGTGCTCGTCCCTGGGCGGGCTTGAACCACCAACTTTTCGGTTAACAGCCGAACGCACCAACCGATTGCGCCACAGAGACAGCATATCAGGCTTTTTATATCTGTGAAACGAGCATGACACCTAATCATTTGCTGGTTTTTAAAACTGTGCGATTTAAAATTACAAACAATCATCTATGGCAAAAATTGAAATACCAACTGGTTGGTTACCAAACGAACGCGCTGCCAGAATGTGTCACAAAAAAAACATGTCAAAATATCAAACCTGTGAAACGAGCAAGACAAAAAATCTATTTTAAGTTTCAAATTTGATTGTGTCAAACTTTATAAATGCTCGTCCCTGGGTGGGCTTGAACCACCAACCTTTCGGTTAACAGCCGAACGCGCAAACCGATTGCACCACAGAGACAACATAACAGGCTTTTTAATCTATGAAACGAGCATGACAGCTAATCATTTGGTGTTTTTAAATAATGCGCTATTTAAAATTAAAAACATTCGTATATGCGAGAAATTGAACTACCAACTGTTTGTTTGACCAACCGAACGTGCTACCAGAATGTGCCACAAAGAAAACATGTCAAAATATCTAACTTGTGAAACGAGCAGGACAAAAATTCATTTTCAAGTTTTGAATTTGATTGTGTCAAAATTTATAATGGCTTGCCCCTGGTTGGGCTTGAACCACCAACCTTTCGGTTAACAGCCAAACGCGCTAACCGATTGCACCACAGAGACAACATAACAGGCTTTTTAATTTGTGAAACGAGCATGACACCTAATCTTTTGCGGGTTTATAGTACTATGCGTATTAAAATTAAAAACAATCCTCTATGCAAGAAATTGAACCAACAACTGTTTGGTGACCAACCGAATGTGCTACCAGAATGTGCCACAAAGAAAACATGTCAAAATATCTAACTTGTTAAACGAGCAGGACAAAAATTCATTTTCAAGTTTCGAATTTGATTGTGTAAAAATTTATAATAGCTTGCCCCTGGGTGGGCTTGAACCACCAACCTTTCGGTAAACAGCCGAATGCTCTAACCGATTGCACCAGAGAGACAATATAACAGGTTTTTTAATCTGTGAAACGAGCATGACACCTAATCATTTGCTGGTTTTTAATACTGTGTGTAATGAAATTAAAAACAATAGTCTATGGCAGAAATTGAACTACCAACTGTTTGGTTACCAAACGAACGCGCTGCCAGAATGTGTCACAAAGAAAACATGTAAAAATATCTCAATTTTGAAACGAACAAGACAATAAATTCATTTTCAAGTTTCGAAATTGATCGTGTCACAGTTTATAAGTGCTCATCTTTGGGTGGGCTTGAACCACCAACCTTTCGGTTAACAGCCGAACGCGCTAACCGATTGCGCCACAGAGACAACATAACAGGTTTTTTAATCGGTGAAACGAGCATGACACCTAATTATTTGCTGGTTTTTAATACTGCGCTTACGAAAATTAAAAACAATCATCTATGGCAAAATTTGAAATACCAATTGGTTGGTTACCAAACGAACGCGCTGCCAGAATGTGTCACAAAAAAAACATGTCATAATATCAAACCTGTGAAACGAGCAAGACACAAATTCATTTTTAAGTTTCGAATATGCTTGTGTCAAAATTTATAAATGCTCGTCCCTGGGTGGGCTTGAACCACCAACCTTTCGGTTAACAGCCGAACGCGCTAACCGATTGCACCACAGAGACAACATAACAGGTTTTTTAATCTGTGAAAAGAGCATGACACCTCATCATTTGCTGGTTTTTAATACTACGCTTACTAAAATTAGAAACAATCATCTATGGCAGAAATTGAACTACCAACTGTTTGGTTACCAAACAAACGCGCTGCCAGATTGTGCCACAAAGAAAACATGTCAAAATATCTAACTTGTGAAACGAGCAAGACAAAAATTCATATTCAAGTTTCGAATTTGATTGTGTCAAAATTTATAAGTGCTCATCCCTGGGTGGGCTTGAACCACCAACCTTTCGGTTAACAGCCGAACGCGCTAACCGATTGCGCCACAGAGACAACATAACAGGTTTTTTAATCGGTGAAACGAGCATGACACATAATCATTTGCATGTTTTTAATACTGCGCGTATTAAAATTAAAAACCATCGTCTTTGACAGAAATTGAACTAAAACTGGTCGGTTACCAAAGGAACATGCTACATGATTGTGCCACAAAGAAAACATGTCAGAATATCTAACCTGTGAAACGAGCAAGACAAAAATTCATTTTCAAGTTTCGAATTTGATTGTGTCAAAATTTATAAGTGCTCATCCCTGGGTGGGCTTGAACCACCAACCTTTCGGTAAACAGCCGAACGCGCTAACCGATTGCGCCACAGAGACAACATAACAGGCTTTTTAATCTATGAA
The DNA here is from genome assembly GCF_963576615.1 of Watersipora subatra. NCBI lineage: Eukaryota > Metazoa > Bryozoa > Gymnolaemata > Cheilostomatida > Watersiporidae > Watersipora > Watersipora subatra. Next base: position 26,462,138 of record NC_088715.1, read on the forward strand.
ACGAGCATGACAGCTAATCATTTGGTGTTTTTAAATACTGCGCTATTTAAAATTAAAAACATTCGTATATGCGAGAAATTGAACTACCAACTGTTTGGTGACCAACCGAACGTGCTACCAGAATGTGCCACAAAGAAAACATGTCAAAATATCTAACTTGTGAAACGAGCAGGACAAAAATTCATTTTCAAGTTTCGAATTTGATTGTGTCAAAATTTATAATGGCTTGCCCCTGGTTGGGCTTGAACCACCAACCTTTCGGTTAACAGCCAAACACGCTAACCGATTGCACCACAGAGACAACATAACAGGCTTTTTAATTTGTGAAACGAGCATGACACCTAATCTTTTGCGGGTTTTTAGTACTATGCGTAATAAAATTAAAAACAATCCTCTATGCGAGAAATTGAACCAACAACTGTTTGGTGACCAACCGAATGTGCTACCAGAATGTGCCACAAAGAAAACATGTCAAAATATCTAACTTGTTAAACGAGCAAGACAAAAATTCATTTTCAAGTTTCAAATTTGATTGTGTCAAAATTTATAATAGCTTGCCCCTGGGTGGGCTTGAACCACCAACCTTTCGGTAAACAGCCGAATGCTCTAACCGATTGCACCACAGAGACAATATAACAGGTTTTTTAATCTGTGAAACGAGCATGACACCTAATCATTTGCTGGTTTTTAATACTGTGTGTAATGAAATTAAAAACAATCGTCTATGGCAGAAATTGAACTACCAACTGTTTGGTTACCAAAAGAACGCGCTGCCAGAATGTGCCACAAAGAAAACATGTAAAAATATCTCACTTTTGAAACGAACAAGACAATAAATTCATTTTCAATTTTCGAATTTGATCGTGTCACAGTTTATAAGTGCTCATCTTTGGGTGGGCTTGAACCACCAACCTTTCGGTTAACAGCCGAACGCGCTAACCGATTGCGCCACAGAGACAACATAACAGGTTTTTTAATCGGTGAAACGAGCATGACACCTAATCATTTGCATGTTTTTAATACTGCGCGTATTAAAATTAAAAACCATCGTCTTTGACAGAAATTGAACTAAAACTGGTCGGTTACCAAAGAAACATGCTACATGATTGTGCCACAAAGAAAACATGTCAGAATATCTAACCTGTGAAACGAGCAAGACAAAAATTCATTTTCAAGTTTCGAAGTTGATTGTGTTAAAATTTATAAATGCTCGTCCCTGGGTGGGCTTGAACCACCAACCTTTCGGTTAACAGCCGAACGCGCTAACCGATTGCACCACAGAGACAACATAACAGGTTTTTTAATCTGTGAAACGAGCATGACACCTAATCATGTGCTGGTTTTTAAAATTGTGTGTATTAAAATTAAAAACAATCGTCTATGCGAGAAATTGAACCAACAACTGTTTAGTGACCAACCGAACATGCTACCAGAATGTGCCACGAAAAAAACATGTCAAAATATCTAACCTGTGAAACGAGCAAAACAAAAATTCATTTTCAAGTTTCAAAATTGATTGTGTCAAGATTTACAAAGGCTCGTCTCTGGGTGGGCTTGAACCACCAACCTTTCGGTTAACAGCCGAACGCGCTAACTGATTGCACCACAGAGACAACATAAAAGGCTTTTTAATCTGTAAAACGAGCATGACACCTAATTATTTGCTGGTTTTTAATACTACGCTTACTAAAATTAAAAACAATCATCTAAGGCAGAAATTGAACTACCAACTGTTTGGTTACCAAACGAACGTTCTGCCGGAATGTGCCACAAAAAAAACGTGTCAAAATATCTAACTTGTGAAACGAGCAAGACAAAAATTCATTTTCAAGTTTCGAATTTGATTGTGTGAAAATTTATAAGTGCTCGTCCCTAGGTGGGCTTGAACCACCAACTTTTCGGTTAACAGCCAAATGCAATAACCGATTGCACCACAGAGACAACATAACAGGCTTTTTAATCTGTGAAACGAAGATGACAACTACTTATTTGCTGGTTTTTAAAACTGTGCTTACCAAAATTAAAAACAATCGTCTATGGCAGAAATTGAACTACCAACTGTTTGGTTACCAAACGAACGGGCTGCCAGAATGTGCCACAAAGAAAACATGTCAAAATATCTAACTTGTGAAACGAGCAGGACAAAAATTCATTTTCAAGTTTCGAATTTGATTGTGTCAAAATTTATAAATGCTCGTCCCTGGGTGGGCTTGAACCACCAACCTTTTGGTTAACAGCCGAACGCTCTTACCGACTGCGCCACAGAGACAACATAACAGGTTTTTTAATTTGTGAAACGAGCAAGACACCTAATCATTTGCTGGTTTTTAAAATTGTGTGTATTAAAATTAAAAACAATCGTCTTTGACAGAAATTGAACTGAAAACTGTTCGGTTACCAAAGGAACATGCTACAACGTTATGCCACAAAGAAAACATGTCAGAATATCTAACCTGTGAAACGAGCAAGACAAAAATTCATTTTCAAGTTTCGAAGTTGATTGTGTCAAAATTTATAAATGCTCGTCCCTGGGTAGGCTTGAACCACCAACCTTTCGGTTAACAGCCGAACGCGCTAACCGATTGCACCACAGAGACAACATAACAGGCTTTTTAATCTGTGAAACGAGCATGACACCTAATCGTTTGCTGGTTTTTGATACTGCGCTTAGTAAAATTAAAAACAATCGTCTATGGCAAAAATTGAAATACCAACTGGTTGGTTACCAAACGAACGTGCTGCCAGAATGTGTCAAAAAGAAAACATGTCAAAATATCAAACCTGTGAAACGAGCAAGACAAAAATTCATTTTTAAGTTTCGAATTTGATTGTGTCAAAATTTATAAATGCTCGTCCCTGGGTAGGCTTGAACCACCAACCTTTCGGTTAACAGCCGAACGCGCTAACCGATTGCACCACAGAGAAAACATAACAGGTTTTTTAATCTGTGAAACGAGCATGACACCTAATCATTTGCATGTTTTTAAAATTGTGTGTATTAAAATTAAAAAGAATCTTCTATGCGAGAAATTGAACAAACAACTGTTTGGTGACGAACCGAAGGCGCTACCAGAATGTGCCACAAAGAAAACATGACAAAATATCTAACCTGTGAAACGAGCAAAACCAAAAAACCATTTTCAAGTTTCGAAATTGTTTGTGTCAAAATTTTCAAAGGCTCGTCCCTAGGTGGGCTTGAACCACCAACCTTTTGGTTAACAGCCAAACGCACTAACCGATTGCGCCACAGAGACCACATAACAGGCTTTTTAATCTGTGAAACGAGCATGACACCTAATCATTTGCTGGTTTTTAATACTGTGCGATTTAAAATTACAAACAATGGTCAATGGCAGAAATTGAAGTAACAACTGTTCAGTTACCAAAAGAACATGCTACAAGAATGTGCCACAAAGAAAACATGTCAGAATATCTAACCTGTGAAACAAGAAAGACAAAAATTCATTTTCAAGTTTCGAATTTGATTGGTTCAAAATTTACAAGGGCTCGTCCCGGGGTGGGCTTGAACCACCAACTTTTCGGTTAACAGCCGAATGCGATAACCGATTGCACCACGGAGAAAACATATCGGGCTTTTTAATCTGTGAAACGAAGATGACACCTAACTATTTGCTGGTTTTTAATACTACGCTTACTAAAATTAAAAACCATCGTCTTTGACAGAAATTGAACTAAAAACTGTTCGGTTACCAAAAGAACATGCTACAAGTATGTGCCACAAAGATAACATGTCAGAATATCTAACCTGTGAAACAAGCAAGACAAAAATTCATTTTCAAGTTTCGAATTTGATTGTGTCAAAATTTATAAATGCTCGTCCCTGGGTGGGCTTGAACCACCAAACTTTCGGTTAACAGCCGAACGCGCTAACCGATTGCACCACAGAGACAACATAACAGGTTTTTTAATCTGTGAAACGAAGATGACACCTAATCATTTGCTGGTTTTTAAAATTGTGTGTATTAAAATTAAAAACAATCGTCTATGCGAGAAATTGAACCAACAACTGTTTAGTGACCAACCGAATGCGCTACCAGAATGTGCCACAAAGTAAACGTGTCAAAATATCTAACCTGTGAAACGAGCAAAACAAAAATTCATTTTCAAGTTTCGAATTTGATTGGTTCAAAATTTACAAGGGCTCGTCCCTGGGTGGGCTTGAACCACCAACCTTTCGGTTAACAGCCGAATGCGATAACCGATTGCACCACAGAGAAAACATATCAGGCTTTTTAATCTGTGAAACGAAGATGACACCTAATTATTTGCTGGTTTTTAATACTGCGCTTACTAAAATTAAAAACAATCATCTATGGCAGAAAATGAACTACCAACTGTTTGGTTACCAAAGGAACGTGCTGCCAGAATGTGCCACAAAGAAAACATGTCAAAATATCTAACTTGTGAAACGAGCAAGACAAAAATTGATTTTCAAGTTTCGAATTTGATTGTGTGAAAATTTATAAGTGCTCATCCCTGGGTGGGCTTGAACCACTAACTTTTCGGTTAACAGCCGAACGCGCTAACAGATTGCACCACAGTGACAACATAACAGGCTTTTTAATCTGTGAAACGAAGATGACAACTACTTATTTGCTGGTTTTTAATACTGTGCTTAGCAAAATTAAAAAGAATCATCTATGGCAGAAATTGAACTACTAACTGTTTGGTTACTAAACGAACGCGCTGCCAGAATGTGCCACAAAGAAAACATGTCAAAATATCTAACTTGTGAAACGAGCAGGACAAAAATTCATTTTCAAGTTTCGAATTTGATTGTGTCAAAATTTATAAGTGCTCGTCCCTGGGTGGGCTTGAACCACCAACCTTCCGGTTAACAGCCGAACGCACTAACCGATTGCACCACAGTGACAGCATAACAGTTTTTTAATCTGTGAAATGAGCATGACACCTAATCATTTGCTGGTTTTTAAAATTGTGTGCATTAAACTTAAAAACAATCATCTATGCGAGAAATTGAACCAACAACTGTTTAGTGACCAACCGAACGTGCTACCGGAATGTGCCACAAAGAAAACATGTCAAAATATCTAACCTGTGAAACGAGCAAAACAAAAAATCATTTTCAAGTTTCGAAATTGATTGTGTCAAAATTTACAAAGGCTCGTCTCTGGGTGGGCTTGAACCACCAACCTTTCGGTTAACAGCCGAACGCGCTAACCGATTGCGCCACAGAGACAACATAACAGGCTTTTTAATCTGTGAAACGAGCATGACACCTAAACATTTGTATGTTTTTAATACTGTGTATATTAAAATTTAAAACAATAGTCTATGGAAAAAATTGAACCAACAACTGTTTGGTGACCAACCGAGCGCGCTACCAGAATGTGCCACAAAAAAAACATGTCAATATATCTAACCTGTGAAACGAGCAAGACAAAAATTCATTTTTAAGTTTCGAATTTGATTGTGTCAAACTTTATAAATGCTCGTCCCTGGGTGGGCTTGAACCACCAACCTTTCGGTTAACAGCCGAACGCGCTAACCGATTGCACCACAGAGACAACATAACAGGCTTTTTAATCTGTGAAACGAAGATGACACCTAACTATTTGCTGCTTTTTAATACTACGCTTACTAAAATTAGAAACAATCGTCTATGGCAGAAATTGAACTGCCAACTGTTTGGTTACCAAAAGAACGCGTTGCCAGAATGTGCCACAAAGAAAACATGTCAAAATATCTAACTTGTGAAACGAGAAAACAAAAATTCATTTTCAAGTTTCGAATTTGATTGTGTCAAAATTTATAAGTGCTCGTCCCTGGGTGGGCTTCAACCACCAACCTTTCGGTAAACAGCCGAATGCTCTAACCGATTGCACCACAGAGACAATATAACAGGTTTTTTAATCTGTGAAACGAGCATGACACCTAATCATTTGCATGTTTTTAATACTGCGCTTACTAAAATTAAAAACAATCATCTATGGCAAAATTTGAAATACCAACTGGTTGGTTACCAAACGAACGCGCTGCCAGAATGTGTCACAAAAAAAACATGTCAAAATATAAAACCTGTGAAACGAGCAAGACACAAATTCATTTTTAAGTTTCGAATATGATTGTGTCAAAATTTATAAATGCTCGTCCCTGGGTGGGCTTGAACCACCAACCTTTCGGTTAACAGCCGAACGCACTAACCGATTGCGCCACAGAGACAACATAACAGGTTTTTTAATCTGTGAAAAGAGCATGACACCTCATCATTTGCTGGTTTTTAATACTACGCTTACTAAAATTAGAAACAATCATCTATGGCAGAAATTGAACTACCAACTGTTTGGTTACCAAACAAACGCGCTGCCAGATTGTGCCACAAAGAAAACATGTCAAAATATCTAACTTGTGAAACGAGCAAGACAAAAATTCATATTCAAGTTTCGAAATTGATTGTGTCAAAATTTATAAGTGCTCATCCCTGGGTGGGCTTGAACCACCAACCTTTCGGTTAACAGCCGAACGCGCTAACCGATTGCGCCACAGAGACAACATAACAGGTTTTTTAATCGGTGAAACGAGCATGACACCTAATCATTTGCATGTTTTTAATACTGCGCGTATTAAAATTAAAAACCATCGTCTTTGACAGAAATTGAACTAAAACTGGTCGGTTACCAAAGGAACATGCTACATGATTGTGCCACAAAGAAAACATGTCAGAATATCTAACCTGTGAAACGAGCAAGACAAAAATTCATTTTCAAGTTTCGAAGTTGATTGTGTTAAAATTTATAAATGCTCGTCCCTGGGTGGCCTTGAACCACCAACCTTTCGGTTAACAGCCGAAAGCGCTAACCGATTGCACCACAGAGACAACATAACAGGTTTTTTAATCTGTGAAACGAGCATGACACCTAATCATGTGCTGGTTTTTAAAATTGTGTGTATTAAAATTAATAACAATCGTCTATGCGAGAAATTGAACCAACAACTGTTTAGTGACCAACCGAACATGCTACCAGAATGTGCCACAAAAAAACATGTCAAAATATCTAACCTGTGAAACGAGCAAAACAAAAATTCATTTTCAAGTTTCGAAATTGATTGTGTCAAAATTTACAAAGGCTCGTCTCTGGGTGGGCTTGAACCACCAACCTTTCGGTTAACAGCCGAATGCGATAACCGATTGCACCACAGAGAAAACATATCAGGCTTTTTAATCTGTGAAACGAAGATGACACCTAATTATTTGCTGGTTTTTAATACTGCGCTTACTAAAATTAAAAACAATCATCTATGGCAGAAAATGAACTACCAACTGTTTGGTTACCAAAGGAACGTGCTGCCAGAATGTGCCACAAAGAAAACATGTCAAAATATCTAACTTGTGAAACGAGCAAGACAAAAATTGATTTTCAAGTTTCGAATTTGATTGTGTGAAAATTTATAAGTGCTCATCCCTGGGTGGGCTTGAACCACTAACTTTTCGGTTAACAGCCGAACGCGCTAACAGATTGCACCACAGTGACAACATAACAGGCTTTTTAATCTGTGAAACGAAGATGACAACTACTTATTTGCTGGTTTTTAATACTGTGCTTAGCAAAATTAAAAAGAATCATCTATGGCAGAAATTGAACTACTAACTGTTTGGTTACTAAACGAACGCGCTGCCAGAATGTGCCACAAAGAAAACATGTCAAAATATCTAACTTGTGAAACGAGCAGGACAAAAATTCATTTTCAAGTTTCGAATTTGATTGTGTCAAAATTTATAAGTGCTCGTCCCTGGGTGGGCTTGAACCACCAACCTTCCGGTTAACAGCCGAACGCACTAACCGATTGCACCACAGTGACAGCATAACAGTTTTTTAATCTGTGAAATGAGCATGACACCTAATCATTTGCTGGTTTTTAAAATTGTGTGCATTAAACTTAAAAACAATCATCTATGCGAGAAATTGAACCAACAACTGTTTAGTGACCAACCGAACGTGCTACCGGAATGTGCCACAAAGAAAACATGTCAAAATATCTAACCTGTGAAACGAGCAAAACAAAAAATCATTTTCAAGTTTCGAAATTGATTGTGTCAAAATTTACAAAGGCTCGTCTCTGGGTGGGCTTGAACCACCAACCTTTCGGTTAACAGCCGAACGCGCTAACCGATTGCGCCACAGAGACAACATAACAGGCTTTTTAATCTGTGAAACGAGCATGACACCTAAACATTTGTATGTTTTTAATACTGTGTATATTAAAATTTAAAACAATAGTCTATGGAAAAAATTGAACCAACAACTGTTTGGTGACCAACCGAGCGCGCTACCAGAATGTGCCACAAAAAAAACATGTCAATATATCTAACCTGTGAAACGAGCAAGACAAAAATTCATTTTTAAGTTTCGAATTTGATTGTGTCAAACTTTATAAATGCTCGTCCCTGGGTGGGCTTGAACCACCAACCTTTCGGTTAACAGCCGAACGCGCTAACCGATTGCACCACAGAGACAACATAACAGGCTTTTTAATCTGTGAAACGAAGATGACACCTAACTATTTGCTGCTTTTTAATACTACGCTTACTAAAATTAGAAACAATCGTCTATGGCAGAAATTGAACTGCCAACTGTTTGGTTACCAAAAGAACGCGTTGCCAGAATGTGCCACAAAGAAAACATGTCAAAATATCTAACTTGTGAAACGAGAAAACAAAAATTCATTTTCAAGTTTCGAATTTGATTGTGTCAAAATTTATAAGTGCTCGTCCCTGGGTGGGCTTCAACCACCAACCTTTCGGTAAACAGCCGAATGCTCTAACCGATTGCACCACAGAGACAATATAACAGGTTTTTTAATCTGTGAAACGAGCATGACACCTAATCATTTGCATGTTTTTAATACTGCGCTTACTAAAATTAAAAACAATCATCTATGGCAAAATTTGAAATACCAACTGGTTGGTTACCAAACGAACGCGCTGCCAGAATGTGTCACAAAAAAAACATGTCAAAATATAAAACCTGTGAAACGAGCAAGACACAAATTCATTTTTAAGTTTCGAATATGATTGTGTCAAAATTTATAAATGCTCGTCCCTGGGTGGGCTTGAACCACCAACCTTTCGGTTAACAGCCGAACGCACTAACCGATTGCGCCACAGAGACAACATAACAGGTTTTTTAATCTGTGAAAAGAGCATGACACCTCATCATTTGCTGGTTTTTAATACTACGCTTACTAAAATTAGAAACAATCATCTATGGCAGAAATTGAACTACCAACTGTTTGGTTACCAAACAAACGCGCTGCCAGATTGTGCCACAAAGAAAACATGTCAAAATATCTAACTTGTGAAACGAGCAAGACAAAAATTCATATTCAAGTTTCGAAATTGATTGTGTCAAAATTTATAAGTGCTCATCCCTGGGTGGGCTTGAACCACCAACCTTTCGGTTAACAGCCGAACGCGCTAACCGATTGCGCCACAGAGACAACATAACAGGTTTTTTAATCGGTGAAACGAGCATGACACCTAATCATTTGCATGTTTTTAATACTGCGCGTATTAAAATTAAAAACCATCGTCTTTGACAGAAATTGAACTAAAACTGGTCGGTTACCAAAGGAACATGCTACATGATTGTGCCACAAAGAAAACATGTCAGAATATCTAACCTGTGAAACGAGCAAGACAAAAATTCATTTTCAAGTTTCGAAGTTGATTGTGTTAAAATTTATAAATGCTCGTCCCTGGGTGGCCTTGAACCACCAACCTTTCGGTTAACAGCCGAAAGCGCTAACCGATTGCACCACAGAGACAACATAACAGGTTTTTTAATCTGTGAAACGAGCATGACACCTAATCATGTGCTGGTTTTTAAAATTGTGTGTATTAAAATTAATAACAATCGTCTATGCGAGAAATTGAACCAACAACTGTTTAGTGACCAACCGAACATGCTACCAGAATGTGCCACAAAAAAACATGTCAAAATATCTAACCTGTGAAACGAGCAAAACAAAAATTCATTTTCAAGTTTCGAAATTGATTGTGTCAAAATTTACAAAGGCTCGTCTCTGGGTGGGCTTGAACCACCAACCTTTCGGTTAACAGCCGAACGCGCTAACTGATTGCACCACAGAGACAACATAAAAGGCTTTTTAATCTGTAAAACGAGCATGACACCTAATTATTTGCTGGTTTTTAATACTACGCTTACTAAAATTAAAAACAATCATCTAAGGCAGAAATTGAACTACCAACTGTTTGGTTACCAAACGAACGTTCTGCCAGAATGTGCCAAAAAAAAAACGTGTCAAAATATCTAACTTGTGAAACGAGCAAGACAAAAATTCATTTTCAAGTTTCGAATTTGATTGTGTGAAAATTTATAAGTGCTCGTCCCTAGGTGGGCTTGAACCACCAACTTTTCGGTTAACAGCCAAATGCAATAACCGATTGCACCACAGAGACAACATAACAGGCTTTTTAATCTGTGAAACGAAGATGACAACTACTTATTTGCTGGTTTTTAATACTGTGCTTACCAAAATTAAAAACAATCGTCTATGGCAGAAATTGAACTACCAACTGTTTGGTTACCAAACGAACGGGCTGCCAGAATGTGCCACAAAGAAAACATGTCAAAATATCTAACTTGTGAAACGAGCAGGACAAAAATTCATTTTCAAGTTTCGAATTTGATTGTGTCAAAATTTATAAATGCTCGTCCCTGGGTGGGCTTGAACCACCAACCTTTTGGTTAACAGCCGAACGCGCTTACCGATTGCGCCACAGAGACAACATAACAGGTTTTTTAATTTGTGAAACGAGCAAGACACCTAATCATTTGCTGGTTTTTAAAATTGTGTGTATTAAAATTAAAAACAATCGTCTTTGACAGAAATTGAACTGAAAACTGTTCGGTTACCAAAGGAACATGCTACAACGTTATGCCACAAAGAAAACATGTCAGAATATCTAACCTGTGAAACGAGCAAGACAAAAATTCATTTTCAAGTTTCGAATTTGATTGTGTCAAAATTTATAAATGCTCGTCCCTGGGTAGGCTTGAACCACCAACCTTTCGGTTAACAGCCGAACGCGCTAACCGATTGCACCACAGAGAAAACATAACAGGTTTTTTAATCTGTGAAACGAGCATGACACCTAATCATTTGCATGTTTTTAAAATTGTGTGTATTAAAATTAAAAACAATCGTCTATGCGAGAAATTGAACAAACAACTGTTTGGTGACGAACCGAAGGCGCTACCAGAATGTGCCACAAAGAAAACATGACAAAATATCTAACCTGTGAAACGAGCAAAACCAAAAAACCATTTTCAAGTTTCGAAATTGTTTGTGTCAAAATTTTCAAAGGCTCGTCCCTAGGTGGGCTTGAACCACCAACCTTTCGGTTAACAGCCAAACGCGCTAACCGATTGCGCCACAGAGACCACATAACAGGCTTTTTAATCTGTGAAACGAGCATGACACCTAATCATTTGCTGGTTTTTAATACTGTGGGATTTAAAATTACAAACAATGGTCATTGGCAGAAATTGAAGTAACAACTGTTCGGTTACCAAAGGAACATGCTACAAGAATGTGCCACAAAAATAACATGTCAGAATATCTAACCTGTGAAACAAGCAAAACAAAAAATCATTTTCAAGTTTCGAAATTGATTGTGTCAAAATTTACAAAGGCTCGTCTCTGGGTGGGCTTGAACCACCAACCTTTCGGTTAACAGCCGAACGCCCTAACCGATTGCGCCACAGAGACAACATAACAGGCTTTTTAATCTGTGAAACGAGCATGACACCTAAACATTTGTATGTTTTTAATACTGTGTGTATTAAAATTTAAAACAATAGTCTATGGAAAAAATTGAACCAACAACTGTTTGGTGACCAACCGAGCGCGCTACCAGAATGTGCCACAAAAAAAACATGTCAATATATCTAACCTGTGAAACGAGCAAGACAAAAATTCATTTTTAAGTTTCGAATTTGATTGTGTCAAACTTTATAAATGCTCGTCCCTGGGTAGGCTTGAACCACCAACCTTTCGGTTAACAGCCGAACGCGCTAACCGATTGCACCACAGAGACAACATAACAGGCTTTTTAATCTGTGAAACGAAGATGACACCTAACTATTTGCTGCTTTTTAATACTACGCTTACTAAAATTAGAAACAATCGTCTATGGCAGAAATTGAACTGCCAACTGTTTGGTTACCAAAAGAACGCGTTGCCAGAATGTGCCACAAAGAAAACATGTCAAAATATCTAACTTGTGAAACGAGAAAACAAAAATTCATTTTCAAGTTTCGAATTTGATTGTGTCAAAATTTATAAGTGCTCGTCCCTGGGTGGGCTTCAACCACCAACCTTTCGGTAAACAGCCGAATGCTCTAACCGATTGCACCACAGAGACAATATAACAGGTTTTTTAATCTGTGAAACGAGCATGACACCTAATCATTTGCATGTTTTTAATACTGCGCTTACTAAAATTAAAAACAATCATCTATGGCAAAATTTGAAATACCAACTGGTTGGTTACCAAACGAACGCGCTGCCAGAATGTGTCACAAAAAAAACATGTCAAAATATCAAACCTGTGAAACGAGCAAGACACAAATTCATTTTTAAGTTTCGAATATGATTGTGTCAAAATTTATAAATGCTCGTCCCTGGGTGGGCTTGAACCACCAACCTTTCGGTTAACAGCCGAACCATCTAACCGATTGCACCACAGAGACAACATAACAGGTTTTTTAATCTGTGAAAAGAGCATGACACCTCATCATTTGCTGGTTTTTAATACTACGCTTACTAAAATTAGAAACAATCATCTATGGCAGAAATTGAACTACGAACTGTTTGGTTACCAAACAAACGCGCTGCCAGATTGTGCCACAAAGAAAACATGTCAAAATATCTAACTTGTGAAACGAGCAAGACAAAAATACATATTCAAGTTTCGAAATTGATTGTGTCAAAATTTATAAGTGCTCATCCCTGGGTGGGCTTGAACCACCAACCTTTCGGTTAACAGCCGAACGCGCTAACCAATTGCGCCACAGAGACAACATAACAGGTTTTTTAATCGGTGAAGCGAGCATGACACCTAATCATTTGCATGTTTTTAATACTGCGCGTATTAAAATTAAAAACCATCGTTTTTGACAGAAATTGAACTAAAACTGGTCGGTTACCATAGGAACATGCTACATGATTGTGCCACAAAGAAAACATGTCAGAATATCTAACCTGTGAAACGAGCAAGACAAAAATTCATTTTCAAGTTTCGAAGTTGATTGTGTTAAAATTTATAAATGCTCATCCCTGGGTGGCCTTGAACCACCAACCTTTCGGTTAACAGCCGAAAGCGCTAACCGATTGCACCACAGAGACAACATAACAGGTTTTTTAATCTGTGAAACGAGCATGACACCTAATCATGTGCTGGTTTTTAAAATTGTGTGTATTAAAATTAAAAACAATCGTCTATGCGAGAAATTGAACCAACAACTGTTTAGTGACCAACCGAATGCGCTACCAGAATGTGCCACAAAGTAAACGTGTCAAAATATCTAACCTGTGAAACGAGCAAAACAAAAATTTATTTTCAAGTTTCGAATTTGATTGGTTCAAAATTTACAAGGACTCGTCCCTGGGTGGGCTTGAACCACCAACCTTTCGGTTAACAGCCGAATGCGATAACCGATTGCACCACAGAGAAAACATATCAGGCTTTTTAATCTGTGAAACGAAGATGACACCTAATTATTTGCTGGTTTTTAATACTGCGCTTACTAAAATTAAAAACAATCATCTATGGCAGAAAATGAACTACCAACTGTTTGGTTACCAAGCGAACGTGCTGCCAGAATGTGCCACAAAGAAAACATGTCAAAATATCTAACTTGTGAAACGAGCAAGACAAAAATTCATTTTCAAGTTTCGAATTTGATTGTGTGAAAATTTATAAGTGCTCATCCCTGGGTAGGCTTGAACCACTAACTTTTCGGTTAACAGCCGAACGCGCTAACTGATTGCACCACAGTGACAACATAACAGGCTTTTTAATCTGTGAAACGAAGATGACAACTACTTATTTGCTGGTTTTTGATACTGTGCTTAGCAAAATTAAAAAGAATCATCTATGGCAGAAATTGAACTACTAACTGTTTGGTTACCAAACGAACGCGCTGCCAGAATGTGCCACAAAGAAAACATGTCAAAATATCTAACTTGTGAAACGAGCAGGACAAAAATTCATTTTCAAGTTTCGAATTTGATTGTGTCAAAATTTATAAGTGCTCGTCCCTGGGTGGGCTTGAACCACCAACTTTTCGGTTAACAGCCGAATGCGCTAACCGATTGCACCACAGAGACAACATAACAGGCTTTTTAATCTGTGAAACGAGCATAACACCTCATCATTTGCTTGTTTTTAATACTGTGTGTATTAAAATTAAAAACAATCGTCTATGCGAGTAATTGAACTACCAACTGTTTGGTGACCAACCGAACGTGCTACCAGAATGTGCCACAAAGAAAACATGTCAAAATATCTAACTTGTGAAACGAGCAGGACAAAATTTCATTTTCAAGTTTCGGATTTGATTGTGTCAAAATTTATAATGGCTCGTCTCTGGGTGGGCTTGAACCACCAACCTTTCGGTTAACAGCCGAACGCGCTAACCGATTGCGCCACAGAGACAACATAACAGGCTTTTTAATCTGTGAAACGAGCATGACACCTAAACATTTGTATGTTTTTAATACTGTGTGTATTAAAATTTAAAACAATAGTCTATGGAAAAAATTGAACCAACAACTGTTTGGTGACCAACCGAGCGCGCTACCAGAATGTGCAACAAAAAAAACATGTCAATATATCTAACCTGTGAAACGAGCAGGACAAAAATTCATTTTCAAGTTTCGAATTTGATTGTGTCAAAATTTATAAGTGCTCGTCCCTGGGTGGGCTTGAACCACCAACCTTCCGGTTAACAGCCGAACGCACTAACCGATTGCGCCACAGTGACAGCATAACAGTTTTTTAATCTGTGAAATGAGCATGACACCTAATCATTTGCTGGTTTTTAAAATTGTGTGTATTAAACTTAAAAACAATCGTCTATGCGAGAAATTGAACCAACAACTGTTTAGTGACCAACCGAACGTGCTACCGGAATGTGCCACAAAGAAAACATGTCAAAATATCTAACCTGTGAAACGAGCAAAACAAAAAATCATTTTCAAGTTTCGAAATTGATTGTGTCAAAATTTACAAAGGCTCGTCTCTGGGTGGGCTTGAACCACCAACCTTTCGGTTAACAGCCGAACGCGCTAACCGATTGCACCACAGAGACAACATAACAGGCTTTTTAATCTGTGAAACGAGCATGACACCTAAACATTTGTATGTTTTTAATACTGTGTGTATTAAAATTTAAAACAATAGTCTATGGAAAAAATTGAACCAACAACTGTTTGGTGACCAACCGAGCGCGCTACCAGAATGTGCCACAAAAAAACATGTCAATATATCTAACCTGTGAAACGAGCAAGACAAAAATTCATTTTTAAGTTTCGAATTTGATTGTGTCAAACTTTATAAATGCTCGTCCCTGGGTGGGCTTGAACCACCAACCTTTCGGTTAACAGCCGAACGCGCTAACCGATTGCACCACAGAGACAACATAACAGGCTTTTTAATCTGTGAAACGAAGATGACACCTAACTATTTGCTGCTTTTTAATACTACGCTTACTGAAATTAGAAACAATCGTCTATGGCAGAAATTGAACTGCCAACTGTTTGGTTACCAAAAGAACGCGTTGCCAGAATGTGCCACAAAGAAAACATGTCAAAATATCTAACTTGTGAAACGAGAAAACAAAAATTCATTTTCAAGTTTCGAATTTGATTGTGTCAAAATTTATAAGTGCTCGTCCCTGGGTGGGCTTCAACCACCAACCTTTCGGTAAACAGCCGAATGCTCTAACCGATTGCACCACAGAGACAATATAACAGGTTTTTTAATCTGTGAAACGAGCATGACACCTAATCATTTGCATGTTTTTAATACTGCGCTTACTAAAATTAAAAACAATCATCTATGGCAAAATTTGAAATACCAACTGGTTGGTTACCAAACGAACGCGCTGCCAGAATGTGTCACAAAAAAAACATGTCAAAATATCAAACCTGTGAAACGAGCAAGACACAAATTCATTTTTAAGTTTCGAATATGATTGTGTCAAAATTTATAAATGCTCGTCCCTGGGTGGGCTTGAACCACCAACCTTTCGGTTAACAGCCGAACGCGCTAACCGATTGCGCCACAGAGACAACATAACAGGTTTTTTAATCTGTGAAAAGAGCATGACACCTCATCATTTGCTGGTTTTTAATACTACGCTTACTAAAATTAGAAACAATCATCTATGGCAGAAATTGAACTACCAACTGTTTGGTTACCAAACAAACGCGCTGCCAGATTGTGCCACAAAGAAAACATGTCAAAATATCTAACTTGTGAAACGAGAAAGACAAAAATTCATATTCAAGTTTCGAAATTGATTGTGTCAAAATTTATAAGTGCTCATCCCTGGGTGGGCTTGAACCACCAACCTTTCGGTTAACAGCCGAACGCGCTAACCGATTGCGCCACAGAGACAACATAACAGGTTTTTTAATCGGTGAAACGAGCATGACACCTAATCATTTGCATGTTTTTAATACTGCGCGTATTAAAATTAAAAACCATCGTTTTTGACAGAAATTGAACTAAAACTGGTCGGTTACCAAAGGAACATGCTACATGATTGTGCCATAAAGAAAACATGTCAGAATATCTAACCTGTGAAACGAGCAAGAAAAAAATTCATTTTCAAGTTTCGAAGTTGATTGTGTTAAAATTTATAAATGCTCGTCCCTGGGTGGCCTTGAACCACCAACCTTTCGGTTAACAGCCGAAAGCGCTAACCGATTGCACCACAGAGACAACATAACAGGTTTTTTAATCTGTGAAACGAGCATGACACCTAATCATGTGCTGGTTTTTAAAATTGTGTGTATTAAAATTAAAAACAATCATCTATGCGAGAAATTGAACCAACAACTGTTTAGTGACCAACCGAATGCGCTACCAGAATGTGCCACAAAGTAAACGTGTCAAAATATCTAACCTGTGAAACGAGCAAAACAAAAATTCATTTTCAAGTTTCGAATTTGATTGGTTCAAAATTTATAAGGACTCGTCCCTGGGTGGGCTTGAACCACCAACCTTTCGGTTAACAGCCGAATGCGATAACCGATTGCACCACAGAGAAAACATATCAGGCTTTTTAATCTGTGAAACGAAGATGACACCTAATTATTTGCTGGTTTTTAATACTGCGCTTACTAAAATTAAAAACAATCATCTATGGCAGAAAATGAACTACCAACTGTTTGGTTACCAAGCGAACGTGCTGCCAGAATGTGCCACAAAGAGAACATGTCAAAATATCTAACTTGTGAAACGAGCAGGACAAAAATTCATTTTCAAGTTTCGAATTTGATTGTGTCAAAATTTATAAGTGCTCGTCCCTGGGTGGGCTTGAACCACCAACTTTTCGGTTAACAGCCGAATGCGCTAACCGATTGCACCACAGAGACAACATAACAGGCTTTTTAATCTGTGAAACGAGCATAACACCTCATCATTTGCTTGTTTTTAATACTGTGTGTATTAAAATTAAAAACAATCGTCTATGCGAGTAATTGAACTACCAACTGTTTGGTGACCAACCGAACGTGCTACCAGAATGTGCCACAAAGAAAACATGTCAAAATATCTAACTTGTGAAACGAGCAGGACAAAATTTCATTTTCAAGTTTCGGATTTGATTGTGTCAAAATTTATAATGGCTCGTCTCTGGGTGGGCTTGAACCACCAACCTTTCGGTTAACAGCCGAACGCACTAACCGATTGCGCCACAGAGACAACATAACAGGTTTTTTAATCTGTGAAAAGAGCATGACACCTCATCATTTGCTGGTTTTTAATACTACGCTTACTAAAATTAGAAACAATCATCTATGGCAGAAATTGAACTACCAACTGTTTGGTTACCAAACAAACGCGCTGCCAGATTGTGCCACAAAGAAAACATGTCAAAATATCTAACTTGTGAAACGAGCAAGACAAAAATTCATATTCAAGTTTCGAAATTGATTGTGTCAAAATTTATAAGTGCTCATCCCTGGGTGGGCTTGAACCACCAACCTTTCGGTTAACAGCCGAACGCGCTAACCGATTGCGCCACAGAGACAACATAACAGGTTTTTTAATCGGTGAAACGAGCATGACACCTAATCTTTTGCATGTTTTTAATACTGCGCGTATTAAAATTAAAAACCATCGTCTTTGACAGAAATTGAACTAAAACTGGTCGGTTACCAAAGGAACATGCTACATGATTGTGCCACAAAGAAAACATGTCAGAATATCTAACCTGTGAAACGAGCAAGACAAAAATTCATTTTCAAGTTTCGAAGTTGATTGTGTTAAAATTTATAAATGCTCGTCCCTGGGTGGCCTTGAACCACCAACCTTTCGGTTAACAGCCGAAAGCGCTAACCGATTGCACCGCAGAGACAACATAACAGGTTTTTTAATCTGTGAAACGAGCATGACACCTAATCATGTGCTGGTTTTTAAAATTGTGTGTATTAAAATTAATAACAATCGTCTATGCGAGAAATTGAACCAACAACTGTTTAGTGACCAACCGAACATGCTACCAGAATGTGCCACAAAAAAACATGTCAAAATATCTAACCTGTGAAACGAGCAAAACAAAAATTCATTTTCAAGTTTCGAAATTGATTGTGTCAAAATTTACAAAGGCTCGTCTCTGGGTGGGCTTGAACCACCAACCTTTCGGTTAACAGCCGAACGCGCTAACTGATTGCACCACAGAGACAACATAAAAGGCTTTTTAATCTGTAAAACGAGCATGACACCTAATTATTTGCTGGTTTTTAATACTACGCTTACTAAAATTAAAAACAATCATCTAAGGCAGAAATTGAACTACCAACTGTTTGGTTACCAAACGAACGTTCTGCCAGAATGTGCCAAAAAAAAAACGTGTCAAAATATCTAACTTGTGAAACGAGCAAGACAAAAATTCATTTTCAAGTTTCGAATTTGATTGTGTGAAAATTTATAAGTGCTCGTCCCTAGGTGGGCTTGAACCACCAACTTTTCGGTTAACAGCCAAATGCAATAACCGATTGCACCACAGAGACAACATAACAGGCTTTTTAATCTGTGAAACGAAGATGACAACTACTTATTTGCTGGTTTTTAATACTGTGCTTACCAAAATTAAAAACAATCGTCTATGGCAGAAATTGAACTACCAACTGTTTGGTTACCAAACGAACGGGCTGCCAGAATGTGCCACAAAGAAAACATGTCAAAATATCTAACTTGTGAAACGAGCAGGACAAAAATTCATTTTCAAGTTTCGAATTTGATTGTGTCAAAATTTATAAATGCTCGTCCCTGGGTGGGCTTGAACCACCAACCTTTTGGTTAACAGCCGAACGCGCTTACCGATTGCGCCACAGAGACAACATAACAGGTTTTTTAATTTGTGAAACGAGCAAGACACCTAATCATTTGCTGGTTTTTAAAATTGTGTGTATTAAAATTAAAAACAATCGTCTTTGACAGAAATTGAACTGAAAACTGTTCGGTTACCAAAGGAACATGCTACAACGTTATGCCACAAAGAAAACATGTCAGAATATCTAACCTGTGAAACGAGCAAGACAAAAATTCATTTTCAAGTTTCGAATTTGATTGTGTCAAAATTTATAAATGCTCGTCCCTGGGTAGGCTTGAACCACCAACCTTTCGGTTAACAGCCGAACGCGCTAACCGATTGCACCACAGAGAAAACATAACAGGTTTTTTAATCTGTGAAACGAGCATGACACCTAATCATTTGCATGTTTTTAAAATTGTGTGTATTAAAATTAAAAACAATCGTCTATGCGAGAAATTGAACAAACAACTGTTTGGTGACGAACCGAAGGCGCTACCAGAATGTGCCACAAAGAAAACATGACAAAATATCTAACCTGTGAAACGAGCAAAACCAAAAAACCATTTTCAAGTTTCGAAATTGTTTGTGTCAAAATTTTCAAAGGCTCGTCCCTAGGTGGGCTTGAACCACCAACCTTTCGGTTAACAGCCAAACGCGCTAACCGATTGCGCCACAGAGACCACATAACAGGCTTTTTAATCTGTGAAACGAGCATGACACCTAATCATTTGCTGGTTTTTAATACTGTGGGATTTAAAATTACAAACAATGGTCATTGGCAGAAATTGAAGTAACAACTGTTCGGTTACCAAAGGAACATGCTACAAGAATGTGCCACAAAAATAACATGTCAGAATATCTAACCTGTGAAACAAGCAAAACAAAAAATCATTTTCAAGTTTCGAAATTGATTGTGTCAAAATTTACAAAGGCTCGTCTCTGGGTGGGCTTGAACCACCAACCTTTCGGTTAACAGCCGAACGCCCTAACCGATTGCGCCACAGAGACAACATAACAGGCTTTTTAATCTGTGAAACGAGCATGACACCTAAACATTTGTATGTTTTTAATACTGTGTGTATTAAAATTTAAAACAATAGTCTATGGAAAAAATTGAACCAACAACTGTTTGGTGACCAACCGAGCGCGCTACCAGAATGTGCCACAAAAAAAACATGTCAATATATCTAACCTGTGAAACGAGCAAGACAAAAATTCATTTTTAAGTTTCGAATTTGATTGTGTCAAACTTTATAAATGCTCGTCCCTGGGTAGGCTTGAACCACCAACCTTTCGGTTAACAGCCGAACGCGCTAACCGATTGCACCACAGAGACAACATAACAGGCTTTTTAATCTGTGAAACGAAGATGACACCTAACTATTTGCTGCTTTTTAATACTACGCTTACTAAAATTAGAAACAATCGTCTATGGCAGAAATTGAACTGCCAACTGTTTGGTTACCAAAAGAACGCGTTGCCAGAATGTGCCACAAAGAAAACATGTCAAAATATCTAACTTGTGAAACGAGAAAACAAAAATTCATTTTCAAGTTTCGAATTTGATTGTGTCAAAATTTATAAGTGCTCGTCCCTGGGTGGGCTTCAACCACCAACCTTTCGGTAAACAGCCGAATGCTCTAACCGATTGCACCACAGAGACAATATAACAGGTTTTTTAATCTGTGAAACGAGCATGACACCTAATCATTTGCATGTTTTTAATACTGCGCTTACTAAAATTAAAAACAATCATCTATGGCAAAATTTGAAATACCAACTGGTTGGTTACCAAACGAACGCGCTGCCAGAATGTGTCACAAAAAAAACATGTCAAAATATCAAACCTGTGAAACGAGCAAGACACAAATTCATTTTTAAGTTTCGAATATGATTGTGTCAAAATTTATAAATGCTCGTCCCTGGGTGGGCTTGAACCACCAACCTTTCGGTTAACAGCCGAACCATCTAACCGATTGCACCACAGAGACAACATAACAGGTTTTTTAATCTGTGAAAAGAGCATGACACCTCATCATTTGCTGGTTTTTAATACTACGCTTACTAAAATTAGAAACAATCATCTATGGCAGAAATTGAACTACGAACTGTTTGGTTACCAAACAAACGCGCTGCCAGATTGTGCCACAAAGAAAACATGTCAAAATATCTAACTTGTGAAACGAGCAAGACAAAAATACATATTCAAGTTTCGAAATTGATTGTGTCAAAATTTATAAGTGCTCATCCCTGGGTGGGCTTGAACCACCAACCTTTCGGTTAACAGCCGAACGCGCTAACCAATTGCGCCACAGAGACAACATAACAGGTTTTTTAATCGGTGAAGCGAGCATGACACCTAATCATTTGCATGTTTTTAATACTGCGCGTATTAAAATTAAAAACCATCGTTTTTGACAGAAATTGAACTAAAACTGGTCGGTTACCATAGGAACATGCTACATGATTGTGCCACAAAGAAAACATGTCAGAATATCTAACCTGTGAAACGAGCAAGACAAAAATTCATTTTCAAGTTTCGAAGTTGATTGTGTTAAAATTTATAAATGCTCATCCCTGGGTGGCCTTGAACCACCAACCTTTCGGTTAACAGCCGAAAGCGCTAACCGATTGCACCACAGAGACAACATAACAGGTTTTTTAATCTGTGAAACGAGCATGACACCTAATCATGTGCTGGTTTTTAAAATTGTGTGTATTAAAATTAAAAACAATCGTCTATGCGAGAAATTGAACCAACAACTGTTTAGTGACCAACCGAATGCGCTACCAGAATGTGCCACAAAGTAAACGTGTCAAAATATCTAACCTGTGAAACGAGCAAAACAAAAATTTATTTTCAAGTTTCGAATTTGATTGGTTCAAAATTTACAAGGACTCGTCCCTGGGTGGGCTTGAACCACCAACCTTTCGGTTAACAGCCGAATGCGATAACCGATTGCACCACAGAGAAAACATATCAGGCTTTTTAATCTGTGAAACGAAGATGACACCTAATTATTTGCTGGTTTTTAATACTGCGCTTACTAAAATTAAAAACAATCATCTATGGCAGAAAATGAACTACCAACTGTTTGGTTACCAAGCGAACGTGCTGCCAGAATGTGCCACAAAGAAAACATGTCAAAATATCTAACTTGTGAAACGAGCAAGACAAAAATTCATTTTCAAGTTTCGAATTTGATTGTGTGAAAATTTATAAGTGCTCATCCCTGGGTAGGCTTGAACCACTAACTTTTCGGTTAACAGCCGAACGCGCTAACTGATTGCACCACAGTGACAACATAACAGGCCTTTTAATCTGTGAAACGAAGATGACAACTACTTATTTGCTGGTTTTTGATACTGTGCTTAGCAAAATTAAAAAGAATCATCTATGGCAGAAATTGAACTACTAACTGTTTGGTTACCAAACGAACGCGCTGCCAGAATGTGCCACAAAGAAAACATGTCAAAATATCTAACTTGTGAAACGAGCAGGACAAAAATTCATTTTCAAGTTTCGAATTTGATTGTGTCAAAATTTATAAGTGCTCGTCCCTGGGTGGGCTTGAACCACCAACTTTTCGGTTAACAGCCGAATGCGCTAACCGATTGCACCACAGAGACAACATAACAGGCTTTTTAATCTGTGAAACGAGCATAACACCTCATCATTTGCTTGTTTTTAATACTGTGTGTATTAAAATTAAAAACAATCGTCTATGCGAGTAATTGAACTACCAACTGTTTGGTGACCAACCGAACGTGCTACCAGAATGTGCCACAAAGAAAACATGTCAAAATATCTAACTTGTGAAACGAGCAGGACAAAATTTCATTTTCAAGTTTCGGATTTGATTGTGTCAAAATTTATAATGGCTCGTCTCTGGGTGGGCTTGAACCACCAACCTTTCGGTTAACAGCCGAACGCGCTAACCGATTGCGCCACAGAGACAACATAACAGGCTTTTTAATCTGTGAAACGAGCATGACACCTAATCATGTGCTGGTTTTTAAAATTGTGTGTATTAAAATTAAAAACAATCGTCTATGCGAGAAATTGAACCAACAACTGTTTAGTGACCAACCGAATGCGCTACCAGAATGTGCCACAAAGTAAACGTGTCAAAATATCTAACCTGTGAAACGAGCAAAACAAAAATTTATTTTCAAGTTTCGAATTTGATTGGTTCAAAATTTACAAGGACTCGTCCCTGGGTGGGCTTGAACCACCAACCTTTCGGTTAACAGCCGAATGCGATAACCGATTGCACCACAGAGAAAACATATCAGGCTTTTTAATCTGTGAAACGAAGATGACACCTAATTATTTGCTGGTTTTTAATACTGCGCTTACTAAAATTAAAAACAATCATCTATGGCAGAAAATGAACTACCAACTGTTTGGTTACCAAGCGAACGTGCTGCCAGAATGTGCCACAAAGAAAACATGTCAAAATATCTAACTTGTGAAACGAGCAAGACAAAAATTCATTTTCAAGTTTCGAATTTGATTGTGTGAAAATTTATAAGTGCTCATCCCTGGGTAGGCTTGAACCACTAACTTTTCGGTTAACAGCCGAACGCGCTAACTGATTGCACCACAGTGACAACATAACAGGCCTTTTAATCTGTGAAACGAAGATGACAACTACTTATTTGCTGGTTTTTGATACTGTGCTCAGCAAAATTAAAAAGAATCATCTATGGCAGAAATTGAACTACTAACTGTTTGGTTACCAAACGAACGCGCTGCCAGAATGTGCCACAAAGAAAACATGTCAAAATATCTAACTTGTGAAACGAGCAGGACAAAAATTCATTTTCAAGTTTCGAATTTGATTGTGTCAAAATTTATAAGTGCTCGTCCCTGGGTGGGCTTGAACCACCAACTTTTCGGTTAACAGCCGAATGCGCTAACCGATTGCACCACAGAGACAACATAACAGGCTTTTTAATCTGTGAAACGAGCATAACACCTCATCATTTGCTTGTTTTTAATACTGTGTGTATTAAAATTAAAAACAATCGTCTATGCGAGTAATTGAACTACCAACTGTTTGGTGACCAACCGAACGTGCTACCAGAATGTGCCACAAAGAAAACATGTCAAAATATCTAACTTGTGAAACGAGCAGGACAAAATTTCATTTTCAAGTTTCGGATTTGATTGTGTCAAAATTTATAATGGCTCGTCTCTGGGTGGGCTTGAACCACCAACCTTTCGGTTAACAGCCGAACGCGCTAACCGATTGCGCCACAGAGACAACATAACAGGCTTTTTAATCTGTGAAACGAGCATGACACCTAAACATTTGTATGTTTTTAATACTGTGTGTATTAAAATTTAAAACAATAGTCTATGGAAAAAATTGAACCAACAACTGTTTGGTGACCAACCGAGCGCGCTACCAGAATGTGCAACAAAAAAAACATGTCAATATATCTAACCTGTGAAACGAGCAGGACAAAAATTCATTTTCAAGTTTCGAATTTGATTGTGTCAAAATTTATAAGTGCTCGTCCCTGGGTGGGCTTGAACCACCAACCTTCCGGTTAACAGCCGAACGCACTAACCGATTGCGCCACAGTGACAGCATAACAGTTTTTTAATCTGTGAAATGAGCATGACACCTAATCATTTGCTGGTTTTTAAAATTGTGTGTATTAAACTTAAAAACAATCGTCTATGCGAGAAATTGAACCAACAACTGTTTAGTGACCAACCGAACGTGCTACCGGAATGTGCCACAAAGAAAACATGTCAAAATATCTAACCTGTGAAACGAGCAAAACAAAAAATCATTTTCAAGTTTCGAAATTGATTGTGTCAAAATTTACAAAGGCTCGTCTCTGGGTGGGCTTGAACCACCAACCTTTCGGTTAACAGCCGAACGCGCTAACCGATTGCACCACAGAGACAACATAACAGGCTTTTTAATCTGTGAAACGAGCATGACACCTAAACATTTGTATGTTTTTAATACTGTGTGTATTAAAATTTAAAACAATAGTCTATGGAAAAAATTGAACCAACAACTGTTTGGTGACCAACCGAGCGCGCTACCAGAATGTGCCACAAAAAAACATGTCAATATATCTAACCTGTGAAACGAGCAAGACAAAAATTCATTTTTAAGTTTCGAATTTGATTGTGTCAAACTTTATAAATGCTCGTCCCTGGGTGGGCTTGAACCACCAACCTTTCGGTTAACAGCCGAACGCGCTAACCGATTGCACCACAGAGACAACATAACAGGCTTTTTAATCTGTGAAACGAAGATGACACCTAACTATTTGCTGCTTTTTAATACTACGCTTACTGAAATTAGAAACAATCGTCTATGGCAGAAATTGAACTGCCAACTGTTTGGTTACCAAAAGAACGCGTTGCCAGAATGTGCCACAAAGAAAACATGTCAAAATATCTAACTTGTGAAACGAGAAAACAAAAATTCATTTTCAAGTTTCGAATTTGATTGTGTCAAAATTTATAAGTGCTCGTCCCTGGGTGGGCTTCAACCACCAACCTTTCGGTAAACAGCCGAATGCTCTAACCGATTGCACCACAGAGACAATATAACAGGTTTTTTAATCTGTGAAACGAGCATGACACCTAATCATTTGCATGTTTTTAATACTGCGCTTACTAAAATTAAAAACAATCATCTATGGCAAAATTTGAAATACCAACTGGTTGGTTACCAAACGAACGCGCTGCCAGAATGTGTCACAAAAAAAACATGTCAAAATATCAAACCTGTGAAACGAGCAAGACACAAATTCATTTTTAAGTTTCGAATATGATTGTGTCAAAATTTATAAATGCTCGTCCCTGGGTGGGCTTGAACCACCAACCTTTCGGTTAACAGCCGAACGCGCTAACCGATTGCGCCACAGAGACAACATAACAGGTTTTTTAATCTGTGAAAAGAGCATGACACCTCATCATTTGCTGGTTTTTAATACTACGCTTACTAAAATTAGAAACAATCATCTATGGCAGAAATTGAACTACCAACTGTTTGGTTACCAAACAAACGCGCTGCCAGATTGTGCCACAAAGAAAACATGTCAAAATATCTAACTTGTGAAACGAGAAAGACAAAAATTCATATTCAAGTTTCGAAATTGATTGTGTCAAAATTTATAAGTGCTCATCCCTGGGTGGGCTTGAACCACCAACCTTTCGGTTAACAGCCGAACGCGCTAACCGATTGCGCCACAGAGACAACATAACAGGTTTTTTAATCGGTGAAACGAGCATGACACCTAATCATTTGCATGTTTTTAATACTGCGCGTATTAAAATTAAAAACCATCGTTTTTGACAGAAATTGAACTAAAACTGGTCGGTTACCAAAGGAACATGCTACATGATTGTGCCACAAAGAAAACATGTCAGAATATCTAACCTGTGAAACGAGCAAGAAAAAAATTCATTTTCAAGTTTCGAAGTTGATTGTGTTAAAATTTATAAATGCTCGTCCCTGGGTGGCCTTGAACCACCAACCTTTCGGTTAACAGCCGAAAGCGCTAACCGATTGCACCACAGAGACAACATAACAGGTTTTTTAATCTGTGAAACGAGCATGACACCTAATCATGTGCTGGTTTTTAAAATTGTGTGTATTAAAATTAAAAACAATCATCTATGCGAGAAATTGAACCAACAACTGTTTAGTGACCAACCGAATGCGCTACCAGAATGTGCCACAAAGTAAACGTGTCAAAATATCTAACCTGTGAAACGAGCAAAACAAAAATTCATTTTCAAGTTTCGAATTTGATTGGTTCAAAATTTATAAGGACTCGTCCCTGGGTGGGCTTGAACCACCAACCTTTCGGTTAACAGCCGAATGCGATAACCGATTGCACCACAGAGAAAACATAACAGGCTTTTTAATCTGTGAAACGAAGATGACACCTAATTATTTGCTGGTTTTTAATACTGCGCTTACTAAAATTAAAAACAATCATCTATGGCAGAAAATGAACTACCAACTGTTTGGTTACCAAGCGAACGTGCTGCCAGAATGTGCCACAAAGAAAACATGTCAAAATATCTAACTTGTGAAACGAGCAAGACAAAAATTCATTTTCAAGTTTCGAATTTGATTGTGTCAAAATTTATAAGTGCTCATCCCTGGGTAGGCTTGAACCACTAACTTTTCGGTTAACAGCCGAACGCGCTAACTGATTGCACCACAGTGACAACATAACAGGCTTTTTAATCTGTGAAACGAAGATGACAACTACTTATTTGCTGGTTTTTGATACTGTGCTTAGCAAAATTAAAAAGAATCATCTATGGCAGAAATTGAACTACTAACTGTTTGGTTACCAAACGAACGCGCTGCCAGAATGTGCCACAAAGAAAACATGTCAAAATATCTAACTTGTGAAACGAGCAGGACAAAAATTCATTTTCAAGTTTCGAATTTGATTGTGTCAAAATTTATAAGTGCTCGTCCCTGGGTGGGCTTGAACCACCAACTTTTCGGTTAACAGCCGAATGCGCTAACCGATTGCACCACAGAGACAACATAACAGGCTTTTTAATCTGTGAAACGAGCATAACACCTCATCATTTGCTTGTTTTTAATACTGTGTGTATTAAAATTAAAAACAATCGTCTATGCGAGTAATTGAACTACCAACTGTTTGGTGACCAACCGAACGTGCTACCAGAATGTGCCACAAAGAAAACATGTCAAAATATCTAACTTGTGAAACGAGCAGGACAAAATTTCATTTTCAAGTTTCGGATTTGATTGTGTCAAAATTTATAATGGCTCGTCTCTGGGTGGGCTTGAACCACCAACCTTTCGGTTAACAGCCGAACGCGCTAACCGATTGCGCCGCAGAGACAACATATGAGGTTTTTTAATCTGTGAAACGAGCATGACACCTAATCATTTGCTTGTTTTTAAAATGGTGTGTATTAAAATTAAAAACAACCGTCTATGCGAGAAATTGAACTAACAACTGTTTGGTGACCAACCGAACGTGCTACCAGAATGTGCCACAAAGAAAAACTGTCAGAATATCTAACCTGTGAAACGAGCAAGACAAAAATTCATTTTCAAGTTTTGAATTTGATTGTGTCAAAATTTATAAATGCTCGTCTCTGGGTGGGCTTGAACCACCAACCTTTCAGTTAACAGCCAAACGCACTAACCGATTGTACCGCAGAGACAACATAACAGGCTTTTTAATCTGTGAAACGAGCATGACACCTAATCGTTTGCTAGTTTTTAATACTGCGCGTATTAAAATTAAAAACCATCGTCTTTGACAGAAATTGAACTACAAACTGTTCGGTTACCAAAGGAACATGCTACAAGATTATGCCACAAAGAAAACATGTCAGAATATCTAACCTGTGAAACGAGCAAGACAAAAATTCATTTTCAAGTTTCGAATTTGATTGTGTCAAAATTTATAAATGCTCGTCCCTGGGTGGGCTTGAACCACCAACCTTTCGGTTAACAGCCGAACGCGCTAACCGATTGCACCACAGAGACAAAATAACAGGTTTTTTAATCTGTGAAACGAGCATGACACCTAATCATTTGCTGGTTTTTAAAATTGTGTGTATTAAAATTAAAAACAATCGTCTATGCGAGAAATTGAACCAACAACTGTTTAGTGACCAACCGAACGTGCTACCAGAATGTGCCACAAAGAAAACATGTCAAAATATCTAACCTGTGAAACGAGCAAAACAAAAATCATTTTCAAGTTTCGAAGTTGATTGTGTCAAAATTTATAAATGCTCGTCCCTGGGTTGGCTTGAACCACCAACCTTTCGGTTAACAGCCGAACGCGCTAACCAATTGCGCCACAGAAACAACATAACAGGTTTTTTAATCTGTGAAACGAGCATGACACCTAATCATTTGCTGGTTTTTAAATTTGTGTGTATTAAAATTAAAAACAATCGTCTATGCGAGAAATTGAACCAACAACTGTTTAGTGACCAACCGAACGTGCTACCAGAATGTGCCACAAAGAAAACATGTCAAAATATCTAACCTGTGAAACGAGCAAAACCAAAAAAACATTTTCAAGTTTCGAAATTAATTGTGTCAAAATTTACAAAGGCTCGTCTCTGGGTGGGCTTGAACAACCAACCTTTTGGTTAACAGCCGAACGCGCTAACCAATTGCGCCACAGAAACAATATAACAGGTTTTTTAATCTGTGAAACGAGCATGACACCTAATTATTTTCTGGTTTTTAATACTGCGCTTACTAAAATTAAAAACGATCATCTATGGCAAAAATTGGAATACAAACTGGTTGGTCACCAAACGAACGTGCTGCCAGAATGTGTCAAAAAGAAAACATGTCAAAATATCAAACCTGTGAAACGAGCAAGACAAAAATTCATTTTTAAGTTTCGAATTTGATTGTGTCTAAATTTATAAATGCTCGTCCCTGGGCGGGCTTGAACCACCAACCTTTCGGTTAACAGCCGAACGCACTAACCGATTGCACCACAGAGACAACATAACAGGTTTTTTAATCTGTGAAACGAGCATGACACCTAATCATTTGCTGGTTTTTAAAATTGTGTGAATTAAAATTAAAAACAATCGTCTATGCGAGAAATTGAACAAACAACTGTTTGGTGAACATCCGAACGCGCTACCAGAATGTGCCACAAAGAAAACATGTCAGAATATGTAACCTGTGAAACGAGCAAGACAAAAATTCATTTTCAAGTTTCGAATTTGATTGTGTCAAAATTTATAAATGCTCGTCCCTGAGTAGGCTCGAACCACAAACCTTTCGGTTAACAGCCGAACGCGCTAACCGATTGCACCACAGAGACAACATAACAGGTTTTTTAATCTGTGAAACGAGCATGACACCTAATCATTTGCTGGTTTTTAAAATTGTGTGTATTAAAATTAAAAACAACCGTCTATGCGAGAAATTGAACCAACAACTGTTTAGTGACCAACCGAACGTGCTGCCAGAATGTGTCACAAAAAAAACATTTCAAAATATCAAACTTGTGAAACAAGCAAGACAAAAATTCATTTTCAAGTTTCGAATTTGATTGTGTCAAAATTTATAAATGCTCGTCCCTGGGTGGGCTTGAACCACCAACCTTTCGGTTAACAGCCGAACGCGCTAACCGATTGCACCACAGAGACAACATAACAGGTTATTTAATCTGTGAAACGAGCATGACACCTCATCATTTGCTGGTTTTTAATACTGCGCGTATTAAAATTAAAAACCATCGTCTTTGACAGAAATTGAACTGCAAACTGTTCGGTTACCAAAGGAACATGCTACAAGATTGTGCCACAAAGAAAACATGTCAGAATATCTAACCTGTGAAACGAGCAAGACAAAAATTCATTTTCAAGTTTCGAATTTGATTGTGTCAAAATTTATAAATGCTCGTCCCTGGGTGGGCTTGAACCACCAACTTTTCGGTTAACAGCCGAACGCGCTAACCGATTGCGCCACAGAGACAACATATGAGGTTTTTTAATCTGTGAAACGAGCATGACACCTAATCATTTGCTGGTTTTTAAAATTGTGTGTATTAAAATTAAAAACAACCGTCTATGACAGAAATTGAACTACCAACTGTTCGGTTACCAAACGAACGCGCTGCCAGAATGTGTCACAAAAAAAACATGTCAAAATATCAAACTTGTGAAACGAGCAAGACAAAAAATCATTTTTAAGTTTCGAATTTGATTGTGTCAAAATTTATAAATGCTCGTCCCTGGGTGGGCTTGAACCACCAACCTTTCGGTTAACAGCCGAACGCGATAACCGATTGCACCACAGAGAAAACATATCAGGCTTTTTAAT
The DNA here is from genome assembly GCF_963576615.1 of Watersipora subatra. NCBI lineage: Eukaryota > Metazoa > Bryozoa > Gymnolaemata > Cheilostomatida > Watersiporidae > Watersipora > Watersipora subatra. Next base: position 26,493,600 of record NC_088715.1, read on the forward strand.
CTGTGAAACGAAGATGACAACTACTTATTTGCTGGTTTTTGATACTGTGCTTAGCAAAATTAAAAAGAATCATCTATGGCAGAAATTGAACTACTAACTGTTTGGTTACCAAGCGAACGTGCTGCCAGAATGTGCCACAAAGAAAACATGTCAAAATATCTAACTTGTGAAACGAGCAAGACAAAAATTCATTTTCAAGTTTCGAATTTGATTGTGTCAAAATTTATAAGTGCTCATCCCTGGGTAGGCTTGAACCACTAACTTTTCGGTTAACAGCCGAACGCGCTAACTGATTGCACCACCGTGACAACATAACAGGCTTTTTAATCTGTGAAACGAAGATGACAACTACTTATTTGCTGGTTTTTGATACTGTGCTTAGCAAAATTAAAAAGAATCATCTATGGCCGAAATTGAACTACTAACTGTTTGGTTACCAAACGAACGCGCTGCCAGAATGTGCCACAAAGAAAACATGTCAAAATATCTAACTTGTGAAACGAGCAGGACAAAAATTCATTTTCAAGTTTCGAATTTGATTGTGTCAAAATTTATAAGTGCTCGTCCCTGGGTGGGCTTGAACCACCAACTTTTCGGTTAACAGCCGAATGCGCTAACCGATTGCACCACAGAGACAACATAACAGGCTTTTTAATCTGTGAAACGAGCATAACACCTCATCATTTGCTTGTTTTTAATACTGTGTGTATTAAAATTAAAAACAATCGTCTATGCGAGTAATTGAACTACCAACTGTTTGGTGACCAACCGAACGTGCTACCAGAATGTGCCACAAAGAAAACATGTCAAAATATCTAACTTGTGAAACGAGCAGGACAAAATTTCATTTTCAAGTTTCGGATTTGATTGTGTCAAAATTTATAATGGCTCGTCTCTGGGTGGGCTTGAACCACCAACCTTTCGGTTAACAGCCGAACGCACTAACCGATTGCGCCACAGAGACAACATAACAGGCTTTTTAATCTGTGAAACGAGCATGACACCTAAACATTTGTATGTTTTTAATACTGTGTGTATTAAAATTTAAAACAATAGTCTATGGAAAAAATTGAACCAACAACTGTTTGGTGACCAACCGAGCGCGCTACCAGAATGTGCAACAAAAAAAACATGTCAATATATCTAACCTGTGAAACGAGCAGGACAAAAATTCATTTTCAAGTTTCGAATTTGATTGTGTCAAAATTTATAAGTGCTCGTCCCTGGGTGGGCTTGAACCACCAACCTTCCGGTTAACAGCCAAACGCACTAACCGATTGCGCCACAGTGACAGCATAACAGTTTTTTAATCTGTGAAATGAGCATGACACCTAATCATTTGCTGGTTTTTAAAATTGTTTGTATTAAACTTAAAAACAATCGTCTATGCGAGAAATTGAACCAACAACTGTTTAGTGACCAACCGAACGTGCTACCGGAATGTGCCACAAAGAAAACATGTCAAAATATCTAACCTGTGAAACGAGCAAAACAAAAAATCATTTTCAAGTTTCGAAATTGATTGTGTCAAAATTTACAAAGGCTCGTCTCTGGGTGGGCTTGAACCACCAACCTTTCGGTTAACAGCCGAACGCGCTAACCGATTGCGCCGCAGAGACAACATATGAGGTTTTTTAATCTGTGAAACGAGCATGACACCTAATCATTTGCTTGTTTTTAAAATGGTGTGTATTAAAATTAAAAACAACCGTCTATGCGAGAAATTGAACCAACAACTGTTTGGTGACCAACCGAACGTGCTACCAGAATGTGCCACAAAGAAAAACTGTCAGAATATCTAACCTGTGAAACGAGCAAGACAAAAATTCATTTTCAAGTTTTGAATTTGATTGTGTCAAAATTTATAAATGCTCGTCTCTGGGTGGGCTTGAACCACCAACCTTTCAGTTAACAGCCAAACGCACTAACCGATTGTACCGCAGAGACAACATAACAGGCTTTTTAATCTGTGAAACGAGCATGACACCTAATCGTTTGCTAGTTTTTAATACTGCGCGTATTAAAATTAAAAACCATCGTCTTTGACAGAAATTGAACTACAAACTGTTCGGTTACCAAAGGAACATGCTACAAGATTATGCCACAAAGAAAACATGTCAGAATATCTAACCTGTGAAACGAGCAAGACAAAAATTCATTTTCAAGTTTCGAATTTGATTGTGTCAAAATTTATAAATGCTCGTCCCTGGGTGGGCTTGAACCACCAACCTTTCGGTTAACAGCCGAACGCGCTAACCGATTGCACCACAGAGACAAAATAACAGGTTTTTTAATCTGTGAAACGAGCATGACACCTAATCATTTGCTGGTTTTTAAAATTGTGTGTATTAAAATTAAAAACAATCGTCTATGCGAGAAATTGAACCAACAACTGTTTAGTGACCAACCGAACGTGCTACCAGAATGTGCCACAAAGAAAACATGTCAAAATATCTAACCTGTGAAACGAGCAAAACAAAAATCATTTTCAAGTTTCGAAGTTGATTGTGTCAAAATTTATAAATGCTCGTCCCTGGGTTGGCTTGAACCACCAACCTTTCGGTTAACAGCCGAACGCGCTAACCAATTGCGCCACAGAAACAACATAACAGGTTTTTTAATCTGTGAAACGAGCATGACACCTAATCATTTGCTGGTTTTTAAATTTGTGTGTATTAAAATTAAAAACAATCGTCTATGCGAGAAATTGAACCAACAACTGTTTAGTGACCAACCGAACGTGCTACCAGAATGTGCCACAAAGAAAACATGTCAAAATATCTAACCTTTGAAACGAGCAAAACCAAAAAAACATTTTCAAGTTTCGAAATTAATTGTGTCAAAATTTACAAAGGCTCGTCTCTGGGTGGGCTTGAACAACCAACCTTTTGGTTAACAGCCGAACGCGCTAACCAATTGCACCACAGAAACAATATAACAGGTTTTTTAATCTGTGAAACGAGCATGACACCTAATTATTTTCTGGTTTTTAATACTGCGCTTACTAAAATTAAAAACGATCATCTATGGCAAAAATTGGAATACAAACTGGTTGGTCACCAAACGAACGTGCTGCCAGAATGTGTCAAAAAGAAAACATGTCAAAATATCAAACCTGTGAAACGAGCAAGACAAAAATTCATTTTTAAGTTTCGAATTTGATTGTGTCTAAATTTATAAATGCTCGTCCCTGGGCGGGCTTGAACCACCAACCTTTCGGTTAACAGCCGAACGCACTAACCGATTGCACCACAGAGACAACATAACAGGTTTTTTAATCTGTGAAACGAGCATGACACCTAATCATTTGCTGGTTTTTAAAATTGTGTGAATTAAAATTAAAAACAATCGTCTATGCGAGAAATTGAACAAACAACTGTTTGGTGAACATCCGAACGCGCTACCAGAATGTGCCACAAAGAAAACATGTCAGAATATGTAACCTGTGAAACGAGCAAGACAAAAATTCATTTTCAAGTTTCGAATTTGATTGTGTCAAAATTTATAAATGCTCGTCCCTGAGTAGGCTCGAACCACAAACCTTTCGGTTAACAGCCGAACGCGCTAACCGATTGCACCACAGAGACAACATAACAGGTTTTTTAATCTGTGAAACGAGCATGACACCTAATCATTTGCTGGTTTTTAAAATTGTGTGTATTAAAATTAAAAACAACCGTCTATGCGAGAAATTGAACCAACAACTGTTTAGTGACCAACCGAACGTGCTGCCAGAATGTGTCACAAAAAAAACATTTCAAAATATCAAACTTGTGAAACAAGCAAGACAAAAATTCATTTTCAAGTTTCGAATTTGATTGTGTCTAAATTTATAAATGCTCGTCCCTGGGTGGGCTTGAACCACCAACTTTTCGGTTAACAGCCGAACGCGCTAACCGATTGCACCACAGAGACAACATATGAGGTTTTTTAATCTGTGAAACGAGCATGACACCTAATCATTTGCTGGTTTTTAAAATTGTGTGTATTAAAATTAAAAACAACCGTCTATGACAGAAATTGAACTACCAACTGTTCGGTTACCAAACGAACGCGCTGCCAGAATGTGTCACAAAAAAAACATGTCAAAATATCAAACTTGTGAAACGAGCAAGACAAAAAATCATTTTTAAGTTTCGAATTTGATTGTGTCAAAATTTATAAATGCTTGTCCTTGGGTGGGCTTGAACCACCAACCTTTCGGTTAACAGCCGAACGCGATAACCGATTGCACCACAGAGAAAACATATCAGGCTTTTTAATCTGTGAAACGAAGATGACACCTAATTATTTGCTGGTTTTTAAAATTGTGTATTAAAATTAAAAACAATCGTCTATGCGAGAAATTGAACCAACAACTGTTTAGTGACCAACCGAACGTGCTGCCAGAATGTGTCACAAAAAAAACATGTCAAAATATCAAACTTGTGAAACGAGCAAGACAAAAATTCATTTTTAAGTTTCGAATTTGATTGTGTCAAAATTTATAAATGCTCGTCCCTGGGTGGGCTTGAACCACCAACCTTTCGGTTAACAGCCGAACGCGCTAACCGATTGCACCACAGAGACAACATAACAGGCTTTTTAATCTGTGAAACGAGCATGACACCTAATCATTTGCTGGTTTTTAATACTGCGCGTATTAAAATTAAAAACCATCGTCTTTGACAGAAATTGAACTACAAACTGTTCGGTTACCAAAGGAACATGCTACAAGATTGTGCCACAAAGAAAACATGTCAGAATATCTAACCTGTGAAACGAGCATCACAAAATTTCATTTTCAAGTTTCGAAGTTGATTGTGTTAAAATTTATAAATGCTCGTCCCTGGGTGGGCTTGAACCACCAACCTTTCGGTTAACAGCCGAACGCGCTAACCAATTGCACCACAGAGACAACATATCAGGTTTTTTAATCTGTGAAACGAGCATGACACCTAATTATTTGCTGGTTTTTAATACTGCGCTTACTAAAATTAAAAACAATCATCTATGGCCAAAATTGAAATACCAACTGGTTGGTTACCAAACGAACGTGCTGCCAGATAGTGTCACAAAAAAAACATGTCAAAATATCAAACCTGTGAAACGAGCAAGACAAAAATTCAATTTCAAGTTTCGAATTTGATTGTGTCAAAATTTACAAATGCTCTTCCCTGGGTGGGCTTGAACCACCAACCTCTCGGTTAACAGCCGAACGCGCTAACCGATTGCGCCACAGAGACAACATAACAGGTTTTTTAATCTGTGAAACGAGCATGACACCTAATCATTTGCTGGTTTTTAAAATTGTGTGTATTAAAACTAAAAACAATCGTCTATGCGGGAAATTGAACAAACAACTGTTTGGTGACCAACCGAACGCGCTACCAGAATGTGCCACAAAGAAAACATGTCAAAATATCTAACCTGTGAAACGAGCAAGACAAAAAGTCATTTTCAAGTTTCGAATTTGATTGTGTCAAAATTTATAAATGCTCGTCCTTGGGTGTGCTTGAACCACCAACCTTTCGGTTAACAGCCGAACGCGCGCACCGATTGCACCACAGAGACAACATATCAGGTTTTTTAATCTGTGAAACGAGCATGACACCTAATCATTTGCTGGTTTTTAATACTGCGCGTATTAAAATTAAAAACCATCGTCTTTGACAGAAATTGAACTACAAACTGGTCGGTTATCAAAGGAACATGATACATGACTGTGCCACAAAAAAAACATGTCAGAATATCTAACCTGTGAAACGAGCAAGACAAAAATTCAATTTCAAGTTTCGAATTTGATTGTGTCAAAATTTATAAATGCTCGTCCCTGGGTGGGCTTGAACCACCAACCTTTCGGTTAACAGCCGAACGCGCTAACCGATTGCACCACAGAGACAACATAACAGGTTTTTTAACCTGTGAAACGAGCATGACACCTAATCATTTGCTGGTTTTTAATACTGCGCGAATTAAAATCAATAACCATCGTCTTTGACATAAATTGAACTACAAACTGTTCTGTTACCAAAGGAACATGCTACATGACTGTGCCACAAAGAAAACATGTCAGACTATCTAACCTGTGAAACGAGCAAGACAAAAATTCATTTTCAAGTTTCGAATTTGATTGTGTCAAAATTTATAAATGCTCATCCCTGGGTGGGCTTGAACCACCAACCTTTCGGTTAACAGCCGAACGCGCTAACCGATTGCACCACAGAGACAACATAACAGGTTTTTCAATCTGTGAAACGAGCATGACACCTAATCATTTGCTGGATTTTAAAATTGTGTGTATTAAAATTAAAAACAACCGTCTATGACAGAAATTGAACTACCAACTGTTCGGTTACCAAACGAACGCGCTGCCAGAATGTGCCACAAAGAAAACATGTCAAAATATCTAACTTGTGAAACGAGCAAGACAAAAATTCATTTTCAAGTTTCGAATTTGATTGTGTCAAAATTTATAAGTGCTCGTCCCTGGGTGGGCTTGAACCACCAACCTTTCGGTTAACAGCCGAACGCGCTAACCGATTGCGCCACAGAGACAACATAACAGGCTTTTTAATCTGTGAAACGAGCATGATACCTAATCATTTGCTGGTTTTTAATACTGCACGTATTAAGATTAAAAACCATCGTCTTTGACAGAAATTGAACTACAAACTGTTCGGTTAACAAAGGAACATGCTACAAGATTATGCCGCAACGAAAACATGTCAGAATATCTAACCTGTGAAACGAGCAAGACAAAAATTCATTTTCAAGTTTCGAATTTGATTGTGTCAAAATTTATAAATGCTCGTCCCTGGGTGGGCTTGAACCACCAACCTTTCGGTTAACAGCCGAACGCGCTAACCGATTGCGCCACAGAGACAAAATAACAGGTTTTTTAATCTGTGAAACGAGCATGACACCTAATCATTTGCTGGTTTTTAAAATTGTGTGTATTAAAATTAAAAACAATCGTCTATGCGAGAAATTGAACCAACAACTGTTTAGTGACCAACCGAACGTGCTACCAGAATGTGCCACAAAGAAAACATGTCAAAATATCTAACCTGTGAAACGAGCAAAACAAAAATCATTTTCAAGTTTCGAAGTTGATTGTGTCAAAATTTATAAATGCTCGTCCCTGGGTTGGCTTGAACCACCAACCTTTCGGTTAACAGCCGAACGCGCTAACCAATTGCGCCACAGAAACAACATAACAGGTTTTTTAATCTGTGAAACGAGCATGACACCTAATCATTTGCTGGTTTTTAAATTTGTGTGTATTAAAATTAAAAACAATCGTCTATGCGAGAAATTGAACCAACAACTGTTTAGTGACCAACCGAACGTGCTACCAGAATGTGCCACAAAGAAAACATGTCAAAATATCTAACCTGTGAAACGAGCAAAACAAAAATCATTTTCAAGTTTCGAAATTAATTGTGTCAAAATTTACAAAGGCTCGTCTCTGGGTGGGCTTGAACAACCAACCTTTTGGTTAACAGCCGGACGCGCTAACCGATTGCGCCACAGAGACAACATAACAGGCTTTTTAATCTGTGAAACGAGCATGACACCTAATTATTTTCTGGTTTTTAATACTGCGCTTACTAAAATTAAAAACGATCATCTATGGCAAAAATTGGAATACAAACTGGTTGGTCACCAAACGAACGTGCTGCCAGAATGTGTCAAAAAGAAAACATGTCAAAATATCAAACCTGTGAAACGAGCAAGACAAAAATTCATTTTTAAGTTTCGAATTTGATTGTGTCTAAATTTATAAATGCTCGTCCCTGGGCGGGCTTGAACCACCAACCTTTCGGTTAACAGCCGAACGCACTAACCGATTGCACCACAGAGACAACATAACAGGTTTTTTAATCTGTGAAACGAGCATGACACCTAATCATTTGCTGGTTTTTAAAATTGTGTGAATTAAAATTAAAAACAATCGTTTATGCGAGAAATTGAACAAACAACTGTTTGGTGACCATCCGAACGCGCTACCAGAATGTGCCACAAAGAAAACATGTCAGAATATGTAACCTGTGAAACGAGCAAGACAAAAATTCATTTTCAAGTTTCGAATTTGATTGTGTCAAAATTTATAAATGCTCGTCCCTGAGTAGGCTCGAACCACAAACCTTTCGGTTAACAGCCGAACGCGCTAACCGATTGCACCACAGAGACAACATAACAGGTTTTTTAATTTGTGAAACGAGCATGACACCTAATTATTTGCTGGTTTTTAATACTGCGCTTACTAAAATTAAAAACAATCATCTATGGCAAAAATTGAAATACCAACTGGTTGGTTACCAAACGAACGTGCTGCCAGAATGTGTCACAAAGTAAACATGTCAAAATATCTAACCTGTGAAACGAGCAAGACAAAAATTCATTTTTAAGTTTCGAACTTGATTGTGTCAAAATTTACAAAGGCTCGTCCCTGAGTGGGCTTGAACCACCAACCTCTCGGTTAACAGCTGAACGCGCTAACCGAATGCGCCACAGAGACAACGTAACAGGTTTTTTAATCTGTGAAACGAAGATGACACCTAATTATTTGCTGGTTTTTAATACTGTGCGATTTAAAATTACAAACAATCGTCTACGGCAGAAATTGAACTAACAACTGTTCGGTTACCAAAGGAACATGCTACAAGAATGTGCCACAAAGATAACATGTCAGAATATCTAACCTGTGAAACAAGCAAGACAAAAATTCATTTTCAAGTTTCGAATTTGATTGGTTCAAAATTTACAAGGGCTCGTCACTGGGTGGGCTTGAACCACCAACTTTTCGGTTAACAGCCGAATGCGATAACCGATTGCACCACAGAGAAAACATATCAGGCTTTTTAATCTGTGAAACGAAGATGACACCTAATTATTTGCTGGTTTTTAATACTACGCTTACTAAAATTAAAAACAATCATCTATGGCAGAAATTGAACTACGAACTCTTTGGTTACCAAACAAACGCGCTGCCAGAATGTGCCACAAAGAAAACATGTCAAAATATCTAACTTGTGAAACGAGCAAGACAAAAATTCATTTTCAAGTTTCGAATTTGATTGTGTCAAAATTTATAAATGCTCGTCCCTGGGCGGGCTTGAACCACCAACCTTTCGGTTAACAGCCGAACGCGCTAACTGATTGCGCCACAGAGACAACATAACAGGTTTTTCAATCTGTGAAACGAGCATGACACCTAATCATTTGCTGGATTTTAAAATTGTGTGTATTAAAATTAAAAACAACCGTCTATGACAGAAATTGAACTACCAACTGTTCGGTTACCAAACGAACGCGCTGCCAGAATGTGCCACAAAAAAAACATGTCAAAATATCTAACTTGTGAAACGAGCAAGACAAAAATTCATTTTCAAGTTTCGAATTTGATTGTGTCAAAATTTATAAGTGCTCGTCCCAGGGTGGGCTTGAACCACCAACCTTTCGGTTAACAGCCGAACGCGCTAACCGATTGTGCCACAGAGACAACATAACAGGCTTTTTAATCTGTGAAACGAGCATGACACCTAATCATTTGCTGGTTTTTAATACTGCACGTATTAAGATTAAAAACCATCGTCTTTGACAGAAATTGAACTACAAACTGTTCGGTTAACAAAGGAACATGCTACAAGATTATGCTACAACGAAAACATGTCAGAATATCTAACCTGTGAAACGAGCAAGACAAAAATTCATTTTCAAGTTTCGAATTTGATTGGTTCAAAATTTACAAGGGCTCGTCCCTGGGTGGGCTTGAACCACCAACCTTTCGGTTAACAGCCGAACCCGCTAACCGATTGCACCACAGAGACAACATAACAGGCTTTTTAATCTGTGAAACGAGCATGACACCTAATCATTTGCTGGTTTTTAATACTGCGCGTATTAAAATTAAAAACCATCGTCTTTGACAGAAATTGAACTGCAAACTGTTCGGTTACCAAAGGAACATGCTACAAGATTGTGCCACAAAGAAAACATGTCAGAATATCTAACCTGTGAAACGAGCAAGACAAAAATTCATTTTCAAGTTTCGAGTTTGATTGTGTCAAAATTTATAAATGCTCGTCCCTGGGTGGGCTTGAACCACCAACTTTTCGGTTGACAGCCGAACGCGCTAACCGATTGCGCCGCAGAGACAACATATGAGGTTTTTTAATCTGTGAAACGAGCATGACACCTAATCATTTGCTTGTTTTTAAAATGGTGTGTATTAAAATTAAAAACAACCGTCTATGCGAGAAATTGAACCAACAACTGTTTGGTGACCAACCGAACGTGCTACCAGAATGTGCCACAAAGAAAACATGTCAGAATATCTAACCTGTGAAACGAGCAAGACAAAAATTCATTTTCAAGTTTTGAATTTGATTGTGTCAAAATTTATAAATGCTCGTCTCTGGGTGGGCTTGAACCACCAACCTTTCAGTTAACAGCCGAACGCACTAACCGATTGTACCGCAGAGACAACATAACAGGCTTTTTAATCTGTGAAACGAGCATGACACCTAATCGTTTGCTAGTTTTTAATACTGTGCGTATTAAAATTAAAAACCATCGTCTTTGACAGAAATTGAACTACAAACTGTTCGGTTACCAAAGGAACATGCTACAAGATTATGCCACAAAGAAAACATGTCAGAATATCTAACCTGTGAAATGAGCAAGACAAAAATTCATTTTCAAGTTTCGAATTTGATTGTGTCAAAATTTATAAATGCTCGTCCCTGGGTGGGCTTGAACCACCAACCTTTCGGTTAACAGCCGAACGCGCTAACCGATTGCACCACAGAGACAAAATAACAGGTTTTTTAATCTGTGAAACGAGCATGACACCTAATCATTTGCTGGTTTTTAAAATTGTGTGTATTAAAATTAAAAACAATCGTCTATGCGAGAAATTGAACCAACAACTGTTTAGTGACCAACCGAACGTGCTACCAGAATGTGCCACAAAGAAAACATGTCAAAATATCTAACCTGTGAAACGAGCAAAACAAAAATCATTTTCAAGTTTCGAAGTTGATTGTGTCAAAATTTATAAATGCTTGTCCCTGGGTTGGCTTGAACCACCAACCTTTCGGTTAACAGCCGAACGCGCTAACCAATTGCGCCACAGAAACAACATAACAGGTTTTTTAATCTGTGAAACGAGCATGACACCTAATCATTTGCTGGTTTTTAAAATTGTGTGAATTAAAATTAAAAACAATCGTTTATGCGAGAAATTGAACCAACAACTGTTTAGTGACCAACCGAACGTGCTACCAGAATGTGCCACAAAGAAAACATGTCAAAATATCTAACCTGTGAAACGAGCAAAACCAAAAAAACATTTTCAAGTTTCGAAATTAATTGTGTCAAAATTTACAAAGGCTCGTCTCTGGGTGGGCTTGAACAACCAACCTTTTGGTTAACAGCCGGACGCGCTAACCGATTGCACCACAGAGACAACATAACAGGCTTTTTAATCTGTGAAACGAGCATGACACCTAATTATTTTCTGGTTTTTAATACTGCGCTTACTAAAATTAAAAACGATCATCTATGGCAAAAATTGGAATACAAACTGGTTGGTTACCAAACGAACGTGCTGCCAGAATGTGTCACAAAAAAAACATGTCAAAATATCAAACCTGTGAAACGAGCAAGACAAAAATTCATTTTTAAGTTTCGAAGTTGATTGTGTCAAAATTTATAAATGCTCGTCCCTGGGTGGGCTTGAACCACCAACCTTTCGGTTAACAGCCGAACGCACTAACCGATTGCACCACAGAAACAACATAACAGGCTTTTTAATCTTTGAACTGAGCATGACACCTAATCATTTGATGGTTTTTAAAAGTGTGTGTATTAAAATTAAAAGCAATCATCTATGCGAGAAATTGAACCAACAACTGTTTAGTGACCAACCTAACGTGCTACCAGAATGTGCCACAAAGAAAACATGTCAAAATATCTAACCTGTGAAACGAGCAAAATAAAAAATCATTTTCAAGTTTCGAAATTGATTGTGTCAAAATTTACAAAGGCTCGTCTCTGGGTGGGCTTGAACAACCAACCTTTCGGTTAACAGCCGAACGCACTAACCGATTGTGCCACAGAGACAACATAACAGGCTTTTTAATCTGTGAAAAGAGCATGACACGTAATTGTTTGCTGGTTTTTAATACTGCGCTTAGTAAAATTAAAAACAATCATCTATGGCAAAAATTGAAATACCAACTGGTTGGTTACCAAACGAACGTGCTGCCAGAATGTGTCAAAAAGAAAACATGTCAAAATATCTAACTTGTGAAACGAGCAAAACAAAAATTCATTTTCAAGTTTCGAATTTGATTGTGTCAAAATTTACAAAGGCTCGTCCCTGGGTGGGCTTGAACCACCAACCTTTTGGATAAAAGTCGAACGCACTAACCGATTGCACCACAGAGACAACATAACAGGCTTTTTAATCTGTGAAACGAAGATGACAACTACTTATTTGCTGGTTTTTAATACTGTGCTTACCAAAACTAAAAACAATCATCTATGGCAGAAATTGAACAAACAACTGTTTGGTTACCAAACAAACGCGCTGCCAGAATGTGCCACAAAGAAAACATGTCAAAATATCTAACTTGTGAAACGAGCAAGACAAAAGATCATTTTCAAGTTTCGAATTTGATTGTGTCAAAATTTATAGGTGCTCGTCCCTGGGTGGGCTTGAACCACCAACCTTTCGGTTAACAGCCGAACGCGCTAACCGATTGCACCACAGAGACAACAGAACAGGTTTTTTAATCTGTGAAACGAGCATGACACCTAATCATTTGCTGGTTTTAATACTGCGCGTATTAAAATTAAAAACCATCGTCTTTGACAGAAATTGAACTACAAACTGTTCGGTTACCAAAGGAACATGCTACAAGATTATGCCACAAAGAAAACATGTCAGAATATCTAACCTGTGAAACGAGCAAGACAAAAATTCATTTTCAAGTTTTGAATTTGATTGTGTCAAAATTTATAAATGCTCGTCCCTGGGTGGGCTTGAACCACCAACCTTTCGGTTAACAGCCGAACGCGCTAACCGATTGCGCCAAAGAGACAACATAACAGGTTTTTTAATCTGTGAAACGAGCATGGCACCTAATCATTTGCTGGTTTTTAAAGTTGTGTGTATTAAAATTAAAAACAACCGTCTATGCGCGAAATTGAACCAACAACTGTTTGGTGAACAACCGAACGTGCTACCAGAATGTGCCACAAAGAAAACATGTCAGAATATCTAACCTGTGAAACGAGCAAGACAAAAATTCATTTTCAAGTTTCGAATTTGATTGTGTCCAAATTTATAAATGCTCGTCCCTGGGTGGGCTCGAACCACCAACCTTTCGGTTAACAGCCGAACGCGCTAACCGATTGCGCCACAGAGACAACATGACAGGTTTTTTAATCTGTGAAACGAGCATGACACCTAAATATTTGCTGGTTTTTAATACTGCGCTTACTAAAATTAAAAACAATCATCTTTGGCAAAAATTGAACTACCAACTGGTTGGTTACCAAACAAACGTGCTGCCAGAATGTGTCACAAAAAAAACATGTCAAAATATCAAACCTGTGAAATGAGCAAGACAAAAATTCATTTTTAAGTTTCGAATTTGATTGTGTCAAAATTTATAAATGCTCGTCCCTGGGTGGGCTTGAACCACCAACCTTTCGGTTAACAGCCAAATGCGGTAACCGATTGCACCACAGAGACAACATAACAGGCTTTTTAATCTGTGAAACAAAGATGACAACTACTTATTTGCTGGTTTTTAATACTGTGCTTACCAAAATTAAAAACAATCATCTACGGCAGAAATTGAACTACCATTTGTTTGGTTACCAGACGAACGGGCTGCCAGAATGTGCCACAAAAAAAACATGTCAAAATATCTACCTTGTGAAACGAGCAAGACAAAAATTCATTTTCAAGTTTCGAATTTGATTGTGTCAAAATTTATAAGTGCTCGTCCCTGGGTGGGCTTGAACCACCAACGTTTCGGTTAACAGCCGAACGCACTAACCGATTGCACCACAGAGACAACATAACAGGCTTTTTAATCTGTGAAACGAGCATGACACCTAATCATTTGCTGGTTTTTAATACTGCGCGTATTAAAATTAAAAACCATCGTCTTTGACAGAAATTGAACTACAAACTGTTCGGTTACCAAAAGAACATGCTACAAGATTATGCCACAAAGAAAACATGTCAGAATATCTAACCTGTGAAACGAGCAAGACAAAAATTCATTTTCATGTTTCGAATTTATTGTGTCAAAATTTATAAATGCTCGTCCCTGGGTGGGCTTGAACCACCAACCTTTCGGTTAACAGCCGAACGCGCTAACCGATTGCACCACAGAGACAACATAACAGGCTTTTTAATCTGTGAAACGAAGATGACAACTACTTATTTGCTGGTTTTTAATACTGTGCTTACCAAAGTTAAAAACAATCATCTATGAAGGAAATTGAACTACCAACTGTTTGGTTACCAAACGAACGCGCTGCCAGAATGTGCCACAAAGAAAACATGTCAAAATATCTAACTTGTGAAACGAGCAAGACAAAAGATCATTTTCAAGTTTCGAATTTGATTGTGTCAAAATTTATAAGTGCTCGTCCCTGGGTGGGCTTGAACCACCAACCTTTCGGTTAACAGCCGAACGCGCTAACCGATTGCACCACAGAGACAACAGAACAGGTTTTTTAATCTGTGAAACGAGCATGACACCTAATCATTTGCTGGTTTTAATACTGCGCGTATTAAAATTAAAAACCATCGTCTTTGACAGAAATTGAACTACAAACTGTTCGGTTACCAAAGGAACATGCTACAAGAATGTGCCACAAAGAAAACATGTCAAAATATCTAACTTGTGAAACGAGCAAGACAAAAATTCATTTTCAAGTTTCGAATTTGATTGTGTCAAAATTTATAAGTGCTCGTCCCAGGGTAGTCTTGAACCACCAACCTTTCAGTTAACAGCCGAACGCACTAACCGATTGCACCGCAGAGACAACATAACAGGCCTTTTAATCTGTGAAACGAGCATGACACCTAATCGTTTGCTAGTTTTTAATACTGCGCGTATTAAAATTAAAAACCATCGTCTTTGACAGAAATTGAACTACAAACTGTTCGGTTACCAAAGGAACTTGCTACAAGATTGTGCCACAAAGAAAACATGTCAGAATATCTAACCTGTGAAACGAGCAAGACAAAAATTCATTTTCAAGTTTCGAATTTGATTGAGTCAAAATTTATAAATGCGCGTCCCTGGGTGGGCTTGAACCACCGACCTTTCGGTTAACAGCCGAACGCACTAACCGATTGCGCCACAGAGACAACATAACAGGTTTTTTAATCTGTGAAACGAGCATGACACCTAAACATTTGCTGGTTTTTAATACTGCGCTTACTAAAATTAAAAACAATCATCTATGGCAAAAATTGAAAAACCAACTGGTTGGTTACCAAACGAACGTGCTGCCAGAATGTGTCACAAAAAAAACATGTCAAAATATCAAACCTGTGAAACGAGCAAGACAAAAATTCATTTTTAAGTTTCGAAGTTGATTGTGTCAAAATTTATAAATGCTCGTCCCTGGGTGGGCTTGAACCACCAACCTTTCGGTTAACAGCCGAACGTGCTAACCGATTGCACCACAGAGACAACAGAACAGGATTTTTAATCTGTGAAACGAGCATGACACCTAATCATTTGCTGGTTTTTAAAATTGTGTGTATTAAAATTAAAAACAACCGTCTATGCGAGAAATTGAACCAACTACTGTTTGGTGACCAACCGAACGTGCTACAAGATTGTGCCACAAAGAAAACATGTCAGAATATCTAACCTGTGAAACGAGCAAGACAAAAATTCATTTTCAAGTTTCGAATTTGATTGTGTCAAAATTTATAAATGCTCGTCCCTGGGTGGGCTTGAACCACCAACCTTTCGGTTAACAGCCGAACGCGCTAACCGATTGCGCCACAGAGACAACATAACAGGTTTTTTATTCTGTGAAACGAGCATGGCACCTAATCATTTGCTGGTTTTTAAAATTGTGTGTTTTAAAATTAAAAACAACCGTCTATGCGAGAAAGTGAACCAACAACTGTTTGGTGAACAACCGAACGTGCTACCAGAATGTGCCACAAAGAAAACATGTCAGAATATCTAACCTGTGAAACGAGCAAGACAAAAATTCATTTTCAAGTTTCGAATTTGATTGTGTCCAAATTTATAAATGCTCGTCCCTGGGTGGGCTCGAACCACCAACCTTTCGGTTAACAGCCGAACGCGCTAACCGATTGAGCCACAGAGACAACATGACAGGTTTTTTAATCTGTGAAACGAGCATGACACCTAAATATTTGCTGGTTTTTAATACTGCGCTTACTAAAATTAAAAACAATCATCTTTGGCAAAAATTGAACTACCAACTGGTTGGTTATCAAACAAACGTGCTGCCAGAATGTGTCACAAAAAAAACATGTCAAAATATCAAACCTGTGAAATGAGCAAGACAAAAATTCATTTTTAAGTTTCGAAGTTGATTGTGTCAAAATTTATAAATGCTCGTCCCTGGGTGGGCTTGAACCACCAACCTTTCGGTTAACAGCCAAATGCGGTAACCGATTGCACCACAGAGACAACATAACAGGCTTTTTAATCTGTGAAACGAAGATGACAACTACTTATTTGCTGGTTTTTAATACTGTGCTTACCAAAATTAAAAACAATCATCTACGGCAGAAATTGAACTACCACTTGTTTGGTTACCAGACGAACGGGCTGCCAGAATGTGCCACAAAAAAAACATGTCAAAATATCTAACTTGTGAAACGAGCAAGACAAAAATTCATTTTCAAGTTTCGAATTTGATTGTGTCAAAATTTATAAATGCTCGTCCCTGGGTGGGCTTGAACCACCAACTTTTCGGTTAACAGCCAAATGCAGTAACCGATTGCACCACAGAGACAACATAACAGGCTTTTTAATCTGTGAAACGAAGATGACAACTACTTATTTGCTGGTTTTTAATACTGTGCTTACCAAAATTAAAAACAATCATCTATGGCAGAAATTGAACTACCAACTCTTTGGTTACCAAACAAATGCGCTGCCAGAATGTGCCACAAAGAAAACATGTCAAAATATCTAACTTGTGAAACGAGCAAGACAAAAATTCATTTTCAAGTTTCGAATTTGATTGTGTCAAAATTTATAAGTGCTCGTCCCTGGGTGGGCTTGAACCACCAACCTTTCGGTTAACAGCCGAACGCAATAACCGATTGCGCCACAGAGACAACATAACAGGCTTTTTAATCTGTGAAACGAGCATGACACCTAAACATTTGCTGGTTTTTAATACTGCGCGTATTAAAATTAAAAACCATCGTCTTTGACAGAAATTGAACTACAAACTGTTCGGTTACCAAAGGAGCTTGCTACAAGATTATGCCACAAAGAAAACATGTCAGAATATCTAACCTGTGAAACGAGCAAGACATAAATTCATTTTCAAGTTTCGAATTTGATTGTGTCAAAATTTATAAATGCTCGTCCCTGGGTGGGCTTGAACCACCAACCTTTCGGTTAACAGCCGAACGCGCTAACCGATTGCGCCACAGAGACAACATAACAGGTTTTTTAATCTGTGAAACGAGCATGACACCTAATCATTTGCTGGTTTTTAAAATTGTGTGTATTAAAATTAAAAACAACCGTCTATGTGAGAAATTGAACCAACAACTGTTTGGTTACCAAACGAACGTGCTCCCAGAATGTGTCACAAAAGAAACATGTCAAAATTTCAAACCTGTGAAACGAGCAAAACAAAAATTCATTTTTAATTTCCGAATTTGATTGTGTCAAAATTTATAAATGCTCGTCCCTGGGTGGGCTTGAACCACCAACTTTTCGGTTAACAGCCAAATGCGGTAACCGATTGCACCACAGAGACAACATAACAGGCTTTTTAATCTGTGAAACGAGCATGACACCTAATCATTTGCTGGTTTTTAATACTGCGTGTATTAAAATTAAAAACCATCATCTTTGACAGAAATTGAACTACAAACTGTTCGGTTACCAAAGGAACATGCTACAAGATTATGCCACAAAGAAAACATCTCAGAATATCTAACCTGTGAAACCAGCAAGACAAAAATTCATTTTCAAGTTTCGAATTTGATTGTGTCAAAATTTATAAGTGCTCATCCCTGGGTGGGCTTGAACCACCAACCTTTCGGTTAACAGCCGAACGCGCTAACCGATTGCGCCACAGAGACAACATAACAGGTTTTTTAATCTGTGAAAAGTGCATGACACCTAAATATTTGCTGGTTTTTAATACTGCGCTTACTAAAATTAAAAACAATCATCTATGGCAAAAATTGAAATACCAACTGGTTGGTTACCAAACGAACGTGCTGCCAGAATGTGTCACAAAAAAAACATGTCAAAATATCAAACCTGTGAAACGAGCAAGACAAAAATTCAATCTTAAGTTTCGAATTTGATTGTGTCAAAAATTATAAATGCTCGTCCCTGGGTGGGCTTGAACCACCAACCTTTCGGTTAACAGCCGAACGCGCTAACCGATTGCACCACAGAGACAACATAACAGGTTTTTTAATCTGTGAAACGAGCATGACACCTAATCATTTGCTTGTTTTTAAAATTGTGTGTATTAAAATTAAAAACAATCGTCTATACGAGAAATTGAACAAACAACTGTTTGGTGACCAACCGAACGCGATACCAAAATGTGCCACAAAGAAAACATGTCAGAATATCAAACCTGTGAAACGAGCAAGACAAAAATTCATTTTCAAGTTTCGAATTTGATTGTGTCAAAATTTATAAATGCTCGTCCCTGGGTGGGCTTGAACCACCAACCTTTCGGTTAACAGCCGAACGCGCTAACCGATTGCACCACAGAGATAACATAACAGGTTTTTTAATCTGTGAAACGAGCATGACACCTAATCATTTGCTGGTTTTTAATACTGCGCGTATTAATATTAAAAACCATCGTCTTTGACAGAAATTGAACTACAAACTGTTCGGTTACCAAAGGAACATGCTACAAACTTATGCCACAAAGAAAACATGTCAGACTATCTAACCTGTGAAACGAGCAAGACAAAAATTCATTTTCAAGTTTCGAATTTGATTGTGTCAAAATTTATAAATGCCCGTCCCTGGGTGGGCTTAAACCACCAACCTTTCGGTTAACAGCCAAACGCGCTAACCGATTGCGCCACAGAGACAACATAACAGGCTTTTTAATCTGTGAAACGAGCATGACACCTAATTATTTGCTGGTTTTTAATACTGCGCTTACCAAAATTAAAAACAATCATCTATGGCAGAAATTGAACTGCCAACTGTTTGGTTACCAAACGAACGTGCTGCCAGAATGTGCCACAAAGAACACATGTCAAAATATCTAACTTGTGAAACGAGCAAGACAAAATTTCATTTTCAAGTTTCGAATTTGATTGTGTCAAAATTTATAAGTGTTCGTCCCTGGGTGGGCTTGAACCACCAACCTTTCGGTTAACAGCCAAATGCACTAACCGATTGCGCCACAGAGACAACATAACAGGCTTTTTAATCTGTGAAACGAGCGTGACACCTAATCATTCGCTGGCTTTTAATACTGTGCGATTTAAAATTAAAAACAATCGTCTATGGCATAAATTGAACTAACAACTGTTCGGTTACCAAAGGAACATGGTACAAGAATGTGCCACGAAGATAACATGTAAAAATATCTAACTTGTGAAATGAACAAGACAAAAAATTCATTTTCAAGTTTCGAAATTGATTGTGTCAAAGTTTATAAGTGCTCATCTTTGGGTGGGCTTGAACCACCAACCTTTCGGTTAACAGCCGAACGCTCTAACCGATTGCACCAGAGAGACAATATAACAGGTTTTTTAATCTGTGAAACGAGCATGACACCTAATCATTTGCTGGTTTTTAAAATTGTGTGTATTAAAATTAATAACAATCGTCTATGCAAGAAATTGAACAAACAACTGTTTGGTGACCAACCGAACGCGCTACCAGAATGTGCCACAAAGAAAACATGTCAGAATATCTAACCTGTGAAACGAGCAAGACAAAAATTCATTTTCAAGTTTCGAATTTGATTGTGTCATAATTTATGAATGCTCGTCCCTGGGTGGGCTTGAACCACCAACCTTTCGGTTAACAGCCAAATGCACTAACCGATTGCGCCACAGAGACAACATAACAGGCTTTTTAATCTGTGAAACGAGCGTGACACCTAATCATTCGCTGGTTTTTAATACTGTGCGATTTAAAATTAAAAACAATCGTCTATGGCATAAATTGAACTAACAACTGTTCGGTTACCAAAGGAACATGGTACAAGAATGTGCCACGAAGATAACATGTAAAAATATCTAACTTGTGAAATGAACAAGACAAAAAATTCATTTTCAAGTTTCGAAATTGATTGTGTCAAAGTTTATAAGTGCTCATCTTTGGGTGGGCTTGAACCACCAACCTTTCGGTTAACAGCCGAACGCGCTAACCGATTGCACCAGAGAGACAATATAACAGGTTTTTTAATCTGTGAAACGAGCATGACACCTAATCATTTGCTGGTTTTTAAAATTGTGTGTATTAAAATTAATAACAATCGTCTATGCGAGAAATTGAACAAACAACTGTTTGGTGACCAACCGAACGCGCTACCAGAATGTGCCACAAAGAAAACATGTCAAAATATCAAACCTGTGAAACGAGCAAGACAAAAATTCATTTTCAAGTTTCGAATTTGATTGTGTCCAAATTTATAAATGCTCGTCCTTGGGTGGGCTTGAACCACCAACTTTTCGGTTAACAGCCAAACGCGCTAACCGATTGCGCCACAGAGACAACATGACAGGTTTTTTAATCTGTGAAACGAGCATGACACCTAAATATTTGCTGGTTTTTAATACTGCGCTTACTAAAATTAAAAACAATCATCTTTGGCAAAAATTGAACTATCAACTGGTTGGTTACCAAACAAACGTGCTGCCAGAATGTGTCACAAAAAAACATGTCAAAATATCAAACCTGTGAAACGAGCAAGACAAAAATTCATTTTCAAGTTTCGAATTTGATTGTGTCAAAATTTATGAATGCTCGTCCCTGGGTGGGCTTGAACCACCAACCTTTCGGTTAACAGCCAAACGCGCTAACCGATTGCGCCACAGAGACAACATGACAGGTTTTTTAATCTGTGAAACGAGCATGACACCTAAATATTTGCTGGTTTTTAATACTGCGCTTACTAAAATTAAAAACAATCATCTATGGCAAAAATTGAAATACCAACTGGTTGGTTACCAAACGAACGTGCTGCCAGAATGTGTCACAAAAAAAACATGTCAAAATATCAAACCTGTGAAACGAGCAAGACAAAAATTCAATCTTAAGTTTCGAATTTGATTGTGTCAAAAATTATAAATGCTCGTCCCTGGGTGGGCTTGAACCACCAACCTTTCGGTTAACAGCCGAACGCGCTAACCGATTGCACCACAGAGACAACATAACAGGTTTTTTAATCTGTGAAACGAGCATGACACCTAATCATTTGCTTGTTTTTAAAATTGTGTGTATTAAAATTAAAAACAATCGTCTATGCGAGAAATTGAACAATCAACTGTTTGGTGACCAACCGAACGCGATACCAAAATGTGCCACAAAGAAAACATGTCAGAATATCAAACCTGTGAAACGAGCAAGACAAAAATTCAATTTCAAGTTTCGAATTTGATTGTGTCAAAATTTATAAATGCTCGTCCCTGGGTGGGCTTGAACCACCAACCTTTCGGTTAACAGCCGAACGCGCTAACCGATTGCACCACAGAGATAACATAACAGGTTTTTTAATCTGTGAAACGAGCATGACACCTAATCATTTGCTGGTTTTTAATACTGCGCGTATTAAAATTAAAAACCATCGTCTTTGACAGAAATTGAACTACAAACTGTTCGGTTACCAAAGGAACATGCTACAAACTTATGCCACAAAGAAAACATGTCAGACTATCTAACCTGTGAAACGAGCAAGACAAAAATTCATTTTCAAGTTTCGAATTTGATTGTGTCAAAATTTATAAATGCCCGTCCCTGGGTGGGCTTAAACCACCAACCTTTCGGTTAACAGCCAAACGCGCTAACCGATTGCGCCACAGAGACAACATAACAGGCTTTTTAATCTGTGAAACGAGCATGACACCTAATTATTTGCTGGTTTTTAATACTGCGCTTACCAAAATTAAAAACAATCATCTATGGCAGAAATTGAACTGCCAACTATTTGGTTACCAAACGAACGTGCTGCCAGAATGTGCCACAAAGAACACATGTCAAAATATCTAACTTGTGAAACGAGCAAGACAAAATTTCATTTTCAAGTTTCGAATTTGATTGTGTCAAAATTTATAAGTGTTCGTCCCTGGGTGGGCTTGAACCACCAACCTTTCGGTTAACAGCCAAATGCACTAACCGATTGCGCCACAGAGACAACATAACAGGCTTTTTAATCTGTGAAACGAGCGTGACACCTAATCATTCGCTGGCTTTTAATACTGTGCGATTTAAAATTAAAAACAATCGTCTATGGCATAAATTGAACTAACAACTGTTCGGTTACCAAAGGAACATGGTACAAGAATGTGCCACGAAGATAACATGTAAAAATATCTAACTTGTGAAATGAACAAGACAAAAAATTCATTTTCAAGTTTCGAAATTGATTGTGTCAAAGTTTATAAGTGCTCATCTTTGGGTGGGCTTGAACCACCAACCTTTCGGTTAACAGCCGAACGCGCTAACCGATTGCACCAGAGAGACAATATAACAGGTTTTTTAATCTGTGAAACGAGCATGACACCTAATCATTTGCTGGTTTTTAAAATTGTGTGTATTAAAATTAATAACAATCGTCTATGCAAGAAATTGAACAAACAACTGTTTGGTGACCAACCGAACGCGCTACCAGAATGTGCCACAAAGAAAACATGTCAGAATATCTAACCTGTGAAACGAGCAAGACAAAAATTCATTTTCAAGTTTCGAATTTGATTGTGTCATAATTTATGAATGCTCGTCCCTGGGTGGGCTTGAACCACCAACCTTTCGGTTAACAGCCAAATGCACTAACCGATTGCGCCACAGAGACAACATAACAGGCTTTTTAATCTGTGAAACGAGCGTGACACCTAATCATTCGCTGGTTTTTAATACTGTGCGATTTAAAATTAAAAACAATCGTCTATGGCATAAATTGAACTAACAACTGTTCGGTTACCAAAGGAACATGGTACAAGAATGTGCCACGAAGATAACATGTAAAAATATCTAACTTGTGAAATGAACAAGACAAAAAATTCATTTTCAAGTTTCGAAATTGATTGTGTCAAAGTTTATAAGTGCTCATCTTTGGGTGGGCTTGAACCACCAACCTTTCGGTTAACAGCCGAACGCGCTAACCGATTGCACCAGAGAGACAATATAACAGGTTTTTTAATCTGTGAAACGAGCATGACACCTAATCATTTGCTGGTTTTTAAAATTGTGTGTATTAAAATTAATAACAATCGTCTATGCGAGAAATTGAACAAACAACTGTTTGGTGACCAACCGAACGCGCTACCAGAATGTGCCACTAAGAAAACATGTCAAAATATCAAACCTGTGAAACGAGCAAAACAAAAATTCATTTTTAAAATTCGAATTTGATTGTGTCAAAATTTATAAAAGCTCGTCCCTGGGTGGGCTTGAACCACCAACCTTTCGGTTAACAGCCGAACGCGCTAACCGATTGCACCACAGAGACAACATAACAGGTTTTTTAATCAGTGAAACGAACATGACACCTAATCATTTGCTGGTTTTTAAAATTGTGTGTATTAAAATTAATAACAATCGTCTATGCGAGAAATTGAACAAACAACTGTTTGGTGACCAACCGAACGCGCTACCAGAATGTGCCACAAAGAAAACATGTCAGAATATCTAACCTGTGAAACGAGCAAGACAAAAATTCTTTTTCAAGTTTCGAATTTGATTGTGTCATAATTTATGAATGCTCGTCCCTGGGTGGGCTTAAACCACCAACCTTTCGGTTAACAGCCGAACGCGCTAACCGATTGCACCACAGAGACAACATAACAGGTTTTTTAATCTGTGAAACCGAGCATGGCACCTAATCATTTGCTGGTTTTAAATAATGTGTGTAATGAAATTAAAAACAATCATCTATGGCAGAAATTGAACTATCAACTCTTTGGTTACTAAACGATTGTGCTGCCAGAATGTGCCACAAAGAAAACATGTCTAAATATCTAACTTTTGAAACGAGCTAGACAAAAGTTACTTTTCAAGTTTCGAATTTGATTGTGTCAAAATTTATAAATGCTCGTCCTTGGGTGGGCTTGAACCACCAACCTTTCGGTTAACAGCCGAACGCGCTAACCGATTGCACCACAGAGACAACATATCAAGCTTTTTAATCTGTGAAACGAGCATGACAGCTAATCATTTGTTGACTTTTGATACTGCGCATATTAAAATTAAAAACAATCGTCTATGGCAGAAATTGAACTAACAACTGTTTTGTTACGAATGGAACGTGCTACCAGAATGTGCCACAAAGATAATGTGTCAGAATATCTAACCTGTGAAACGAGCAAGACAAAAATTCATTTTTAAGTTTCGAAATTGATTGTGTCAAAATTTATAAGGGCTCGTCCCTGAGTAGGCTCGAACCACCAACCTTTCGGATAACAGCCAAACGCGCTAACCGATCGCACCACAAAGACAACATAACAGGCTTTTTAATCTGTGAAACGAGCATGACACCTAACCGTTTGCTAGTTTTTAATACTGCGCGTATTAAACTTAAAAAACCATCGTCTTTGACAGAAATTGAACTACAAACTGTTCGGTTACCAAAGGAACTTGCTACAAGATTATGCCACAAAGAAAACATGTCAGAATATCTAACCTGTGAAACGAGCAAGACAAAAATTCATTTTCAAGTTTCGAATTTGATTGTGCCAAAATTTATAAATGCTCGTCCCTGGGTGGGCTTGAACCACCAACCTTTCGGTTAACAGCCGAACGCACTAACCGATTGCACCACAGAGACAACATGACAGGTTCTTTAATCTGTGAAACGAGCATGACACCTAAATATTTGCTGGTTTTTAATACTGCGCTTACTAAAATTAAAAACAATCATCTATGGCAAAAATTGAAATACCAACTGTTTGGTTACCAAACGAACGCGCTGCCAGAATGTGCCACAAAGAAAACATGTCAAAATATCTAACTTGTGAAACGAGCAAGACAAAAATTCATTTTCAAGTTTCGAATTTGATTGTGTCAAAATTTATAAGTGCTCATCCCTGGGTGGGCTTGAACCACCAACCTTTCGGTTAACAGCCGAACGTGCTAACCGATTGCACCACAGAGACAACATAACAGGCTTTTTAATCTGTGAAACGAAGATGACAACTACTTATTTGCTGGTTTTTAATACTGTGCTTACCAAAATTAAAAACAATCATCTATGACAGAAATTGAACTACCAACTGTTTGGTTACCAAACGAACGCGCTGCCAGAATGTGCCACAAAGAAAACATGTCAAAATATCTAACTTGTGAAACGAGCAAGACAAAAATTCATTTTCAAGTTTCGAATTTGATTGTGTCAAAATTTATAAATGCTCGTCCTTGGGTGGGCTTGAACCACCAACCTTTCGGTTAACAGCCGAACGCGCGAACCGATTGCGCCACAGAGACAACATGACAGGTTTTTTATTCTGTGAAACGAGCATGACACCTAATCATTTGCTGGTTTTTAAAATTGTGTGTATTAAAATTAAAAACAACCGTCTATGCGAGAAATTGAACCAACTACTGTTTGGTGACCAACCGAACGCGCTACAAGATTGTGCCACAAAGAAAACATGTCAGAATATCTAACCTGTGAAACGAGCAAGACAAAAATTCATTTTCAAGTTTTGAATTTGATTGTGTCAAAATTTATAAATGCTCGTCCCTGGGTTGGCTTGAACCACCAACCTTTCGGTTAACAGCCGAACGCGCTAACCGATTGCGCCACAGAGACAACATAACAGGTTTTTTAATCTGTGAAACGAGCATGGCACCTAATCATTTGCTGGTTTTTAAAATTGTGTGTATTAAAATTAAAAACAACCGTCTATGCGAGAAATTGAACTAACAACTGTTTGGTGAACAACCAAACGTGCTACCAGAATGTGCCACAAGGAAAACATGTCAGAATATCTAACCTGTGAAACGAGCAAGACAAAAATTCATTTTCAAGTTTCGAATTTGATTGTGTCCAAATTTATAAATGCTCGTCCTTGGGTGGGCTTGAACCACCAACCTTTCGGTTAACAGCCAAACGCGCTAACCGATTGCGCCACAGAGACAACATGACAGGTTTTTTAATCTGTGAAACGAGCATGACACCTAAATATTTGCTGGTTTTTAATACTGCGCTTGCTAAAATTAAAAACAATCATCTTTGGCAAAAATTGAACTATCAACTGGTTGGTTACCAAACAAACGTGCTGCCAGAATGTGTCACAAAAAAACATGTCAAAATATCAAACCTGTGAAACGAGCAAGACAAAAATTCATTTTCAAGTTTCGAATTTGATTGTGTCAAAATTTATGAATGCTCGTCCCTGGGTGGGCTTGAACCATCAACTTTTCGGTTAACAGCCAAATGCGGTAACCGATTGCACCACAGAGACAACATAACAGGCTTTTTAATCTGTGAAACGAAGATGACAACTACTTATTTGCTGGTTTTTAATACTGTGCTTACCAAAATTAAAAACAATCATCTACGGCAGAAATTGAACTACCACTTGTTTGGTTACCAAACGAACGCGCTGCCAAAATGTGCCACAAAAAAACATGTCAAAATATCAAACCTGTGAAACGAGCAAAACAAAAATTCATTTTCAAGTTTCGAATTTGATTGTGTTAAAATTTATGAATGCTCGTCCCTGGGTGGGCTTGAACCATCAACTTTTCGGTTAACAGCCAAATGCGGTAACCGATTGCACCACAGAGACAACATATCAAGCTTTTTAATCTGTGAAACGTGCGTGACAGCTAATCATTTGTTGACTTTTGATACTGCGCATATTAAAATTAAAAACAATCGTCTATGGCAGAAATTGAACTAACAACTGTTTTGTTACGAATGGAACGTGCTACCAGAATGTGCCACAAAGATAATGTGTCAGAATATCTAGCCTGTGAAACGAGCAAGACAAAAATTCATTTTTAAGTTTCGAAATTGATTGTGTCAAAATTTATAAGGGCTCGTCCCTGAGTAGGCTCGAACCACCAACCTTTCGGATAACAGCCAAACGCGCTAACCGATCGCACCACAAAGACAACATAACAGGCTTTTTAATCTGTGAAACGAGCATGACACCTAACCGTTTGCTAGTTTTTAATACTGCGCGTATTAAACTTAAAAAACCATCGTCTTTGACAGAAATTGAACTACAAACTGTTCGGTTACCAAAGGAACTTGCTACAAGATTATGCCACAAAGAAAACATGTCAGAATATCTAACCTGTGAAACGAGCAAGACAAAAATTCATTTTCAAGTTTCGAATTTGATTGTGCCAAAATTTATAAATGCTCGTCCCTGGGTGGGCTTGAACCACCAACCTTTCGGTTAACAGCCGAACGCACTAACCGATTGCACCACAGAGACAACATAACAGGTTTTTTAATCTGTGAAACGAGCATGACACCTAAATATTTCCTGGTTTTTAATACTGCGCTTACTAAAATTAAAAACAATCATCTATGGCAAAAATTGAAATACCAACTGTTTGGTTACCAAACGAACGCGCTGCCAGAATGTGCCACAAAGAAAACATGTCAAAATATCTAACTTGTGAAACGAGCAAGACAAAAATTCATTTTCAAGTTTCGAATTTGATTGTGTCAAAATTTATAAGTGCTCATCCCTGGGTGGGCTTGAACCACCAACCTTTCGGTTAACAGCCGAACGTGCTAACCGATTGCACCACAGAGACAACATAACAGGCTTTTTAATCTGTGAAACGAAGATGACAACTACTTATTTGCTGGTTTTTAATACTGTGCTTACCAAAATTAAAAACAATCATCTATGACAGAAATTGAACTACCAACTGTTTGGTTACCAAACGAACGCGCTGCCAGAATGTGCCACAAAGAAAACATGTCAAAATTTCTAACTTGTGAAACGAGCAAGACAAAAATTCATTTTCAAGTTTCGAATTTGATTGTGTCAAAATTTATAAATGCTCGTCCTTGGGTGGGCTTGAACCACCAACCTTTCGGTTAACAGCCGAACGCGCGAACCGATTGCGCCACAGAGACAACATGACAGGTTTTTTAATCTGTGAAACGAGCATGACACCTAATCATTTGCTGGTTTTTAAAATTGTGTGTATTAAAATTAAAAACAACCGTCTATGCGAGAAATTGAACCAACTACTGTTTGGTGACCAACCGAACGCGCTACAAGATTGTGCCACAAAGAAAACATGTCAGAATATCTAACCTGTGAAACGAGCAAGACAAAAATTCATTTTCAAGTTTTGAATTTGATTGTGTCAAAATTTATAAATGCTCGTCCCTGGGTTGGCTTGAACCACCAACCTTTCGGTTAACAGCCGAACGCGCTAACCGATTGCGCCACAGAGACAACATAACAGGTTTTTTAATCTGTGAAACGAGCATGGCACCTAATCATTTGCTGGTTTTTAAAATTGTGTGTATTAAAATTAAAAACAACCGTCTATGCGAGAAATTGAACTAACAACTGTTTGGTGAACAACCAAACGTGCTACCAGAATGTGCCACAAAGAAAACATGTCAGAATATCTAACCTGTGAAACGAGCAAGACAAAAATTCATTTTCAAGTTTCGAATTTGATTGTGTCCAAATTTATAAATGCTCGTCCTTGGGTGGGCTTGAACCACCAACCTTTCGGTTAACAGCCAAACGCGCTAACCGATTGCGCCACAGAGACAACATGACAGGTTTTTTAATCTGTGAAACGAGCATGACACCTAAATATTTGCTGGTTTTTAATACTGCGCTTACTAAAATTAAAAACAATCATCTTTGGCAAAAATTGAACTATCAACTGGTTGGTTACCAAACAAACGTGCTGCAAGAATGTGTCACAAAAAAACATGTCAAAATATCAAACCTGTGAAACGAGCAAGACAAAAATTCATTTTCAAGTTTCGAATTTGATTGTGTCAAAATTTATGAATGCTGGTCCCTGGGTGGGCTTGAACCATCAACTTTTCGGTTAACAGCCAAATGCGGTAACCGATTGCACCACAGAGACAACATAACAGGCTTTTTAATCTGTGAAACGAAGATGACAACTACTTATTTGCTGGTTTTTAATACTGTGCTTACCAAAATTAAAAACAATCATCTACGGCAGAAATTGAACTACCACTTGTTTGGTTACCAAACGAACGCGCTGCCAAAATGTGCCACAAAAAAACATGTCAAAATATCAAACCTGTGAAACGAGCAAGACAAAAATTCATTTTCAAGTTTCGAATTTGATTGTGTTAAAATTTATGAATGCTCGTCCCTGGGTGGGCTTGAACCATCAACTTTTCGGTTAACAGCCAAATGCGGTAACCGATTGCACCACAGAGACAACATAACAGGCTTTTTAATCTGTGAAACGAAGATGACAACTACTTATTTGCTGGTTTTTAATACTGTGCTTACCAAAATTAAAAACAATCATCTACGGCAGAAATTGAACTACCACTTGTTTGGTTACCAAACGAACGCGCTGCCAAAATGTGCCACAAAGAAAACATGTCAAAATATCTAACTTGTGAAATGAGCAAGACAAAAATTCATTTTCAAGTTTCGAATTTGATTGTGTCAAAATTTATAAGTGCTCGTCCCTGGGTGGGCTTGAACCACCAACCTTTCGGTTAACAGCCGAACGCGCTAACCAATTGCACCACAGAGACAACATAACAGGCTTTTTAATCTGTGAAAAGAGCATGACACCTAATCATTTGCTGGTTTTTAATACTGCGCGTATTAAAATTAAAAACCATCGTCTTTGACAGAAAGTGAACTACAAACTGTTCGGTTACCAAAGGAACATGCTACAAGATTATGCCTCAAAGAAAACATGTCAGAATATCTAACCTGTGAAATGAGCAGGACAAAAATTCATTTTCAAGTTTTGAATTGGATTGTGTCAAAATTTATAAATGCTCGTCCCTGGGTGGGCTTGAACCACCAACCTTTCGGTTAACAGCCGAACGCACTAACCGATTGCGCCACAGAGACAACATAACAGGTTTTTTAATCTGTGAAACGAAGATGACAACTACTTATTTGCTGGTTTTTAATACTGTGCTTACCAAAATTAAAAACAATACTCTATAGAGGAAATTGAACTACCAACTGTTTGGTTACCAAACGAACGCGCTGCCAGAATGTGCCACAAAGAAAACATGTCAAAATATCTAAATTGTGAAACGAGCAAGACAAAAATTCATTTTCAAGTTTCGAATTTGATTGTGTCAAAATTTATAAGTGCTCGTCCCTGGGTGGGCTTGAACCACCAACCTTTCGGTTAACAGCCGAACGCGCTAACGGATTGCACCACAGAGACAACATAACAGGTTTTTTAATCTGTGAAACGAGCATGACACCTAATCATTTGCTGGTTTTTAATACTGTGCGATTTAAAATTACAAACAATGGTCTATGGCAGAAATTGAACTAACAACTGTTCGGTTACCAAAGGAACATGCTACAAGAATGTGCCACAAAGAAAACATGTCAAAATATCTAACTTGTGAAACGAGCAAGACAAAAATTCACTTTCAAGTTTCGAATTTGATTGTGTCAAAATTTATAAGTGCTCGTCCCAGGGTAGTCTTGAACCACCAACCTTTCAATTAACAGCCGAACGCACTAACCGATTGCACCGCAGAGACAACATAACAGGCTTTTTAATCTGTGAAACGAGCATGACACCTAATCGTTTGCTAGTTTTTAATACTGCGCGTATTAAAATTAAAAACCATCGTCTTTGGCAGAAATTGAACTACAAACTGTTCGGTTACCAAAGGAACTTGCTACAAGATTATGCCACAAAGAAAACATGTCAGAATATCTAACCTGTGAAACGAGCAAGACAAAAATTCATTTTCAAGTTTCGAATTTGATTGTGTCAAAATTTATAAATGCTCGTCCCTGGGTGGGCTTGAACCACCAACCTTTCAGTTAACAGCCGAACGTGCTAACCGATTGCACCACAGAGACAACATAACAGGATTTTTAATCTGTGAAACGAGCATGACACCTAATCATTTGCTGGTTTTTAAAATTGTGTGTATCAAAATTAAAAACACCCGTCTATGCGAGAAATTGAACCAACTACTGTTTGGTGACCAACCGAACGTGCTACAAGATTGTGCCACAAAGAAAACATGTCAGAATATCTAACCTGTGAAACGAGCAAGACAAAAATTCATTTTCAAGTTTTGAATTTGATTGTGTCAAAATTTATAAATGCTCGTCCCTGGGTGGGCTTGAACCACCAACCTTTCGGTTAACAGCCGAACGCGCTAACCGATTGCGCCACAGAGACAACATAACAGGTTTTTTAATCTGTGAAACGAGCATGGCACCTAATCATTTGCTGGTTTTTAAAATTGTGTGTATTAAAATTAAAAACAACCGTCTATGCGAGAAATTGAACCAACAACTGTTTGGTGACCAACCGAACGTGCTACCAGAATGTGCCACAAAGAAAACATGTCAGAATATCTAACCTGTGAAACGAGCAAGACAAAAATTCATTTTCAAGTTTCGAATTTGATTGTGTCCAAATTTATAAATGCTCGTCCTTGGGTGGGCTTGAACCACCAACCTTTCGGTTAACAGCCAAACGCGCTAACCGATTGCGCCACAGAGACAACATGACAGGTTTTTTAATCTGTGAAACGAGCATGACACCTAAATATTTGCTGGTTTTTAATACTGCGCTTACTAAAATTAAAAACAATCATCTTTGGCAAAAATTGAACTATCAACTGGTTGGTTACCAAACAAACGTGCTGCCAGAATGTGTCACAAAAAAACATGTCAAAATATCAAACCTGTGAAACGAGCAAGACAAAAATTCATTTTCAAGTTTCGAATTTGAATGTGTCAAAATTTATGAATGCTCGTCCCTGGGTGGGCTTGAACCATCAACTTTTCGGTTAACAGCCAAATGCGGTAACCGATTGCACCACAGAGACAACATAACAGGCTTTTTAATCTGTGAAACGAAGATGACAACTACTTATTTGCTGGTTTTTAATACTGTGCTTACCAAAATTAAAAACAATCATCTACGGCAGAAATTGAACTACCACTTGTTTGGTTACCAAACGAACGCGCTGCCAAAATGTGCCACAAAAAAACATGTCAAAATATCAAACCTGTGAAACGAGCAAGACAAAAATTCATTTTCAAGTTTCGAATTTGATTGTGTTAAAATTTATGAATGCTCGTCCCTGGGTGGGCTTGAACCATCAACTTTTCGGTTAACAGCCAAATGCGGTAACCGATTGCACCACAGAGACAACATAACAGGCTTTTTAATCTGTGAAACGAAGATGACAACTACTTATTTGCTGGTTTTTAATACTGTGCTTACCAAAATTAAAAACAATCATCTACGGCAGAAATTGAACTACCACTTGTTTGGTTACCAAACGAACGCGCTGCCAAAATGTGCCACAAAGAAAACATGTCAAAATATCTAACTTGTGAAACGAGCAAGACAAAAATTCATTTTCAAGTTTCGAATTTGATTGTGTCAAAATTTATAAGTGCTCGTCCCTGGGTGGGCTTGAACCACCAACCTTTCGGTTAACAGCCGAACGCGCTAACCAATTGCACCACAGAGACAAGATAACAGGCTTTTTAATCTGTGAAAAGAGCATGACACCTAATCATTTGCTGGTTTTTAATACTGCGCGTATTAAAATTAAAAACCATCGTCTTTGACAGAAATTGAACTACAAACTGTTCGGTTACCAAAGGAACATGCTACAAGATTATGCCTCAAAGAAAACATGTCAGAATATCTAACCTGTGAAATGAGCAGGACAAAAATTCATTTTCAAGTTTTGAATTGGATTGTGTCAAAATTTATAAATGCTCGTCCCTGGGTGGGCTTGAACCACCAACCTTTCGGTTAACAGCCGAACGCACTAACCGATTGCGCCACAGAGACAACATAACAGGTTTTTTAATCTGTGAAACGAAGATGACAACTACTTATTTGCTGGTTTTTAATACTGTGCTTACCAAAATTAAAAACAATACTCTATAGAGGAAATTGAACTACCAACTGTTTGGTTACCAAACGAACGCGCTGCCAGAATGTGCCACAAAGAAAACATGTCAAAATATCTAAATTGTGAAACGAGCAAGACAAAAATTCATTTTCAAGTTTCGAATTTGATTGTGTCAAAATTTATAAGTGCTCGTCCCTGGGTGGGCTTGAACCACCAACCTTTCGGTTAACAGCCGAACGCGCTAACGGATTGCACCACAGAGACAACATAACAGGTTTTTTAATCTGTGAAACGAGCATGA
The DNA here is from genome assembly GCF_963576615.1 of Watersipora subatra. Classification (NCBI taxonomy): domain Eukaryota; kingdom Metazoa; phylum Bryozoa; class Gymnolaemata; order Cheilostomatida; family Watersiporidae; genus Watersipora; species Watersipora subatra. Next base: position 26,527,393 of record NC_088715.1, read on the forward strand.
CACCTAATCATTTGCTGGTTTTTAATACTGTGCGATTTAAAATTACAAACAATGGTCTATGGCAGAAATTGAACTAACAACTGTTCGGTTACCAAAGGAACATGCTACAAGAATGTGCCACAAAGAAAACATGTCAAAATATCTAACTTGTGAAACGAGCAAGACAAAAATTCACTTTCAAGTTTCGAATTTGATTGTGTCAAAATTTATAAGTGCTCGTCCCAGGGTAGTCTTGAACCACCAACCTTTCAATTAACAGCCGAACGCACTAACCGATTGCACCGCAGAGACAACATAACAGGCTTTTTAATCTGTGAAACGAGCATGACACCTAATCGTTTGCTAGTTTTTAATACTGCGCGTATTAAAATTAAAAACCATCGTCTTTGGCAGAAATTGAACTACAAACTGTTCGGTTACCAAAGGAACTTGCTACAAGATTATGCCACAAAGAAAACATGTCAGAATATCTAACCTGTGAAACGAGCAAGACAAAAATTCATTTTCAAGTTTCGAATTTGATTGTGTCAAAATTTATAAATGCTCGTCCCTGGGTGGGCTTGAACCACCAACCTTTCAGTTAACAGCCGAACGTGCTAACCGATTGCACCACAGAGACAACATAACAGGATTTTTAATCTGTGAAACGAGCATGACACCTAATCATTTGCTGGTTTTTAAAATTGTGTGTATCAAAATTAAAAACACCCGTCTATGCGAGAAATTGAACCAACTACTGTTTGGTGACCAACCGAACGTGCTACAAGATTGTGCCACAAAGAAAACATGTCAGAATATCTAACCTGTGAAACGAGCAAGACAAAAATTCATTTTCAAGTTTCGAATTTGATTGTGTCCAAATTTATAAATGCTCGTCCTTGGGTGGGCTTGAACCACCAACCTTTCGGTTAACAGCCAAACGCGCTAACCGATTGCGCCACAGAGACAACATGACAGGTTTTTTAATCTGTGAAACGAGCATGACACCTAAATATTTGCTGGTTTTTAATACTGCGCTTACTAAAATTAAAAACAATCATCTTTGGCAAAAATTGAACTATCAACTGGTTGGTTACCAAACAAACGTGCTGCCAGAATGTGTCACAAAAAAACATGTCAAAATATCAAACCTGTGAAACGAGCAAGACAAAAATTCATTTTCAAGTTTCGAATTTGAATGTGTCAAAATTTATGAATGCTCGTCCCTGGGTGGGCTTGAACCATCAACTTTTCGGTTAACAGCCAAATGCGGTAACCGATTGCACCACAGAGACAACATAACAGGCTTTTTAATCTGTGAAACGAAGATGACAACTACTTATTTGCTGGTTTTTAATACTGTGCTTACCAAAATTAAAAACAATCATCTACGGCAGAAATTGAACTACCACTTGTTTGGTTACCAAACGAACGCGCTGCCAAAATGTGCCACAAAAAAACATGTCAAAATATCAAACCTGTGAAACGAGCAAGACAAAAATTCATTTTCAAGTTTCGAATTTGATTGTGTTAAAATTTATGAATGCTCGTCCCTGGGTGGGCTTGAACCATCAACTTTTCGGTTAACAGCCAAATGCGGTAACCGATTGCACCACAGAGACAACATAACAGGCTTTTTAATCTGTGAAACGAAGATGACAACTACTTATTTGCTGGTTTTTAATACTGTGCTTACCAAAATTAAAAACAATCATCTACGGCAGAAATTGAACTACCACTTGTTTGGTTACCAAACGAACGCGCTGCCAAAATGTGCCACAAAGAAAACATGTCAAAATATCTAACTTGTGAAACGAGCAAGACAAAAATTCATTTTCAAGTTTCGAATTTGATTGTGTCAAAATTTATAAGTGCTCGTCCCTGGGTGGGCTTGAACCACCAACCTTTCGGTTAACAGCCGAACGCGCTAACCAATTGCACCACAGAGACAACATAACAGGCTTTTTAATCTGTGAAAAGAGCATGACACCTAATCATTTGCTGGTTTTTAATACTGCGCGTATTAAAATTAAAAACCATCGTCTTTGACAGAAATTGAACTACAAACTGTTCGGTTACCAAAGGAACATGCTACAAGATTATGCCTCAAAGAAAACATGTCAGAATATCTAACCTGTGAAATGAGCAGGACAAAAATTCATTTTCAAGTTTTGAATTGGATTGTGTCAAAATTTATAAATGCTCGTCCCTGGGTGGGCTTGAACCACCAACCTTTCGGTTAACAGCCGAACGCACTAACCGATTGCGCCACAGAGACAACATAACAGGTTTTTTAATCTGTGAAACGAAGATGACAACTACTTATTTGCTGGTTTTTAATACTGTGCTTACCAAAATTAAAAACAATACTCTATAGAGGAAATTGAACTACCAACTGTTTGGTTACCAAACGAACGCGCTGCCAGAATGTGCCACAAAGAAAACATGTCAAAATATCTAAATTGTGAAACGAGCAAGACAAAAATTCATTTTCAAGTTTCGAATTTGATTGTGTCAAAATTTATAAGTGCTCGTCCCTGGGTGGGCTTGAACCACCAACCTTTCGGTTAACAGCCGAACGCGCTAACGGATTGCACCACAGAGACAACATAACAGGTTTTTTAATCTGTGAAACGAGCATGACACCTAATCATTTGCTGGTTTTTAATACTGTGCGATTTAAAATTACAAACAATGGTCTATGGCAGAAATTGAACTAACAACTGTTCGGTTACCAAAGGAACATGCTACAAGAATGTGCCACAAAGAAAACATGTCAAAATATCTAACTTGTGAAACGAGCAAGACAAAAATTCACTTTCAAGTTTCGAATTTGATTGTGTCAAAATTTATAAGTGCTCGTCCCAGGGTAGTCTTGAACCACCAACCTTTCAATTAACAGCCGAACGCACTAACCGATTGCACCGCAGAGACAACATAACAGGCTTTTTAATCTGTGAAACGAGCATGACACCTAATCGTTTGCTAGTTTTTAATACTGCGCGTATTAAAATTAAAAACCATCGTCTTTGGCAGAAATTGAACTACAAACTGTTCGGTTACCAAAGGAACTTGCTACAAGATTATGCCACAAAGAAAACATGTCAGAATATCTAACCTGTGAAACGAGCAAGACAAAAATTCATTTTCAAGTTTCGAATTTGATTGTGTCAAAATTTATAAGTGCTCGTCCCTGGGTGGGCTTGAACCACCAACCTTTCAGTTAACAGCCGAACGTGCTAACCGATTGCACCACAGAGACAACATAACAGGATTTTTAATCTGTGAAACGAGCATGACACCTAATCATTTGCTGGTTTTTAAAATTGTGTGTATCAAAATTAAAAACACCCGTCTATGCGAGAAATTGAACCAACTACTGTTTGGTGACCAACCGAACGTGCTACAAGATTGTGCCACAAAGAAAACATGTCAGAATATCTAACCTGTGAAACGAGCAAGACAAAAAATTCATTTTCAAGTTTTGAATTTGATTGTGTCAAAATTTATAAATGCTCGTCCCTGGGTGGGCTTGAACCACCAACCTTTCGGTTAACAGCCGAACGCGCTAACCGATTGCGCCACAGAGACAACATAACAGGTTTTTTAATCTGTGAAACGAGCATGGCACCTAATCATTTGCTGGTTTTTAAAATTGTGTGTATTAAAATTAAAAACAACCGTCTATGCGAGAAATTGAACCAACAACTGTTTGGTGACCAACCGAACGTGCTACCAGAATGTGCCACAAAGAAAACATGTCAGAATATCTAACCTGTGAAACGAGCAAGACAAAAATTCATTTTCAAGTTTCGAATTTGATTGTGTCAAAATTTATAAGTGCTCATCCCTGGGTGGGCTTGAACCACCAACCTTTCGGTTAACAGCCGAACGTGCTAACCGATTGCACCACAGAGACAACATAACAGGCTTTTTAATCTGTGAAACGAAGATGACAACTACTTATTTGCTGGTTTTTAATACTGTGCTTACCAAAATTAAAAACAATCATCTATGACAGAAATTGAACTACCAACTGTTTGGTTACCAAACGAACGCGCTGCCAGAATGTGCCACAAAGAAAACATGTCAAAATATCTAACTTGTGAAACGAGCAAGACAAAAATTCATTTTCAAGTTTCGAATTTGATTGTGTCAAAATTTATAAATGCTCGTCCTTGGGTGGGCTTGAACCACCAACCTTTCGGTTAACAGCCGAACGCGCGAACCGATTGCGCCACAGAGACAACATGACAGGTTTTTTAATCTGTGAAACGAGCATGACACCTAATCATTTGCTGGTTTTTAAAATTGTGTGTATTAAAATTAAAAACAACCGTCTATGCGAGAAATTGAACCAACTACTGTTTGGTGACCAACCGAACGCGCTACAAGATTGTGCCACAAAGAAAACATGTCAGAATATCTAACCTGTGAAACGAGCAAGACAAAAATTCATTTTCAAGTTTTGAATTTGATTGTGTCAAAATTTATAAATGCTCGTCCCTGGGTTGGCTTGAACCACCAACCTTTCGGTTAACAGCCGAACGCGCTAACCGATTGCGCCACAGAGACAACATAACAGGTTTTTTAATCTGTGAAACGAGCATGGCACCTAATCATTTGCTGGTTTTTAAAATTGTGTGTATTAAAATTAAAAACAACCGTCTATGCGAGAAATTGAACTAACAACTGTTTGGTGAACAACCAAACGTGCTACCAGAATGTGCCACAAAGAAAACATGTCAGAATATCTAACCTGTGAAACGAGCAAGACAAAAATTCATTTTCAAGTTTCGAATTTGATTGTGTCCAAATTTATAAATGCTCGTCCTTGGGTGGGCTTGAACCACCAACCTTTCGGTTAACAGCCAAACGCGCTAACCGATTGCGCCACAGAGACAACATGACAGGTTTTTTAATCTGTGAAACGAGCATGACACCTAAATATTTGCTGGTTTTTAATACTGTGCTTACTAAAATTAAAAACAATCATCTTTGGCAAAAATTGAACTATCAACTGGTTGGTTACCAAACAAACGTGCTGCCAGAATGTGTCACAAAAAAACATGTCAAAATATCAAACCTGTGAAACGAGCAAGACAAAAATTCATTTTCAAGTTTCGAATTTGATTGTGTCAAAATTTATGAATGCTCGTCCCTGGTTGGGCTTGAACCATCAACTTTTCGGTTAACAGCCAAATGCGGTAACCGATTGCACCACAGAGACAACATAACAGGCTTTTTAATCTGTGAAACGAAGATGACAACTACTTATTTGCTGGTTTTTAATACTGTGCTTACCAAAATTAAAAACAATCATCTACGGCAGAAATTGAACTACCACTTGTTTGGTTACCAAACGAACGCGCTGCCAAAATGTGCCACAAAAAAACATGTCAAAATATCAAACCTGTGAAACGAGCAAGACAAAAATTCATTTTCAAGTTTCGAATTTGATTGTGTTAAAATTTATGAATGCTCGTCCCTGGGTGGGCTTGAACCATCAACTTTTCGGTTAACAGCCAAATGCGGTAACCGATTGCACCACAGAGACAACATAACAGGCTTTTTAATCTGTGAAACGAAGATGACAACTACTTATTTGCTGGTTTTTAATACTGTGCTTACCAAAATTAAAAACAATCATCTACGGCAGAAATTGAACTACCACTTGTTTGGTTACCAAACGAACGCGCTGCCAAAATGTGCCACAAAGAAAACATGTCAAAATATCTAACTTGTGAAACGAGCAAGACAAAAATTCATTTTCAAGTTTCGAATTTGATTGTGTCAAAATTTATAAGTGCTCGTCCCTGGGTGGGCTTGAACCACCAACCTTTCGGTTAACAGCCGAACGCGCTAACCAATTGCACCACAGAGACAACATAACAGGCTTTTTAATCTGTGAAAAGAGCATGACACCTAATCATTTGCTGGTTTTTAATACTGCGCGTATTAAAATTAAAAACCATCGTCTTTGACAGAAATTGAACTACAAACTGTTCGGTTACCAAAGGAACATGCTACAAGATTATGCCTCAAAGAAAACATGTCAGAATATCTAACCTGTGAAATGAGCAGGACAAAAATTCATTTTCAAGTTTTGAATTGGATTGTGTCAAAATTTATAAATGCTCGTCCCTGGGTGGGCTTGAACCACCAACCTTTCGGTTAACAGCCGAACGCACTAACCGATTGCGCCACAGAGACAACATAACAGGTTTTTTAATCTGTGAAACGAAGATGACAACTACTTATTTGCTGGTTTTTAATACTGTGCTTACCAAAATTAAAAACAATACTCTATAGAGGAAATTGAACTACCAACTGTTTGGTTACCAAACGAACGCGCTGCCAGAATGTGCCACAAAGAAAACATGTCAAAATATCTAAATTGTGAAACGAGCAAGACAAAAATTCATTTTCAAGTTTCGAATTTGATTGTGTCAAAATTTATAAGTGCTCGTCCCTGGGTGGGCTTGAACCACCAACCTTTCGGTTAACAGCCGAACGCGCTAACGGATTGCACCACAGAGACAACATAACAGGTTTTTTAATCTGTGAAACGAGCATGACACCTAATCATTTGCTGGTTTTTAATACTGTGCGATTTAAAATTACAAACAATGGTCTATGGCAGAAATTGAACTAACAACTGTTCGGTTACCAAAGGAACATGCTACAAGAATGTGCCACAAAGAAAACATGTCAAAATATCTAACTTGTGAAACGAGCAAGACAAAAATTCACTTTCAAGTTTCGAATTTGATTGTGTCAAAATTTATAAGTGCTCGTCCCAGGGTAGTCTTGAACCACCAACCTTTCAATTAACAGCCGAACGCACTAACCGATTGCACCGCAGAGACAACATAACAGGCTTTTTAATCTGTGAAACGAGCATGACACCTAATCGTTTGCTAGTTTTTAATACTGCGCGTATTAAAATTAAAAACCATCGTCTTTGGCAGAAATTGAACTACAAACTGTTCGGTTACCAAAGGAACTTGCTACAAGATTATGCCACAAAGAAAACATGTCAGAATATCTAACCTGTGAAACGAGCAAGACAAAAATTCATTTTCAAGTTTCGAATTTGATTTTGTCAAAATTTATAAATGCTCGTCCCTGGGTGGGCTTGAACCACCAACCTTTCAGTTAACAGCCGAACGTGCTAACCGATTGCACCACAGAGACAACATAACAGGATTTTTAATCTGTGAAACGAGCATGACACCTAATCATTTGCTGGTTTTTAAAATTGTGTGTATCAAAATTAAAAACACCCGTCTATGCGAGAAATTGAACCAACTACTGTTTGGTGACCAACCGAACGTGCTACAAGATTGTGCCACAAAGAAAACATGTCAGAATATCTAACCTGTGAAACGAGCAAGACAAAAATTCATTTTCAAGTTTTGAATTTGATTGTGTCAAAATTTATAAATGCTCGTCCCTGGGTGGGCTTGAACCACCAACCTTTCGGTTAACAGCCGAACGCGCTAACCGATTGCGCCACAGAGACAACATAACAGGTTTTTTAATCTGTGAAACGAGCATGGCACCTAATCATTTGCTGGTTTTTAAAATTGTGTGTATTAAAATTAAAAACAACCGTCTATGCGAGAAATTGAACCAACAACTGTTTGGTGACCAACCGAACGTGCTACCAGAATGTGCCACAAAGAAAACATGTCAGAATATCTAACCTGTGAAACGAGCAAGACAAAAATTCATTTTCAAGTTTCGAATTTGATTGTGTCCAAATTTATAAATGCTCGTCCTTGGGTGGGCTTGAACCACCAACCTTTCGGTTAACAGCCAAACGCGCTAACCGATTGCGCCACAGAGACAACATGACAGGTTTTTTAATCTGTGAAACGAGCATGACACCTAAATATTTGCTGGTTTTTAATACTGCGCTTACTAAAATTAAAAACAATCATCTTTGGCAAAAATTGAACTATCAACTGGTTGGTTACCAAACAAACGTGCTGCCAGAATGTGTCACAAAAAAACATGTCAAAATATCAAACCTGTGAAACGAGCAAGACAAAAATTCATTTTCAAGTTTCGAATTTGAATGTGTCAAAATTTATGAATGCTCGTCCCTGGGTGGGCTTGAACCATCAACTTTTCGGTTAACAGCCAAATGCGGTAACCGATTGCACCACAGAGACAACATAACAGGCTTTTTAATCTGTGAAACGAAGATGACAACTACTTATTTGCTGGTTTTTAATACTGTGCTTACCAAAATTAAAAACAATCATCTACGGCAGAAATTGAACTACCACTTGTTTGGTTACCAAACGAACGCGCTGCCAAAATGTGCCACAAAAAAACATGTCAAAATATCAAACCTGTGAAACGAGCAAGACAAAAATTCATTTTCAAGTTTCGAATTTGATTGTGTTAAAATTTATGAATGCTCGTCCCTGGGTGGGCTTGAACCATCAACTTTTCGGTTAACAGCCAAATGCGGTAACCGATTGCACCACAGAGACAACATAACAGGCTTTTTAATCTGTGAAACGAAGATGACAACTACTTATTTGCTGGTTTTTAATACTGTGCTTACCAAAATTAAAAACAATCATCTACGGCAGAAATTGAACTACCACTTGTTTGGTTACCAAACGAACGCGCTGCCAAAATGTGCCACAAAGAAAACATGTCAAAATATCTAACTTGTGAAACGAGCAAGACAAAAATTCATTTTCAAGTTTCGAATTTGATTGTGTCAAAATTTATAAGTGCTCGTCCCTGGGTGGGCTTGAACCACCAACCTTTCGGTTAACAGCCGAACGCGCTAACCAATTGCACCACAGAGACAACATAACAGGCTTTTTAATCTGTGAAAAGAGCATGACACCTAATCATTTGCTGGTTTTTAATACTGCGCGTATTAAAATTAAAAACCATCGTCTTTGACAGAAATTGAACTACAAACTGTTCGGTTACCAAAGGAACATGCTACAAGATTATGCCTCAAAGAAAACATGTCAGAATATCTAACCTGTGAAATGAGCAGGACAAAAATTCATTTTCAAGTTTTGAATTGGATTGTGTCAAAATTTATAAATGCTCGTCCCTGGGTGGGCTTGAACCACCAACCTTTCGGTTAACAGCCGAACGCACTAACCGATTGCGCCACAGAGACAACATAACAGGTTTTTTAATCTGTGAAACGAAGATGACAACTACTTATTTGCTGGTTTTTAATACTGTGCTTACCAAAATTAAAAACAATACTCTATAGAGGAAATTGAACTACCAACTGTTTGGTTACCAAACGAACGCGCTGCCAGAATGTGCCACAAAGAAAACATGTCAAAATATCTAAATTGTGAAACGAGCAAGACAAAAATTCATTTTCAAGTTTCGAATTTGATTGTGTCAAAATTTATAAGTGCTCGTCCCTGGGTGGGCTTGAACCACCAACCTTTCGGTTAACAGCCGAACGCGCTAACGGATTGCACCACAGAGACAACATAACAGGTTTTTTAATCTGTGAAACGAGCATGACACCTAATCATTTGCTGGTTTTTAATACTGTGCGATTTAAAATTACAAACAATGGTCTATGGCAGAAATTGAACTAACAACTGTTCGGTTACCAAAGGAACATGCTACAAGAATGTGCCACAAAGAAAACATGTCAAAATATCTAACTTGTGAAACGAGCAAGACAAAAATTCACTTTCAAGTTTCGAATTTGATTGTGTCAAAATTTATAAGTGCTCGTCCCAGGGTAGTCTTGAACCACCAACCTTTCAATTAACAGCCGAACGCACTAACCGATTGCACCGCAGAGACAACATAACAGGCTTTTTAATCTGTGAAACGAGCATGACACCTAATCGTTTGCTAGTTTTTAATACTGCGCGTATTAAAATTAAAAACCATCGTCTTTGGCAGAAATTGAACTACAAACTGTTCGGTTACCAAAGGAACTTGCTACAAGATTATGCCACAAAGAAAACATGTCAGAATATCTAACCTGTGAAACGAGCAAGACAAAAATTCATTTTCAAGTTTCGAATTTGATTGTGTCAAAATTTATAAATGCTCGTCCCTGGGTGGGCTTGAACCACCAACCTTTCAGTTAACAGCCGAACGTGCTAACCGATTGCACCACAGAGACAACATAACAGGATTTTTAATCTGTGAAACGAGCATGACACCTAATCATTTGCTGGTTTTTAAAATTGTGTGTATCAAAATTAAAAACACCCGTCTATGCGAGAAATTGAACCAACTACTGTTTGGTGACCAACCGAACGTGCTACAAGATTGTGCCACAAAGAAAACATGTCAGAATATCTAACCTGTGAAACGAGCAAGACAAAAATTCATTTTCAAGTTTCGAATTTGATTGTGTCCAAATTTATAAATGCTCGTCCTTGGGTGGGCTTGAACCACCAACCTTTCGGTTAACAGCCAAACGCGCTAACCGATTGCGCCACAGAGACAACATGACAGGTTTTTTAATCTGTGAAACGAGCATGACACCTAAATATTTGCTGGTTTTTAATACTGCGCTTACTAAAATTAAAAACAATCATCTTTGGCAAAAATTGAACTATCAACTGGTTGGTTACCAAACAAACGTGCTGCCAGAATGTGTCACAAAAAAACATGTCAAAATATCAAACCTGTGAAACGAGCAAGACAAAAATTCATTTTCAAGTTTCGAATTTGAATGTGTCAAAATTTATGAATGCTCGTCCCTGGGTGGGCTTGAACCATCAACTTTTCGGTTAACAGCCAAATGCGGTAACCGATTGCACCACAGAGACAACATAACAGGCTTTTTAATCTGTGAAACGAAGATGACAACTACTTATTTGCTGGTTTTTAATACTGTGCTTACCAAAATTAAAAACAATCATCTACGGCAGAAATTGAACTACCACTTGTTTGGTTACCAAACGAACGCGCTGCCAAAATGTGCCACAAAAAAACATGTCAAAATATCAAACCTGTGAAACGAGCAAGACAAAAATTCATTTTCAAGTTTCGAATTTGATTGTGTTAAAATTTATGAATGCTCGTCCCTGGGTGGGCTTGAACCATCAACTTTTCGGTTAACAGCCAAATGCGGTAACCGATTGCACCACAGAGACAACATAACAGGCTTTTTAATCTGTGAAACGAAGATGACAACTACTTATTTGCTGGTTTTTAATACTGTGCTTACCAAAATTAAAAACAATCATCTACGGCAGAAATTGAACTACCACTTGTTTGGTTACCAAACGAACGCGCTGCCAAAATGTGCCACAAAGAAAACATGTCAAAATATCTAACTTGTGAAACGAGCAAGACAAAAATTCATTTTCAAGTTTCGAATTTGATTGTGTCAAAATTTATAAGTGCTCGTCCCTGGGTGGGCTTGAACCACCAACCTTTCGGTTAACAGCCGAACGCGCTAACCAATTGCACCACAGAGACAACATAACAGGCTTTTTAATCTGTGAAAAGAGCATGACACCTAATCATTTGCTGGTTTTTAATACTGCGCGTATTAAAATTAAAAACCATCGTCTTTGACAGAAATTGAACTACAAACTGTTCGGTTACCAAAGGAACATGCTACAAGATTATGCCTCAAAGAAAACATGTCAGAATATCTAACCTGTGAAATGAGCAGGACAAAAATTCATTTTCAAGTTTTGAATTGGATTGTGTCAAAATTTATAAATGCTCGTCCCTGGGTGGGCTTGAACCACCAACCTTTCGGTTAACAGCCGAACGCACTAACCGATTGCGCCACAGAGACAACATAACAGGTTTTTTAATCTGTGAAACGAAGATGACAACTACTTATTTGCTGGTTTTTAATACTGTGCTTACCAAAATTAAAAACAATACTCTATAGAGGAAATTGAACTACCAACTGTTTGGTTACCAAACGAACGCGCTGCCAGAATGTGCCACAAAGAAAACATGTCAAAATATCTAAATTGTGAAACGAGCAAGACAAAAATTCATTTTCAAGTTTCGAATTTGATTGTGTCAAAATTTATAAGTGCTCGTCCCTGGGTGGGCTTGAACCACCAACCTTTCGGTTAACAGCCGAACGCGCTAACGGATTGCACCACAGAGACAACATAACAGGTTTTTTAATCTGTGAAACGAGCATGACACCTAATCATTTGCTGGTTTTTAATACTGTGCGATTTAAAATTACAAACAATGGTCTATGGCAGAAATTGAACTAACAACTGTTCGGTTACCAAAGGAACATGCTACAAGAATGTGCCACAAAGAAAACATGTCAAAATATCTAACTTGTGAAACGAGCAAGACAAAAATTCACTTTCAAGTTTCGAATTTGATTGTGTCAAAATTTATAAGTGCTCGTCCCAGGGTAGTCTTGAACCACCAACCTTTCAATTAACAGCCGAACGCACTAACCGATTGCACCGCAGAGACAACATAACAGGCTTTTTAATCTGTGAAACGAGCATGACACCTAATCGTTTGCTAGTTTTTAATACTGCGCGTATTAAAATTAAAAACCATCGTCTTTGGCAGAAATTGAACTACAAACTGTTCGGTTACCAAAGGAACTTGCTACAAGATTATGCCACAAAGAAAACATGTCAGAATATCTAACCTGTGAAACGAGCAAGACAAAAATTCATTTTCAAGTTTCGAATTTGATTGTGTCAAAATTTATAAGTGCTCGTCCCTGGGTGGGCTTGAACCACCAACCTTTCAGTTAACAGCCGAACTTGCTAACCGATTGCACCACAGAGACAACATAACAGGATTTTTAATCTGTGAAACGAGCATGACACCTAATCATTTGCTGGTTTTTAAAATTGTGTGTATCAAAATTAAAAACACCCGTCTATGCGAGAAATTGAACCAACTACTGTTTGGTGACCAACCGAACGTGCTACAAGATTGTGCCACAAAGAAAACATGTCAGAATATCTAACCTGTGAAACGAGCAAGACAAAAAATTCATTTTCAAGTTTTGAATTTGATTGTGTCAAAATTTATAAATGCTCGTCCCTGGGTGGGCTTGAACCACCAACCTTTCGGTTAACAGCCGAACGCGCTAACCGATTGCGCCACAGAGACAACATAACAGGTTTTTTAATCTGTGAAACGAGCATGGCACCTAATCATTTGCTGGTTTTTAAAATTGTGTGTATTAAAATTAAAAACAACCGTCTATGCGAGAAATTGAACCAACAACTGTTTGGTGACCAACCGAACGTGCTACCAGAATGTGCCACAAAGAAAACATGTCAGAATATCTAACCTGTGAAACGAGCAAGACAAAAATTCATTTTCAAGTTTCGAATTTGATTGTGTCAAAATTTATAAGTGCTCATCCCTGGGTGGGCTTGAACCACCAACCTTTCGGTTAACAGCCGAACGTGCTAACCGATTGCACCACAGAGACAACATAACAGGCTTTTTAATCTGTGAAACGAAGATGACAACTACTTATTTGCTGGTTTTTAATACTGTGCTTACCAAAATTAAAAACAATCATCTATGACAGAAATTGAACTACCAACTGTTTGGTTACCAAACGAACGCGCTGCCAGAATGTGCCACAAAGAAAACATGTCAAAATATCTAACTTGTGAAACGAGCAAGACAAAAATTCATTTTCAAGTTTCGAATTTGATTGTGTCAAAATTTATAAATGCTCGTCCTTGGGTGGGCTTGAACCACCAACCTTTCGGTTAACAGCCGAACGCGCGAACCGATTGCGCCACAGAGACAACATGACAGGTTTTTTAATCTGTGAAACGAGCATGACACCTATTCATTTGCTGGTTTTTAAAATTGTGTGTATTAAAATTAAAAACAACCGTCTATGCGAGAAATTGAACCAACTACTGTTTGGTGACCAACCGAACGCGCTACAAGATTGTGCCACAAAGAAAACATGTCAGAATATCTAACCTGTGAAACGAGCAAGACAAAAATTCATTTTCAAGTTTTGAATTTGATTGTGTCAAAATTTATAAATGCTCGTCCCTGGGTTGGCTTGAACCACCAACCTTTCGGTTAACAGCCGAACGCGCTAACCGATTGCGCCACAGAGACAACATAACAGGTTTTTTAATCTGTGAAACGAGCATGGCACCTAATCATTTGCTGGTTTTTAAAATTGTGTGTATTAAAATTAAAAACAACCGTCTATGCGAGAAATTGAACTAACAACTGTTTGGTGAACAACCAAACGTGCTACCAGAATGTGCCACAAAGAAAACATGTCAGAATATCTAACCTGTGAAACGAGCAAGACAAAAATTCATTTTCAAGTTTCGAATTTGATTGTGTCCAAATTTATAAATGCTCGTCCTTGGGTGGGCTTGAACCACCAACCTTTCGGTTAACAGCCAAACGCGCTAACCGATTGCGCCACAGAGACAACATGACAGGTTTTTTAATCTGTGAAACGAGCATGACACCTAAATATTTGCTGGTTTTTAATACTGTGCTTACTAAAATTAAAAACAATCATCTTTGGCAAAAATTGAACTATCAACTGGTTGGTTACCAAACAAACGTGCTGCCAGAATGTGTCACAAAAAAACATGTCAAAATATCAAACCTGTGAAACGAGCAAGACAAAAATTCATTTTCAAGTTTCGAATTTGATTGTGTCAAAATTTATGAATGCTCGTCCCTGGTTGGGCTTGAACCATCAACTTTTCGGTTAACAGCCAAATGCGGTAACCGATTGCACCACAGAGACAACATAACAGGCTTTTTAATCTGTGAAACGAAGATGACAACTACTTATTTGCTGGTTTTTAATACTGTGCTTACCAAAATTAAAAACAATCATCTACGGCAGAAATTGAACTACCACTTGTTTGGTTACCAAACGAACGCGCTGCCAAAATGTGCCACAAAAAAACATGTCAAAATATCAAACCTGTGAAACGAGCAAGACAAAAATTCATTTTCAAGTTTCGAATTTGATTGTGTTAAAATTTATGAATGCTCGTCCCTGGGTGGGCTTGAACCATCAACTTTTCGGTTAACAGCCAAATGCGGTAACCGATTGCACCACAGAGACAACATAACAGGCTTTTTAATCTGTGAAACGAAGATGACAACTACTTATTTGCTGGTTTTTAATACTGTGCTTACCAAAATTAAAAACAATCATCTACGGCAGAAATTGAACTACCACTTGTTTGGTTACCAAACGAACGCGCTGCCAAAATGTGCCACAAAGAAAACATGTCAAAATATCTAACTTGTGAAACGAGCAAGACAAAAATTCATTTTCAAGTTTCGAATTTGATTGTGTCAAAATTTATAAGTGCTCGTCCCTGGGTGGGCTTGAACCACCAACCTTTCGGTTAACAGCCGAACGCGCTAACCAATTGCACCACAGAGACAACATAACAGGCTTTTTAATCTGTGAAAAGAGCATGACACCTAATCATTTGCTGGTTTTTAATACTGCGCGTATTAAAATTAAAAACCATCGTCTTTGACAGAAATTGAACTACAAACTGTTCGGTTACCAAAGGAACATGCTACAAGATTATGCCTCAAAGAAAACATGTCAGAATATCTAACCTGTGAAATGAGCAGGACAAAAATTCATTTTCAAGTTTTGAATTGGATTGTGTCAAAATTTATAAATGCTCGTCCCTGGGTGGGCTTGAACCACCAACCTTTCGGTTAACAGCCGAACGCACTAACCGATTGCGCCACAGAGACAACATAACAGGTTTTTTAATCTGTGAAACGAAGATGACAACTACTTATTTGCTGGTTTTTAATACTGTGCTTACCAAAATTAAAAACAATACTCTATAGAGGAAATTGAACTACCAACTGTTTGGTTACCAAACGAACGCGCTGCCAGAATGTGCCACAAAGAAAACATGTCAAAATATCTAAATTGTGAAACGAGCAAGACAAAAATTCATTTTCAAGTTTCGAATTTGATTGTGTCAAAATTTATAAGTGCTCGTCCCTGGGTGGGCTTGAACCACCAACCTTTCGGTTAACAGCCGAACGCGCTAACGGATTGCACCACAGAGACAACATAACAGGTTTTTTAATCTGTGAAACGAGCATGACACCTAATCATTTGCTGGTTTTTAATACTGTGCGATTTAAAATTACAAACAATGGTCTATGGCAGAAATTGAACTAACAACTGTTCGGTTACCAAAGGAACATGCTACAAGAATGTGCCACAAAGAAAACATGTCAAAATATCTAACTTGTGAAACGAGCAAGACAAAAATTCACTTTCAAGTTTCGAATTTGATTGTGTCAAAATTTATAAGTGCTCGTCCCAGGGTAGTCTTGAACCACCAACCTTTCAATTAACAGCCGAACGCACTAACCGATTGCACCGCAGAGACAACATAACAGGCTTTTTAATCTGTGAAACGAGCATGACACCTAATCGTTTGCTAGTTTTTAATACTGCGCGTATTAAAATTAAAAACCATCGTCTTTGGCAGAAATTGAACTACAAACTGTTCGGTTACCAAAGGAACTTGCTACAAGATTATGCCACAAAGAAAACATGTCAGAATATCTAACCTGTGAAACGAGCAAGACAAAAATTCATTTTCAAGTTTCGAATTTGATTTTGTCAAAATTTATAAATGCTCGTCCCTGGGTGGGCTTGAACCACCAACCTTTCAGTTAACAGCCGAACGTGCTAACCGATTGCACCACAGAGACAACATAACAGGATTTTTAATCTGTGAAACGAGCATGACACCTAATCATTTGCTGGTTTTTAAAATTGTGTGTATCAAAATTAAAAACACCCGTCTATGCGAGAAATTGAACCAACTACTGTTTGGTGACCAACCGAACGTGCTACAAGATTGTGCCACAAAGAAAACATGTCAGAATATCTAACCTGTGAAACGAGCAAGACAAAAATTCATTTTCAAGTTTTGAATTTGATTGTGTCAAAATTTATAAATGCTCGTCCCTGGGTGGGCTTGAACCACCAACCTTTCGGTTAACAGCCGAACGCGCTAACCGATTGCGCCACAGAGACAACATAACAGGTTTTTTAATCTGTGAAACGAGCATGGCACCTAATCATTTGCTGGTTTTTAAAATTGTGTGTATTAAAATTAAAAACAACCGTCTATGCGAGAAATTGAACCAACAACTGTTTGGTGACCAACCGAACGTGCTACCAGAATGTGCCACAAAGAAAACATGTCAGAATATCTAACCTGTGAAACGAGCAAGACAAAAATTCATTTTCAAGTTTCGAATTTGATTGTGTCAAAATTTATAAGTGCTCGTCCCTGGGTGGGCTTGAACCACTAACCTTTCGGTTAACAGCCGAACGCGCTAACCGATTGCGCCACAGAGACAACATGACAGGTTTTTTAATCTGTGAAACGAGCATGACACCTAAATATTTGCAGGTTTTTAATACTGCGCTTACTAAAATTAAAAACAATCATCTTTGGCAAAAATTGAACTACCAACTGGTTGGTTACCAAACAAACGTGCTGCCAGAATGTGTCACAAAAAAAACTTGTCAAAATATCAAACCTGTGAAACGAGCAAGACAAAAATTCATTTTTAAGTTTCAAATTTGATTGTGTCAAAATTTATAAATGCTCGTCTCTGGGTGGGCTTGAACCACCAACTTTTCGGTTAACAGCCAAATGCGGTAACCGATTGCACCACAGAGACAACATAACAGGCTTTTTAATCTGTGAAACGAAGATGACAATTACTTATTTGCTGGTTTTTAATACTGTGCTTACGAAAATTAAAAACAATCATCTACAGCAGAAATTGAACTACCACTTGTTTGGTTACCAAACGAACGCGCTGCCAGAATGTGCCACAAAGAAAACATGTCAAAATATCTAACTTGTGAAACGAGCAAGACAAAAATTCATTTTCAAGTTTCGAATTTGATTGTGTAAAAATTTATAAGTGCTCGTCCCTGGGTGGGCTTGAACCACTAACCTTTCGGTTAACAGCCGAACGCGCTAACCGATTGCACCACAGAGACAACAGAACAGGTTTTTTAATCTGTGAAACGAGCATGACACCTAATCATTTGCTGGTTTTTAATACTGCGCGTATTAAAATTAAAAACCATCGTTTTTGACAGAAATTGAACTACAAACTGTTCGGTTACCAAAGGAACATGCTACAAGATTATGCCACAAAGAAAACATGTCAGAATATCTAACCTGTGAAACGAGCAAGACAAAAATTCATTTTCAAGTTTCGAATTTGATTGTGTAAAAATTTATAAGTGCTCGTCCCTGGGTGGGCTTGAACCACTAACCTTTCGGTTAACAGCCGAACGCGCTAACCGATTGCACCGCAGAGACAACATAGCAGGCTTTTTAATCTGTTAAACGAGCATGACACCTAATCGTTTGCTAGTTTTTAATACTGCGCGTATTAAAATTAAAAACCATCGTCTTTGACAGAAATTGAAATACCAACTGTTTGGTTATCAAACGAACGCGCTACCAGAATGTGCCACAAAGATAATGTGTCAGAATATCTAGCCTGTGAAACGAGCAAGACAAAAATTCATTTTCAAGTTTCGAAATTGATTGTGTCAAAATTTATAAGGGCTCGTCCCTGAGTAGGCTCGAACCACCAACCTTTCGGATAACAGCCAAACGCGCTAACCGATCGCACCACAAAGACAACATAACAGGCTTTTTAATCTGTGAAACGAGCATGACACCTAACCGTTTGCTAGTTTTTAATACTGCGCGTATTAAACTTAAAAAACCATCGTCTTTGACAGAAATTGAACTACAAACTGTTCGGTTACCAAAGGAACTTGCTACAAGATTATGCCACAAAGAAAACATGTCAGAATATCTAACCTGTGAAACGAGCAAGACAAAAATTCATTTTCAAGTTTCGAATTTGATTGTGCCAAAATTTATAAATGCTCGTCCCTGGGTGGGCTTGAACCACCAACCTTTCGGTTAACAGCTGAACGCACTAACCGATTGCACCACAGAGACAACATGACAGGTTTTTTAATCTGTGAAACGAGCATGACACCTAAATATTTGCTGGTTTTTAATACTGCGCTTACTAAAATTAAAAACAATCATCTATGGCAAAAATTGAAATACCAACTGTTTGGTGACCAACCGAACGTGCTACCAGAATGTGCCACAAAGAAAACATGTCAGAATATCTAACCTGTGAAACGAGCAAGACAAAAATTCATTTTCAAGTTTCGAATTTGATTGTGTCAAAATTTATAAATGCTCGTCCCTGGGTGGGCTTGAACCACCAACCTTTCGGTTAACAGCCGAACGCGCTAACCGATTGCGCCACAGAGACAACATGACAGGTTTTTTAATCTGTGAAACGAGCATGACACCTAAATATTTGCAGGTTTTTAATACTGCGCTTACTAAAATTAAAAACAATCATCTTTGGCAAAAATTGAACTACCAACTGGTTGGTTACCAAACAAACGTGCTGCCAGAATGTGTCACAAAAAAAACTTGTCAAAATATCAAACCTGTGAAACGAGCAAGACAAAAATTCATTTTTAAGTTTCAAATTTGATTGTGTCAAAATTTATAAATGCTCGTCTCTGGGTGGGCTTGAACCACCAACTTTTCGGTTAACAGCCAAATGCGGTAACCGATTGCACCACAGAGACAACATAACAGGCTTTTTAATCTGTGAAACGAAGATGACAATTACTTATTTGCTGGTTTTTAATACTGTGCTTACCAAAATTAAAAACAATCATCTACAGCAGAAATTGAACTACCACTTGTTTGGTTACCAAACGAACGCGCTGCCAGAATGTGCCACAAAGAAAACATGTCAAAATATCTAACTTGTGAAACGAGCAAGACAAAAATTCATTTTCAAGTTTCGAATTTGATTGTGTAAAAATTTATAAGTGCTCGTCCCTGGGTGGGCTTGAACCACTAACCTTTCGGTTAACAGCCGAACGCGCTAACCGATTGCACCACAGAGACAACAGAACAGGTTTTTTAATCTGTGAAACGAGCATGACACCTAATCATTTGCTGGTTTTTAATACTGCGCGTATTAAAATTAAAAACCATCGTTTTTGACAGAAATTGAACTACAAACTGTTCGGTTACCAAAGGAACATGCTACAAGATTATGCCACAAAGAAAACATGTCAGAATATCTAACCTGTGAAACGAGCAAGACAAAAATTCATTTTCAAGTTTCGAATTTGATTGTGTAAAAATTTATAAGTGCTCGTCCCTGGGTGGGCTTGAACCACTAACCTTTCGGTTAACAGCCGAACGCGCTAACCGATTGCACCGCAGAGACAACATAGCAGGCTTTTTAATCTGTTAAACGAGCATGACACCTAATCGTTTGCTAGTTTTTAATACTGCGCGTATTAAAATTAAAAACCATCGTCTTTGACAGAAATTGAAATACCAACTGTTTGGTTATCAAACGAACGCGCTACCAGAATGTGCCACAAAGATAATGTGTCAGAATATCTAGCCTGTGAAACGAGCAAGACAAAAATTCATTTTCAAGTTTCGAAATTGATTGTGTCAAAATTTATAAGGGCTCGTCCCTGAGTAGGCTCGAACCACCAACCTTTCGGATAACAGCCAAACGCGCTAACCGATCGCACCACAAAGACAACATAACAGGCTTTTTAATCTGTGAAACGAGCATGACACCTAACCGTTTGCTAGTTTTTAATACTGCGCGTATTAAACTTAAAAAACCATCGTCTTTGACAGAAATTGAACTACAAACTGTTCGGTTACCAAAGGAACTTGCTACAAGATTATGCCACAAAGAAAACATGTCAGAATATCTAACCTGTGAAACGAGCAAGACAAAAATTCATTTTCAAGTTTCGAATTTGATTGTGCCAAAATTTATAAATGCTCGTCCCTGGGTGGGCTTGAACCACCAACCTTTCGGTTAACAGCCGAACGCACTAACCGATTGCACCACAGAGACAACATGACAGGTTTTTTAATCTGTGAAACGAGCATGACACCTAAATATTTGCTGGTTTTTAATACTGCGCTTACTAAAATTAAAAACAATCATCTATGGCAAAAATTGAAATACCAACTGTTTGGTTACCAAACGAACGCGCTGCCAGAATGTGCCACAAAGAAAACATGTCAAAATATCTAACTTGTGAAACGAGCAAGACAAAAATTCATTTTCAAGTTTCGAATTTGATTGTGTCAAAATTGAAAAGTGCTCATCCCTGGGTGGGCTTGAACCACCAACCTTTCGGTTAACAGCCGAACGTGCTAACCGATTGCACCACAGAGACAACATAACAGGCTTTTTAATCTGTGAAACGAAGATGACAACTACTTATTTGCTGGTTTTTAATACTGTGCTTACCAAAATTAAAAACAATCATCTATGACAGAAATTGAACTACCAACTGTTTGGTTACCAAACGAACGCGCTGCCAGAATGTGCCACAAAGAAAACATGTCAAAATATCTAACTTGTGAAACGAGCAAGACAAAAATTCATTTTCAAGTTTCGAATTTGATTGTGTCAAAATTTATAAATGCTCGTCCTTGGGTGGGCTTGAACCACCAACCTTTCGGTTAACAGCCGAACGCGCGAACCGATTGCGCCACAGAGACAACATGACAGGTTTTTTAATCTGTGAAACGAGCATGACACCTAATCATTTGCTGGTTTTTAAAATTGTGTGTATTAAAATTAAAAACAACCGTCTATGCGAGAAATTGAACCAACTACTGTTTGGTGACCAACCGAACGCGCTACAAGATTGTGCCACAAAGAAAACATGTCAGAATATCTAACCTGTGAAACGAGCAAGACAAAAATTCATTTTCAAGTTTTGAATTTGATTGTGTCAAAATTTATAAATGCTCGTCCCTGGGTTGGCTTGAACCACCAACCTTTCGGTTAACAGCCGAACGCGCTAACCGATTGCGCCACAGAGACAACATAACAGGTTTTTTAATCTGTGAAACGGGCATGGCACCTAATCATTTGCTGGTTTTTAAAATTGTGTGTATTAAAATTAAAAACAACCGTCTATGCGAGAAATTGAACTAACAACTGTTTGGTGAACAACCAAACGTGCTACCAGAATGTGCCACAAAGAAAACATGTCAGAATATCTAACCTGTGAAACGAGCAAGACAAAAATTCATTTTCAAGTTTCGAATTTGATTGTGTCAAAATTTATAAATGCTCGTCCTTGGGTGGGCTTGAACCACCAACCTTTCGGTTAACAGCCAAACGCGCTAACCGATTGCGCCACAGAGACAACATGACAGGTTTTTTAATCTGTGAAACGAGATTGACACCTAAATATTTGCTGGTTTTTAATACTGCGCTTACTAAAATTAAAAACAATCGTCTTTGGCAAAAATTGAACTACCAACTGGTTGGTTACCAAACAAACGTGCTGCCAGAATGTGTCACAAAAAAAACATGTCAAAATATCAAACCTGTGAAACGAGCAAGACAAAAATTCATTTTCAAGTTTCGAATTTGATTGTGTCAAAATTTATGAATGCTCGTCCCTGGGTGGGCTTGAACCATCAACTTTTCGGTTAACAAGCCAAATGCGGTAACCGATTGCATCACAGAGACAACATAACAGGCTTTTTAATCTGTGAAACGAAGATGACAACTACTTATTTGCTGGTTTTTAATACTGCGCTTACTAAAATTAAAAACAATCGTCTTTGGCAAAAATTGAACTACCAACTGGTTGGTTACCAAACAAACGTGCTGCCAGAATGTGTCACAAAAAAAACATGTCAAAATATCAAACCTGTGAAACGAGCAAGACAAAAATTCATTTTCAAGTTTCGAATTTGATTGTGTCAAAATTTATGAATGCTCGTCCCTGGGTGGGCTTGAACCACCAACCTTTCGGTTAACAGCCGAACGCGCTAACCAATTGCACCACAGAGACAACATAACAGGCTTTTTAATCTGTGAAAAGAGCATGACACCTAATCATTTGCTGGTTTTTAATACTGCGCGTATTAAAATTAAAAACCATCGTCTTTGACAGAAATTGAACTACAAACTGTTCGGTTACCAAAGGAACATGCTACAAGAATGTGCCACGAAGATAACATGTAAAAATATCTAACTTGTGAAATGAACAAGACAAAAAATTCATTTTCGAGTTTCGAAATTGATTGTGTCAAAGTTTATAAGTGCTCATCTTTGGGTGAGCTTGAACCACCAACCTTTCGGTTAACAGCCGAACGCGCTAACGGATTGCACCACAGAGACAACATAACAGGTTTTTTAATCTGTGAAACGAGCATGACACCTAATCATTTGCTGGTTTTTAATACTGCGCGTATTAAAATTAAAAACCATCGTCTTTGACAGAAATTGAACTACAAACTGTTCGGTTACCAAAGGAACATGCTACAAGATTATGCCTCAAAGAAAACATGTCAGAATATCTAACCTGTGAAATGAGCAGGACAAAAATTCATTTTCAAGTTTTGAATTTGATTGTGTCAAAATTTATAAATGCTCGTCCCTGGGTGGGCTTGAACCACCAACCTTTCGGTTAACAGCCGAACGCACTAACCGATTGCACCACAGAGACAACATAACAGGTTTTTTAATCTGTGAAACGAAGATGACAACTACTTATTTGCTGGTTTTTAATACTGTGCTTACCAAAATTAAAAACAATACTTTATAGAGGAAATTGAACTACCAACTGTTTGGTTACCAAACGAACGCGCTGCCAGAATGTGCCACAAAGAAAACATGTCAAAATATCTAACTTGTGAAACGAGCAAGACAAAAATTCATTTTCAAGTTTCGAATTTGATTGTGACAAAATTTATAAGTGCTCGTCCCTGGGTGGGCTTGAACCACCAACCTTTCGGTTAACAGCCGAACGCGCTAACGGATTGCACCACAGAGACAACATAACAGGTTTTTTAATCTGTGAAACGAGCATGACACCTAATCATTTGCTGGTTTTTAATACTGTGCGATTTAAAATTACAAACAATGGTCTATGGCAGAAATTGAACTAACAACTGTTCGGTTACCAAAGGAACATGCTACAAGAATGTGCCACAAAGAAAACATGTCAAAATATCTAACTTGTGAAACGAGCAAGACAAAAATTCATTTTCAAGTTTCGAATTTGATTGTGTCAAAATTTATAAGTGCTCGTCCCAGGGTAGTCTTGAACCACCAACCTTTCAGTTAACAGCCGAACACACTAACCGATTGCACCGCAGAGACAACATAACAGGCTTTTTAATCTGTGAAACGAGCTTGACACCTAATCGTTTGCTAGTTTTTAATACTGCGCGTATTAAAATTAAAAACCATCGTCTTTGGCAGAAATTGAACTACAAACTGTTCGGTTACCAAAGGAACTTGCTACAAGATTATGCCACAAAGAAAACATGTCAGAATATCTAACCTGTGAAACGAGCGAGACAAAAATTCATTTTCAAGTTTCGAATTTGATTGTGTCAAAATTTATAAATGCTCGTCCCTGGGTTGGCTT
This sequence comes from Watersipora subatra, assembly GCF_963576615.1. Classification (NCBI taxonomy): domain Eukaryota; kingdom Metazoa; phylum Bryozoa; class Gymnolaemata; order Cheilostomatida; family Watersiporidae; genus Watersipora; species Watersipora subatra. The sequence goes on from NC_088715.1 coordinate 26,551,895, forward strand.
GAACCACCAACCTTTCAGTTAACAGCCGAACGTGCTAACCGATTGCACCACAGAGACAACATAACAGGATTTTTAATCTGTGAAACGAGCATGACACCTAATCATTTGCTGGTTATTAAAATTGTGTGTATCAAAATTAAAAACAACCGTCTATGCGAGAAATTGAACCAACTACTGTTTGGTGACCAACCGAACGTGCTACAAGATTGTGCCACAAAGAAAACATGTCAGAATATCTAACCTGTGAAACGAGCAAGACAAAAATTCATTTTCAAGTTTTGAATTTGATTGTGTCAAAATTTATAAATGCTCGTCCCTGGGTGGGCTTGAACCACCAACCTTTCGGTTAACAGCCGAACGCGCTAACCGATTGCGCCACAGAGACAACATGACAGGTTTTTTAATCTGTGAAACGAGCATGACACCTAAATATTTGCAGGTTTTTAATACTGCGCTTACTAAAATTAAAAACAATCATCTTTGGCAAAAATTGAACTACCAACTGGTTGGTTACCAAACAAACGTGCTGCCAGAATGTGTCACAAAAAAAACTTGTCAAAATATCAAACCTGTGAAACGAGCAAGACAAAAATTCATTTTTAAGTTTCAAATTTGATTGTGTCAAAATTTATAAATGCTCGTCCCTGGGTGGGCTTGAACCACCAACTTTTCGGTTAACAGCCAAATGCGGTAACCGATTGCACCACAGAGACAACATAACAGGCTTTTTAATCTGTGAAACGAAGATGACAACTACTTATTTGCTGGTTTTTAATACTGTGCTTACCAAAATTAAAAACAATCATCTACAGCAGAAATTGAACTACCACTTGTTTGGTTACCAAACGAACGCGCTGCCAGAATGTGCCACAGAGAAAACATGTCAAAATATCTAACTTGTGAAACGAGCAAGACAAAAATTCATTTTCAAGTTTCGAATTTGATTGTGTCAAAATTTATAAGTGCTCGTCCCTGGGTGGGCTTGAACCACTAACCTTTCGGTTAACAGCCGAACGCGCTAACCGATTGCACCACAGAGACAACAGAACAGGTTTTTTAATCTGTGAAACGAGCATGACACCTAATCATTTGCTGGTTTTTAATACTGCGCGTATTAAAATTAAAAACCATCGTTTTTGACAGAAATTGATCTACAAACTGTTCGGTTACCAAAGGAACATGCTACAAGATTATGCCACAAAGAAAACATGTCAGAATATCTAACCTGTGAAACGAGCAAGACAAAAATTCATTTTCAAGTTTCGAATTTGATTGTGTCAAAATTTATAAATGCTCGTCCCTGGGTGGGCTTGACCCAACAACCTTTCGGTTAACAGCCGAACGCGCCAACTGATTGCACCACAGAGACAACATAACAGGTTTTTTGATCTCTGAAACGAGCATGACACCTAATCATTTGCTGGTTTTTAATACTGTGCGATTTAAAATTACAAACAATGGTCTATGGCAGAAATTGAATTAACAACTGTTCGGTTACCAAAGGAACATGCTACAAAAATGTGCCACAAAGAAAACATGTCAAAATATCTAACTTGTGAAACGAGCAAGACAAAAATTAATTTTCAAGTTTCGAATTTGATTGTGTCAAAATTTATAAGTGCTCGTCCCAGGGTGGGCTTGAACCACCAACCTTTCGGTTAACAGCCGAACGCACTAACCGATTGCACCGCAGAGACAACATAACAGGCTTTTTAATCTGTTAAACGAGCATGACACCTAATCGTTTGCTAGTTTTTAATACTGCGCGTATTAAAATTAAAAACCATCGTCTTTGACAGAAATTGAACTACAAACTGTTCGGTTACCAAAGAAACATGCTACAAGATTATGCCACAAAGAAAACATGTCAGAATATATAACCTGTGAAACGAGCAAGACAAAAATTCATTTTCAAGTTTCGAATTTGATTGTGTCAAAATTTACAAATGCTCGTCCCTGGGTGGGCTTGAACCACCAACCTTTCGGTTAACAGCAGAACGCACTAACCGATTGCACCACAGAGACAACATGACAGGTTTTTTAATCTGTGAAACGAGCATGACACCTAAATATTTGCTGGTTTTTAATACTGCGCTTACTAAAATTAAAAACAATCATCTATGGCAAAAATTGAAAAACCAACAGGTTGGTTACCAAACGAACGTGCTGCCAGAATGTGTCACAAAAAAAACATGTCGAAATATCAAACCTGTGAAACGAGCAAAACAAAAATTCATTTTTAAGTTTCGAATTTGATTGTGTCAAAATTTATAAATGCTCGTCCCTCGGTGGGCTTGAACCACCAACTTTTCGGTTAACATCCAAATGCGGTAACCGATTCCACCACAGAGACAACATAACAGGATTTTCAATCTGTGAAACGAAGATGACAACTACTTATTTGCTGGTTTTTAATACTGTGCTTACCAAAATTAAAAACAATCATCTATGGTAGAAATTGAACTACCAACTAATTGGTTACCAAACGAACGCGCTGCCAGAATGTGCCACAAAGAAAACATGTCAAAATATCTAACTTGTGAAACAAGCAAGACAAAAATTCATTTTCAAGTTTCGAATTTGATTGTGTCAAAATTTATAAGTGCTCATCCCTGGGTGGGCTTGAACCACCAACCTTTCGGTTAACAGCCGAACGCGCTAACCGATTGCGCCACAGAGACAACATAACAGGCGTTTTAATCTGTGAAACGAGCATGACACCTAATCATTTGCTGGTTTTTAAAATTGTGTGTATTAAAATTAAAAACAATCGTCTATGCGAGAACTTGAACCAACAACTGTTTAGTGACCAACCGAACATGCTACCAGAATGTGCCACAAAGAAAACATGTCAAAATATCTAACCTGTGAAACGAGCAAAACAAAAAATCATTTTCAAGTTTCGAAATTGATTGTGTCAAAATTTACAAAGGCTCGTCTCTGGGTGGGCTTGAACCACCAACCTTTCGGTTAACAGCCAAACGCGATAACCAATTGCGCCACAGAGACAACATAACAGGTTTTTTAATCTGTGAAACGAGCATGACACCTAACCATTTGCTGGTTTTTAATACTGTGCGATTTAAAATTACAAACAATGGTCTATGGCAGAAATTGAACTAACAACTGTTCGGTTACCAAAGGAACATGCTACCAGAAGGTGCCACAAAGATAACATGTCAGAATATCTAACCTGTGAAACAAGCAAGACAAAAATTCATTTTCAAGTTTCGAATTTGATTGGTTCAAAATTTACAAGGGCTCGTCCCTGGGTGGGCTTGAACCACCAACTTTTCGGTTAACAGCCAAATGCGGTATCCGTATGCACCACAGAGACAACATAACAGGCTTTTTAATCTGTGAAAAGAGCATGACACCTAATCATTTGCTGGTTTTTAATACTGCGCGTATTAAAATTAAAAACCATCGTCTTTGACAGAAATTGAACTACAAACTGTTCGGTTACCAAAGGAACATGCTACAAGAATGTGCCACGAAGATAACATGTAAAAATATCTAACTTGTGAAATGAACAAGACAAAAAATTCATTTTCGAGTTTCGAAATTGATTGTGTCAAAGTTTATAAGTGCTCATCTTTGGGTGGGCTTGAACCACCAACCTTTCGGTTAACAGCCGAACGCGCTAACCGATTGCACCAGAGAGACAATATAACAGGTTTTTTAATCTGTGAAACGAGCATGACACCTAATCATTTGCTGGTTTTTAAAATTGTGTGTATTAAAATTAATAACAATCGTCTATGCGAGAAATTGAACAAACAACTGTTTGGTGACCAACCGAATGCGCTACCAGAATGTGCCACAAAGAAAACATGTCAAAATATCAAACCTGTGAAACGAGCAAGACAAAAATTCAATTTTAAAATTCGAATTTGATTGTGTCAAAATTTATAAAAGCTCGTCCCTGGGTGGGCTTGAACCACCAACCTTTCGGTTAACAGCCGAACGCGCTAACCGATTGCACCACAGAGACAACATAACAGGTTTTTTAATCTGTGAAACGAGCATGACACCTAATCATTTGCTGGTTTTTAAAATTGTGTGTATTAAAATTATAAACAATCGTCTATGCGAGAAATTGAACAAACAACTGTTTGGTGACCTACCGAACGCGCTACCAGAATGTGCCACAAAGAAAACATGTCAGAATATCTAACCTGTAAAACGAGCAAGACAAAAATTCATTTTCAAGTTTCGAATTGGATTGTGTCAAAATTTATAAATGCTCGTCCCTGGGTGGGCTTGAACCACCAACCTTTCGGTTAACAGCCGAACGCGCTAACCGATTGCACCACAGAGACAACATAACAGGTTTTTTAATCTGTGAAACGAGCATGACACCTAATCATTTGCTGGTTTTAAATACTGTGTGTAATGAAATGAAAAACAATCATCTATGGCAGAAATTGAACTATCAACTCTTTGGTTACTAAACGATTGTGCTGCCAGAATGTGCCACAAAGAAAACATGTCTAAATATCTAACTTGTGAAACGAGCAAAACAAAAATTCATTTTCAAGTTTCGAATTTGATTGTGTCAAGATTTATAAGTGCTCGTCCCCGGGTGGGCTTGAACCACCAACGTTTCGGTTAACAGCCGAACGCACTAACCGATTGCACCACAGAGACAACATAACAGGCTTTTTAATCTGTGAAACGAGCATGACACCTAATCATTTGCTGGTTTTTAATACTGCGCGTATTAAAATTAAAAACCATCGTCTTTGACAGAAATTGAACTACAAACTGTTCGGTTACCAAAGGAACATGCTACAAGATTATGCCGCAAAGAAAACATGTCAAAATATCTAACTTGTGAAACGAGCAAGACAAAAATTCATTTTCAAGTTTCGAATTTGATTGTGTCAAAATTTACAAGGGCTCGTCCCTGGGTTGGCTTGAACCACCAACTTTTCGGTTAACAGCCGAATGCGATAACCGATTGCACCACAGAGAAAACATATCAGGCTTTTTAATCTGTGAAACGAAGATGACACCTAATTATTTGCTGGTTTTAATACTACGCTTACTAAAATTAAAAACAATCATCTATGGCAGAAATTGAACTACCAACTGTTTGGTTACCAAACGAACGCGCTGCAAGAATGTGCCGCAAAGAAAACATGTCAAAATATCTAACTTGTGAAACGAGCAAGACAAAAATTCATTTTCAAGTTTCGAATTTGATTGTGTCAAAATTTATAAATGCTCGTCCCTGGGCGGGCTTGAACCCCCGACCTTTCGGTTAACAGCCAAACGCGCTAACCGATTGCACCACAGAGACAACATAACAGGCTTTTTAATCTGTGAAACGAGCATGACACGTAATTATTTGCTGGTTTTTAATACTGCGCTTACTAAAATTAAAAACAATCATCTATGGCAAAAATTGAAATACCAACTGGTTGGTTACCAAACGAACGTGCTGCCAGAATGTGTCAAAAAGAAAACATGTCAAAATATCCAACCTGTGAAACGAGCAAGACAAAAATTCATTTTTAAGTTTCGAATTTGATTGTGTCAAAATTTATAAATGCTCGTCCCTGGGCGAGCTTGAACCACCGACCTTTCGGTTAACAGCCGAACGCACTAACCGATTGCGCCACAGAGACAACATAACAGGCTTTTTAATCTGTTAAACGAGCATGACACCTAATCGTTTGCTAGTTTTTAATACTGCGCGTATTAAAATTAAAAACCATCGTCTTTGACAGAAATTGAACTACAAACTGTTCGGTTACCAAAGAAACATGCTACAAGATTATGCCACAAAGAAAACATGTCAGAATATATAACCTGTGAAACGAGCAAGACAAAAATTCATTTTCAAGTTTCGAATTTGATTGTGTCAAAATTTACAAATGCTCGTCCCTGGGTGGGCTTGAACCACCAACCTTTCGGTAAACAGCAGAACGCACTAACCGATTGCACCACAGAGACAACATGACAGGTTTTTTAATCTGTGAAACGAGCATGACACCTAAATATTTGCTGGTTTTTAATACTGCGCTTACTAAAATTAAAAACAATCATCTATGGCAAAAATTGAAAAACCAACTGGTTGGTTACCAAACGAACGTGCTGCCAGAATGTGTCACAAAAAAAACATGTCGAAATATCAAACCTGTGAAACGAGCAAAACAAAAATTCATTTTTAAGTTTCGAATTTGATTGTGTCAAAATTTATAAATGCTCGTCCCTCGGTGGGCTTGAACCACCAACTTTTCGGTTAACATCCAAATGCGGTAACCGATTCCACCACAGAGACAACATAACAGGATTTTCAATCTGTGAAACGAAGATGACAACTACTTATTTGCTGGTTTTTAATACTGTGCTTACCAAAATTAAAAACAATCATCTATGGTAGAAATTGAACTACCAACTAATTGGTTACCAAACGAACGCGCTGCCAGAATGTGCCACAAAGAAAACATGTCAAAATATCTAACTTGTGAAACAAGCAAGACAAAAATTCATTTTCAAGTTTCGAATTTGATTGTGTCAAAATTTATAAGTGCTCATCCCTGGGTGGGCTTGAACCACCAACCTTTCGGTTAACAGCCGAACGCGCTAACCGATTGCGCCACAGAGACAACATAACAGGCGTTTTAATCTGTGAAACGAGCATGACACCTAATCATTTGCTGGTTTTTAAAATTGTGTGTATTAAAATTAAAAACAATCGTCTATGCGAGAACTTGAACCAACAACTGTTTAGTGACCAACCGAACATGCTACCAGAATGTGCCACAAAGAAAACATGTCAAAATATCTAACCTGTGAAACGAGCAAAACAAAAAATCATTTTCAAGTTTCGAAATTGATTGTGTCAAAATTTACAAAGGCTCGTCTCTGGGTGGGCTTGAACCACCAACCTTTCGGTTAACAGCCAAACGCGATAACCAATTGCGCCACAGAGACAACATAACAGGTTTTTTAATCTGTGAAACGAGCATGACACCTAACCATTTGCTGGTTTTTAATACTGTGCGATTTAAAATTACAAACAATGGTCTATGGCAGAAATTGAACTAACAACTGTTCGGTTACCAAAGGAACATGCTACCAGAATGTGCCACAAAGATAACATGTCAGAATATCTAACCTGTGAAACAAGCAAGACAAAAATTCATTTTCAAGTTTCGAATTTGATTGGTTCAAAATTTACAAGGGCTCGTCCCTGGGTGGGCTTGAACCACCAACTTTTCGGTTAACAGCCAAATGCGGTATCCGTATGCACCACAGAGACAACATAACAGGCTTTTTAATCTGTGAAAAGAGCATGACACCTAATCATTTGCTGGTTTTTAATACTGCGCGTATTAAAATTAAAAACCATCGTCTTTGACAGAAATTGAACTACAAACTGTTCGGTTACCAAAGGAACATGCTACAAGAATGTGCCACGAAGATAACATGTAAAAATATCTAACTTGTGAAATGAACAAGACAAAAAATTCATTTTCGAGTTTCGAAATTGATTGTGTCAAAGTTTATAAGTGCTCATCTTTGGGTGGGCTTGAACCACCAACCTTTCGGTTAACAGCCGAACGCGCTAACCGATTGCACCAGAGAGACAATATAACAGGTTTTTTAATCTGTGAAACGAGCATGACACCTAATCATTTGCTGGTTTTTAAAATTGTGTGTATTAAAATTAATAACAATCGTCTATGCGAGAAATTGAACAAACAACTGTTTGGTGACCAACCGAATGCGCTACCAGAATGTGCCACAAAGAAAACATGTCAAAATATCAAACCTGTGAAACGAGCAAGACAAAAATTCAATTTTAAAATTCGAATTTGATTGTGTCAAAATTTATAAAAGCTCGTCCCTGGGTGGGCTTGAACCACCAACCTTTCGGTTAACAGCCGAACGCGCTAACCGATTGCACCACAGAGACAACATAACAGGTTTTTTAATCTGTGAAACGAGCATGACACCTAATCATTTGCTGGTTTTTAAAATTGTGTGTATTAAAATTATAAACAATCGTCTATGCGAGAAATTGAACAAACAACTGTTTGGTGACCTACCGAACGCGCTACCAGAATGTGCCACAAAGAAAACATGTCAGAATATCTAACCTGTAAAACGAGCAAGACAAAAATTCATTTTCAAGTTTCGAATTGGATTGTGTCAAAATTTATAAATGCTCGTCCCTGGGTGGGCTTGAACCACCAACCTTTCGGTTAACAGCCGAACGCGCTAACCGATTGCACCACAGAGACAACATAACAGGTTTTTTAATCTGTGAAACGAGCATGACACCTAATCATTTGCTGGTTTTAAATACTGTGTGTAATGAAATGAAAAACAATCATCTATGGCAGAAATTGAACTATCAACTCTTTGGTTACTAAACGATTGTGCTGCCAGAATGTGCCACAAAGAAAACATGTCTAAATATCTAACTTGTGAAACGAGCAAAACAAAAATTCATTTTCAAGTTTCGAATTTGATTGTGTCAAGATTTATAAGTGCTCGTCCCCGGGTGGGCTTGAACCACCAACGTTTCGGTTAACAGCCGAACGCACTAACCGATTGCACCACAGAGACAACATAACAGGCTTTTTAATCTGTGAAACGAGCATGACACCTAATCATTTGCTGGTTTTTAATACTGCGCGTATTAAAATTAAAAACCATCGTCTTTGACAGAAATTGAACTACAAACTGTTCGGTTACCAAAGGAACATGCTACAAGATTATGCCGCAAAGAAAACATGTCAAAATATCTAACTTGTGAAACGAGCAAGACAAAAATTCATTTTCAAGTTTCGAATTTGATTGTGTCAAAATTTACAAGGGCTCGTCCCTGGGTTGGCTTGAACCACCAACTTTTCGGTTAACAGCCGAATGCGATAACCGATTGCACCACAGAGAAAACATATCAGGCTTTTTAATCTGTGAAACGAAGATGACACCTAATTATTTGCTGGTTTTAATACTACGCTTACTAAAATTAAAAACAATCATCTATGGCAGAAATTGAACTACCAACTGTTTGGTTACCAAACGAACGCGCTGCAAGAATGTGCCGCAAAGAAAACATGTCAAAATATCTAACTTGTGAAACGAGCAAGACAAAAATTCATTTTCAAGTTTCGAATTTGATTGTGTCAAAATTTATAAATGCTCGTCCCTGGGCGGGCTTGAACCCCCGACCTTTCGGTTAACAGCCAAACGCGCTAACCGATTGCACCACAGAGACAACATAACAGGCTTTTTAATCTGTGAAACGAGCATGACACGTAATTATTTGCTGGTTTTTAATACTGCGCTTACTAAAATTAAAAACAATCATCTATGGCAAAAATTGAAATACCAACTGGTTGGTTACCAAACGAACGTGCTGCCAGAATGTGTCAAAAAGAAAACATGTCAAAATATCCAACCTGTGAAACGAGCAAGACAAAAATTCATTTTTAAGTTTCGAATTTGATTGTGTCAAAATTTATAAATGCTCGTCCCTGGGCGAGCTTGAACCACCGACCTTTCGGTTAACAGCCGAACGCACTAACCGATTGCGCCACAGAGACAACATAACAGGCTTTTTAATCTGTGAAACGAGCATGACACCTAATCATTTGCTGGTTTTTAAAGTTGTGTGTATTAAAATTAAAAACAATCGTCTATGCGAGAAATTGAACAAACAACTGTTTGGTGACCAACCGAACGCGCTACCAGAATGTGCCACAAAGAAAACATGACAAAATATCTAACCTGTGAAACGAGCAAGACAAAAATTAATTTTCAAATTTCGAAATTGATTGTATCAAAATTTATAAGGGCTCGTCCCTGAGTAGGCTTGAACCACCAACCTTTCGGATAACAGCCGAACGCGCTAACCGATTGTGCCACAGAGACAACATAACAGGCTTTTTAATCTGTGAAACGAGCATGACACCTAATCATTTGCTGGTTTTTAAAATTGTGTGTATTAAAATTAAAAACAACCGTCTATGCGAGAAATTGAACCAACAACTGTTTGGTGACCAACCGAACGTGCTACCAGAATGTGCCACAAAGAAAACATGTCAGAATATCTAACCTGTGAAACGAGCAAGACAAAAATTCATTTTCAAGTTTCGAATTTGATTGTGTCAAAATTTATAAATGCTCGTCCCTGGGTGGGCTTGAACCACCAACTTTTCGGTTAACAGCCAAATGCGGTAACCGATTGCACCACAGAGACAACATAACAGGCTTTTTAATCTGTGAAAAGAGCATGACACCTAATCATTTGCTGGTTTTTATTACTGCGCGTATTAAAATTAAAAACCATCGTCTTTGACAGAAATTGAACTACAAACTGTTCGGTTACCAAAGGAACATGCTACAAGAATGTGCCACGAAGATAACATGTAAAAATATCTAACTTGTGAAATGAACAAGACAAAAAATTCATTTTCGAGTTTCGAAATTGATTGTGTCAAAGTTTATAAGTGCTCATCTTTGGGTGGGCTTGAACCACCAACCTTTCGGTTAACAGCCGAACGCGCTAACCGATTGCACCAGAGAGACAATATAACAGGTTTTTTAATCTGTGAAACGAGCATGACACCTAATCATTTGCTGGTTTTTAAAATTGTGTGTATTAGAATTAATAACAATCGTCTATGCGAGAAATTGAACAAACAACTGTTTGGTGACCAACCGAATGCGCTACCAGATTGTGCCACAAAGAAAATATGTCAAAATATCAAACCTGTGAAACGAGCAAGACAAAAATTCAATTTTAAAATTCGAATTTGATTGTGTCAAAATTTATAAAAGCTCGTCCCTGGGTGGGCTTGAACCACCAACCTTTCGGTTAACAGCCGAACGCGCTAACGGATTGCACCACAGAGACAACATAACAGGTTTTTTAATCTGTGAAACGAGCATGACACCTAATCATTTGCTGGTTTTTAAAATTGTGTGTATTAAAATTAAAAACAATCGTCTATGCGAGAAATTGAACAAACAACTGTTTGGTGACCTATCGAACGCGCTACCAGAATGTGCCACAAAGAAAACATGTCAGAATATCTAACCTGTGAAACGAGCAAGACAAAAATTCATTTTCAAGTTTCGAATTTGATTGTGTCCAAATTTATAAATGCTCGTCCCTGGGTGGGCTTGAACCACCAACCTTTCGGTTAACAGCCGAACGCGCTAACCGATTGCACCACAGAGACAACATAACAGGTTTTTTAATCTGTGAAACGAGCATGACACCTAATCATTTGCTGGTTTTAAATACTTTGTGTAATGAAATGAAAAACAATCATCTATGGCAGAAATTGAACTATCAACTCTTTGGTTACTAAACGATTGTGCTGCCAGAATGTGCCACAAAGAAAACATGTCTAAATATCTAACTTGTGAAACGAGCAAGACAAAAATTCATTTTCAAGTTTCGAATTTGATTGTGTCAAGATTTATAAGTGCTCGTCCCTGGGTGGGCTTGAACCACCAACGTTTCGGTTAACAGCCGAACGCACTAACCGATTGCACCACAGAGACAACATAACAGGCTTTTTAATCTGTGAAACGAGCATGACACCTAATCATTTGCTGGTTTTTAATACTGCGCGTATTAAAATTAAAAACCATCGTCTTTGACAGAAATTGAACTACAAACTGTTCGGTTACCAAAGGAACATGCTACAAGAATGTGCCACGAAGATAACATGTAAAAATATCTAACTTGTGAAATGAACAAGACAAAAAATTCATTTTCGAGTTTCGAAATTGATTGTGTCAAAGTTTATAAGTGCTCATCTTTGGGTGGGCTTGAACCACCAACCTTTCGGTTAACAGCCGAACGCGCTAACCGATTGCACCAGAGAGACAATATAACAGGTTTTTTAATCTGTGAAACGAGCATGACACCTAATCATTTGCTGGTTTTTAAAATTGTGTGTATTAGAACTAATAACAATCGTCTATGCGAGAAATTGAACAAACAACTGTTTGGCGACCAACCGAATGCGCTACCAGAATGTGCCACAAAGAAAACATGTCAAAATATCAAACCTGTGAAACGAGCAAGACAAAAATTCAATTTTAAAATTCGTATTTGATTGTGTCAAAATTTATAAAAGCTCGTCCCTGGGTGGGCTTGAACCACCAACCTTTCGGTTAACAGCCGAACGCGCTAACGGATTGCACCACAGAGACAACATAACAGGTTTTTTAATCTGTGAAACAAGCATGACACCTAATCATTTGCTGGTTTTTAAAATTGTGTGTATTAAAATTAAAAACAATCGTCTATGCGAGAAATTGAACAAACAACTGTTTGGTGACCTACCGAACGCGCTACCAGAATGTGCCACAAAGAAAACATGTCAGAATATCTAACCTGTGAAACGAGCAAGACAAAAATTCATTTTCAAGTTTCGAATTTGATTGTGTCAAAATTTATAAATGCTCGTCCCTGGGTGGGCTTGAACCACCAACCTTTCGGTTAACAGCCGAACGCGCTAACCGATTGCACCACAGAGACAACATAACAGGTTTTTTAATCTGTGAAACGAGCATGACACCTAATCATTTGCTGGTTTTAAATACTGTGTGTAATGAAATGAAAAACAATCATCTATGGCAGAAATTGAACTATCAACTTTTTGGTTACTAAACGATTGTGCTGCCAGAATGTGCCACAAAGAAAACATGTCTAAATATCTAACTTGTGAAACGAGCAAGACAAAAATTCATTTTCAAGTTTCGAATTTGATTGTGTCAAAATTTATAAATGCTCGTCCCTGGGTGGGCTTGAACCACCAACCTTTCGGTTAACAGCCGAACGCGCTAACCGATTGCACCACAGAGACAACATAACAGGTTTTTTAATCTGTGAAACGAGCATGACACCTAATCATTTGCTGGTTTTAAATACTGTGTGTAATGAAATGAAAAACAATCATCTATGGCAGAAATTGAACTATCAACTCTTTGGTTACTAAACGATTGTGCTGCCAGAATGTGCCACAAAGAAAACATGTCTAAATATCTAACTTGTGAAACGAGCAAAACAAAAATTCATTTTCAAGTTTCGAATTTGATTGTGTCAAGATTTATAAGTGCTCGTCCCCGGGTGGGCTTGAACCACCAACGTTTCGGTTAACAGCCGAACGCACTAACCGATTGCACCACAGAGACAACATAACAGGCTTTTTAATCTGTGAAACGAGCATGACACCTAATCATTTGCTGGTTTTTAATACTGCGCGTATTAAAATTAAAAACCATCGTCTTTGACAGAAATTGAACTACAAACTGTTCGGTTACCAAAGGAACATGCTACAAGATTATGCCGCAAAGAAAACATGTCAAAATATCTAACTTGTGAAACGAGCAAGACAAAAATTCATTTTCAAGTTTCGAATTTGATTGTGTCAAAATTTACAAGGGCTCGTCCCTGGGTTGGCTTGAACCACCAACTTTTCGGTTAACAGCCGAATGCGATAACCGATTGCACCACAGAGAAAACATATCAGGCTTTTTAATCTGTGAAACGAAGATGACACCTAATTATTTGCTGGTTTTAATACTACGCTTACTAAAATTAAAAACAATCATCTATGGCAGAAATTGAACTACCAACTGTTTGGTTACCAAACGAACGCGCTGCAAGAATGTGCCGCAAAGAAAACATGTCAAAATATCTAACTTGTGAAACGAGCAAGACAAAAATTCATTTTCAAGTTTCGAATTTGATTGTGTCAAAATTTATAAATGCTCGTCCCTGGGCGGGCTTGAACCCCCGACCTTTCGGTTAACAGCCAAACGCGCTAACCGATTGCACCACAGAGACAACATAACAGGCTTTTTAATCTGTGAAACGAGCATGACACGTAATTATTTGCTGGTTTTTAATACTGCGCTTACTAAAATTAAAAACAATCATCTATGGCAAAAATTGAAATACCAACTGGTTGGTTACCAAACGAACGTGCTGCCAGAATGTGTCAAAAAGAAAACATGTCAAAATATCCAACCTGTGAAACGAGCAAGACAAAAATTCATTTTTAAGTTTCGAATTTGATTGTGTCAAAATTTATAAATGCTCGTCCCTGGGCGAGCTTGAACCACCGACCTTTCGGTTAACAGCCGAACGCACTAACCGATTGCGCCACAGAGACAACATAACAGGCTTTTTAATCTGTGAAACGAGCATGACACCTAATCATTTGCTGGTTTTTAAAGTTGTGTGTATTAAAATTAAAAACAATCGTCTATGCGAGAAATTGAACAAACAACTGTTTGGTGACCAACCGAACGCGCTACCAGAATGTGCCACAAAGAAAACATGACAAAATATCTAACCTGTGAAACGAGCAAGACAAAAATTAATTTTCAAATTTCGAAATTGATTGTATCAAAATTTATAAGGGCTCGTCCCTGAGTAGGCTTGAACCACCAACCTTTCGGATAACAGCCGAACGCGCTAACCGATTGTGCCACAGAGACAACATAACAGGCTTTTTAATCTGTGAAACGAGCATGACACCTAATCATTTGCTGGTTTTTAAAATTGTGTGTATTAAAATTAAAAACAACCGTCTATGCGAGAAATTGAACCAACAACTGTTTGGTGACCAACCGAACGTGCTACCAGAATGTGCCACAAAGAAAACATGTCAGAATATCTAACCTGTGAAACGAGCAAGACAAAAATTCATTTTCAAGTTTCGAATTTGATTGTGTCAAAATTTATAAATGCTCGTCCCTGGGTGGGCTTGAACCACCAACTTTTCGGTTAACAGCCAAATGCGGTAACCGATTGCACCACAGAGACAACATAACAGGCTTTTTAATCTGTGAAAAGAGCATGACACCTAATCATTTGCTGGTTTTTATTACTGCGCGTATTAAAATTAAAAACCATCGTCTTTGACAGAAATTGAACTACAAACTGTTCGGTTACCAAAGGAACATGCTACAAGAATGTGCCACGAAGATAACATGTAAAAATATCTAACTTGTGAAATGAACAAGACAAAAAATTCATTTTCGAGTTTCGAAATTGATTGTGTCAAAGTTTATAAGTGCTCATCTTTGGGTGGGCTTGAACCACCAACCTTTCGGTTAACAGCCGAACGCGCTAACCGATTGCACCAGAGAGACAATATAACAGGTTTTTTAATCTGTGAAACGAGCATGACACCTAATCATTTGCTGGTTTTTAAAATTGTGTGTATTAGAATTAATAACAATCGTCTATGCGAGAAATTGAACAAACAACTGTTTGGTGACCAACCGAATGCGCTACCAGATTGTGCCACAAAGAAAATATGTCAAAATATCAAACCTGTGAAACGAGCAAGACAAAAATTCAATTTTAAAATTCGAATTTGATTGTGTCAAAATTTATAAAAGCTCGTCCCTGGGTGGGCTTGAACCACCAACCTTTCGGTTAACAGCCGAACGCGCTAACGGATTGCACCACAGAGACAACATAACAGGTTTTTTAATCTGTGAAACGAGCATGACACCTAATCATTTGCTGGTTTTTAAAATTGTGTGTATTAAAATTAAAAACAATCGTCTATGCGAGAAATTGAACAAACAACTGTTTGGTGACCTATCGAACGCGCTACCAGAATGTGCCACAAAGAAAACATGTCAGAATATCTAACCTGTGAAACGAGCAAGACAAAAATTCATTTTCAAGTTTCGAATTTGATTGTGTCCAAATTTATAAATGCTCGTCCCTGGGTGGGCTTGAACCACCAACCTTTCGGTTAACAGCCGAACGCGCTAACCGATTGCACCACAGAGACAACATAACAGGTTTTTTAATCTGTGAAACGAGCATGACACCTAATCATTTGCTGGTTTTAAATACTTTGTGTAATGAAATGAAAAACAATCATCTATGGCAGAAATTGAACTATCAACTCTTTGGTTACTAAACGATTGTGCTGCCAGAATGTGCCACAAAGAAAACATGTCTAAATATCTAACTTGTGAAACGAGCAAGACAAAAATTCATTTTCAAGTTTCGAATTTGATTGTGTCAAGATTTATAAGTGCTCGTCCCTGGGTGGGCTTGAACCACCAACGTTTCGGTTAACAGCCGAACGCACTAACCGATTGCACCACAGAGACAACATAACAGGCTTTTTAATCTGTGAAACGAGCATGACACCTAATCATTTGCTGGTTTTTAATACTGCGCGTATTAAAATTAAAAACCATCGTCTTTGACAGAAATTGAACTACAAACTGTTCGGTTACCAAAGGAACATGCTACAAGAATGTGCCACGAAGATAACATGTAAAAATATCTAACTTGTGAAATGAACAAGACAAAAAATTCATTTTCGAGTTTCGAAATTGATTGTGTCAAAGTTTATAAGTGCTCATCTTTGGGTGGGCTTGAACCACCAACCTTTCGGTTAACAGCCGAACGCGCTAACCGATTGCACCAGAGAGACAATATAACAGGTTTTTTAATCTGTGAAACGAGCATGACACCTAATCATTTGCTGGTTTTTAAAATTGTGTGTATTAGAACTAATAACAATCGTCTATGCGAGAAATTGAACAAACAACTGTTTGGCGACCAACCGAATGCGCTACCAGAATGTGCCACAAAGAAAACATGTCAAAATATCAAACCTGTGAAACGAGCAAGACAAAAATTCAATTTTAAAATTCGTATTTGATTGTGTCAAAATTTATAAAAGCTCGTCCCTGGGTGGGCTTGAACCACCAACCTTTCGGTTAACAGCCGAACGCGCTAACGGATTGCACCACAGAGACAACATAACAGGTTTTTTAATCTGTGAAACAAGCATGACACCTAATCATTTGCTGGTTTTTAAAATTGTGTGTATTAAAATTAAAAACAATCGTCTATGCGAGAAATTGAACAAACAACTGTTTGGTGACCTACCGAACGCGCTACCAGAATGTGCCACAAAGAAAACATGTCAGAATATCTAACCTGTGAAACGAGCAAGACAAAAATTCATTTTCAAGTTTCGAATTTGATTGTGTCAAAATTTATAAATGCTCGTCCCTGGGTGGGCTTGAACCACCAACCTTTCGGTTAACAGCCGAACGCGCTAACCGATTGCACCACAGAGACAACATAACAGGTTTTTTAATCTGTGAAACGAGCATGACACCTAATCATTTGCTGGTTTTAAATACTGTGTGTAATGAAATGAAAAACAATCATCTATGGCAGAAATTGAACTATCAACTTTTTGGTTACTAAACGATTGTGCTGCCAGAATGTGCCACAAAGAAAACATGTCTAAATATCTAACTTGTGAAACGAGCAAGACAAAAATTCATTTTCAAGTTTCGAATTTGATTGTGTCAAAATTTATAAATGCTCGTCCCTGGGTGGGCTTGAACCACCAACCTTTCGGTTAACAGCCGAACGCGCTAACCGATTGCGCCACAGAGACAACATAACAGGTTTTTTAATCTGTGAAACGAAGATGACAACTACTTATTTGCTGGTTTTTAATACTGTGCTTACCAAAATTAAAAATAATACTCTATAGAGGAAATTGAACTACCAACTGTTTGGTTACCTAACGAACGCGCTGCCAGAATGTGCCACAAGGAAAACATGTCAAAATATCTAACTTGTGAAATGAGCAAGACAAAAATTCATTTTCAAGTTTCGAATTTGATTGTGTCAAAATTTATAAGTGCTCGTCCCTGGGTGGGCTTGAACCACCAACCTTTCGGTTAACAGCCGAACGCGCTAACCGATTGCACCACAGAGACAACAGAACAGGTTTTTTAATCTGTGAAACGAGCATGACACCTAATCATTTGCTGGTTTTAATACTGCCCGTATTAAAATTAAAAACCATCGTCTTTGACAGAAATTGAACTGCAAACTGTTCGGTTACCAAAGGAACATGCTACAAGATTATGCCACAAAGAAAACATGTCAGAATATCTAACCTGTGAAATGAGCAGGACAAAAATTCATTTTCAAGTTTTGAATTGGATTGTGTCAAAATTTATAAATGCTCGTCCCTGGGTGGGCTTGAACCACCAACCTTTCGGTTAACAGCCGAACGCGCTAACCGATTGCGCCACAGAGACAACATAACAGGTTTTTAAATCTGTGAAACGAGCATGACACCTAATCATTTGCTGGTTTTTAATACTGTGCGATTTAAAATTACAAACAATGGTCTATGGCAGAAATTGAACAAACAACTGTTCGGTTACCAAAGGAACATGCTACAAGAATGTGCCACAAAGAAAACATGTCAAAATATCTAACTTGTGAAACGAGCAAGACAAAAATTCATTTTCAAGTTTCGAATTTGATTGTGTCAAAATTTATAAGTGCTCGTCCCAGGGTAGTCTTGAACCACCAACCTTTCAGTTAACAGCCGAACGCACTAACCGATTGCACCGCAGAGACAACATAACAGGCTTTTTAATCTGTGAAACGAGCATGACACCTAAATATTTGCAGGTTTTTAATACTGCGCTTACTAAAATTAAAAACAATTATCTTTGGCAAAAATTGAACTACCAACTGGTTGGTTACCAAACAAACGTGCTGCCAGAATGTGTCACAAAAAAAACATGTCAAAATATCAAACCTGTGAAACGAGCAAGACAAAAATTCATTTTTAAGTTTCAAATTTGATTGTGTCAAAATTTATAAATGCTCGTCCCTGGGTGGGCTTGAACCACCAACTTTTCGGTTAACAGCCAAATGCGGTAACCGATTGCACCACAGAGACAACATAACAGGCTTTTTAATCTGTGAAACGAAGATGACAACTACTTATTTGCTGGTTTTTAATACTGTGCTTACCAAAATTAAAAACAATCATCTACGGCAGAAATTGAACTACCACTTGTTTGGTTACCAAACGAACGCGCTGCCAGAATGTGCCACAAAGAAAACATGTCAGAATATCTAACCTGTGAAACGAGCAAGACAAAAATTCATTTTCATGTTTCGAATTTGATTGTGTCAAAATTTACAAATGCTCGTCCCTGGGTGGGCTTGAACCACCAACCTTTTGGTTAACAGCCGAACGCAGTAACCGATTGCACCACAGAGACAACATGACAGGTTTTTTAATCTGTGAAACGAGCATGACACCTAAATATTTGCTGGTTTTTAATACTGCGCTTACTAAAATTAAAAACAATCATCTATGGCAAAAATTGAAAAACCAACTGGTTGGTTACCAAACGAACGTGCTGCCAGAATGTGTCACAAAAAAAAGATGTCAAAATATCAAACCTGTGAAACGAGCAAAACAAAAATTCATTTTTAAGTTTCGAATTTGATTGTGTCAAAATTTATAAATGCTCGTCCCTGGGTGGGCTTGAACCACCAACTTTTCGGTTAACATCCAAATGCGGTAACCGATTGCACCGCAGAGACAACATAACAGGCTTTTTAATCTGTGAAACGAAGATGACAACTACTTATTTGCTGGTTTTTAATACTGTGCTTACCAAAATTAAAAACAATCATCTATGGAAGAAATTGAACTACCAACTGTTTGGTTACCAAACGAACGCGCTGCCAGAATGTGCCACAAAGAAAACATGTCAAAATATCTAACTTGTGAAACAAGCAAGACAAAAATTCATTTTCAAGTTTCGAATTTGATTGTGTCAAAATTTATAAGTGCTCGTCCCTGGGTGGGCTTGAACCACCAACCTTTCGGTTAACAGCCGAACGCGCTAACCGATTGCACCACAGAGACAACATAACAGGCGTTTTAATCTGTGAAACGAGCATGACACCTAATCATTTGCTGGTTTTTAAAATTGTGTGTATTAAAATTAAAAACAATCGTCTATGCGAGAAATTGAACCAACAACTGTTTAGTGACCAACCGAACATGCTACCAGAATGTGCCACAAAGAAAACATGTCAAAATATCTAACCTGTGAAACGAGCAAAACAAAAAATCATTTTCAAGTTTCGAAATTGATTGTGTCAAAATTTACAAAGGCTCGTCTTTGGGTGGGCTTGAACCACCAACCTTTCGGTTAACAGCCAAACGCGATAACCAATTGCGCCACAGAGACAACATAACAGGTTTTTTAATCTGTGAAACGAGCATGACACCTAACCATTTGCTGGTTTTTAATACTGTGCGATTTAAAATTACAAACAATGGTCTATGGCAGAAACTGAACTAACAACTGTTTGGTTACCAAAGGAACATGCTACAAGAATGTGCCACAAAGATAACATGTCAGAATATCTAACCTGTGAAACAAGCAAGACAAAAATTCATTTTCAAGTTTCGAATTTATTGGTTCAAAATTTACAAGGGCTCGTCCCTGGGTGGGCTTGAACCACCAACTTTTCGGTTAACAGCCAAATGCGATAACCGATTGCACCACAGAGAAAACATATCAGGCTTTTTAATCTGTGAAACGAAGATGACACCTAATTATTTGCTGGTTTTTAATACTACGCTTACTAAAATTAAAAACAATCATCTATGGCAGAAATTGAACTACCAACTGTTTGGTTACCAAACGAACGCGCTGCAAGAATGTGCCACAAAGAAAACATGTCAAAATTCCTAACTTGTGAAACGAGCAAGACAAAAATTCATTTTCAAGTTTCGAATTTGATTGTGTCAAAATTTATAAATGCTCATTCCTGGGCGGGCTTGAACCACCGACCTTTCAGTTAACAGCCGAACGCGCTAACTGATTGCACCACAGAGACAACATAACGGGCTTTTTAATCTGTGAAAAGAGCATGACACGTAATTATTTGCTGGTTTTTAATACTGCGCTTACTAAAATTAAAAACAATCATCTATGGCAGAAATTGAACTACCAACTGTTTGGTTACCAAACGAACGCGCTGCAAGAATGTGCCACAAAGAAAACATGTCAAAATTCCTAACTTGTGAAACGAGCAAGACAAAAATTCATTTTCAAGTTTCGAATTTGATTGTGTCAAAATTTATAAATGCTCATCCCTGGGCGGGCTTGAACCACCGACCTTTCAGTTAACAGCCGAACGCGCTAACTGATTGCACCACAGAGACAACATAACGGGCTTTTTAATCTGTGAAAAGAGCATGACACGTAATTATTTGCTGGTTTTTAATACTGCGCGTATTAAAATTAAAAACCATCGTCTTTAACAGAAATTGAACTACAAACTGTTCGGTTACCAAAGGAACATGCTACAAGATTGTGCCACAAAGATAACATGTCAGAATATCTAACCTGTGAAACGAACAAGACCAAAAATTCATTTTCAAATTTCGAAATTGATTGTATCAAAATTTACAAAGGCTCGTCCCTGGGTGGGCTTAAACCACCAACCTTTCGGTTGACAGCCGAACCCTCTAACCGATTGCACCGCAGATACAACATAATAGGCTTTTGTATCTGTGAAACGAGCGTGACACCTAATCTTTTGCTGGTTTTTAATACTGTGCTTACCAAAATTAAAAACAATCGTCTATGGCAGAAATTGAACTACCAACTGTTTGGTTACCAAACAAACGCACTGCCAGAATGTGTCACAAAGAAAACATGTCAAAATACCAAACCTGTGAAACGAACAAGACAAAAAATTCATTTTCAAATTTCGAAATTGATTGTATCAAAATTTATAAGGGCTCGTCCCTGAGTAGGCTTGAACCACCAACCTTTCGGATAACAGCCGAACGCGCTAACCGATTGTGCCACAGAGACAACATAACAGGCTTTTTAATCTGTGAAACGAGCATGACACCTAATCTTTTGCTGGTTTTTAAAGTTGTGTGTATTAAAATTAAAAACAACCGTCTATGCGAGAAATTGAACCAACAACTGTTTGGTGACCAACCGAACGTGCTACCAGAATGTGCCACAAAGAAAACATGTCAGAATATCTAACCTGTGAAACGAGCAAGACAAAAATTCATTTTCAAGTTTCGAATTTGATTGTGTCAAAATTTATAAATGCTCGTCCCTGGGTGGGCTTGAACCACCAACTTTCGGTTAACAGCCGAACGCACTAACCGATTGCGCCACAGAGACAACATGACAGGTTTTTTAATCTGTGAAACGAGCATGACACCTAAATATTTGCTGGTTTTTAATACTGCGCTTACTAAAATTAAAAACAATCATCTATGGCAGAAATTGAACTACCAACTGTTTGGTTACCAAACGAACGTGCTGCCAGAATGTGTCACAAAAAAAACATGTCCAAATATCAAACCTGTGAAACGAGCAAGACAAAAATTCATTTTTAATTTTCGAATTTGATTGTGTCAAAATTTATAAATGCTCGTCCCTGGGTGGGCTTGAACCACCAACCTTTCGGTTAACAGC
Organism: Watersipora subatra; assembly: GCF_963576615.1. NCBI lineage: Eukaryota > Metazoa > Bryozoa > Gymnolaemata > Cheilostomatida > Watersiporidae > Watersipora > Watersipora subatra. The sequence continues at coordinate 26,574,227 of NC_088715.1, forward strand.
CAAATGCGCTAACCGATTGCACCACAGAGACAACATGACAGGCTTTTTAATCAGTGAAACGAGCGTGACACCTAATCATTTGCTGGTTTTTAATACTGTGCGATTTAAAATTAAAAACAATCGTCTATGGCATAAATTGAACTAACAACTGTTCGGTTACCAAAGGAACATGCTACAAGAATGTGCCATGAAGATAACATTTAAAAATATCTAACTTGTGAAATGAACAAGACAAAAAATTCATTTTCAAGTTTCGAAATTGATTGTGTCAAAGTTTGTAAGTGCTCATCTTTGGGTGGGCTTGAACCACCAACCTTTCGGTTAACAGCCGAACGCACTAACCGATTGCGCCACAGAGACAACATAACAGGTTTTTTAATCTGTGAAACGAGCATGACACCTAATCATTTGCTGGTTTTTAAAATTGTGTGTATTAAAATTTAAAACAATCGTCTATGCGAGAAATTGAACCAACAACTGTTTAGTGACCAACCGAACGCGCTACCAGAATGTGCCACAAAGAAAACATGTCAAAATATCTAACCTGTGAAACGAGCAAGACAAAAGTTCATTTTCAAGTTTCGAATTTGATTGTGTCAAAATTTATAAGTGTTCGTCCCTGGGTGGGCTTGAACCACCAACCTTTCGGTTAACAGCCAAATGCGCTAACCGATTGCACCACAGAGACAACATAACAGGCTTTTTAATCAGTGAAACGAGCGTGACACCTAATCATTTGCTGGTTTTTAATACTGTGCGATTTAAAATTAAAAACAATCGTCTATGGCATAAATTGAACTAACAACTGTTCGGTTACCAAAGGAACATGCTACAAGAATGCGCCACAAAGAAAACATGCAAGAGTATCTAACCAGTGAAACGAGCAAGAAAGAAATTCAATTTCAAGTTTCGAATTTGATTGTGTCAGAAATTATAAATGCTCGTCCCTGGGTGGGCTTGAACCACCAACGTTTCGGTTAACAGCCGAACGCGCTAACCGATTGCACCACAGAGACAACATAACAGGATTTTTAATCTGTGAAACGAGCATGACACCTAATCATTTGCTGGTTTATAAAATTGTGTGTATTAAAATTAAAAACAATCGTCTTTGCGAGAAATTGAACCAACAACTGTTTAGTGACTAACCGAACGTGCTACCAGAATGTGCCCCAAAGAAAACATGTCAAAATATCTAACCTGTGAAACGAGCAGGACAAAAATTCATTTTCAATTTTCGAAATTGATTGTGTCAAAATTTACAAAGGCTCGTCCCTGGGTGGGCTTGAACCACCAACCTTTCGGTTAACAGCCAAATGCGATAACCGATTGCACCACAGAGACAACATAACAGGCTTTTTAATCTGTGAAACGAAGATGACAACTACTTATTTGCTGGTTTTTAGTACTGTGCTTACCAAAATTAAAAACAATCATCTATGGCAAAAATTGAACTACCAAGTGTTTGGTTACCAAACGAACGCGCTGCCAGAATGTGCCACAAAAAAAACATGTCAAAATATCTAACTTGTGAAACGAGCAAGACAAAAATTCATTTTCAAGTTTCGAACTTGATTGTGTCAAAATTTATAAGTGCTCGTCCCTGGGTGGGCTTGAACCACCAACCCTTCGGTTAACAGCCAAACGCACTAACCGATTGTGCCACAGAGACAACATAACAGGCTTTTTAATCTGTGAAACGAGCATGACACCTAATCATTTGCTGGTTTTTAATACTGCGCGTATTAAAATTAAAAACCATCGTCTTTGTCAGAAATTGAACTACAAACTGTTCGGTTACCAAAGGAACATGCTACAAGATTGTGCCACAAAGAAAACATATCAGAATATCTAACCTGCGAAACGAGCAAGACAAAAATTCATTTTCAAGTTTCGAAATTGATTGTGTCAAAATTTATAAATGCTCGTCCCTGGGTGGGCTTGAACCACCAACATTTCGGTTAACAGCCAAACGCGCTAACCGATTGCACCACAGAGACAACATAACAGGTTTTTTAATCTGTGAAACGAGCATGACACCTAATCATTTGATGGTTTTTAAAAGTTTGTGTATTAAAATTAAAAACAATCGTCTATGGCAGAAATTGAACTAACAACTGTTTGGTTACGAATGGAACGCGCTACCAGAATGTGCCACAACGAAAACATGTCAAAATATCTAACCTGTGAAACGAGCAAAACAAAAATTCATTTTTAAGTTTCGAATTTGATTGTGTCAAAATTATAAAGGCTCATCCCTGGGTGGGGTTGAACCACCAACCTTTCGGTTAACAGCCAAGTGCACTAACCGATTGCGCCACAGAGACAACATATCAAGCTTTTTAACCTGTGAAACGATGATGACCTTTACTTACTTGCTAGTTTTTAATACTGTGCTTGCTAAAATTAAAAACAATCATCTTTGGCAGAAATTGAACTAACAACTGTTCGGTTACGAATGGAACGTGCTACCGGAATGTGCCACAAAGATAATGTGTCAGAATATCAAACCTGTGAAACCAGCAAGACAAAATCTCATTTTCAAATTTTGAATTGGATTGTATTGAAATTATAAAATCTCATCTATGAGTGGGATTAAACCAGCAACCTTTCGGTTAACAGCTGAACCCTCTAACCGATTGCACCACAGAGACAACATAACAGGTTTTTTAATCGGTGCAACGAGCATGACACTTAATCATTTGCTGGTTTTTAATACTATGTGCATTAAAATTAAAAAAAATTGCCTATGAGAGAAATTGAACCAACAACTGTTTGGTGACCAGCCGAACGTGCTACCAGAATGTGCCACAAGAAAACATATCAAAATATCTAACCTGTGAAACGAGCAAGAACAAAATTCATTTTCAAGTTTCAAAATTGATTGTGTCAAAGTTTATAAGGGCTCGTCTCTTGGTGGGCTTGAACCACCAACCTTTTGGATAACAACCAAACGCACTAACCGATTGCGCCACGGAGACAACATAACAGGCTTTTTAATCTGTGAAATGAGCATGACACCTAATCATTTGCTGGTTTTTAATACTGCGCATAATAAAATTAAAAACAATCGTCTATGGCAGAAATTGAACTAACAACTGTTCGGTTACAAATGGAACGTGCTACCAGAATGTGCCACAAAGATAATGTGTCAGAATATCAAACCTGTAAAACGAGCAAGACAAAATATCATTTTCAAATTTCGAATTTGATTGTGTCAAAAAGTATCAGGGCTCGTGCCAGGGTGGGCTTGAACCACCAACCATTTGGTTAACAGCCAATGTGATAACCGATTGCACCACAGAGACAACATATCAGGCTTTTTAATCTGTGAAACGAGCATGACACCTAATTATTTGCTGGTTTTTAATACTGTGCTTACTAAAATTAAAAACAATCGTCTATGGAGGAAATTGAACTACCAACTGTTTGGTTACCAAACGAACGTGCTACAAGAATGTGCCACAAAGAAAAGATGTCAGAATATCAAACCTGTGAAACGAGCAAGAAAGAAATTCATTTTCAAGTTTCGAACTTGATTGTGTCAAAATTTATAAGGGCTCAATCCTGGGTTGGCTTGAACCACCAACCTTTCGGATAACAGCCGAACGCACTAACTGATTGCACCACGGAGACAACATAACAGGCTTTTTAATCTGTGAAACCAGCATGACACCTAATCATTTGCTGGTTTTTAACACTATGCGTATTAAATTTAAAAACAATCGTCTATGACAGAAATTGAACTACCAACTGTTCGGTTACCAAAGGAACATGCTACAAGAAGGTGCCACAAAGAAAACATGTCAAAGTATCCAACTTGTGAAACGAGCAAAACAAAAGTTCATTTTCAAGTTTCGAATTTGATTGTGTCAAAATTTACAAGGGCTCGACCCGGAGTGGGCTTGAACCACCAACCTTTCGGATAACAGCCGAACGCACTAACCGATTGCACCACAGAGACAACATAACAGGCTTTTTAATCTGTGAACCGAGCATGACACCTAATCATTTGCAGGTTTTTAATACTGAGCGTAGTAAAAATAAAAACAATCGTCTATGGCAGAAATTGAACTACCAACTTTTCGGTTACGAATGGAACGTGCTACCAGAATGTGCCACAAAGATAATGTGTCAGAATATCAAAGTTGTAAAACGAGCAAGACAAAATATCATTTTCAAATTTCGAATTTGATTTTGTCAAAAATTATAAGGGCTCGTCCCTGGGTGGGCTTGAAACATCAACCATTTGGTTAACAGCCGAGTGCGATAACCGATTGCACCACAGAGACAACATAACAGGCTTTTTAATCTGTGAAACGAAGATGACATTTACTTACTTGCTGATTTTTAGTACTGTGCTTACTAAAATTAAAAACAATCGTCTATGACAGAAATTGAACTACCAACTGTTCGGTTACCAAACGAACAAGGTACAAGAATGTGCCAGAAAGAAAACATGTCAGAATATCTAACCTGTGAAACGAGAAAGACAACAATTCAATTTTAAGTTTTGAATTTGATTGTGTCAAAATTTTCAAGGGCTCGTCCCTGAGTAGGCTTGAACCACCAACCTTTCGGATAACAGCCGTGCGCGACAACCGATTGCACCACAGAGACAACATAACAGGCTTTTTATTCTGTGAAACGAAGATGACAACTACTTATTTGCTGGTTTTTAATACTGTACTTACTAAAATTAAAAACAATCGTCTATGACAGAAATTGAACTACCAACTGTTCGGTTACCAAAGGAACATGCTACAAGAATGTACCACAAAGAAAACATGTGAGATTATCTAACCTGGGAAACGAGCAAGAAAGAAATTCATTTTCAAGTTTCGAATTTGATTGTGTCAAAAATTACAAGGGCTCATCCCTGAGTAGGCTTGAACCACCAACCTTTCGGATAACAGCCAAAGGCGCTAACCGATTGCACCACCGAGACAACATTGCAGGCTTTTTAATCTGTGAAACGAGCATGACACCTAATCATTTGCTGGTTTTTAAAGTTGTGTGTATTAAAATTAAAAACAATCGTCTTTGACAGAAGTTGAACTACCAACTGTTCGGTCACCAAAGGAACATGCTACAAGAATGTCCCACAAAGAAAACGTGTCAAAATATCTAACTTGTGAAACGAGCAAGAAAAAAATTCACTTTCAAGTTTTGAATTTGATTGTGTCAAAATTTACAAGGGCTCATCCCTGAGTAGGCTTGAACCACCAACCTTTCGGATAACAGCCAAAGGCGCTAACCGATTGCACCACCGAGACAACATTGCAGGCTTTTTAATCTGTGAAACGAGCATGACACCTAATCATTTGCTGGTTTTTAAAGTTGTGTGTATTAAAATTAAAAACAACCGTCTATGCGAGAAATTGAACCAACAACTGTTTGGTGACCAACCGAACGTGCTACCAGAATGTGCCACAAAGAAAACATGTCAGAATATCTAACCTGTGAAACGAGCAAGACAAAAATTCATTTTCAAGTTTCGAATTTGATTGTGTCAAAATTTATAAATGCTCGTCCCTGGGTGGGCTTGAACCACCAACTTTCGGTTAATAGCCGAACGCACTAACCGATTGCGCCACAGAGACAACATGACAGGTTTTTTAATCTGTGAAACGAGCATGACACCTAAATATTTGCTGGTTTTTAATACTGCGCTTACTAAAATTAAAAACAATCATCTATGGCAGAAATTGAACTACCAACTGTTCGGTTACCAAAGGAACATGCTACAAGAATGTGCCACGAAGATAACATGTAAAAATATCTAACTTGTGAAATGAACAAGGCAAAAAATTCATTTTCAAGTTTCGAAATTGATTGTGTCAAAGTTTATAAGTGCTCATCTTTGGGTGGGCTTGAACCACCAACCTTTCGGTTAACAGCCGAACGCGCTAACCGATTGCACCAGAGAGACAATATAACAGGTTTTTTAATCTGTGAAACGAGCATGACACCTAATCATTTGCTGGTTTTTAAAATTGTGTGTATTAAAATTAATAACAATCGTCTATGCGAGAAATTGAACAAACAACTGTTTGGTGACCAACCGAACGCGCTACCAGAATGTGCCACAAAGAAAACATGTCAAAATATCAAACCTGTGAAACGAGCAAGACAAAAATTCAATTTTAATATTCGAATTTGATTGTGTCAAAATTTATAAAAGCTCGTCCCTGGGTGGGCTTGAACCACCAACCTTTCGGTTAACAGCCGAACGCGCTAACCGATTGCACCACAGAGACAACATAACAGGTTTTTTAATCTGTGAAACGAGCATGACACCTAATCATTTGCTGGTTTTAAATACTGTGTGTAATGAAATTAAAAACAATCATCTATGGCAGAAATTGAACTATCAACTCTTTGGTTACTAAACGATTGTGCTGCCAGAATGTGCCACAAAGAAAACATGTCTAAATATCTAACTTTTGAAACGAGCAAGACAAAAGTTCATTTTCAAGTTTCGAAATTGATTGTGTCAAAATTTATAAATGCTCGTCCTTGGGTGGGCTTGAACCACCAACCTTTCGCTTAACAGCCAAACGCGCTAACCGATTGCACCACAGAGACAACAGAACAGGTTTTTTAATCTGTGAAACGAGCATGACACCTAATCATTTGCTGGTTTTTAATACTGCGCGTATTAAAATTAAAAACCATCGTTTTTGACAGAAATTGAACTACAAACTGTTCGGTTACCAAAGGAACATGCTACAAGATTATGCCACAAAGAAAACATGTCAGAATATCTAACCTGTGAAACGAGCAAGACAAAAATTCATTTTCAAGTTTCGAATTTGATTGTGTCAAAATTTATAAATGCTCGTCCCTGGGTGGGCTTGACCCAACAACCTTTCGGTTAACAGCCGAACGCGCCAACTGATTGCGCCACAGAGACAACATAACAGGTTTTTTGATCTGTGAAACGAGCATGACACCTAATCATTTGCTGGTTTTAAATACTGTGTGTAATGAAATTAAAAACAATCATCTATGGCAGAAATTGAACTATCAACTCTTTGGTTACTAAACGATTGTGCTGCCAGAATGTGCCACAAAGAAAACATGTCTAAATATCTAACTTTTGAAACGAGCAAGACAAAAGTTCATTTTCAAGTTTCGAAACTGATTGTGTCAAAATTTATAAATGCTCGGCCTTGGGTGGGCTTGAACCACCAACCTTTCGGTTAACAGCCAAACGCGCTAACCGATTGCACCACAGAGACAACATAACAGGTTTTTTAATCTGTGAAACGAGCATGACACCTAATCATTTGCTGGTTTTTAATACTGCGCGTATTAAAATTAAAAACCATCGTTTTTGACAGAAATTGAACTACAAACTGTTCGGTTACCAAAGGAACATGCTACAAGATTATGCCACAAAGAAAACATGTCAGAATATCTAACCTGTGAAACGAGCAAGACAAAAATTCATTTTCAAGTTTCGAATTTGATTGTGTCAAAATTTATAAATGCTCGTCCCTGGGTGGGCTTGAACCACCAACCTTTCGGTTAACAGCAGAACGCACTAACCGATTGCACCACAGAGACAACATGACAGGTTTTTTAATCTGTGAAACGAGCATGACACCTAAATATTTGCTGGTTTTTAATACTGCGCTTACTAAAATTAAAAACAATCATCTATGGCAAAAATTGAAAAACCAACTGGTTGGTTACCAAACGAACGTGCTGCCAGAATGTGTCACAAAAAAAACATGTCGAAATATCAAACCTGTGAAACGAGCAAAACAAAAATTCATTTTTAAGTTTCGAATTTGATTGTGTCAAAATTTATAAATGCTCGTCCCTCGGTGGGCTTGAACCACCAACTTTTCGGTTAACATCCAAATGCGGTAACCGATTCCACCACAGAGACAACATAACAGGATTTTCAATCTGTGAAACGAAGATGACAACTACTTATTTGCTGGTTTTTAATACTGTGCTTACCAAAATTAAAAACAATCATCTATGGTAGAAATTGAACTACCAACTAATTGGTTACCAAACGAACGCGCTGCCAGAATGTGCCACAAAGAAAACATGTCAAAATATCTAACTTGTGAAACAAGCAAGACAAAAATTCATTTTCAAGTTTCGAATTTGATTGTGTCAAAATTTATAAGTGCTCATCCCTGGGTGGGCTTGAACCACCAACCTTTCGGTTAACAGCCGAACGCGCTAACCGATTGCGCCACAGAGACAACATAACAGGCGTTTTAATCTGTGAAACGAGCATGACACCTAATCATTTGCTGGTTTTTAAAATTGTGTGTATTAAAATTAAAAACAATCGTCTATGCGAGAACTTGAACCAACAACTGTTTAGTGACCAACCGAACATGCTACCAGAATGTGCCACAAAGAAAACATGTCAAAATATCTAACCTGTGAAACGAGCAAAACAAAAAATCATTTTCAAGTTTCGAAATTGATTGTGTCAAAATTTACAAAGGCTCGTCTCTGGGTGGGCTTGAACCACCAACCTTTCGGTTAACAGCCAAACGCGATAACCAATTGCGCCACAGAGACAACATAACAGGTTTTTTAATCTGTGAAACGAGCATGACACCTAACCATTTGCTGGTTTTTAATACTGTGCGATTATAATTACAAACAATGGTCTATGGCAGAAATTGAACTAACAACTGTTCGGTTACCAAAGGAACATGCTACCAGAATGTGCCACAAAGATAACATGTCAGAATATCTAACCTGTGAAACAAGCAAGACAAAAATTCATTTTCAAGTTTCGAATTTGATTGGTTCAAAATTTACAAGGGCTCGTCCCTGGGTGGGCTTGAACCACCAACTTTTCGGTTAACAGCCAAATGTGGTAACCGTATGCACCACAGAGACAACATAACAGGCTTTTTAATCTGTGAAAAGAGCATGACACCTAATCATTTGCTGGTTTTTAATACTGCGCGTATTAAAATTAAAAACCATCGTCTTTGACAGAAATTGAACTACAAACTGTTCGGTTACCAAAGGAACATGCTACAAGAATGTGCCACGAAGATAACATGTAAAAATATCTAACTTGTGAAATGAACAAGACGAAAAATTCATTTTCGAGTTTCGAAATTGATTGTGTCAAAGTTTATAAGTGCTCATCTTTGGGTGGGCTTGAACCACCAACCTTTCGGTTAACAGCCGAACGCGCTAACCGATTGCACCAGAGAGACAATATAACAGGTTTTTTAATCTGTGAAACGAGCATGACACCTAATCATTTGCTGGTTTTTAAAATTGTGTGTATTAAAATTAATAACAATCGTCTATGCGAGAAATTGAACAAACAACTGTTTGGTGACCAACCGAATGCGCTACCAGAATGTGCCACAAAGAAAACATGTCAAAATATCAAACCTGTGAAACGAGCAAGACAAAAATTCAATTTTAAAATTCGAATTTGATTGTGTCAAAATTTATAAAAGCTCGTCCCTGGGTGGGCTTGAACCACCAACCTTTCGGTTAACAGCCGAACGCGCTAACCGATTGCACCACAGAGACAACATAACAGGTTTTTTAATCTGTGAAACGAGCATGACACCTAATCATTTGCTGGTTTTTAAAATTGTGTGTATTAAAATTATAAACAATCGTCTATGCGAGAAATTGAACAAACAACTGTTTGGTGACCTACCGAACGCGCTACCAGAATGTGCCACAAAGAAAACATGTCAGAATATCTAACCTGTGAAACGAGCAAGACAAAAATTCATTTTCAAGTTTCGAATTGGATTGTGTCAAAATTTATAAATGCTCGTCCCTGGGTGGGCTTGAACCACCAACCTTTCGGTTAACAGCCGAACGCGCTAACCGATTGCACCACAGAGACAACATAACAGGTTTTTTAATCTGTGAAACGAGCATGACACCTAATCATTTGCTGGTTTTAAATACTGTGTGTAATGAAATTAAAAACAATCATCTATGGCAGAAATTGAACTATCAACTCTTTGGTTACTAAACGATTGTGCTGCCAGAATGTGCCACAAAGAAAACATGTCTAAATATCTAACTTTTGAAACGAGCAAGACAAAAGTTCATTTTCAAGTTTCGAAATTGATTGTGTCAAAATTTATAAATGCTCGTCCTTGGGTGGGCTTGAACCACCAACCTTTCGGTTAACAGCCAAACGCGCTAACCGATTGCACCACAGAGACAACAGAACAGGTTTTTTAATCTGTGAAACGAGCATGACACCTAATCATTTGCTGGTTTTTAATACTGCGCGTATTAAAATTAAAAACCATCGTTTTTGACAGAAATTGAACTACAAACTGTTCGGTTACCAAAGGAACATGCTACAAGATTATGCCACAAAGAAAACATGTCAGAATATCTAACCTGTGAAACGAGCAAGACAAAAATTCATTTTCAAGTTTCGAATTTGATTGTGTCAAAATTTATAAATGCTCGTCCCTGGGTGGGCTTGACCCAACAACCTTTCGGTTAACAGCCGAACGCGCCAACTGATTGCGCCACAGAGACAACATAACAGGTTTTTTGATCTGTGAAACGAGCATGACACCTAATCATTTGCTGGTTTTAAATACTGTGTGTAATGAAATTAAAAACAATCATCTATGGCAGAAATTGAACTATCAACTCTTTGGTTACTAAACGATTGTGCTGCCAGAATGTGCCACAAAGAAAACATGTCTAAATATCTAACTTTTGAAACGAGCAAGACAAAAGTTCATTTTCAAGTTTCGAAACTGATTGTGTCAAAATTTATAAATGCTCGGCCTTGGGTGGGCTTGAACCACCAACCTTTCGGTTAACAGCCAAACGCGCTAACCGATTGCACCACAGAGACAACAGAACAGGTTTTTTAATCTGTGAAACGAGCATGACACCTAATCATTTGCTGGTTTTTAATACTGCGCGTATTAAAATTAAAAACCATCGTTTTTGACAGAAATTGAACTACAAACTGTTCGGTTACCAAAGGAACATGCTACAAGATTATGCCACAAAGAAAACATGTCAGAATATCTAACCTGTGAAACGAGCAAGACAAAAATTCATTTTCAAGTTTCGAATTTGATTGTGTCAAAATTTATAAATGCTCGTCCCTGGGTGGGCTTGAACCACCAACCTTTCGGTTAACAGCAGAACGCACTAACCGATTGCACCACAGAGACAACATGACAGGTTTTTTAATCTGTGAAACGAGCATGACACCTAAATATTTGCTGGTTTTTAATACTGCGCTTACTAAAATTAAAAACAATCATCTATGGCAAAAATTGAAAAACCAACTGGTTGGTTACCAAACGAACGTGCTGCCAGAATGTGTCACAAAAAAAACATGTCGAAATATCAAACCTGTGAAACGAGCAAAACAAAAATTCATTTTTAAGTTTCGAATTTGATTGTGTCAAAATTTATAAATGCTCGTCCCTCGGTGGGCTTGAACCACCAACTTTTCGGTTAACATCCAAATGCGGTAACCGATTCCACCACAGAGACAACATAACAGGATTTTCAATCTGTGAAACGAAGATGACAACTACTTATTTGCTGGTTTTTAATACTGTGCTTACCAAAATTAAAAACAATCATCTATGGTAGAAATTGAACTACCAACTAATTGGTTACCAAACGAACGCGCTGCCAGAATGTGCCACAAAGAAAACATGTCAAAATATCTAACTTGTGAAACAAGCAAGACAAAAATTCATTTTCAAGTTTCGAATTTGATTGTGTCAAAATTTATAAGTGCTCATCCCTGGGTGGGCTTGAACCACCAACCTTTCGGTTAACAGCCGAACGCGCTAACCGATTGCGCCACAGAGACAACATAACAGGCGTTTTAATCTGTGAAACGAGCATGACACCTAATCATTTGCTGGTTTTTAAAATTGTGTGTATTAAAATTAAAAACAATCGTCTATGCGAGAACTTGAACCAACAACTGTTTAGTGACCAACCGAACATGCTACCAGAATGTGCCACAAAGAAAACATGTCAAAATATCTAACCTGTGAAACGAGCAAAACAAAAAATCATTTTCAAGTTTCGAAATTGATTGTGTCAAAATTTACAAAGGCTCGTCTCTGGGTGGGCTTGAACCACCAACCTTTCGGTTAACAGCCAAACGCGATAACCAATTGCGCCACAGAGACAACATAACAGGTTTTTTAATCTGTGAAACGAGCATGACACCTAACCATTTGCTGGTTTTTAATACTGTGCGATTATAATTACAAACAATGGTCTATGGCAGAAATTGAACTAACAACTGTTCGGTTACCAAAGGAACATGCTACCAGAATGTGCCACAAAGATAACATGTCAGAATATCTAACCTGTGAAACAAGCAAGACAAAAATTCATTTTCAAGTTTCGAATTTGATTGGTTCAAAATTTACAAGGGCTCGTCCCTGGGTGGGCTTGAACCACCAACTTTTCGGTTAACAGCCAAATGTGGTAACCGTATGCACCACAGAGACAACATAACAGGCTTTTTAATCTGTGAAAAGAGCATGACACCTAATCATTTGCTGGTTTTTAATACTGCGCGTATTAAAATTAAAAACCATCGTCTTTGACAGAAATTGAACTACAAACTGTTCGGTTACCAAAGGAACATGCTACAAGAATGTGCCACGAAGATAACATGTAAAAATATCTAACTTGTGAAATGAACAAGACGAAAAATTCATTTTCGAGTTTCGAAATTGATTGTGTCAAAGTTTATAAGTGCTCATCTTTGGGTGGGCTTGAACCACCAACCTTTCGGTTAACAGCCGAACGCGCTAACCGATTGCACCAGAGAGACAATATAACAGGTTTTTTAATCTGTGAAACGAGCATGACACCTAATCATTTGCTGGTTTTTAAAATTGTGTGTATTAAAATTAATAACAATCGTCTATGCGAGAAATTGAACAAACAACTGTTTGGTGACCAACCGAATGCGCTACCAGAATGTGCCACAAAGAAAACATGTCAAAATATCAAACCTGTGAAACGAGCAAGACAAAAATTCAATTTTAAAATTCGAATTTGATTGTGTCAAAATTTATAAAAGCTCGTCCCTGGGTGGGCTTGAACCACCAACCTTTCGGTTAACAGCCGAACGCGCTAACCGATTGCACCACAGAGACAACATAACAGGTTTTTTAATCTGTGAAACGAGCATGACACCTAATCATTTGCTGGTTTTTAAAATTGTGTGTATTAAAATTATAAACAATCGTCTATGCGAGAAATTGAACAAACAACTGTTTGGTGACCTACCGAACGCGCTACCAGAATGTGCCACAAAGAAAACATGTCAGAATATCTAACCTGTGAAACGAGCAAGACAAAAATTCATTTTCAAGTTTCGAATTGGATTGTGTCAAAATTTATAAATGCTCGTCCCTGGGTGGGCTTGAACCACCAACCTTTCGGTTAACAGCCGAACGCGCTAACCGATTGCACCACAGAGACAACATAACAGGTTTTTTAATCTGTGAAACGAGCATGACACCTAATCATTTGCTGGTTTTAAATACTGTGTGTAATGAAATGAAAAACAATCATCTATGGCAGAAATTGAACTATCAACTCTTTGGTTACTAAACGATTGTGCTGCCAGAATGTGCCACAAAGAAAACATGTCTAAATATCTAACTTGTGAAACGAGCAAGACAAAAATTCATTTTCAAGTTTCGAATTTGATTGTGTCAAGATTTATAAGTGCTCGTCCCTGGGTGGGCTTGAACCACCAACGTTTCGGTTAACAGCCGAACGCACTAACCGATTGCACCACAGAGACAACATAACAGGCTTTTTAATCTGTGAAACGAGCATGACACCTAATCATTTGCTGGTTTTTAATACTGCGCGTATTAAAATTAAAAACCATCGTCTTTGACAGAAATTGAACTACAAACTGTTCGGTTACCAAAGGAACATGCTACAAGATTATGCCGCAAAGAAAACATGTCAAAATATCTAACTTGTGAAACGAGCAAGACAAAAATTCATTTTCAAGTTTCGAATTTGATTGTGTCAAAATTTACAAGGGCTCGTCCCTGGGTTGGCTTGAACCACCAACTTTTCGGTTAACAGCCGAATGCGATAACCGATTGCACCACAGAGAAAACATATCAGGCTTTTTAATCTGTGAAACGAAGATGACACCTAATTATTTGCTGGTTTTAATACTACGCTTACTAAAATTAAAAACAATCATCTATGGCAGAAATTGAACTACCAACTGTTTGGTTACCAAACGAACGCGCTGCAAGAATGTGCCGCAAAGAAAACATGTCAAAATATCTAACTTGTGAAACGAGCAAGACAAAAATTCATTTTCAAGTTTCGAATTTGATTGTGTCAAAATTTATAAATGCTCGTCTCTGGGCGGGCTTGAACCCCCGACCTTTCGGTTAACAGCCAAACGCGCTAACCGATTGCACCACAGAGACAACATAACAGGTTTTTTAATCTGTGAAACGAGCATGACACCTAATCATTTGCTGGTTTTTAAAATTGTGTGTATTAAAATTATAAACAATCGTCTATGCGAGAAATTGAACAAACAACTGTTTGGTGACCTACCGAACGCGCTACCAGAATGTGCCACAAAGAAAACATGTCAGAATATCTAACCTGTGAAACGAGCAAGACAAAAATTCATTTTCAAGTTTCGAATTGGATTGTGTCAAAATTTATAAATGCTCGTCCCTGGGTGGGCTTGAACCACCAACCTTTCGGTTAACAGCCGAACGCGCTAACCGATTGCACCACAGAGACAACATAACAGGTTTTTTAATCTGTGAAACGAGCATGACACCTAATCATTTGCTGGTTTTAAATACTGTGTGTAATGAAATGAAAAACAATCATCTATGGCAGAAATTGAACTATCAACTCTTTGGTTACTAAACGATTGTGCTGCCAGAATGTGCCACAAAGAAAACATGTCTAAATATCTAACTTGTGAAACGAGCAAGACAAAAATTCATTTTCAAGTTTCGAATTTGATTGTGTCAAGATTTATAAGTGCTCGTCCCTGGGTGGGCTTGAACCACCAACGTTTCGGTTAACAGCCGAACGCACTAACCGATTGCACCACAGAGACAACATAACAGGCTTTTTAATCTGTGAAACGAGCATGACACCTAATCATTTGCTGGTTTTTAATACTGCGCGTATTAAAATTAAAAACCATCGTCTTTGACAGAAATTGAACTACAAACTGTTCGGTTACCAAAGGAACATGCTACAAGATTATGCCGCAAAGAAAACATGTCAAAATATCTAACTTGTGAAACGAGCAAGACAAAAATTCATTTTCAAGTTTCGAATTTGATTGTGTCAAAATTTACAAAGGCTCGTCCCTGGGTTGGCTTGAACCACCAACTTTTCGGTTAACAGCCGAATGCGATAACCGATTGCACCACAGAGAAAACATATCAGGCTTTTTAATCTGTGAAACGAAGATGACACCTAATTATTTGCTGGTTTTAA
Source organism: Watersipora subatra (assembly GCF_963576615.1). Lineage (NCBI taxonomy): Eukaryota > Metazoa > Bryozoa > Gymnolaemata > Cheilostomatida > Watersiporidae > Watersipora > Watersipora subatra. Next base: position 26,589,731 of record NC_088715.1, read on the forward strand.
TACTACGCTTACTAAAATTAAAAACAATCATCTATGGCAGAAATTGAACTACCAACTGTTTGGTTACCAAACGAACGCGCTGCAAGAATGTGCCGCAAAGAAAACATGTCAAAATAACTAACTTGTGAAACGAGCAAGACAAAAATTCATTTTCAAGTTTCGAATTTGATTGTGTCAAAATTTATAAATGCTCGTCTCTGGGCGGGCTTGAACCCCCGACCTTTCGGTTAACAGCCAAACGCGCTAACCGATTGCACCACAGAGACAACATAACAGGCTTTTTAATCTGTGAAACGAGCATGACACGTAATTATTTGCTGGTTTTTAATACTGCGCTTACTAAGATTAAAAACAATCATCTATGGCAAAAATTGAAATACCAACTGGTTGGTTACCAAACGAACGTGCTGCCAGAATGTGTCAAAAAGAAAACATGTCAAAATATCAAACCTGTGAAACGAGCAAGACAAAAATTCATTTTTAAGTTTCGAATTTGATTGTGTCAAAATTTATAAATGCTCGTCCCTGGGCGAGCTTGAACCACCGACCTTTCGGTTAACAGCCGAACGCACTAACCGATTGCGCCACAGAGACAACATAACAGGCTTTTTAATCTGTGAAACGAGCATGACACCTAATCATTTGCTGGTTTTTAAAGTTGTGTGTATTAAAATTAAAAACAATCGTCTATGCGAGAAATTGAACAAACAACTGTTTGGTGACCAACCGAACGCGCTACCAGAATGTGCCACAAAGAAAACATGACAAAATATCTAACCTGTGAAACGAGCAAGACAAAAATTAATTTTCAAATTTCGAAATTGATTGTATCAAAATTTATAAGGGCTCGTCCCTGAGTAGGCTTGAACCACCAACCTTTCGGATAACAGCCGAACGCGCTAACCGATTGTGCCACAGAGACAACATAACAGGCTTTTTAATCTGTGAAACGAGCATGACACCTAATCATTTGCTGGTTTTTAAAACTGTGTGTATTAAAATTAAAAACAACCGTCTATGCGAGAAATTGAACCAACAACTGTTTGGTGACCAACCGAACGTGCTACCAGAATGTGCCACAAAGAAAACATGTCAGAATATCTAACCTGTGAAACGAGCAAGACAAAAATTCATTTTCAAGTTTCGAATTTGATTGTGCCAAAATTTATAAATGCTCGTCCCTGGGTGGGCTTGAACCACCAACTTTTCGGTTAACAGCCAAATGCGGTAACCGATTGCACCACAGAGACAACATAACAGGCTTTTTAATCTGTGAAAAGAGCATGACACCTAATCATTTGCTGGTTTTTATTACTGCGCGTATTAAAATTAAAAACCATCGTCTTTGACAGAAATTGAACTACAAACTGTTCGGTTACCAAAGGAACATGCTACAAGAATGTGCCACGAAGATAACATGTAAAAATATCTAACTTGTGAAATGAACAAGACAAAAAATTCATTTTCGAGTTTCGAAATTGATTGTGTCAAAGTTTATAAGTGCTCATCTTTGGGTGGGCTTGAACCACCAACCTTTCGGTTAACAGCCGAACGCGCTAACCGATTGCACCAGAGAGACAATATAACAGGTTTTTTAATCTGTGAAACGAGCATGACACCTAATCATTTGCTGGTTTTTAAAATTGTGTGTATTAGAATTAATAACAATCGTCTATGCGAGAAATTGAACAAACAACTGTTTGGTGACCAACCGAATGCGCTACCAGATTGTGCCACAAAGAAAATATGTCAAAATATCAAACCTGTGAAACGAGCAAGACAAAAATTCAATTTTAAAATTCGAATTTGATTGTGTCAAAATTTATAAAAGCTCGTCCCTGGGTGGGCTTGAACCACCAACCTTTCGGTTAACAGCCGAACGCGCTAACGGATTGCACCACAGAGACAACATAACAGGTTTTTTAATCTGTGAAACGAGCATGACACCTAATCATTTGCTGGTTTTTAAAATTGTGTGTATTAAAATTAAAAACAATCGTCTATGCGAGAAATTGAACAAACAACTGTTTGGTGACCTATCGAACGCGCTACCAGAATGTGCCACAAAGAAAACATGTCAGAATATCTAACCTGTGAAACGAGCAAGACAAAAATTCATTTTCAAGTTTCGAATTTGATTGTGTCCAAATTTATAAATGCTCGTCCCTGGGTGGGCTTGAACCACCAACCTTTCGGTTAACAGCTGAACGCGCTAACCGATTGCACCACAGAGACAACATAACAGGTTTTTTAATCTGTGAAACGAGCATGACACCTAATCATTTGCTGGTTTTAAATACTTTGTGTAATGAAATGAAAAACAATCATCTATGGCAGAAATTGAACTATCAACTCTTTGGTTACTAAACGATTGTGCTGCCAGAATGTGCCACAAAGAAAACATGTCTAAATATCTAACTTGTGAAACGAGCAAGACAAAAATTCATTTTCAAGTTTCGAATTTGATTGTGTCAAGATTTATAAGTGCTCGTCCCTGGGTGGGCTTGAACCACCAACGTTTCGGTTAACAGCCGAACGCACTAACCGATTGCACCACAGAGACAACATAACAGGCTTTTTAATCTGTGAAACGAGCATGACACCTAATCATTTGCTGGTTTTTAATACTGCGCGTATTAAAATTAAAAACCATCGTCTTTGACAGAAATTGAACTACAAACTGTTCGGTTACCAAAGGAACATGCTACAAGAATGTGCCACGAAGATAACATGTAAAAATATCTAACTTGTGAAATGAACAAGACAAAAAATTCATTTTCGAGTTTCGAAATTGATTGTGTCAAAGTTTATAAGTGCTCATCTTTGGGTGGGCTTGAACCACCAACCTTTCGGTTAACAGCCGAACGCGCTAACCGATTGCACCAGAGAGACAATATAACAGGTTTTTTAATCTGTGCAACGAGCATGACACCTAATCATTTGCTGGTTTTTAAAATTGTGTGTATTAGAACTAATAACAATCGTCTATGCGAGAAATTGAACAAACAACTGCTTGGCGACCAACCGAATGCGCTACCAGAATGTGCCACAAAGAAAACATGTCAAAATATCAAACCTGTGAAACGAGCAAGACAAAAATTCAATTTTAAAATTCGTATTTGATTGTGTCAAAATTTATAAAAGCTCGTCCCTGGGTGGGCTTGAACCACCAACCTTTCGGTTAACAGCCGAACGCGCTAACGGATTGCACCACAGAGACAACATAACAGGTTTTTTAATCTGTGAAACGAGCATGACACCTAATCATTTGCTGGTTTTTAAAATTGTGTGTATTAAAATTAAAAACAATCGTCTATGCGAGAAATTGAACAAACAACTGTTTGGTGACCTACCGAACGCGCTACCAGAATGTGCCACAAAGAAAACATGTCAGAATATCTAACCTGTGAAACGAGCAAGACAAAAATTCATTTTCAAGTTTCGAATTTGATCGTGTCAAAATTTATAAATGCTCGTCCCTGGGTGGGCTTGAACCACCAACCTTTCGGTTAACAGCCGAACGCGCTAACCGATTGCACCACAGAGACAACATAACAGGTTTTTTAATCTGTGAAACGAGCATGACACCTAATCATTTGCTGGTTTTAAATACTGTGTGTAATGAAATGAAAAACAATCATCTATGGCAGAAATTGAACTATCAACTTTTTGGTTACTAAACGATTGTGCTGCCAGAATGTGCCACAAAGAAAACATGTCTTAATATCTAACTTGTGAAACGAGCAAGACAAAAATTCATTTTCAAGTTTCGAATTTGATTGTGTCAAGATTTATAAGTGCTCGTCCCTGGGTGGGCTTGAACCACCAACGTTTCGGTTAACAGCCGAACGCACTAACCGATTGCACCACAGAGACAACATAACAGGCTTTTTAATCTGTGAAACGAGCATGACACCTAATCATTTGCTGGTTTTTAATACTGCGTATTAAAATTAAAAACCATCGTCTTTGACAGAAATTGAACTACAAACTGTTCGGTTACCAAAGGAACATGTTACAAGATTATGCCTCAAAGAAAAGATGTCAGAATATCTAACCTGTGAAATGAGCAGGACAAAAATTCATTTTCAAGTTTTGAATTGGATTGTGTCAAAATTTATAAATGCTCGTCCCTGGGTGGGCTTGAACCACCAACCTTTCGGTTAACAGCCGAACGCGCTAACCGATTGCGCCACACAGACAACATAACAGGTTTTTTAATCTGTGAAACGAAGATGACAACTACTTATTTGCTGGTTTTTAATACTGTGCTTACCAAAATTAAAAACAATACTCTATAGAGGAAATTGAACTACCAACTGTTTGGTTACCAAACGAACGCGCTGCCAGAATGTGCCACAAGGAAAACATGTCAAAATATCTAACTTGTGAAACGAGCAAGACAAAAATTCATTTTCAAGTTTCGAATTTGATTGTGTCAAAATTTATAAGTGCTCGTCCCTGGGTGGGCTTGAACCACCAACCTTTCGGTTAACAGCCGAACGCGCTAACCGATTGCACCACAGAGACAACAGAACAGGTTTTTTAATCTGTGAAACGAGCATGACACCTAATCATTTGCTGGTTTTAATACTGCCCGTATTAAAATTAAAAACCATCGTCTTTGACAGAAATTGAACTGCAAACTGTTCGGTTACCAAAGGAACATGCTACAAGATTATGCCACAAAGAAAACATGTCAGAATATCTAACCTGTTAAATGAGCAGGACAAAAATTCATTTTCAAGTTTTGAATTGGATTGTGTCAAAATTTATAAATGCTCGTCCCTGGGTGGGCTTGAACCACCAACCTTTCGGTTAACAGCCGAACGCGCTAACCGATTGCGCCACAGAGACAACATAACAGGTTTTTAAATCTGTGAAACGAGCATGACACCTAATCATTTGCTGGTTTTTAATACTGTGCGATTTAAAATTACAAACAATGGTCTATGGCAGAAATTGAACAAACAACTGTTCGGTTACCAAAGGAACATGCTACAAGAATGTGCCACAAAGAAAACATGTCAAAATATCTAACTTGTGAAACGAGCAAGACAAAAATTCATTTTCAAGTTTCGAATTTGATTGTGTCAAAATTTATAAGTGCTCGTCCCAGGGTAGTCTTGAACCACCAACCTTTCAGTTAACAGCCGAACGCACTAACCGATTGCACCGCAGAGACAACATAACAGGCTTTTTAATCTGTGAAACGAGCATGACACCTAAATATTTGCAGGTTTTTAATACTGCGCTTACTAAAATTAAAAACAATTATCTTTGGCAAAAATTGAACTACCAACTGGTTGGTTACCAAACAAACGTGCTGCCAGAATGTGTCACAAAAAAAACATGTCAAAATATCAAACCTGTGAAACGAGCAAGACAAAAATTCATTTTTAAGTTTCAAATTTGATTGTGTCAAAATTTATAAATGCTCGTCCCTGGGTGGGCTTGAACCACCAACTTTTCGGTTAACAGCCAAATGCGGTAACCGATTGCACCACAGAGACAACATAACAGGCTTTTTAATCTGTGAAACGAAGATGACAACTACTTATTTGCTGGTTTTTAATACTGTGCTTACCAAAATTAAAAACAATCATCTACGGCAGAAATTGAACTACCACTTGTTTGGTTACCAAACGAACGCGCTGCCAGAATGTGCCACAAAGAAAACATGTCAGAATATCTAACCTGTGAAACGAGCAAGACAAAAATTCATTTTCATGTTTCGAATTTGATTGTGTCAAAATTTACAAATGCTCGTCCCTGGGTGGGCTTGAACCACCAACCTTTTGGTTAACAGCCGAACGCAGTAACCGATTGCACCACAGAGACAACATGACAGGTTTTTTAATCTGAGAAACGAGCATGACACCTAAATATTTGCTGGTTTTTAATACTGCGCTTACTAAAATTAAAAACAATCATCTATGGCAAAAATTGAACTACCAACTGGTTGGTTACCAAACGAACGCGCTGCCAGAATGTGCCACAAAGAAAACATGTCAAAATATCTAACTTGTGAAACAAGCAAGACAAAAATTCATTTTCAAGTTTCGAATTTGATTGTGTCAAAATTTATAAGTGCTCGTCCCTGGGTGGGCTTGAACCACCAACCTTTCGGTTAACAGCCGAACGCACTAACCGATTGCGCCACAGAGACAACATAACAGGCGTTTTAATCTGTGAAACGAGCATGACACCTAATCATTTGCTGGTTTTTAAAATTGTGTGTATTAAAATTAAAAACAATCGTCTATGCGAGAAATTGAACCAACAACTGTTTAGTGACCAACCGAACATGCTACCAGAATGTGCCACAAAGAAAACATGTCAAAATATCTAACCTGTGAAACGAGCAAAACAAAAAATCATTTTCAAGTTTCGAAATTGATTGTGTCAAAATTTACAAAGGCTCGTCTTTGGGTGGGCTTGAACCACCAACCTTTCGGTTAACAGCCAAACGCGATAACCAATTGCGCCACAGAGACAACATAACAGGTTTTTTAATCTGTGAAACGAGCATGACACCTAACCATTTGCTGGTTTTTAATACTGTGCGATTTAAAATTACAAACAATGGTCTATGGCAGAAACTGAACTAACAACTGTTTGGTTACCAAAGGAACATGCTACAAGAATGTGCCACAAAGATAACATGTCAGAATATCTAACCTGTGAAACAAGCAAGACAAAAATTCATTTTCAAGTTTCGAATTTATTGGTTCAAAATTTACAAGGGCTCGTCCCTGGGTGGGCTTGAACCACCAACTTTTCGGTTAACAGCCGAATGCGATAACCAATTGCACCACAGAGAAAACATATCAGGCTTTTTAATCTGTGAAACGAAGATGACACCTAATTATTTGCTGGTTTTTAATACTACGCTTACTAAAATTAAAAACAATCATCTATGGCAGAAATTGAACTACCAACTGTTTGGTTACCAAACGAACGCGCTGCAAGAATGTGCCACAAAGAAAACATGTCAAAATTCCTAACTTGTGAAACGAGCAAGACAAAAATTCATTTTCAAGTTTCGAATTTGATTGTGTCAAAATTTATAAATGCTCATCCCTGGGCGGGCTTGAACCACCGACCTTTCAGTTAACAGCCGAACGCGCTAACTGATTGCACCACAGAGACAACATAACGGGCTTTTTAATCTGTGAAAAGAGCATGACACGTAATTATTTGCTGGTTTTTAATACTGCGCTTACTAAAATTAAAAACAATCATCTATGGCAGAAATTGAACTACCAACTGTTTGGTTACCAAACGAACGCGCTGCAAGAATGTGCCACAAAGAAAACATGTCAAAATTCCTAACTTGTGAAACGAGCAAGACAAAAATTCATTTTCAAGTTTCGAATTTGATTGTGTCAAAATTTATAAATGCTCATCCCTGGGCGGGCTTGAACCACCGACCTTTCAGTTAACAGCCGAACGCGCTAACTGATTGCACCACAGAGACAACATAACGGGCTTTTTAATCTGTGAAAAGAGCATGACACGTAATTATTTGCTGGTTTTTAATACTGCGCGTATTAAAATTAAAAACCATCGTCTTTAACAGAAATTGAACTACAAACTGTTCGGTTACCAAAGGAACATGCTACAAGATTGTGCCACAAAGATAACATGTCAGAATATCTAACCTGTGAAACGAACAAGACAAAAAATTCATTTTCAAATTTCGAAATTGATTGTATCAAAATTTACAAAGGCTCGTCCCTGGGTGGGCTTGAACCACCAACGTTTCGGTTGACAGCCGAACCCTCTAACCGATTGCACCGCAGATACAACATAATAGGCTTTTGTATCTGTGAAACGAGCGTGACACCTAATCTTTTGCTGGTTTTTAATACTGTGCTTACCAAAATTAAAAACAATCGTCTATGGCAGAAATTGAACTACCAACTGTTTGGTTACCAAACAAACGCACTGCCAGAATTTGCCACAAAGAAAACATGCCAATATATCCAACCTGTGAAACGAGCAAGACAAAAATTCATTTTCAAGTTTCGAAATTGATTGTGTCAAAATTTATAAATGCTCGTCCCTGGGTGGGCTTGAACCACCAACCTTTCGGTTAACAGCCAAACGCGCTAACCGATTGCACCACAGAGGCAACATAACAGGCTTTTTAAAATGTGAAACGAAGATGACCACAACTTATTTGCTGGTTTTTAATACTGTGCTTACTATAATTAAAAACAAGAATCTATGGCAGAAGTTAAACTACCAACTGTTTTGTTACCAAACGGACGTGCTGCCAGAATGTGCCACAAAGAAAACATGCCAATATATCCAACCTGTGAAACGAGCAAGACAAAAATTCATTTTCAAGTTTCGAAATTGATTGTGTCAAAATTTATAAATGCTCGTCCCTGGGTGGGCTTGAACAACCAACCTTTTGGTTAACAGCTGAACCCTCTAACCGATTGCACCACAGAGACAACATAACAGGCTTTTTAATCTGTGAAACAAGCATGACACCTCATCATTTGCTGGTTTTTAATACTGTGCGATTCAAAATTAAAAACAATTGTCAATGGCAAAAATTGAAATACCAACTGGTTGGTTACCAAACGAACGTGCTGCCAGAATGTGTCACAAAGAAAACATGTCAAAATACCAAACCTGTGAAACGAACAAGACAAAAAATTCATTTTCAAATTTCGAAATTGATTGTATCAAAATTTATAAGGGCTCGTCCCTGAGTAGGCTTGAACCACCAACCTTTCGGATAACAGCCGAACGCGCTAACCGATTGTGCCACAGAGACAACATAACAGGCTTTTTAATCTGTGAAACGAGCATGACACCTAATCTTTTGCTGGTTTTTAAAGTTGTGTGTATTAAAATTAAAAACAACTGTCTATGCGAGAAATTGAACCAACAACTGTTTGGTGACCAACCGAACGTGCTACCAGAATGTGCCACAAAGAAAACATGTCAGAATATCTAACCTGTGAAACGAGCAAGACAAAAATTCATTTTCAAGTTTCGAATTTGATTGTGTCAAAATTTATAAATGCTCGTCTTTGGGTGGGCTTGAACCACCAACTTTCGGTTAACAGCCGAACGCACTAACCGATTGCGCCACAGAGACAACATGACAGGTTTTTTAATCTGTGAAACGAGCATGACACCTAAATATTTGCTGGTTTTTAATACTGCGCTTACTAAAATTAAAAACAATCATCTATGGCAGAAATTGAACTACCAACTGTTTGGTTACCAAACGAACGTGCTGCCAGAATGTGTCACAAAAAAAAACATGTCCAAATATCAAACCTGTGAAACGAGCAAGACAAAAATTCATTTTTAATTTTCGAATTTGATTGTGTCAAAATTTATAAATGCTCGTCCCTGGGTGGGCTTGAACCACCAACCTTTCGGTTAACAGCCAAATGCGCTAACCGATTGCACCACAGAGACAACATGACAGGCTTTTTAATCAGTGAAACGAGCGTGACACCTAATCATTTGCTGGTTTTTAATACTGTGCGATTTAAAATTAAAAACAATCGTCTATGGCATAAATTGAACTAACAACTGTTCGGTTACCAAAGGAACATGCTACAAGAATGTGCCACGAAGATAACATTTAAAAATATCTAACTTGTGAAATGAACAAGACAAAAAATTCATTTTCAAGTTTCGAAATTGATTGTGTCAAAGTTTGTAAGTGCTCATCTTTGGGTGGGCTTGAACCACCAACCTTTCGGTTAACAGCCGAACGCACTAACTGATTGCGCCACAGAGACAACATAACAGGTTTTTTAATCTGTGAAACGAGCATGACACCTAATCATTTGCTGGTTTTTAAAATTGTGTGTATTAAAATGTAAAACAATCGTCTATGCGAGAAATTGAACCAACAACTGTTTAGTGACCAACCGAACGCGCTACCAGAATGTGCCACAAAGAAAACATGTCAAAATATCTAACCTGTGAAACGAGCAAGACAAAAGTTCATTTTCAAGTTTCGAATTTGATTGTGTCAAAATTTATAAGTGTTCGTCCCTGGGTGGGCTTGAACCACCAACCTTTCGGTTAACAGCCAAATGCGATAACCGATTGCACCACAGAGACAACATAACAGGCTTTTTAATCTGTGAAACGAAGATGACAACTACTTATTTGCTGGTTTTTAGTACTGTGCTTACCAAAATTAAAAACAATCATCTATGGCAAAAATTGAACTACCAAGTGTTTGGTTACCAAACGAACGCGCTGCCAGAATGTGCCACAAAAAAAACATGTCAAAATATCTAACTTGTGAAACGAGCAAGACAAAAATTCATTTTCAAGTTTCGAACTTGATTGTGTCAAAATTTATAAGTGCTCGTCCCTGGGTGGGCTTGAACCACCAACCCTTCGGTTAACAGCCAAACGCACTAACCGATTGTGCCACAGAGACAACATAACAGGCTTTTTAATCTGTGAAACGAGCATGACACCTAATCATTTGCTGGTTTTTAATACTGCGCTTACTAAAATTAAAAACAATCATCTATGGCAGAAATTGAACTACCAACTGTTTGGTTACCAAACGAACGTGCTGCCATAATGTGTCACAAAAAAAAACATGTCCAAATATCAAACCTGCGAAACGAGCAAGACAAAAATTCATTTTCAAGTTTCGAAATTGATTGTGTCAAAATTTATAAATGCTCGTCCCTGGGTGGGCTTGAACCACCAACATTTCGGTTAACAGCCAAACGCGCTAACCGATTGCACCACAGAGACAACATAACAGGTTTTTTAATCTGTGAAACGAGCATGACACCTAATCATTTGATGGTTTTTAAAAGTTTGTGTATTAAAATTAAAAACAATCGTCTATGGCAGAAATTGAACTAACAACTGTTTGGTTACGAATGGAACGCGCTACCAGAATGTGCCACAACGAAAACATGTCAAAATATCTAACCTGTGAAACGAGCAAAACAAAAATTCATTTTTAAGTTTCGAATTTGATTGTGTCAAAATTATAAAGGCTCATCCCTGGGTGGGGTTGAACCACCAACCTTTCGGTTAACAGCCAAGTGCACTAACCGATTGCGCCACAGAGACAACATATCAAGCTTTTTAACCTGTGAAACGATGATGACCTTTACTTACTTGCTAGTTTTTAATACTGTGCTTGCTAAAATTAAAAACAATCATCTTTGGCAGAAATTGAACTAACAACTGTTCGGTTACGAATGGAACGTGCTACCGGAATGTGCCACAAAGATAATGTGTCAGAATATCAAACCTGTGAAACCAGCAAGACAAAATCTCATTTTCAAATTTCGAATTGGATTGTATTGAAATTATAAAATCTCATCTATGAGTGGGATTAAACCAGCAACCTTTCGGTTAACAGCTGAACCCTCTAACCGATTGCACCACAGAGACAACATAACAGGTTTTTTAATCGGTGCAACGAGCATGACACTTAATCATTTGCTGGTTTTTAATACTATGTGCATTAAAATTAAAAAAAATTGCCTATGAGAGAAATTGAACCAACAACTGTTTGGTGACCAGCCGAACGTGCTACCAGAATGTGCCACAAGAAAACATATCAAAATATCTAACCTGTGAAACGAGCAAGAACAAAATTCATTTTCAAGTTTCAAAATTGATTGTGTCAAAGTTTATAAGGGCTCATCTCTTGGTGGGCTTGAACCACCAACCTTTTGGATAACAACCAAACGCACTAACCGATTGCGCCACGGAGACAACATAACAGGCTTTTTAATCTGTGAAATGAGCATGACACCTAATCATTTGCTGGTTTTTAATACTGCGCATAATAAAATTAAAAACAATCGTCTATGGCAGAAATTGAACTAACAACTGTTCGGTTACAAATGGAACGTGCTACCAGAATGTGCCACAAAGATAATGTGTCAGAATATCAAACCTGTAAAACGAGCAAGACAAAATATCATTTTCAAATTTCGAATTTGATTGTGTCAAAAAGTATCAGGGCTCGTGCCAGGGTGGGCTTGAACCACCAACCATTTGGTTAACAGCCAATGTGATAACCGATTGCACCACAGAGACAACATATCAGGCTTTTTAATCTGTGAAACGAGCATGACACCTAATTATTTGCTGGTTTTTAATACTGTGCTTACTAAAATTAAAAACAATCGTCTATGGAGGAAATTGAACTACCAACTGTTTGGTTACCAAACGAACGTGCTACAAGAATGTGCCACAAAGAAAAGATGTCAGAATATCAAACCTGTGAAACGAGCAAGAAAGAAATTCATTTTCAAGTTTCGAATTTGATTGTGTCAAAATTTATAAGGGCTCAATCCTGGGTTGGCTTGAACCACCAACCTTTCGGATAACAGCCGAACGCACTAACTGATTGCACCACGGAGACAACATAACAGGCTTTTTAATCTGTGAAACCAGCATGACACCTAATCATTTGCTGGTTTTTAACACTATGCGTATTAAATTTAAAAACAATCGTCTATGACAGAAATTGAACTACCAACTGTTCGGTTACCAAAGGAACATGCTACAAGAAGGTGCCACAAAGAAAACATGTCAAAGTATCCAACTTGTGAAACGAGCAAAACAAAAGTTCATTTTCAAGTTTCGAATTTGATTGTGTCAAAATTTACAAGGGCTCGACCCGGAGTGGGCTTGAACCACCAACCTTTCGGATAACAGCCGAACGCACTAACCGATTGCACCACAGAGACAACATAACAGGCTTTTTAATCTGTGAACCGAGCATGACACCTAATCATTTGCAGGTTTTTAATACTGAGCGTAGTAAAAATAAAAACAATCGTCTATGGCAGAAATTGAACTACCAACTTTTCGGTTACGAATGGAACGTGCTACCAGAATGTGCCACAAAGATAATGTGTCAGAATATCAAAGTTGTAAAACGAGCAAGACAAAATATCATTTTCAAATTTCGAATTTGATTTTGTCAAAAATTATAAGGGCTCGTCCCTGGGTGGGCTTGAAACATCAACCATTTGGTTAACAGCCGAGTGCGATAACCGATTGCACCACAGAGACAACATAACAGGCTTTTTAATCTGTGAAACGAAGATGACATTTACTTACTTGCTGATTTTTAGTACTGTGCTTACTAAAATTAAAAACAATCGTCTATGACAGAAATTGAACTACCAACTGTTCGGTTACCAAACGAACAAGGTACAAGAATGTGCCAGAAAGAAAACATGTCAGAATATCTAACCTGTAAAACGAGAAAGACAACAATTCAATTTCAAGTTTTGAATTTGATTGCGTCAAAATTTTCAAGGGCTCGTCCCTGAGTAGGCTTGAACCACCAACCTTTCGGATAACAGCCGTGCGCGACAACCGATTGCACCACAGAGACAACATAACAGGCTTTTTATTCTGTGAAACGAAGATGACAACTACTTATTTGCTGGTTTTTAATACTGTACTTACTAAAATTAAAAACAATCGTCTATGACAGAAATTGAACTACCAACTGTTCGGTTACCAAAGGAACATGCTACAAGAATGTACCACAAAGAAAACATGTGAGATTATCTAACCTGTGAAACGAGCAAGAAAGAAATTCATTTTCAAGTTTCGAATTTGATTGTGTCAAAAATTACAAGGGCTCATCCCTGAGTAGGCTTGAACCACCAACCTTTCGGATAACAGCCAAAGGCGCTAACCGATTGCACCACCGAGACAACATTGCAGGCTTTTTAATCTGTGAAACGAGCATGACACCTAATCATTTGCTGGTTTTTAAAGTTGTGTGTATTAAAATTAAAAACAATCGTCTTTGACAGAAGTTGAACTACCAACTGTTCGGTCACCAAAGGAACATGCTACAAGAATGTCCCACAAAGAAAACGTGTCAAAATATCTAACTTGTGAAACGAGCAAGAAAAAAATTCACTTTCAAGTTTTGAATTTGATTGTGTCAAAATTTACAAGGGCTCATCCCTGAGTAGGCTTGAACCACCAACCTTTCGGATAACAGCCAAAGGCGCTAACCGATTGCACCACCGAGACAACATTGCAGGCTTTTTAATCTGTGAAACGAGCATGACACCTAATCATTTGCTGGTTTTTAAAGTTGTGTGTATTAAAATTAAAAACAACCGTCTATGCGAGAAATTGAACCAACAACTGTTTGGTGACCAACCGAACGTGCTACCAGAATGTGCCACAAAGAAAACATGTCAGAATATCTAACCTGTGAAACGAGCAAGACAAAAATTCATTTTCAAGTTTCGAATTTGATTGTGTCAAAATTCATAAATGCTCGTCCCTGGGTGGGCTTGAACCACCAACTTTCGGTTAATAGCCGAACGCACTAACCGATTGCGCCACAGAGACAACATGACAGGTTTTTTAATCTGTGAAACGAGCATGACACCTAAATATTTGCTGGTTTTTAATACTGCGCTTACTAAAATTAAAAACAATCATCTATGGCAGAAATTGAACTACCAACTGTTCGGTTACCAAAGGAACATGCTACAAGAATGTGCCACGAAGATAACATGTAAAAATATCTAACTTGTGAAATGAACAAGACAAAAAATTCATTTTCAAGTTTCGAAATTGATTGTGTCAAAGTTTATAAGTGCTCATCTTTGGGTGGGCTTGAACCACCAACCTTTCGGTTAACAGCCGAACGCGCTAACCGATTGCACCAGAGAGACAACATAACAGATTTTTTAATCTGTGAAACGAGCATGACACCTAATCATTTGCTGGTTTTTAAAATTGTGTGTATTAAAATTAATAACAATCGTCTATGCGAGAAATTGAACAAACAACTGTTTGGTGACCAACCGAACGCGCTACCAGAATGTGCCACAAAGAAAACATGTCAAAATATCAAACCTGTGAAACGAGCAAGACAAAAATTCAATTTTAATATTCGAATTTGATTGTGTCAAAATTTATAAAAGCTCGTCCCTGGGTGGGCTTGAACCACCAACCTTTCGGTTAACAGCCGAACGCGCTAACCGATTGCACCACAGAGACAACATAACAGGTTTTTTAATCTGTGAAACGAGCATGACACCTAATCATTTGCTGGTTTTAAATACTGTGTGTAATGAAATTAAAAACAATCATCTATGGCAGAAATTGAACTATCAACTCTTTGGTTACTAAACGATTGTGCTGCCAGAATGTGCCACAAAGAAAACATGTCTAAATATCTAACTTTTGAAACGAGCAAGACAAAAGTTCATTTTCAAGTTTCGAAATTGATTGTCTCAAAATTTATAAGGGCTCGTCCCTGAGTAGGCTTGAACCACCAACCTTTCGGATAACAGCCGAACGCGCTAACCGATCGCACCACAAAGACAACATAACAGGCTTTTTAATCTGTGAAACGAACGTGACACCTAATCATTTGTTGGCTTTTGATACTGCGCATATTAAAATTAAAAACAATCGTCTATGGCAGAAATTGAACTAACAACTGTTTGGTTACGAATGGAACGTGCTACCAGAATGTGCCACAAAGATAATGTGTCAGAATATCAAACCTATAAAACGAGCAAGACAAAATCTCATTTTCAAATTTCGAAATTGATTGTGTCAAAATTTATAAGGGCTCGTCCCAGGGTGGGCTTGAACCACCAACCTTTCGGTTAACAGCCAAATGCGATAACCGATTGCACCGCAGAGACAACATAACAGGCTTTTTAATCTGTGAAACGAGCATGACACCTAATCATTTGTTGGCTTTTGATACTGCGCATATTAAAATTTAAAATAATCGTCTATGACAGAAACTGAACTACCAACTGTTTGGTTACCAAACGAACGCGCTACCAGAATGTGCCACAAAGAACACTTGTCAAAATATCTAACTTGTGAAACGAGCAAGACAAAAGTTCATTTTCAAGTTTCGAATTTGATTGTGTCAAAATTTATAAGTGTTCGTCCCTGGGTGGGCTTGAACCACCAACCTTTCGGTTAACAGCCAATTGCGCTAACCGAATGCGCCACAGAGACAACATAACAGGCTTTTTAATCAGTGAATCGAGCGTGACACCTAATCATTTGCTGGTTTTTAATACTGTGCGATTTAAAATTAAAAACAATCGTCTATGGCATATATTGAACTAACAACTGTTCGGTTACCAAAGGAACATGCTACAAGAATGTGCCACGAAGATAACATTTAAAAATATCTAACTTGTGAAATGAACAAGACAAAAAATTCATTTTCAAGTTTCGAAATTGATTGTGTCAAAGTTTATAAGTGCTCATCTTTGGGTGGGCTTGAACCACCAACCTTTCGGTTAACAGCCGAACGCGCTAACCGATTGCACCACAGAGACAACATAAAAGGCTTTTTAATCTGTGAAACGAAGATGACAACTACTTATTTGCTGGTTTTTAATACTGCGCTTACCAAAATTAAAAACAATCATCTATGGCAAAAATTGAACTACCAAGTGTATGGTTACCAAACGAACGCGCTGCCAGAATGTGCCACAAAAAAAACATGTCAGAATATCTAACTTGTGAAACGAGCAAGACAAAAGTTCATTTTCAAGTTTCGAATTTGATTGTGTCAAAATTTATAAGTGTTCGTCCCTGGGTGGGCTTGAACCACCAACCTTTCGGTTAACAGCCAAATGCGCTAACCGATTGCACCACAGAGACAACATAACAGGCTTTTTAATCAGTGAAACGAAGATGACAACTACTTATTTGCTGGTTTTTAATACTGCGCGTATTAAAATTAAAAACCATCGTCTTTGACAGAAATTGAACTACCAACTGTTTGGTTACCAAACGAACGCGCTGCCAGAATGTGCCACAAAGAACACTTGTCAAAATATCTAACTTGTGAAACGAGCAAGACAAAAGTTCATTTTCAAGTTTCGATTTTGATTGTGTCAAAATTTATAAGTGTTCGTCCCTGGGTGGGCTTGAACCACCAACCTTTCGGTTAACAGCCAAATGCGCTAACCGATTGCACCACAGAGACAACATAACAGGCTTTTTAATCAGTGAAACGAGCGTGACACCTAATCATTTGCTGGTTTTTAATACTGTGCGATTTAAAATTAAAAACAATCGTCTATGGCATAAATTGAACTAACAACTGTTCGGTTACCAAAGGAACATGCTACAAGAATGTGCCACGAAGATAACATTTAAAAATATCTAACTTCTGAAATGAACAAGACAAAAAATTCATTTTCAAGTTTCGAAATTGATTGTGTCAAAGTTTATAAGTGCTCATCTTTGGGTGGGCTTGAACCACCAACCTTTCGGTTAACAGCCGAAGGCGCTAACCGATTGCGCCACAGAGACAACATAACAGGTTTTTTAATCTGTGAAACGAGCGTGACACCTAATCATTTGCTGGTTTTTAAAATTGTGTGTATTAAAATTTAAAACAATCGTCTATGCGAGAAATTGAACCAACAACTGTTTAGTGACCAACCGAACGCGCTGCCAGAATGTGCCGCAAAAAAAACATGTCAAAATATCTAACTTGTGAAACGAGCAGGACAAAAATTCATTTTCAAGTTTCGAACTTGATTGTGTCAAAATTTATAAGTGCTCGTCCCTGGGTGGGCTTGAACCACCAACCCTTCGGTTAACAGCCAAACGCACTAACCGATTGTGCCACAGAGACAACATAACAGGCTTTTTAATCTGTGAAACGAGCATGACACCTAATCATTTGCTGGTTTTTAATACTGCGCGTATTAAAATTAAAAACCATCGTCTTTGACAGAAATTGAACTACAAACTGTTCGGCTACCAAAGGAACATGCTACAAGATTGTGCCACAAAGAAAACATATCAGAATATCTAACCTGCGAAACGAGCAAGACAAAAATTCATTTTCAAGTTTCGAATTTGATTGTGTCAAAATTTATAAATGCTCGTCCCTGGGTGGGCTTGAACCACCAACATTTCGGTTAACAGCCAAACGCGCTAACCGATTGCACCACAGAGACAACATAACAGGTTTTTTAATCTGTGAAACGAGCATGACACCTAATCATTTGCTGGTTTTTAAAAGTTTGTGTATTAAAATTAAAAACAATCGTCTATGGCAGAAATTGAACTAACAACTGTTTGGTTACGAATGGAACGCGCTACCAGAATGTGCCACAACGAAAACATGTCAAAATATCTAACCTGTGAAACGAGCAAAACAAAAATTCATTTTTAAGTTTCGAATTTGATTGTGTCAAAATTATAAAGGCTCATCCCTGTGTGGGGTTGAACCAACAACCTTTCGGTTAACAGCCAAGTGCACTAACCGATTGCGCCACAGAGACAACATATCAAGCTTTTTAACCTGTGAAACGATGATGACCTTTACTTACTTGCTAGTTTTTAATACTGTGCTTGCTAAAATTAAAAACAATCATCTTTGGCAGAAATTGAACTAACAACTGTTCGGTTACGAATGGAACGTGCTACCGGAATGTGCCACAAAGATAATGTGTCAGAATATCAAACCTGTGAAACCAGCAAGACAAAATCTCATTTTCAAATTTCGAATTGGATTGTATTGAAATTATAAATTCTCATCTATGAGTGGGATTAAACCAGCAACCTTTCGGTTAACAGCTGAACCCTCTAACCGATTGCACCACAGAGACAACATAACAGGTTTTTTAATCGGTGCAACGAGCATGACACTTAATCATTTGCTGGTTTTTAATACTATGTGCATTAAAATTAAAAAAAATTGCCTATGAGAGAAATTGAACCAACAACTGTTTGGTGACCAGCCGAACGTGCTACCAGAATGTGCCACAAGAAAACATATCAAAATATCTAACCTGTGAAACGAGCAAGAACAAAATTCATTTTCAAGTTTCAAAATTGATTGTGTCAAAGTTTATAAGGGCTCGTCTCTTGGTGGGCTTGAACCACCAACCTTTTGGATAACAGCCAAACGCACTAACCGATTGCACCACGGAGACAACATAACAGGCTTTTTAATCTGTGAAATGAGCATGACACCTAATCATTTGCTGGTTTTTAATACTGCGCATAATAAAATTAAAAACAATCGTCTATGGCAGAAATTGAACTAACAACTGTTCGGTTACAAATGGAACGTGCTACCAGAATGTGCCACAAAGATAATGTGTCAGAATATCAAACCTGTAAAACGAGCAAGACAAAATATCATTTTCAAATTTCGAATTTGATTGTGTCAAAAAGTATCAGGGCTCGTGCCAGGGTGGGCTTGAACCACCAACCATTTGGTTAACAGCCAATGTGATAACCGATTGCACCACAGAGACAACATATCAGGCTTTTTAATCTGTGAAACGAGCATGACACCTAATTATTTGCTGGTTTTTAATACTGTGCTTACTAAAATTAAAAACAATCGTCTATGGAGGAAATTGAACTACCAACTGTTTGGTTACCAAATGAACGTGCTACAAGAATGTGCCACAAAGAAAATATGTCAGAATATCACACCTGTGAAACGAGCAAGAAAGAAATTCATTTTCAAGTTTCGAATTTGATTGTGTCAAAATTTATAAGGGCTCAATCCTGGGTTGGCTTGAACCACCAACCTTTCGGATAACAGCCGAACGCACTAACTGATTGCACCACGGAGACAACATAACAGGCTTTTTAATCTGTGAAACCAGCATGACACCTAATCATTTGCTGGTTTTTAATACTATGCGTATTAAATTTAAAAACAATCGTCTATGACAGAAATTGAACTACCAACTGTTCGGTTACCAAAGGAACATGCTACAAGAAGGTGCCACAAAGAAAACATGTCAAAGTATCCAACTTGTGAAACGAGCAAAACAAAAATTCATTTTCAAGTTTCGAATTTGATTGTGTCAAAATTTACAAGGGCTCGACCCTGAGTGGGCTTGAACCACCAACCTTTCGGATAACAGCCGAACGCACTATCCGATTGCACCACAGAGACAACATAACAGGCTTTTTAATCTGTGAAACGAGCATGACACCTAATCATTTGCAGGTTTTTAATACTGAGCGTAGTAAAAATAAAAACAATCGTCTATGGCAGAAATTGAACTACCAACTGTTCGGTTACGAATGGAACGTGCTACCAGAATGTGCCACAAAGATAATGTGTCAGAATATCAAAGTTGTAAAACGAGCAAGACAAAATATCATTTTCAAATTTCGAATTTGATTTTGTCAAAAATTATAAGGGCTCGTCCCTGGGTGGGCTTGAAACATCAACCATTTGGTTAACAGCCGAGTGCGATAACCGATTGCACCACAGAGACAACATAACAGGCTTTTTAATCTGTGAAACGAAGATGACATTTACTTACTTGCTGATTTTTAGTACTGTGCTTACTAAAATTAAAAACAATCGTCTATGACAGAAATTGAACTACCAACTGTTCGGTTACCAAACGAACAAGGTACAAGAATGTGCCAGAAAGAAAACATGTCAGAATATCTAACCTGTGAAACGAGAAAGACAACAATTCAATTTCAAGTTTTGAATTTGATTGTGTCAAAATTTCCAAGGGCTCGTCCCTGAGTAGGCTTGAACCACCAACCTTTCGGATAACAGCCGTGCGCGACAACCGATTGCACCACAGAGACAGCATAACAGGCTTTTTATTCTGTGAAACGAAGATGACAACTACTTATTTGCTGGTTTTTAATACTGTACTTACTAAAATTAAAAACAATCGTCTATGACAGAAATTGAACTACCAACTGTTCGGTTACCAAAGGAACATGCTACAAGAATGTACCACAAAGAAAACATGTGAGATTATCTAACCTGTGAAACGAGCAAGAAAGAAATTCATTTTCAAGTTTCGAATTTGATTGTGTCAAAAATTACAAGGGCTCGTCCCTGAGTAGGCTTGAACCACCAACCTTTCGGTTAACAGCCGAACGCACTAACCGATTGCGCCACAGAGACAACATAACAGGCTTTTTAATCTGTGAAACGAGCAGGACACCCCATCATTTGCTGGTTTTTAATACTGTGTATATTAAAATTAAAAACAATCGTCTTTGACAGAAGTTGAACTACCAACTGTTCGGTCACCAAATGAAAATGCTACAAGAATGTGCCACAAAGAAAACATGTCAGATTATCTAACCTGTGAAACGCGCAAGAAAGAAATTCATTTTCAAGTTTCGAATTTGATTGTGTCAAAATTTATAACGGCTCGTTTCTGGGTGGGCTTGAACCACCAATCTTTCGGTTAACAGCCAATCGCACTAACCGATTGCACCTCAGAGACAACATAAGAGGCTTTTTAATCCGTGAAACGAGCATGACAACTAATCATTTGCTGGTTATTAAAACTGCGCATATTAAAATTAAAAACAATCGTCTTTGGCAGAAATTGAACTACTAACTGTTTGGTTACCAAACGAACGTGCTGCCAGAATGTGCCAAAAAGAAAACATGTCAAAATATCTAACTTGTGAAACGAGCGGGACAAAAATTCACTTTCAAGTTTCGAATTTGTTTGTGTCAAAATTTATAAGGGCTCATCTCTGGGTGGGCTTGAACCACAAATTTTTCGGTTAACAGCCGAACGCGCTAACCGATTGCACCACAGAAACAACGTAACAGGCTTTTTAATCTGTGAAACGAGCATGACACCAAATCAGTTGCTGGTTATGATTGTTGTGTGTATCAAAATTAAAACCAATCGTCTATGACAGAAATTGAACTACCAACTGTTCGGTTACGAATGGAACGTGCCACCGAAATATGCCATAAAGAAAACATGTCAAAATATCTAACTTGTGAAACGAGCGGGACAAAAATTCACTTTCAAGTTTCGAATTTGTTTGTGTCAAAGTTTACAAAGGCTCGGCCCTGAGTAGGCTTGAACCACGAACCTTTCGGATAACAGCCAAACGCACTAACCGATTGCACCACAGACACAACATAACAGGCTTTTTAATCTGTGAAACACGCATGACACCTAATCATTTGCTGGTTTTTAATACTGAACATAGTAAAAATATAAACAATCGTCTATGGCAGAAATTGAACTAACAACTGTTTGGTGACCAACCGAACGTGCTACCGAAATATGCCATAAAGAAAACATGTCAAAATATCTAACCTGTGAAACGAGCAAGACAACAATTCATTTTCAAGTTTTGAATTTGATTGTGTCAAAAATTATAATGGCTCATCCCAGGGTAGGCTTGAACCACCAACCGCTTGATTAACAGCCGAGTGCGATAACCGATTGCACCACAGAGACAACATATCAGACTTTTTAATCTGTGAAACGAAGATGACAACTACTTATTTGGTGGTTTTTAATACTATGCGTATTAAAATTAAAAACAATCGTCTATGGCAGAAATTGAACTACCAACTGTTCGGTTACGAATGGAACGTGCTACCAGAATGTGCCACAAAATTAATGTGTCAGAATATCAAACCTGTGAAACGAGCAAGACAAAATATCATTTTCAAATTTGGAATTTGATTTTGTCAAAAATTATAAGGGCTCGTCCCTGGGTGGGCTTGACCCACCAACCACTTGGTTAACAGCCGAGCGCGATAACCGATTGCACCGCAGAGACAACATATCAGGTTTTTTAATCTGTGAAACGAGCATGACACCTAATCATTTGCTGGTTTTTAATACTGCGAGTATTAAAATTAAAAACCATCGTCTTTGACAGAAATTGAACTACCAACTGTTCGGTTACCAAACAAACAGGGTACAAGAATGTGCCACAAAGAAAACATGTCAGAATATCTAACCTGTGAAACGAGAATGACAAAAATTCGTTTTCAAGTTTTGAATTTGATTGTGTCAAATTTTCCAAGGGCTCATCCCTGAGTAGGCTTGAACCACCAACCTTTCGGATAACAGCCGTGTGCGACAACCGATTGCACCACAGAGACAACATAACAGGCTTTTTAATCTTTGAAACAAGCATGGCAACTACATATTTGCTGGTTTTGAATACTGTGTCTATTAAAATTAAAAACTATCGTCTTTGACAGAAATTGAACTACCAACTGTTCGGTTACCAAACGAACAGGGTACAAGAATGTGCCATAAAGAAAACATGTCAGAATATCTAACCTGTGAAACGAGCAAGAAAGAAATTCATTTTCAAGTTTCGAATTTGATTGTGTCAAAATTTATAAGGGCTCGTCCCTGGATGGGCTTGAACCACCAACCTTTCGGTTAACAGCCAAACGCGCTAACCGATTGCGCTACAGAGACAACATAAGAGGCTTTTTAATCCGTGAAACGAGCATGACACCTAATCATTTGCTGGTTTTTAATACTGCGCATATTAAAATTAAAAACAATAGTCTTTGGCAGAAATTGAACTACTAACTGTTTGGTTACCAAACGACTGTGCTGCCAGAATGTGCCAAAAAGAAAACATGTCAAAATATCTAACTTGTGAAACGAGCGGGACAAAAATTCACTTTCAAGTTTCGATTTTGATTGTGTCAAAATTTATAAGGGCTCATCCCTGGGTGGGCTTGAACCACAAACCTTTTGGTTAACAGCCGAACGCACTAACCGATTGCACCACAGAGACAACATAACACGCTTTTTAATTTGTGAAACCAGCATGACACCTAATCATTTGCTGGTTATTAATACTGTGCGTATTAAAATTAAAAGCAATCGTCTATGCGAGAAGTTGAACCAACAACTGTTTGGTGACCATTTGAACATGCTACCAGAATGTGCCACAAAGCAAACATGTCAAAATGTGCACCTTGTGAAACGAGAAGAACAAAAATTCATTTTCAAGTTTCGAATTTGATCGTATCGAAATTATAAAAACTCATCTCTGATTGGGATTGAACCACCAACCTTTCGGTTAACAGCCGAATGCGCTAACCGATTGCACCACAGAGACAACATAACAGGCTTTTTAATCTGTGCAACAAGCATGACACCTAATCATTTGCTGGTTTTTAACACTATGCGTATTGAAATTAAAAACAGTCGTCTATGACAGAAATTGAACTACCAACTGTTCGGTTTCCAAAGGAACATGCTACAAAAATGTGCCACAAAGAAAACAAGTCAAAATATCTAACCTGTGAAACGAGCAAGAAACAAATTCATTTTCAAGTTTCAAATTTCATTGTGTCAAAATTTATAAGGGTTTGTCCCTGGGTGGGCTTGAACCAACAACCTTTCGGCTAACAGCCGAACGCGCTAACCGATTGCACCACAGAGACAACATAACAGGCTTTTTAATCTGTGAAACGCGCATGACACCTAATCATTTGCTGGTTTTTAATACTGAGCGTAGTAAAAATAAAAACAATCGTCTATGGCAAAAATTGAACTAACAGCTGTTCGGGTTCGAATGGAACGTGCCATCAGAATGTGCCACAAAGATAATGTGTCAGAATATCAAACTTGTAAAACGAGCAAGACAAAATATCATTTTCAAATTTCGAAATTGATATTGTCAAAAATTATAACGGCTCGTCCCTGGGTGGGCTTGAACCATCAACCATTTGGTTAACAGCCGAGTGCGATAACCGATTGCACCACAGAGACAACATATCAGACTTTTTAATCTGTGAAACGAAGATGACAACTACTTATTTGGTGGTTTTTAATACTATGCGTATTAAAATTAAAAACAATCGTCTATGGCAGAAATTGAACTACCAACTGTTCGGTTACGAATGGAACGTGCTACCAGAATGTGCCACAAAATTAATGTGTCAGAATATCAAACCTGTGAAACGAGCAAGACAAAATATCATTTTCAAATTTGGAATTTGATTTTGTCAAAAATTATAAGGGCTCGTCCCTGGGTGGGCTTGACCCACCAACCACTTGGTTAACAGCCGAGCGCGATAACCGATTGCACCGCAGAGACAACATATCAGGCTTTTTAATCTGTGAAACGAAGATGACAACTACTTACTTGTTGGTTTTTAATACCGTGCTTACTAAAATTAAAAACAATCTTCTATGACAGAAATTGAACTACCAACTGTTCGGTTACCAAACAAACAGGGTACAAGAATGTGCCACAAAGAAAACATGTCAGAATATCTAACCTGTGAAACGAGAATGACAAAAATTCATTTTCAAGTTTTGAATTTGATTGTGTCAATATTTCCAAGGGCTCGTCCCTGAATAGGCTTGAACCACCAACCTTTCGGATAACAGCCAAAGGCACTAACCGATTGCACCACCGAGACAACATAACAGGCCTTTTAATATGTGAAACGAGCATGACAACTAATCATTTGCTGGTTATGAATACTGCGCGTATTAAAAATAAAAACAATCGTTTATGACAGAAATTGAACTAACAACTTTTCGGTTACCAAAGGAACATGCTACAATAATGTGCCACAAAGAAAACATGTCAGATTATCTAACCTGTGAAACGAGCAAGAAAGAAATTCATTTTCAAGTTTCGAATTTGATTGTGTCAAAATTTACAAGGGCTCGTCCCTGAGTAGGCTTGAACCACCAACCTTACGGATAACAGCCGTGTGCGACAACCGATTGCACCACAGAGACAACATAACAGGCTTTTTAATCTGTGAAACGAAGATGACAACTACTTATTTGCTGGTTTTTAATACTGTGCTTACTATAATTAAAAACAATCTTCTATGACAGAAGTTGAACTACCAACTGTTCGGTTACCAAAGGAACATGCTACAAGAATGTGCCACAAAGAAAACATGTCAGAATATCTAACCTGTGAAACCAGCAAAAAAGAAATTCGTTTTCAAGTTTCGAATTTGATTGTGTCAACAATTATAAGGGCTCGTCCCTGGGTGGGCTTGACCCACCAACCACTTGGTTAACAGCCGAGTGCGATAACCGATTGCACCACAGAGACAACATATCAGGCTTTTTAATCTGTGAAACGAAGATGACACCTAATCATTTGCTGGTTTTTAATACTGCGCTTACTAAAATTAAAAACAATCGCTAATGACAGAAATTGAACTACCAACTTTTCGGTTATGAAACGAACATGCTACAAGAATGTGCCACAAAAAAAACATGTCAGAATATCTAACCTGTGAAACCAGCAAAAAAGAAATTCATTTTCAAGTTTCGAATTTGATTGTGTCAAAATTTATAAGGGCTCATCCTTGGGTGGGCTTGAACCACCAACCTTTCGGTTAACAGCCGAACGCGCTAACCGATTGCACCACGGAAATAACATAACAGGCTTTTTAATCTGTGAAACCTGCATGACACCTAATCATTTGCTGGTTTTTAATACTATGCGTATTAAAATTAAAAACAATCAACTATGACAGAAATTGAACTACCAACTGTTCGGTTACCAAAGGAACATGCTACAAGAAGGTGCCACAAAGAAAACATGTCAGAATATCCAACTTGTTAAACGAGCAAGACAAAAATTCATTTTAAGTTTCGAATTTGATTGTGTCAGAATTTACAAGGGCTCGGCCCTGAGTAGGCTTGAACCACGAACCTTTCGGATAACAGCCGAACGCACTAACCGATTGCACCACAGAGACAACATCACACGCTTTTTAATTTGTGAAACCAGCATCACACCTAATCATTTGCTGGTTATTAATACTGTGCGTATTAAAATTAAAAGCAATCGTCTATGCGAGAAATTGAACCAACAACTGTTTGGTGACCATCCGAACATGCTACCAGAATGTGCCACAAAGCAAACATGTCAAAATATCTAACTTGAGAAGCGAGAAAAACAAAAATTCATTTTCAAGTTTCGAATTTGATTGTGTCAAAATTTATAAGGGTTGGTCCCTGGGTGGGCTTGAACCACCAACCTTTCGGTTAACAGCCGATCGTGCTAACCGATTGCACCACAGAGACAACATAACAGGCTTTTTAATCTGTGAAACGAGCATGACAACTACTTATTTGCTGGTTTTGAATACTGTGTCTATTAAAATTAAAACCCATCGTCTATGACAGAAATTGAACTAACAACTGTTCGGTTACGAATGGAACGTGCTACCAGAATGTGTCACAAAGATAATGTGTCAGAATATCAAACCTGTGAAACCAGCAAAACAAAATCTCATTTTCAAATTTCGAATGGGATTGTATTGAAATTATGAAAGCTCATCTCTGAGTGGGGTTGAACCACCAACCTTTCGGTTAACAGGTGAACGTGCTAACCGATTGCACCCCAGAAACAACATAACAGGCTTTTTAATCTGTGCAACGAGCATGACACCTGATCATTTGCCGGTTTTTAATACTATGTGTATTAAAAATAAAAACAATCGTTTATGGCAGAAATTGAACTACCAACTGTTCGGTTACGAATGGAACGTGCTACCAGAATGTGCCACAAAAATAATGTGTCAGAATATCAAACCTGTGAAACGAGCAAGACAAAATATCATTTTTCAAATTTCGAATTTGATTTTGTCAAAAATTATAAGGGCTCGTCCCTGGGTGGGCTTTACCCACCAACCACTTGGTTAACAGCCGAGTGCGATAACCGATTGCACCACAGAGACAACATATCAGGTTTTTTAATCTGTGAAACGAGCATGACACCTAATCATTTGCTGGTTTTTAATACTGCGAGTATTAAAATTAAAAACCATCGTCTTTGACAGAAATTGAACTACCAACTGTTCGGTTACCAAACAAACAGGGTACAAGAATGTGCCACAAAGAAAACATGTCAGAATATCTAACCTGTGAAACGAGAATGACAAAAATTCGTTTTCAAGTTTTGAATTTGATTGTGTCAAATTTTCCAAGGGCTCATCCCTGAGTAGGCTTGAACCACCAACCTTTCGGATAACAGCCGTGTGCGACAACCGATTGCACCACAGAGACAACATAACAGGCTTTTTAATCTTTGAAACAAGCATGACAACTACATATTTGCTGGTTTTGAATACTGTGTCTATTAAAATTAAAAACTATCGTCTTTGACAGAAATTGAACTACCAACTGTTCGGTTACCAAACGAACAGGGTACAAGAATGTGCCATAAAGAAAACATGTCAGAATATCTAACCTGTGAAACGAGCAAGAAAGAAATTCATTTTCAAGTTTCGAATTTGATTGTGTCAAAATTTATAAGGGCTCGTCCCTGGATGGGCTTGAACCACCAACCTTTCGGTTAACAGCCAAACGCGCTAACCGATTGCGCTACAGAGACAACATAAGAGGCTTTTTAATCCGTGAAACGAGCATGACACCTAATCATTTGCTGGTTTTTAATACTGCGCATATTAAAATTAAAAAAAATAGTCTTTGGCAGAAATTGAACTACTAACTGTTTGGTTACCAAACGACTGTGCTGCCAGAATGTGCCAAAAAGAAAACATGTCAAAATATCTAACTTGTGAAACGAGCGGGACAAAAATTCGCTTTCAAGTTTCGATTTTGATTGTGTCAAAATTTATAAGGGCTCATCCCTGGGTGGGCTTGAACCACAAACCTTTTGGTTAACAGCCGAACGCACTAACCGATTGCACCACAGAGACAACATAACACGCTTTTTAATTTGTGAAACCAGCATGACACCTAATCATTTGCTGGTTATTAATACTGTGCGTATTAAAATTAAAAGCAATCGTCTATGCGAGAAGTTGAACCAACAACTGTTTGGTGACCAGTTGAACATGCTACCAGAATGTGCCACAAAGCAAACATGTCAAAATGTGCACCTTGTGAAACGAGAAGAACAAAAATTCATTTTCAAGTTTCGAATTTGATCGTATCGAAATTATAAAAACTCATCTCTGATTGGGATTGAACCACCAACCTTTCGGTTAACAGCCGAATGCGCTAACCGATTGCACCACAGAGACAACATAACAGGCTTTTTAATCTGTGCAACAAGCATGACACCTAATCATTTGCTGGTTTTTAACACTATGCGTATTGAAATTAAAAACAGTCGTCTATGACAGAAATTGAACTACCAACTGTTCGGTTTCCAAAGGAACATGCTACAAAAATGTGCCACAAAGAAAACAAGTCAAAATATCTAACCTGTGAAACGAGCAAGAAACAAATTCATTTTCAAGTTTCAAATTTCATTGTGTCAAAATTTATAAGGGTTTGTCCCTGGGTGGGCTTGAACCAACAACCTTTCGGCTAACAGCCGAACGCGCTAACCGATTGCACCACAGATACAACATAACAGGGTTTTTAATCTTTGAAACGAGCATGACAACAACTTATTAGCTGGTTTTTAATACTATGCATAATAAAATTAAAAACAATCGTCTATGACAGAATTTGAACTACCAACTGTTCGGTTACCAAAGGAACATGCTACAAGAATGCGCCACAAAGAAAACATGCAAGAGTATCTAACCTGTGAAACGAGCAAGAAAGAAATTCATTTTCAAGTTTCGAATTTGATTGTGTCAAAAATTATAACGGCTCGTCCCTGGGTGGGCTTGAACCACTAACCTTTTGGTTAACAGCCGAATTCGCTTACCGATTGCACCACAGAGACAACATAACAGGCTTTTTAACCTTTGAAACGAGCCTGATACCTAATCATTTGCTGGTTTTTATTACTATGCGTATTAAAATTAAAAACAGTCGTCTATGACAGAATATGAACTACCAACTGTTCGCTTACCAAAGGAACATGCTACAAGAATGTGCCACAAAGAAAACATGTCAGATTATCTAACCTGTGAAACGAGCAAGAAAAAAGTTTATTTTCAAGTTTCGAATTTGATTGTGTCAAAATTTATAAGGGCTCATCCCTGGGTGGGCTTGAACCACCAACCTTTCGGTTAACAGCCGAACGCACTAACCGATTGCACCACAGAGACAACATAACAGGCTTTTTAACCTTTGAAACGAGCCTGATACCTAATCATTTGCTGGTTTTTATTACTATGCGTATTAAAATTAAAAACAGTCGTCTATGACAGAATATGAACTACCAACTGTTTGGTTACCAAACAAACGTGCTGCCAGAATGTGCTACAAAAAAACATGTCAAAATATCTAACCTGTGAAACGAGCAGGACAAAAATTCACTTTCAAGTTTCGAATTTGATTGTGTCAAAATTTATAAGGGCTCGTCCCTGGGTGGGCTTGAACCACCAACCTTTTGGTTAACAGCCGAACGCACTAACCGATTCACCACAGAGACAACATAACAGGCTTTTTTAATTTGTGAAACCAGCATGACGCATAATCATTTGCTGGTTTTTAATACTGTGCGTATTAAAATTAAAAACAATCGTCTATGAGAGAAATTGAACCAACAATTGTTTTGTGACCAACCAAACGTGCTACCAGAATGTGCAACAAAGATCATGTGTCAAATAAGATAATCTATAAAACAAATGTCACAACATTTTACTTTCGAATTTTAATGCTGATTGTGTCAAAATGATAAAAGCTCGTCCTTTGCAGGGCTTGAACCACCAACTTTTCGGTTAACAGCCAAACGAGTTAACCGATTACGCAACAGAGACCACATGTCGGTCTATTCAATCTGTGAAACGAGCGTGACAACCAAGTTTTTGCTGGTTGTTAATACTGTGCGCATTAAAAATAAAAACAATCGTCTATGGCAGAAATTGAACTAACAACTGTTCGGTTACGAATTATACGTGCTACCAGAATGGGCCACAAAGATAACATATCAGAATATCCCATCTGTGAAGCGAGCGTGACAAAATATTGTTTTCAAGAGTTTTAATACTGATTGTATCAAAACTATAAAGGCTTGTCGCTCGGACGGCTTGAACCGCAAACCTTTCGGTTAACAGCTAAACGAGTTAACTTATTACACCACAGAGACCATATGTCGAACTATTCAATCTGTGAAACGAGCGTGACAACAAGTTATATGCTGATTTTTAATAGTGTGTGTTTAAAAAGTAAAAACAATCGTCTATGGTAGAAATTGAACTAACAACTGTTCGGTTACGAATGGAACGTGCCACAAAGGAAACGTGTCAAATTATCTAATTTGTGAAGCGAGCATGACAACAGCTGGTTTTCAAGAGTTTTAAGACAGATGGTATTAAATTTATTGAGGCTCGTCCTTGGGTGGTCTTGAACAACCATCCTTTCGGTTACCAGCCAAACGCGATAACCAATTGCACCACAGAGACAACATATCAGGCTTTTTAAGCTGTGAAACGAGCATGACACATAATCATTTGCTGGTTTTTAATACTATGCGTATTAAAATTAAAAACAATCGTCTATGACAGAAATTGAACTACAAACTGTTCGGTTACCAAACGAACACGCTACTAGAATGTGCCACAAAGAAAACATGTCAGAAAATCTAACCTGTGAAACAAGCAAGACAAAAATTTTATTTCAAGTTTTGACTCTGATTGTGTCAAAAACTATAAGGGCTCATCCCTGGGTGGGCTTGAACCACCAAACTTTCGGTTAACAGCCGAACGCGCTAACCAATTGCACTACAGAGACAACATAACAGGCTTTTTAATCTGTGAAACGAGCATGACACCTAATCATTTGCTGGTTTTTAATACTGTGTGTATTAAAATTGAAAACCATTGTCTGTGGCAAAAATTGAACTAAAAACTATTCGGTTACAAATGGAACGTGCTACCAAAATGTGCCAAAAAGATAACATGTCAGAATATCTAACCTGTCAAGCGAGCATTACAAAATATTGTTTTCAAGCGTTTTAATGCCGATTGTATCAAAATTATAAAGGCTCGTCCCTGGGTGGAATTGAACCACCAACCTTTCATTAACAGCCAAACGCGCTAACCGATTGCACCGCAATGACAACATATCAGGCTATTTAATATGTGAAACGAGCGTGACAACAAAATATTTGCTGATTTTAAATATTGTGTGTTTAAAAAGTAAAAACAATCGTCTTTGGCAGAAATTGAACTACCAACTGTACGGTTACCAAACGAACATGCTACCAGAATGCGCGACAAAGAAAACATGTCAGAATATCTAACTTGTGAAACGAGCAAGACAAAAATTCTATTTCACGTTTCAAATTTGATTTTGTCAAAATTTGTAAGGGCTCGCCCCTGGGTTGGTTTGAACCACCAACCTTTCGGTTAGCAGCGGAAAGCGCTAACCGATTGCGCCACAGAGACAACATAACAGGCCTTTTAATCTGTGAAACGAGCATGACACCTAATCATTTGCTGGTTTTTAATACTGTGTGTATTAAAATTAAAACAATCGTCTATGAGAGAAGTTTACCCACCAACTATTTGGTGACCAACCGAACATGCTATCAAAATGTGCCTCAAAGAAAACATGTGGGAATATCTAACCTGTGAAGCAAGCTAGAAAAAAATAATGCACCACAGAGACAACATATCAGGCTTTTTAAAAAGTGAAACGTGCATGACAACTACCTTTTTACTGGTTTTCAATACTGTGCGTATTAAATTTAAAACTAATCCTTTAGAAGAGAAATTGAAGTATCAACTGTTTGGCTACCAACTAAACGTGCTACAGGAATGTGCCACAAAGACAACAAGCCAGAATATCTAACCTGTGAAATGAGCATGACAAAAATTTTTTTTCACGTTTTAATACTGATTGTGTCAAAATATTAAAAGCTTGTCCCTGGGTGGGACTGAACCACCAACATTTCGGTTAACAGCCGAACACGCTAACCGATTGCTCCAGAAAAACAACATATCAGACTACTTAGTCTGTGAAACGAGCATGAGAACAAATCATTTGCTGGCTTTTACTAATGTGTGTATTAAAATAAAAAACAATCATCTATGAGAGAATTTTAACTACCAGCTGTTTGGTTACCAACCAGACGTGCTACAGGAATGTGCCACAAAGAAAACATGTCAGAATATCTAACCCGTGAAACCAACATGATAACAATTTATTTTCGAGAGTTTTATGACTTATCGTATGTAAATTACAAACGATCGTCCCTGGGTAACCTTGAAACACCAACCTTTCATTAACAGCCGGACGCGCTAACCGATTGCACCGCAGAGACAACATATCAGATTATTTAATCTGTGAAACGAGTGTTACAACAAACTATTTGCTGGTTTTTAATAATTTGTGTTTAAAAAGTAAAAACAATCGTCTATCGCAGAAATTGAACTACCAACTGTTCGGTTACCAATTGAACGTGCTACCAGAATGTGCCACAAAGATAACATGTCATGTAATCTAATATGTAAAGCGAGCATGACAACCAATCATTTCTTGGTTTTTGATACTGTGTGTATTAAAATTAAAAACAATCGTCTATGAGAGAAATTGAACCACCAAAAATGCTACCAGAATGTGTCACAAAGATAACATGTCAGGTAAGATAATCTATAAAAACAAATTTGACAACATTTTATGTTCGAGTTTTAATACTGATTGTGTCAAAATGATAAAGGCTCATCCCTGGGAGGGCTTGAACCAACAACCTTTTGGTTAACAGCCAAACGAGTTAACCGATTGCACCACAGAGACAACATATCAGACTTTTTTATCTGTGAAACGAGTGTGACAATAAATCGTTTGCTGGTTTTAAATAATGTGTGTATAAAAAGTAAAAACAATCATCTATGGCAGAAATTGAACTAACAACTGTTTGGTTACTAATGGAACCTGCTACCAGAATGTGCCACAAAGATAACATGTCAGACCATCTAATCTGTGAAGCAAGCATGACAACAATTGGTTTTCAAGTGTTTTAATACAGATTTTACCAAAATTATAAAGGCTCGTCCTTGAGTGGGCTTGAACCACTAACCATTTGGTTAACAGCTGCTTGTTAACGTTTGCACCACTGAGACAACTTATCAGACTATTTAGTCTGTGAACTGATCGTGACAACAAATCCCGGCTTGTCCAAATTCTCACGGACACGGTGGAACGGCTCCAGGAGCAGGTTCGCACTCCAACCGAGAGGAGGAGCCTGCCAGCTACCCTTTACTGGGGATGTGAGCAACCGGGGCACACACGAAAGAATTGCTCTCACTACACTAAACCGCCTTCGAGAAACAAGAATGACCACAGCCGTAGCTCCAACTACTGGCTATACCAAGGCCAAACAACTCCGTAACACAATAGGACCACACAGGATTTAGTGACAGCCGCCGATTGGTCTCAACCAGTAAGGACTAGGCCAGAGAAAATTCATGCACAGGAAAGGACTGTGGAGACACAAAACCACTACCAGTCTTTGATAAAGAGGCCAATCTGAACATTGCCACTGTCCCAAATACCGCCTATGCCCTTCCGTGCGAATGGCAGGGGTGTAGCTCGAATTGAAAGATGGTGACCTCCAAATCCCCTCCACCCCAAACAGCGAGAACCACCCTCTACTAGACCAGATGGTTGAAAGCCTGCTTTGAAGGCGGCAAGACCGACCTCTTTTCAGCCTTGAGGATGGCAATCACTGGAGCCATGGGTCTACCCCGGTCGTAGGACAGCCCGATGGACCGATCCCGCTACACCGCAGAAAAGAAGGTTCCCAGAACTCCCGGAATATGTCTTGAAAGGCACCTCTAGGGCGCAAGCTTTCAGCTGACGTCACTCCACCAGCTATTTCTTCCCTGGAAGACTGGTTGGGTGGCCCATCCAGTTTCTTTTAGACACATGATGCACCACAAACCTGATCAATAAGCAGGTCTTTGACCGAATACCAGGAGCCGTACAGGACCAACTCGAGGAGAGTGACAGCCATGTACTATTGGCTGATAGAACATGACTCCCCTTCTACGGGATAATCCGTCTGGCCATCTGCCTGAGGGATGTAAAGACAGAGGAAGTATTTTTGGTTAGCCGTCTGAGCGAGGATGCCATACTCGGAATGCCATTTTTTATGGCCCATCAGTGCTCTCTCGAAGTTGAGCAGCCAGTGGTCCGAGTGGATGGCAGACTGCTAGCCTACACAGATTGACATAAGTGGCTGCTACAGAGCAAGGTACAGGTGATAAGGGGGTAGTGGTTCTTGCCTGGACAGAGATGACAATACATCGTTGCATCACCACGCAAAATTGCTGCTCCATACAACTGATCGAAGGATTTCCTGACGGACCTCCGATAGCAAGTAGCTTGAATCAGCCGGGATCCAAGGCACTATTCATCACCCACTGCATGAATGCTACAGAGCGGTCATTGACTTTCTGGTCCGGAGCCATGATCGGTACTTACACGGGAGTAGAAACCCCCAGGTCGAAGAGGACGATCCCTTACTGTGTGATGCTGGTACGACTTCAATCAATGGAGTGCCGGCTCACCTTGAGAGATTGTTCCAGGCAGCCTGGCCAAACTGTGAGGGGACAGATCAAACGGCGAGGTTGGCTTCCTTGCTGAGTCGATATGCCACCGTGTTCAGTACGGTGAAGACGAAGTAGAAAGGACCACCGAGGTGGAACATTCTACTCTACTTAAGGAGGGCACCTGGCCAATCTGCTAACCCTCCCACAGACTCAGACCGGAGAAGGAGTCCGAGGCCAAAAGGCAGGTCTAGGATCTGCTCAAGCGGAGCTTATCGAGCAAGCCGGAGAAGCTTGAAGCTCCCCTGTGGCGTTGGTTCAGAAAAAGGACGGGAAATGGTGCTTCTGCATCGACTACCTGCGCCTAAATGCCTTCATCGAGCAGGACGACTACTCTCTACCCAGGATCAACAACAGCCTGGATGTCCTGTTTAGCAGCCGCTATTTCAGCACGCTCGACCTGGTGAGCGTGTACTGGCAGGTACCCCTAGATGCAGAAGTGCAGGAGAATTTGTCCTTCTCGACACTGTCTGAACTGTGGAAATGGAAAGTGTTGCCTTTCAGACTGACGTCCGCCCCCACCTCCTTCCAAAGAATCATGGAACGTGTGCTACACTGCTTCTGCTAGAGAACGCTGCTACTATATTTAGATGATATTATAGTCATCGCCCCAAACTTTGATACGCATCTGCATTGGCTGGACGAAGTCTTCCACGGACTCCACAAAGCTGGACTGAAGTTAAAGCCATCCAAGTGCAAACTATTGCAATCCCAGGTCTGCTACCTGGGCCAAATAGTAAGCCAGAACTGCATCTCTACAGAACCCGACAAAGTGAAAGCAGTCACGGAATGGTCGCACCCGCTCGGAGTGAAAGAACTCCAAGGAATCCTCAGGATGGTCGACTACTACCGACAATATATCCCGGAGTATGCCACTATAGCGCATCCTTTTCACTGACTGATTGCAAAAGGAGACCTCTGGAGATAGATGGAAGGGGAACAGATCGCCATCAACGCACTGAAGGATAGTATCAGCACCGCCCTGATCTTGGGCTTGCCGGATCCCCAAAGGCAGTACATCCTGGACACAGACGCCAGCGGATGTGGAGTGTGGGCCGTGCTGTTCCAAGTACAGGAGGGCTGCGAGAGAGTCATTGCCTACTACCGCAAGACCCTCACTTCTTTGGAACACAATTACTGGGTCACTCAACGGGAGCTGCTTGTGGTGGTAAATGCAGTGAAGCACTTTCGGCCGTATTTGTATGGCCAGGGGTTCCCTTTATGGACGGACCACGCGTCACTCCGGTGGCTACGCAGGAGGAGGGAACCCTCGAACCAGGTAGCCCGGTGGCTAAAGATCCTGGCTGAGTTCCGCTACGTCCTGGAGCATTGGTCAGGGACTCGCCATGGGAACGCAGATGGGTTGAGCAGGCAAACCTGCAAAGACTGCCGGCAATGCGTGAGCATTGAGCAGAGGGATGGGGGCCCCTCACGGAAGGAGTTGGCAAGTGAACAAGGGACGTTAGCCGCGTGGGTACCGACCAGTTGCCTGCATGGGACTCCGGCTTTCGACAGGGCGATATCGACTCTCGGCAACATCACATACCCCGGATGGCTAGCCAGCAACTCGCATGGGACTCCCACTCCAACAGTGACGGGATTGAACTTGGGTGCCGGAGGTTCCTCCGAGGGGCTACCAGCCACACCAGGAATAACAGGACCAAAAGACAAGCTGGCAAAGACACAGGCCACCGGACAAGGCTCTGTGGCCATCATGTATCGTGCCCTTGCCACAGGGGAAGAAGTGCCAGCGGAACACCTGGAAGTCGAGAGCAGAGAGCTGGATGTCCTGCATCATATGCGGGGTTCTCTACGCATACGACAAGACGGCGTGCTGAAAGCACGCATTGCCTCGCAGGGCCACGCCAGATAGTGCGCCTTCTCCCCTCTTGCCATACGAGAGACCATAGTGTGGCAAATGCACACCCTGGCTACTCTGGGGTGAGAAGAACGATAAGCCACCTCCAGCTGACTTGGTACTGGCTCGGACTGATGGCCACAGTCAGACGGCTCATCAAGAGTTTTAAGGTGTGCCAGGCTGCAAAACATGGAGGGACAAAACCGACCGGAGGAAAAAGAAGGCTCTATGCCAAACGAACCTGGCAAAAAGTAGCCATAGACCTGATGAGGCTATTTCCGGTCACGCCTAGGGGGAACAAGTGGGTGCTGGTCCTCACCGACCACCTCACCAGATGGCAGAACGCACTGGCACTACTTGACGCCGCCGCCCCGGTGGCCGCAAACGCACTGGATGAGCGGGTCTTCTGCTACCTGGGGTTTCCCAAGCAGATTCACATGAACCAGGGGGTGCAGTTTGAGAGCCAAGTGATAGCCAAACTGTGCAAACTCTGGAACATGGGAAAAACCCATACCACTCCTTATCACCCACCGGCCAACGGAATCGTTGAATGGAACAATCGGGGACTCGAAGACTTTTTGAGGACACTACTTCTGGCTCTGGGACAGGACGGGTAGGACATGCTGCTTCCCCAGCTGATGAGGGCATACCGAACCCCTCCACTCCACAACTGGAGAGACAGCCAACATGTTGATGTTGGGATGGGAGCTGAGGTTGCCGGACCAGCTGGAAAGCCACCCACCACCGACCGAGTTCTTTCCTGCCCACGAGCACGCCCTTAAGGTGCAGCAGAGGCTGCAGACAGTGCATGAGGCGCTACGACAAAGTCAGATGGAGGTGAGACAGGAAGACCGGGAGGAGCCACTGCTGTATTCCCCAGGTGACTGGTTATGGCTCACGAATAAATGCCGGAGATGGGGACAAAATTTCAAGCTACAGGCAAAGTTTGTGGGACCATACCAGGTCTTAGAGACCTGGGAGAATCACACATATCTGGTGGAATGACAGAGCTAGTTTTCCATTCAGAACGAAGGAAGGCTGAAACCTTATCATGCTTGCCCAGAAAGGTTGGGGCAGGCCCCGGCCACCCTGGAGCCAAGGAGAGGTTCTAACATGAAAGGAGCTCAACCCAGCAGGCCGAAGAGGAGGCAGGAGGAAGTCAGAATAGACCCTGTACCCATAATGCCACACCCCAGCTGGGAAAGGTTGCTGCTAGAGGCTGCAGAAAAACGAGGGCAGGAGATAACTGCGGTAGAAAATCCGCCCGGACCGAAGAAAGGAGAAAGCCAAAGATGCCCTCCAAGTCCCAAGGAAATCAATCCGGCCACACGGAAAAGATTTCTGGGAGAACTTGAAGCAAACTCGGTGGAAACCAAAAAGACCACAACACCAGATCCTATCAACCCCACAATCCAATCAACTCTGGTCCAGCACAATTCGAGGCTGGCCCAGACCACCAGGAAGTCGGAATGGTACGGAGATTGGGTATGCTACTCCATGGAATTGTCGGAAAATGGTCCAAAGGTCGAACAGGAAGGCAGTAAAACAGTCCTCACAGATGCGATCAAAGCTTTTCTCTTAAAACACTCATTTTATCCAGACGACGTTAGAGCACTTGAGGAGATGGACAGCAAAGGTAACACCTTGCTACAGGATTTATTGAGTTCGGTCACAACTAGCTTGAAAGAAGCTGAGGAAGCAATTGGTGAACTGGAGCTGGTAGGTGTGGCAGCACCCAAGAGAGATCAGGAGTGGGAAAAGGCGACTGCTGAGGCCAGCATGAGCTGCCCTGGAGAAGCTGTCTCTGAAGCAGATGACGAGGACTTAGACAGAACCCTGACAGGAGAGGTCTGCTGAGAGGCTACCATAAGCTCTCTCCCAAGGTCTAGATTGGAGACCGTGGTCACCA
Source organism: Watersipora subatra (assembly GCF_963576615.1). Classification (NCBI taxonomy): domain Eukaryota; kingdom Metazoa; phylum Bryozoa; class Gymnolaemata; order Cheilostomatida; family Watersiporidae; genus Watersipora; species Watersipora subatra. The sequence continues at coordinate 26,628,725 of NC_088715.1, forward strand.
ATGGGGGGAAAGTGTTGTGGAATGTGATCCATTGAGAGCTGAGCCTAGGGCTGAGCTAAGCTGAGCCGGGCTGTTCTCAGTCAGGCAGAATGAGGAGGTCAGAGTTTAGCCAAGTCAAGCCAAAGCCAAGCCAAATCCAAGCCAAGCCAGAGCCGTGCCGAGTCAAGACCGAGATGAACTGAGCCGAGCTGTGCCAGGTCTAGCCAAGTAGAACGGAGGCGAAGCTTACTAGCTATATAAGCTCGAACATTTGTGTAGAAGAGCAGAGCTGTTCTGGGCCTGTTTATTGCCTGTTCCTTGATCATTGTTGTACAACTTATGAACTAAGCAGAAAAGTATGTATAACCTCATGCACTGAGTCTTGTACTAGTGGAGGAAAAGTGAAAGTGGCAAAAAACCTTTACAATATGCTCTCACACCACTATTTGTTACCGCATATCAATATATGGACTGTGAGCCGCTATCTTATCAATGGATTACTCTGCCTATTTATGCTTTTTCTACCACCTGTCCCTACATGCTCTCGTGTCCCTATTCTGTGTCTATTTGTTCACATGTCTCCACCTGTCTTTACATATTAATTACTGGAGTCTGCGCAACTAGCTATAGTGAGCCAGTTAGTCAACCTATACTGGTATATGCTCTCTTATCACCACCTGTCTCTACATGCCCTCATATCACTACTTTATCATATTGTGTTCTGGTGTTACTACCTGTCATTACATGTCAATTAATCAAGCCTCAATATCTAACTGGTTAGTGAGCTAAAAAATATAAATTTGGTCTTTCTCAAAAATTAGGGACCAGTAAAATGTTTCTACAGTGTACCATCTATTTTACTTCAAACTCTCACGGTGTCCCTATTCTATAGCAACTGTAACACAGCTATGTATTTAATCAAACCATTTTGATCTCCTTAGCAGAAACAAAATAGATTATGATTGAAAAATAGTAGATTAATCTAGGACTTCATTTTAATCAGCGGGTTCATTAATTACCCATTCCCAATAACAGTAAATTATAAATAATAAATTTATATGATGATCAGCAGTGCTAAGTGTACACAAATATTTTCAACATGTACCCGTAAACAACGTTGTATTGCTACAAAATTGATCCTTTTGAATGACTAATAAAAATTGTAAATATGGCATAATCACCAACAAATTTCAAAGTAAAAAGAGTAGAATTGAACTAATACAAAAAGCAGTAGCTTTTCAGTATTTGTGTTTTGTTTTACACTGCAAATTACTTTGAGAGTGTTTTATATTAATATTATACATGTATGTCAGTGTATAATGATATTATATATTACTAGTCCATTATATTATTATTATAAATTATGAGTGTTTTATATTATTAAATAATGTTAGTGTACCATAACAATATGATATATATATAAAACTTGATTGGCAATAATTTCATTTGAAAAATGAAATCTTTTTTCATTAGGCCATACAACCGTTATACTTTATATATTAAATATTCTTAGTGTATTTTATTAATATCATATATTATTACAGTATTATTTTAATGCTATATAATACTGGTGTAATGTTGCAATATTATATACTATTAGGGTAATATTTTAATAATCTATATGATAAATGTACTATATTAATGTTGTATGTGTACTATTAGTGTAATATATTAAGTTGATATATTATTTGTGTAGTATATTACTCTTACATATCCGCCTATTATATTACTATAAAATATTGTTAGCAAATTGTAATAATATTATATAATATTAAAGTATTACAATTACATTATTTATAAATGTGGTATAATAATATTATAGATTATCAGTATATTATATTAATATTATATAATATTTTTCTATTATATTGGTGTTATATAGTATTTGTTTAACATATTGTTATGATTTTAGATTTTCTATTTTCTAACCACGACTGATGCACTGGTTGGGTATACTATGTGTTTTAAGCCATATCTCCTACTCTCTTGGAGACTGCAGTTGTGATGCCTCTACATGCTACGGATCTGGTGGCATTGCTCTCATGGGGCCTGAAGAGAAAGAAGTTATCTGCTCATTATATTCAGTCAAAAATATGAACTTCAAATTTTGTGCTTGTTATTCATTTCATAACATAAATGATAGCACTCTGTGTCAATGTGGGCAGCGTCAGAAGGGTTGTTCACAAAACTGCTATGTTTCCACTGAGTGTACTGTTTGTACATGTATGCGACCAGTAGGTGACTGCGGTTGGTACTCTAAATGCTGGAATAATCTGTACACGTACTGCTCTAGCTCAGAAAACCTTGCGCTAAACTTTGAAGAGACTTACTACAAGGTGTATGACGGAAATTTACATCTCTTTTCCAACGAAGGTCGGCATTGGGTCGGTTCGATGCGACTCTGTTTACAGAAGGCGCTCATCAATACATTAGATCACAGGCCATCATGCCTAGACATGAAGTGTATAGCATCACAGAGCCACCAAAAATGTTACGCTGATTCTGGAACTGAGCATTCAGTTTGCAAACTTTCTTGTTTGGATCTTCTGATCATATTGAACACACTCCAAAGATCAATAGTGAACAAATCCGCTGTTATGGCTAACCAAGCCTGGAAAGTTGCTAAAACATGCGCGCAGAGATTTGATGAATGCCTTCAAAGAGAAACTTTTACTCTTACTCGTGTTATCATCCAGATGTCACAGCAAGGAAAAAGGTCAACAGGCTGTAATGTCAGCTGCCTGTCTGTTAGACTAGTAAAATCATATTTAGATCAGCTACAGCTACCTGCAACCCAATCTATTGATTGGTTGGCTTTCTCTATGCAATCAGCGGATGACCTTACAATTGACATTGTACTCAGTGACAGGTCTTTACCTTCAGCTGCTGGCATTGATTTACTTGCTGTCAACGAGGAGCTCGTTCTCATCATTGCAGATCAGAGCCGAAAAACCATACAAGGAGCGATTTTTGACATAAAGCAAGTTTTTATTTGTATGAATATCATTTGTACAGAAGCAAAGATTACTCGTGATTCTTTTAAATCAGCTGCTCACACTTTTAAATTCGAATTTATTTCATCATTTGCTGTGGTTGCAGCAGCTTTTAAGTATTTCTCATTATATTAAATATCTCTTACAAACTAGATGCTCCACTCATAGAACTTATAAAACCTCTAAGCGTGTGATCTTTAATTATGTAGGATTTTACCGCATATCTTTTGATTGACTTCTAAAACGTCTATTTTTTTACTGGCAATTATAGCAAATGTTTTTTTCATTTCTTTTATACTATTTTTGTTTTGCTACTTTTTGCTCATTTTTTTGATATTAATCCATGTTAAAATTGGCAAAAACAACTACATGTATTTTTTGAATGCTTTTGATGAACTAAAAGGCTGATACTACATGAAGCCATTGGATTTTTTTACAATCTTATTTGAGCAATTTTTCACCAAATTGACTTCATATCTCATGCATATGTGTTGCAATTTTAGACACATGTTGTCATAACTAAAAGGTTTAAGAGCTGTGGTGAAAAATGTTGGCAGCATAAGAAAAGCTCTCTGCTTAAACTCAAAATAACAATGAGGTTATTTACTTAACACTAGGTACAACGTGAAATAATTTTCATCTAAGTAGCCTTGAGAACAAACTACAATGAATTAAAACCTTACACAATGTGCCTAAGGTAACTGTGTAAAAGTATGTGCTAATGCAAACACATACAACAAGCAGTATACCAGAGAGTACAACGATACATTGCAGGAAAAACTAGAAATAATGTGCAGATAATACAGATATTAGGCATAGCATCAATTACCAGTCAATACTGTAATATGAAGACATGGAGATATCTCATTTTCCGATGATGTAAATAATAACAGTTCTTCTTCATCCACCGAGTACAAACAAGCTTACCGAGAAGGATCATACACAGGGCATGGATCTTGTATATTCTATTATCTAGGTGTTTGCCCAAGAAAAATTTTGTTGCTGGTACAACTAAACATAATTGTACATGTTCTCAAGGTTTGTAGTTTTCTATATATTTGCAAATTATTAAATTGGTAAACGTACTCATTCTATTTAACATTAAAAATGTGTGAAATTATGTTAAACTACATGTATGTAGACCAGAACACGTGCTGATGTTAGCAAAAATAGATGCATATTAGGTATAAGTCTATTAAATTTAATTCGATATTAACAATAACTATTCCATTTTATCAATTGATATTTCTTAGTACTCTACTAAATTTTGAGATTAGTGTTTATGGATATTAAATTTGATTTGGTCATCATTGACATGTAACTTCAATGCTTGATATTTATTAAAGAATGAATAAATGATTGCTACTGTGGCTGTTTATCTCAGATTGCAATTGCAAAATTTAATTTAGAACCATTTTAAATTACCACCATATTATAGATAAAGCTCATTAAAACAGTAATTTCAAATCAATTGCAAAACACAACTAGAATAATTTACCTTGCAAATCAAAAATGCATTCTTTACATTTAAGAATAAGGGAAAACTACACAGATGCTAATTTTAAATGTTTTTAATGTTTTTAAAAGTTTTAAATGGTGTTAAACACACAATTGTCAAACTGAAATCAGACTGTGCAACATTTATTGTTTGTGCAGCATTCTCACTTCAGCAGTATTTAAGGTTTTTGTTATGTGATGCTTTTGTCAGTGTGCAATGAGTAGACTTTTTTATTGCAAATGAGCTTTGTCCGCAGTTGTCATAATATGTCTGAATATGTGCTTTTTCAAAATCGTATGTACATCTATCAATACGTAATCATTGTTGGTAAGGTTCGATTAATTTACTTGTTTGAAAACTGGTGGTTCTAAACTAAGGCTAATCACAAGCAAAAAGAGTTTCAAATTCCCACCTTTATCACAGTTCCATTAACAACTTTTGTGTGTGTTACTTTGCACTGTTATTGAGTTAATAGTTCTACTTCCAGCTAAAATAGGGAAAACAAAGTGAAGAAAATTCTAGATTGATTTAAAGGATTCCCTGATAAAGTACCAAAAATATTCTCATGGAAGGGTATTGACACTTGTTTATATCCACATCAAAGACAAAATTGCTTGACTCCTTCTATTCAATTGTGCAAAATTTTATTTATTGCTGAAATTAAGTAAAATAGTCTCCAGGCTATAGAGTACCACTATATCAATCAGATCTTACAACTCTGACGGCCTCTAGTCGCGATCCTCCTCTAAAATTGAGGCTTTCTTAAATATGATAGTCAGCACATGCCGGCCGATATGGCTGATTCAGCAAATAGTAGGTATTTTAAAATATAAGTCATAGTCCTTACTAAAACTTAATTAACAAATAGGAAAACCAAACATTTATTATTTATTATTACATCAAAAATTATACATAATTTAGTTTTACATATAATTGAGGCTTTGTTTGACATACAATTTTGTGTATATTTTTTTGCAATTCATTAGTTCTAATATTATATGCAATTACCTTACTTATTATGCAAGTATTAATGTTTTAATACTTAAGAGAAATAGTACTTCATTTGTGGTAAGTATTTATTGCTAGACTCTGAAATGAAGCAACCTAAATACAATGCATTCTGAAAAATTTATTAGTTTCAGAATACAAAAAGCATTACAAATGAAACACATATACGAAAAGATTAACTTTGTATAGCGAAGTTTGACAGTATTTTTGCAATAGTTGCTATAAATAGCTCAATGGCTGTGGTTATTATTAAATAAGACACACGTCTACCTTTTCTACTGTATGTTGTGTTCTCATATGTCTACCTTCTCTCATTTAGTTGAACCTTTCTCGTCATTGCATCAACTTGCTTGTTTGGTTGTGCTGCCGAAAAAAACCAATGACAGCTTCGTTTACCTCACAATAACTTTTGCCCTAATAAGTTTTACCGTACACACTCTAGTGGTGTAAACCTGCTAATACATAAAACTACTATTACGCGAACTCCATTTACTGTAAAAAACTTAATGAAAATTTTCACTTGGTATTACATAAAACATTCAATATAATGTAAAGCCTCAAACCAGTGAAGGTTTTTAGAATTTGAATTCAATAACGAGAGTTCCACAATTATCCTTACAAATATCAATTTCTCTTGCCGTACTTGGGTGAGAGAATGGTGTATATGGATATATCTCTATATATAATAGTACTCTTGCCATTTAGCACGTCGTAAGAGATAGTCAGGTGTGCCGAGAAAGCGCAGAGAATGTGTAGCTGCAGAATTACTCAGAAATACCAGGGGCAGTCGATTGGTGCAAGTGTTTGAATGTTGGTATACCAAGGATGATAGCCATGAATTAGAGTTGAGTTGAATGTGATGCTCTATCCTAACCTATAACATTGGTTTTATACATATGGATGGTGGAGATATGTTTTTGCTTTGCTTTAATTTAGACTTATACAAATATTTGTATTTTTGCTTTGAAGCATAAACCTTGCTGTCTTAAAAAAGTGACAAAAAATGGAGTTAATTTGAAATTGAAAGCATACCATCTCCTTGACTTAATGTAACAGTACTGTAATCATGAGCCATAAGCCAAGCGAAAGTGCTAAGAAAAAGAAAAGTTGTTGATAAAACTAATAATACCATAGTTACTATAAAGTCATGAAACTAAAAAGTAAAGTTTAGTCTTTTTACTTTTTGATGAGCTAGAAGGGTAGGTTTGGGAAGATCTTGGAAGGGATTAGACAATTTATATGTATTTTATTGTTTGTATAGCAATTTTGCAATACACTGTTTGTATAAAATCCCTATGACGTAAACATTCTCGGAACAGATTATTTACATTGTAGTAGCGTCGGCTGTATACTACTAATCTACAAATCTCCATAAAGTCTCGCAATCCTCACATAGGAGAATTCTTTACAACTGTTCCTACTTCAGACGTCGACATAGCACAAGTTTTGAAAAATCAGATTATACAACATGACTTTTTCTTGTTTGGTGAAACTAAGTTTTTTAAACACCTAGACTTACTACATATGACTGCTTCACAATGAGCTGCCAAAACACTTGCTTATTTGATTAAATCTTATTTGTCTGAAATACTTGTTTGGTTCATCTGCTAACAGTTGCTGCCTGACTTGTCGACATGAGTATATATTCCAACGCATCAGACCTGGTGCCATTGTACAAGTCTAATATCTACTGCAAATAATTGAAAACTGCATGTTTTTTGCCATAGGTATTGCCATTACCTCCACCATGACCCCACCAGTTTTTCTATCATTGTGAACATCGCCATACAATTTTAATTCGTTCAAGTGTAGGCATCGTAAGCTAAAATTTCGTATAGCAGGGAATAGCAACTCACAGTAAATATTTATTGCAAACACTCTCTGGTGAACATCCTCCAAATTTGATTTATTTACTGTACATATTAGAACTTGATAACAAAATAGTATATTAACTTTAGTAGCTATAGTTAGCTAAGAAAAATAGTTTACTTAGTGGTTAGGATTTGTAATAAAATGTAATGTTACAATGTAATATGTGTAGGATGTACTGTATGAAGTTGTTACTTTTAAGGCGAGGGCGCACTGTACTACTCTCACTACTGCCTAACTAAAAGCCTGAAGGTAAGGTAAATGATGACTCCTTAACCCCGACTGCTAGCTCTTTTGTCCTTATCTTGCTCACTAAGAGATGCAGAGATAACCACTTATTGCGCCATTTTTGACTGTACAAGGGCGTTGCCACAGACCCGGATGTTGGTATTGACACAGACCTACCAGTCACACTTTTCCGCTTTTAAAGGAATACTGGGTTGCTCTCTAAAATCTTTCCCAGCACTTCAAAATATTTCCAATGATAAGAATTCATGTCAGTGACATGTAGTCAAATCAAAAGCACAAAATTCCTTTATTTTCTACCAAAAGGAAGGGTGGTATGAGAAAGGCAACTTCCAGCAAGTTTGGAACATGATTCTGCACGTTTGTAGAATACTGGCTAGCAACGCTATTTGCACTCCTTATTCGTGTTAAAGTAGATAGGATGTAGTATTTGAATATGCATTCATGTTCATGCAATCCTTATCCTTACAGTCAATAATTTAGACAGCAATACAAAATGTAGCCTAAGCTTACACTGTTACCTTTCAAAGTACAGTAATACCTTGTCAAATGAGTGTCCCAACACAGGACCAATTTGGGACACAAGGAAAATTCTGAGTAAATTATGAGACAAGCTAGTGGTTATGAAACAAAGTTGAGGTTCTTGCTCATGAGATGGTTCTCGATGCAGTTGCTAAATGGCCGAGTATGTGAGAGGCTGCTCACAAGAACGACATAGTTTACTCAACAAAAAAAGGTTAAAAAGGCTGGCTTAAAATGAAGATGAAAATAGTCTAGCTAGAAGTTAAACTTAACTTTAATGTAATGTAAAATTAAAACCTAATTTTAAGTGTATGTATAGTAAGCTAAGTTCATTTAAATTAAGCTTAAAGTTTATCTTATTTTATATACTGACAAGCTTTATATTGATGGGGTGTCAGTGCAACCTACTATTAGCCTGAGATAGTAGTTATTTCTATGGCATTGCTTTCCAATTCCCATTTACCATCATAAATTTAAGCCATTTTCCATATATATATATATATATATATATATATTTATGTTGGCTAACTCAAAGTAGAAAGACCGTGTTAAACAGAAAGCTACCTGCTCTCTTAAGTATAACTTGGTGTTGCTTTCAAAGTTTTAACGAAAAAACCAAAAAGTTTGGGATTGGACAGTGATATAATTAACTACTACTGATATAAACGATTCATTAGTAATACAATTTTTGGTACACTTTTCTACTGATCAGTTGATAATATGGGCCCAGAAAGATCAAATAATGTCAAAGTGGCGGTCAAATGGAAGTGGCGTTCAATTGGAGAGTGGCAGTCTATTTTTCAACCTTTCTCTCAAAATGGCAGTCAATTGGCGGTGGCGTTCAAATAGAGGTGACGTTTAATTAGATGTGGGGTTCAATTAAAGGTTTTATGATAGTTTGTAATGGGGATCATCTCATCTCTGGAATTTGTAAATGCTGCATCCATGAGAGTCTGCTATGAAATGTGCAACGGTGCCACGACTTTTTAGTCTCTTTATTTCTATTTGTACATGACAGAGCTCAGATATTGAACAGTACATTGAACTTTAACCTGTTTGCTTTCAAAGAATGTACACACCTTTTGGTTTTTTCTGCTGGCTTTAGTATTTTAAATTAGATTTTTAGTTGACTGAGCTGCGCAATTAAGGATCTAGCATGTGCCTTGAATAAGATGCTGGATAACACACTTGTTTTAAAATTGCAAAAACTTGAATTGACTTTTTTAGTGAGATGAACAGAAGTATTTTGAGAAGTTTACTTAGAGTGTGAATGTAAGTCTGACAACCATAAAAAATTGAAAACGTGCTTATTTAGTTTCTATTCTTTATGTCTTTTACTTAAATCTTGTACCTCCTTAGACCATTAAAACTCAGTCATAGTTTTTACTTTTGGTTTTTAAGTAAATCGACTCGCAATGATTTCTTCTGTTTTTCTGCCGAGATCCTAAAGCGTTGACATCCATCGTTATACATTGCCTGACCTTTTTCACTCATCAATTGTTTTGTGAATGATATTCCATTGTCTAATCTTTGTCATGTTATAGCCCTAATCTAAAATCGGTGTGCGAAATAAGTTACGTCCAAAGCAAAACACTATAAACCATTTCATACAATTGTTTGTAAATCAGGGACAGTGTGGCGTACGCCAGGCCACGAATTTATTTCGATGTTTTATATACTAGCATATTATTACCCTTATTTAAAATTTGTATATTGTATCTATCTTATGTGTTTCTTCCTTAATACGTTGTCAGTTTGGCTGTAATTAGGCCAACGTATTAGCAACTCTATTCATCATTATTCTTATACTGCTTCATACCCGGTTCTATTTTATGAGTTGGATAAAATATATGTATACTAGCTGTGCTACTCGGCGTTGTCCGGGTAATTAAAGTCTTTGGACAGAAAATGAAGTTGTATTTAACATATATTAACATTTGCCATTCTAAATTTCAAATTCTATACCAAGAGATAAGTGTTTTGTGTAAATGAAGTAAATTAAGAGGGAAAATAAAAACTACTTTAAAGACTTTCAAACTTTTTCAACCAATTGTAACTTTCAAACTACATATCATGACGACAAAGTTTTGTGCAGGACAACTAAATTAAAAATAAAACAACTGTAAAAGTTTTTTAACCCCTGTGGATTTAAAATTACATAACTTTCAGCGACGTATACTTTTTAATAGCGCATGTATATAATCAGTACACAAATCAGCAACTTTTAAGTTCAAGATAAGTTATTGTTGATATCGTTGGGCCAAATGAATTAGCCCTACCGAAAAAAGATGAATAAGCATCGCGTTGCACATACTTAGGTCCTAAAATGTTCCTGAACAGAAGAATCGTAACTCGTAAACGCAATGCTGAAATAATTAGCACGCATTTGGTGTATCCTGAGTGGAAGAGTAAGAGTGGATGCATCAGTCGACTTCTGGTAAAGCACTGGCGGTGAATATCCAGTTATACCATTAGAGCTAATACTAGTTATTGTAATTTTGGCCTCTGAAATATCAAACATCTTAGAAGCAAAATTTCTTACAGGAGTGACCAATGAAAAGCCCAGAATGTGCTCTATTCACTCATATACTTTTCCCTAAAAAATTACTCACAAGTATGTATACATGAGTGCACAATACCCCTCATATTATGTTATACATTAACTAGGTTACAAGGTATAAAGTACATGGTGCATGATGACATTTTATCATGTATACAACTAATGTGTATATATGAATATGTACACAAAAGAAAGTTCTATATTGCATATGTGTAGCCGGAGGGAGTTTAATCTCAAAATAACAAACCTGCCCATATAATAGTAAATGGAAGGTTAATCAAATAACATAATATATTTTGTGATTGACTGGAAGTAGAATGCTTTTTTATTGTTTATTAAATATAATTGCAGTCAGAGATAAGATTGCAAAATACAGTTGATTTCATAGGTTATCTCTTTGTAACATTTAGTATAAATGTTCAAATATAGTCGCTATAACAAGTTTAGCATTTAGAAATTCTATATTAACTTTCAAATAGAAAATTATTGATTAATTGCAATATGAAAGAATTATGAATATTTAAAGAAAAGAGTTAAAAGTGGAACATAAATATAAAACGTACATGTAATATAAACATGTGAAAACTAAATGAGTGTCAGGCAGACATTTTACAATATGAATTTTGCTTATAACTAATTTTATTGTGACATGTTATAGAAACACTAGTGCAAAATATAGACGTAGTACGTACATGCATGTAATATATATGAATAGACATTTTGGATCACCTCTGTTTCAATTAATTTAGAGTCCTTTGATGACATCTCGCAGGGCCATTGAGCTCCTCTGCTTTAGGAAATCGGTGATACTGTCAGGGTTTGAAACGGCAAATGACCAATAAGTCAAAAGAAATAATAAATTCTGGATCACAGAATACCACAACTACTGCAAAACATTGCAGCAAGCACTGCAATACATCAAAAAGGAAACATGAAAATCTAAAGCAATTGCCATGCTGCTCAAATATCAAGCATGGGAGTTGTCCAACCATCACAGCTGATGCAATGTGAATATATGGGATATCAGTTGGATTGGGAGTTGTCTGATCATTATAATGAAGAGCTTATGAATGAAAAACAGCACAAAATTGCTACTAAATCATGATTATTATTGACCAACACCACTTAATATGTGAGAGACTAACTGGCTACACAAATTACTAATGGCTATTCAGTGAAGCAAACAGCTCTACATAGTGTCAAGCACAAGGAGAGGTAAATCACCAATACTACAGGGGCCAGCTAAATTTATGACTTGTTGGAGTGAAGTAACAGTCAGCATGCACCAGATCAGCAACCATTCACCAGCAAGACAATTATTTACAACACTTTATTTCGTATATTATTTAGATATAGCTTATAACATTATTTGTCTAAAAAATGTACTGTATAGCAGTAGAAAAATATAGCATAATTTTTCATCAACTAAAATATTGTATTTTATGCAAAACGATTGATGAAATGGCTGTGAAAAGAATGGCATAAAATAATAACATGTTTCTTGTTTCATATAAGTTAGCTAACTAGTAGCGTCTTAAAATGAGGATTACTGTGAAATTAATTTCACAATGCTACTACTATTAGTTTTTGATTATGGCCAGTTTTGTACAATTTGTTGCCGGACTTGAAATATTTGTTGCTTGTCGTCATGGGATTCCTAAATCAATAAGGAATTTTAGCTCACCACAGAGAATCTAAAAGAGAAATTATGCAAGAAATGATGCAAAAACCACAAGCAAAACACAACCAACCGATAACCTTTGGCAATGACTCAAGGACAAGTATAAAAGAGGGGCAAAATCGACGAGAAAGCAGAGGGGAGCCAACAGCGGAAAGCTGGCTGCGAGCCAGCCAGCAAAAGGGAGGCACAAGAATGGCGCCAATACAGGAGAAGACTAACAGAAGCCCAAGATAGCCAAGGAGCAGGCAGCAAACAGCTTGCCGAGGAAATATACAGCAGATACTATTCACCCAAAGGGGTGGCAAGCCTGAAAGTCATTAAGCCCTGAGAAGGAAGTCTATGCAGCTTTCCTGCCAGCAGAAAGAACTATCGCTGCACGCCTAATAGATACATACTCATGGAACCTAGTAGGCCATAACAAATAGGGCTAAGTATACAAGCATATTGTTATTTTTGCTTGAGCTAGTGAGTCTTAACAGAATAAATGTTATTTTGACCTTTGAAAGAAAATAGAGTTCATAGACGCTTGGAAACAAACCACTGGTGGGCTATAAGCGATTATAAGATAATTACTTGCAGACAGTTCCAGACCTCACAATCCTAACATTACTTGCTGTGAACATTGATACTTAGGCTCATCGTTGGCAACAGTGCGATACTGTCTGTCAAAACAATTTTAAGGAAAGTTACAGTAGTGCCCATCTCCATTGATTGATTTATTGGCTAAATTTTGCTTTATAGCAACTGTCTGATTTTGTGGAGCAGAAGTGCCACTTTGTGTGCGGTCAAAACTTGTCTTGGGAGAAATTGAACTCAATGTCCATAGGCTAACCATTACGCATAGAACCATTGAACCATTGTAGTATTTTACTCAAAGGAAACACAAAAAGAATACATTTTATATTATTATTTAATTACTACAATAATTATTATAACCAAAAAACATTTCAGATATTAGTTAGTACAAATTTAAATTATTAAATAACCTAAAGTTTTTTCTTGACAATACCCTTCCCAAAGCAGAAAATCCGGTTACCATTACTAGTTCTAATTGAGCAGCCTGAAGCAGAGCGGCTACTATAACACTGCAATATTAGACATAAAATAACCAACAATATTGTGGCGGCATTTCTTTTACCAATCAATATGATTTATAATGTTATATCAAATAATTATATTATCAACATTGCTACCAGTAATATTTCAATTAAAATTTAAAATCAATATTTCGCATGTTGCATATTTTTATAAACTATAAAGATGTATTATTTTTAAATGATTTATTGTTATTATAAAAAATTTAATTTTAATACTATAGTCCTGCATATATTCAAGTTTAATATTTATTAATTTAATAGTATAATACACACTTTACAATAAATTATAATTTAATACAAATATACTAAATGAAAATGTAATTGAATAAATTATTATAATTATTACACTGTGACTAACGCTAACTAATAAAATAAGACCTGATACAATATTATAGTAGTTACGTATATATTTATAACTCGTGTAATTTTGTAGTACGCAGTAGTATTGTTAATCGTACAGAATATTATATAAAAATATAGATAAACTATGATAACGATATAAAATTATGTGCAATGTAAAATTTATAATAAATCAATAAATATATTTATATAATACAAAAATATATATAATTAATATTTATAATCATGTTTAAATATTATTCTTTAAGTACATGTATATTGCATAATACTCACTCAGTCACTAGTAACTTTTCCTCTATCTATTGAACTACATTGAACTATATTGAACTATTGTACATTGGGATTTTCAATTAAGGGATTAGGCATAAAATTTACCTGCTATATTGACTATTGTATTTTCAATAGACACCAAATGTATTGAATTTTCGCTCAATATACCTCAAATTATGACTAGCCTGTGAGTAGCATAGTTTATTGGAAAACACAATTTCAATGAACTCAATAAATTAAGCCGTTTTTCGCCACCATTTCTATGAGCTCAACGCAAATAGCCATAGACCAAAATGGTCTACTCTAACTCTTCCACTCAGGGTGTATCCGTTATATGAAAACGTACCTGATTACAATGGTGTTCTAGCTCAGTGGTAGAGCGGCAGGATTACATAGTTATAGATGCATTCGTCGTGAGTTCAAATCTATCGTGATGCAGAACTTTAAAATCAATATTTGAAGATCTATAGCTAGAATGCAGACAGATCCACACACGATGATGGACAACATACTTTGTGAAATATATAAATATATAAAATATAGGGAGTGTTCTCGATAGGAGAGCAGAATAGTCGCAGCTCCGCAACTACTGTAGAAATTCCTTCAAAATAAAACGAACGAAAACCACTCTCATTTCTATTACATTTATGTGACATTTATTTCAACATAGATCATGCTTGAGTGAAGGCAGGCAAAATCCTTTCCAACAGACGCACCTCTTCACCTTAAGTGATCATGAAAGCTAATGCCTCTTTTTTATTTCAGAATTTTCGGTAATCAGCGGACCAAGTTACCAAGCAACCATTTTCGGACTAGCAACTACTTCGGACTACTAATTTTAAAAGAACATCAGTACGCGCAGTCGCAAGCTATCCTTTAGAAATACACCAACCTAGAGCTGCCTACCTAGGGCCGCTCCATTCTGTTGCAAAGCGCTAACTTTGACAAAGCAACTGTTCGTAGCCTCAAACCTTTTGGTTTCATTTTCAAAAATACATTAAATAAATTACAGATTTTTTTTTTAAGTATTTGTAAATGCTTGACCTTTTTTGTTCACCCTAAGATGTCGCCAGAGCACATACTAACCCCTCAACAGGAAACTGGAAATCCGTCATCTCATTCCTTAATCTCACGAAAAGACTGATGTTCTAACAATACTCAATCTAAATGATAGAATATAAACCTCAATAATTGCCAATCTAATACTCATACAATCTTTATTTACAAGTATCATTTTGTAAATTTTATACCATTATAACACTCTAAAAATCTGTACAGGAACAATTACACTGTAGATTGTATTTAAACGCTCTCAAATATTAACCTTTCATCTTGGCCCACAAAAAAGGGTATTTGTCTGTTTTTGTATAATTTTAATCAATAAAGAGTGCATCATCATCATCATCAAAATACAGCCTGACAAGTAGAACTCATGCATGAATCGCTTTTTCCGATTACTTGTTGCCCGGTAACAATAAAACAGTTCCCTGCCGCATCGAAATCGATTGTGAATACGTTATCTACTAAAAAAAGTATCAGCACCGTAATCAATATTGTCTCCTGCTTTTTAACCTTAGTCCTGCTTAGCCTAATTAATCCGATAACACCACTAACAGCAATGACTAACACATAAAACGTTGCTCCGTAAAAATAGCTATAGAGTTAAAAGGATACCGATGTAGAATCAATCATTACTTAATTTTAAAACTTGAGGTAACCGAGAAAAGGAAATGAATTTAAGCTGTAGATGTTACATTATTGCAGCTGCACATGTCAACCTTGTTAATACGTTTTCCTTGTGTAGTTAAATTACATATTGATAAATACAATCCTAAAGAGGTAATGTATAACAAGAAATATGTTATTCCTCAGAATACATCCTCAACGCCAATGTTTAAACTAGTGGTTTAGCTGCAAAAGTGAAAAGCATTTGAGAGTGATGCTTTATTGAGTGTCAACTGTAATGCATAATATTGATTTATTATTGAGTCGAAGTATTGTTACTTTTTGTAGAAGCTCGATACTCTCTATTTTCTAGCATCTTCTTGAAGTAATCTCGTACACCGATTGCATCTGTGGATTGTAATCTATCAGCACTCGTTTATATGATTGCGCACTAGCTAGCTTCTTTATTTACTAGACATTAACTAATTGCATCAGCCAGTTACATCATAAGTCAGTTTTTACCATTCTTTGGTTGCACTAGCACATATGCTAGTGGTTGTATCCGTCAGGCCCCCTTTCCTCCTGTCAAATACAGAAAAAGTGGCACATCTCTGACGAGCAACAACAGATCGCTTATAAACGCAATCTCTTCAACCTAAAACACAAAGAGAAGCTAGCTCATAAATTAAACAGCTAGCATTAATGTCTACAAAGTTTTTACATGTAGTCTACTTGACTGTCTTAATGCTATGTAAAGCTGTAGTTCGTTTGTACCAGCTAAATATATGAGTCATACATGATTTCAGTAAGAATATTTTGCCTTCATATATAGCAAGCTGTATAAACATGTTCTTGTAACATTTTGATGTTCATAAAGAATTCCAGCTGGCGTATGTTTTGGTTAGCAGTTCCAAAAATACAATGTAAAACTAATTTTATGCCAATAGTCTAAATGATTTAGCCCAAAGGCTGAGCATTGACCAATGTTGTCCAAGAGGAAATTTTATCAGACTTTGCGCAAGTAGTAGTTGACTATGGACCAATTTTCAATTTGAGTAGCACAACGAATCGGACAATTCTATTTAAAGTGAATGCCATACTTGTTTTCACATATGCGCACATTTTCAGTCATGGTTTTGAATACGAGTAAAAATTCTCTTGTAATAATGATTGCTCTGGCATAATATTATAGCAATGGCCTAATAATTGAAACATCTGATTAAATTATTATGCCTTCGCTATAATAATTGAAGCTAAATCTGTTAACTAAAGATTGATCTCTCTATAATAGTTGTTGATCATTAGTGCAAATGATTGGTAAACTAGCAAAAAGTCTTCACAAAAAACTTCATAGAAAACTGTCAACAAAATGAAAAGTTTGACTCAGCAAAACACACCAGCTAAAGTTATCTTACCAAGCAGAAAAAAAATAAAAAAATTGCCCACTCCCGGTTCAAACTCGTTCAATTGTGAACGAAAAAATCCATGCCAATAAGTCCCATAAAATCATTTAAAGATTGACTCCAAAAACTCTGTTTGCAAATCGGTTTGTGTGGGCGCAGCTTAAGTAATGTTAATAAGTATCTATGAATGGTTGGTGGAAAATTACTCATTAAAACAGCAGGCTTCGTTGACTGTTGTTCTAATACGTTCTTACTATTTCGAATAGTATTAAATAATTCATGATAATAAAAGGTGTTATGACCTACTCTTTTTGGTACATAAAGTCAGCATCTAGTAGTGAGCACTAATTTATGCCATAATCCTTGCACATTGAAGAAAGTACACCTCACTTCCTATTGACTCTTCCATGCAGATTTTGTACCAATATTAGTTCCTTCTGCCTAGATGTTATTTGAAAAATGGAATATGCTAAGTAAAGATAAGCAGGTATATAGACTAACTGGTGGTCCTATGTCTTTAAGCCTCAGGATGTCTTGAACAGCGTTGCTTCAAGTATCCTTGGAGACTGTTGATATGACCTAAATCACTTCCCCTTTTCAAGTTCTAGCAATTTTTTCATAGAATTGAACCACAGATACCACTTATAAACAGTTTGATATACCTTATAGTCAAGAATAATAGTTAACCTCTCAAGCATATTAAAGTCCATACAATTTTTACTTTCAAAATAAAAAATATTGTAATAAGGTGGTGGCTAGTTAATTATGTAAAATACATAACATTTTAATATCCATATAAAGTTATTTGAAGTACATATAATTTTTAACAAATTTTTAGTTATAAAATATTGTAGGAAATATAGACTATAAACTAAAAGTAATCTTCAGGCCCTGCTTAAATGTATTTGGTTTTCATGTTTATATTTTAGAATATACGGTAAGTTTTAAGAACAAAGTCATGCCATTTCTACTCATACTCTTTTTGATCGCCCACATCTCACTTACTGCTGCTGTATGTCCCTGTGATACCGAAACATGTAGAAACGCTTATGGTACAGCCGACGTGAGCTCTAATGAGAGAAAAGTTATTTGCCCAGCGTATTCAGGAAACGACTTTTCTTTTAGTTTTTGTCTTTGTTTGCCTAATGACCATTCTCTTGATGAAACCCTATGCCGTGTAAAAAACCTCAATTAGGCTGTACGTCTGCCTGCTACAATTCCTCAGAGTGTGTCGACTGCCAACGTTTGAGGCTAGTAGGAGATTGTGACTGGTACTCAGTATGTCTAAATACTCAGTACCCTAACTGTTACGGCTCAGAGAACTATGCTTTGAATCATGGGAAAGTCTACTGTGAAGAGTATGAAAAAATGTAAGGCTTTTTTATGAAGGACAGAATTGGGTTGCTGCCGTCAAGGTCTGCCTACAAAATGCTCTTGTGAGTTATCTTACAGCTAACCCTAAGCCTAGCTGTTTAAGCCTCAAGCAAGCAGCTATGAATAGTCATGAAAAATGCTACACTGATCCTGGGTCTGACCTTTCTGTCTGCAAACTTGGATGTCTAGATCTGATTGCCATATTCTGGACAATCAGAGGTTCCATCGCAGATGAGTTTAGTACAATGGTGAATCAGGCCTGGGAAGTTGCTAAAACATGCACAAAAATATTTCAAAGATGTTTGAGGACACAGTCTTCTCTCTGCCTTGTATTATTATCGTTGGGGAGTTCCGTGGCAAAAGATCAACGGATTGTGATGACAGCTGCTTGGCTAACGAATTGGCTGTATTATTCTTTGATCGGCTTTTGCTACCAACACCCCACTCAGTTGATTGGTTGGCATTTCACAAGCCGTCCGATGAAAACTTGCGGTTAATAATCTGCTTTTTGACAACTCTTCACTCACTACTTTTTGTTACACTGCTAATTTAGACTATGCCACAAAACAGCTCTCTACTGCCATTGCTGCTGAAGAGCAGATAACCATAAAAGGACAAACTTTTGCCATAATTGATAGTTTTGCTTTTAAAGACATAGCCTGTGGTGAGGAAAATGGTGGTCAGTCAATTGCTCTGAGTGGGCCAACTGCCTGGATTTTCCCTGCTGTCATGATAACAAAGATGGTCATCCGTGCTTTTGTTTAACGTGATGAACTTGAATTACAAATAGACAATAGCAAAGACTTTGTTTGATACACATCAAAAGCTTCAGCAAAATTTTATGCAGCTGTTCTATAAGTTTGTACACAGCTTTTATAAGTTTGTAACCATTTTAAATTAATTTTTACTATAATTTTTGATATCTTTTGGTTTTCAATTACGAGAAATCTTTAAATATTTGTCTCTGACATTATCTCGTCTTTCAAAGATCTTAAGAGGACAGTTTATTTTGATTCTATGCATGCTTCCTGAAATGCTGTAGTGGGGTCTTTACTTGTTATGGTGAATAAATAACTAGTGAACATCTACCTTGTTTTTTGACCTCATTGTTTTATTTGTGTGATTGTTTTTATAGAGAGTATGTTGTAACAGTTTTAAAACTTTCAGCATAACCTGTTTCATGTTTTAAAGTACATCAATTATATCAGCTTTTTTATTATATATTTCAGTACTTCAAATTCTTGGCTGTCGAATGAGCCTATATTCAACACACAAAGAATAATACAATTATGCAAAACACCATGTTAAAAGTACCTCCCACAATAAAAAAAACACTTTGTTGAGGTTCCCACAATGTGATGTCATAATTAGCCTTTAGCCTTAGGTCGCCGATCCCTTTAGTTGCCATTGAGGCTGCTTTTTTCTGTGAGTATCGGTGCTCTTAAACCCAGAGAATGCTAATAATAAACTAGGATCCTAGATAATCAACAATGCCCCGGGATCGTGCCAACGCCCGACCAATTCAAACACATGTTCTGGGTTAATAGATTTCGGGTGATTGTTAGAGTTTGCTTTTTTCATCCTTTTGTTCATTTTAAACACTTATTGTAATTATTATCACATCGTTTTATATGATGGCATTGCTTGTTCCATACAGAAATGCAGAGGAAATCGACCTCGAGCTGCTTGCGATGCAAGAGCTGCAAGATGCGATGCTTCAATAAATATACTGTCGTTGATAAAGGTAATGAAATCACCTCGATTAAATTGTGACCTGCAGTGGCATGGCCCTAGGATTATATGTAAATTGCACTCTTGCGAGATCATGCAATGCTTGAAATTAATTAGCTTCAGTTTTGCCCTTCAACATCACAATAGAAAGAAAAGGTTAGTGCATAATAGCATCGAGAAAACATACTTTGGTGCCTGGAATCTGAGCTATTTATCATAGAAATAATTTGTACATGGAAAGCTAGTGACACTGATTCCTTTGTCATCTTTATTGGTTCTCTGAAGTTGTCCTACCTTTGCCTGCCGTTAGCAACATTATCTTACAGTAGTTGATAAATAAGCGGTAAGAGCACACAACACCAAATATGAAAGCTGTGATGTCACAGTTTGCTAGCCTATACCATTGAACATTTTTGTGGTAAAGCTTTGAGCAAATCCTATAAACACTAACCAATGTCTGTCTCATCATGTCAAACAAAAGGCTTATTTGAACGCCAAGATATTGAAAAACCTGAATAAGCTGAACCGGTACTGATGTAATTGATGTGCTTTAAATTTAAAAGATGCTGGCTCCCTGTTTTGCTGTCGAGTTGGCTCATAGCGCAAAAAGTTGGCATTTTATGCATTCGTAACACGCTGAAATTTTTTCTCTTTGACAGCTTATTTTTTTGTGTCAGAAACTTTTAAGCTTTGCCAAAATGTCAAACTGACATGTCTACTTCATCTGACCTATCACGCAGAAATGTTTTTTTGGCTTTAAAAATAATCTAACTTAATCCAATTCTCATCAAATAATGTTGTATCATGGGTTAGATAAGAATCGACTCACTTCAATTTAATAACCAAAACACTACATTTCTCGATTCTCAATTTTTTAGCTATCCTAACTTCCAATGTATCAATTTAATTCAATACATTAGACTAAATCAATTCTCTTTTAATTCGTCATCTGCCCACTGGCTAGCCTCCTCAACCTTTCCTCTAAAAAGAAGTTGCTCAACCACAGAGACATTGTTGGATAACCCCTATGCAAAACAAGCTTAGAAATAATTCAAGCAAAATAAACATTGATTGTTGCAGTTTTATTTTGTCAAAATATATTATACCATAGGACAGTTTTTTCAAAGTGCTGGGTGGTTACATTTAAAAAAATCTTTTTGCAAAATTGCTGGTGACATTCTCAATCTATGGGGTGCATGACGATGCCCTAATGACTAATTACACGCTGCACCTGGGCACTGTGCCTACTCTGTGCTTCTCTGACTCCTTAACAACAACAGGTGCCACTGGAGGTGCAGAATGTGGCCCTGATTTTTTTATAATCAAAAGCGAGTACAAGTTAGTGAAAGCTATCAGTTGATGAAAAAAAATAACAAGCACTGTAGATATACTGCATGCAGCAAACTGAAATAGCACGAAGAATTACTGTCAATGCACACATTGCCACATTAGGACTACAATTATTATAACATACCACAATGTCTATCATCTAATGTACACCCTGTCAAAGGATTGCTAAGTTCAATATGTTTATACATATACATCTATATATACATGTAAATCTCAATGTTGCTCTGTTGGGTATCAGGTTATAGTGATGTTTTGGCAACAAAAAATCACCTTCGTACTGGATTTGAACTCGCCGCATTCAAATCGCAGGACTGCTAACAAGCAAGCGTAACCGCAAGACTATGCTGCTCTTACCAGTCCTATCGCTCGTACTATATTATGTATATCCTTTTAGTTGTTTGCATGGACTATATTGTTAATTAGTACAGTTTGCCTTTAATTCACGATGCCCCTGTTATACGATTTTTAGCCTCACAAAGTTGAACACATTTTTTTTTCAATTTTTGCCATATGAAAATGATAATTTTTTTAAGGGTTTCTTGCCGTATGATATCAGCAAATAATCTTTATCTGAATTAAATATTGGCAATCGGTGTCTAGATTACATTGAAATAACAAAGATGCCGCTATCCTATGCACCAAAATCTCTCTCACAATGCCTGAAAGAGTTACGATGCTCACTTGCTATTCTATTTTAGTTCAGCGTTATTCGTTAGAAGTTATAGTGATAATGAACCCAAAAATAGATAGGTGATAAATTTTAGCCAGTGATAAAGTTGCAGTTCAGTTTCATAAAATACAGACTACAACTTAACTTTAAGTATGTGTTTAGTGAGCTAAATTTATTTAACTTAAATTCAACATTTATGTTATGCAACAGTTTTGAAGGTAAGAACTTCCTATGGTACGTACTGCAGGTGGTATGTTGTAATGTTTCATTTATTGCTGATCATAACTGCTAAATACGCTAAAAGTACTGTTAGCTAAAGTTACTAAGGTTAAAATATTATGTTGTTGCTAATTTTTAACATGCACAGGTAATGTATGTATATAAAATTTTGATGGTTTTTACCAGTGGATGTTTACATTAGATAATTACTAATCGTTATTATACCACTCTATATCACATTTCGCCTTACGACGCTGACATGAATTAAAATGGTATGGTGAGGGGCCATAGTACCATTACCCATTTCATTTATTTTCTTTTTGAAATTTTATTAAAAACTGTCTTATTCACTGTTATCTATCTTTTTTGAAATTGCAAATTTCAATTGTGCGCTTTCAATTTTAAATCTGCAGTTACACTCTTATTTCTGATTTTAGTAAATCTATAAAAGCTAAATGCGTTTCGCGTAGACAATTTTATTATTGGAAGTAAGAATTGTCTCTACGTTCTCTCTCCGTTCAGTCAAACAAAGTATGGGACAAAGAAAATCTGATATCTCATCTTTACATTAGTACACCAGTATCAAGAGGTAGCAATTATTGTCCATCAACACTCTGAATACAACAAGCTTCTGCTGCAAAAATAGCTTTTTTATACGCACACTTTCACTAACTCATTGTTTATTTTTTCTCTTAATTTATTTGAACTGCACAAAAACACTTTTGTTTTGATATGAAGTTTAAATGTTAAAATGGTAAATGTTGTATATGTTAAATAAAATTATGTTTTCTGCGCAAAGATTTTTGTTAACCAGGCAACCTCGGGCATTCAGTAGTGCTAATTAAAGAAGAACTTACCAAAAATTTAAATAGAATGCTATTGAAAATATCAGCATTTTTAACCAGTTACAATAACATTTAATGGTTGAAGTGATCTGATTGCCAGATTGTTTTAAATTTAAAATTGATAAAACTCGTTCTCAACAAAAATGCTCAGATCAAACGCAAGAATAGTTATAACATCTATAGTTGCAAAGAAAGCAACAGATAATATAATATAGCGGTAATTGATGAAGGTATGATTTTAATTTTCGTTGTACTGCTAAGCAATAGAGAACTATAGAAACGACTGTAGCCTGAGTCACCCTGATCTTACCTTCTTGCGCCGCAATAAACGTTTTATCATCCTTGTCTTCCAGTTGATCAGCGGCATCAAACCAGAGTTCATTCTTGGTTATCAGTGACGTTTTGCTAAACATCAGTTTGATTCACAATATTACATTCCTAAGTACTGTAGTTAACATTATGATAGCAGCTGTTATTGTTTGAGTGATAACCTCGCTAATTAAAGAACGTCACCAGCAACTTACTATAAAGCAGAATAGACACACAAAGTCTTCTCAGAGCTTTTTTATGAAAACTTTCCATGTTGTCTATCAATATGCTAATAAATAAAAACCCTATTCAGACCATTGCAAGTCATTTATAAGTAAGGGCGGAGCTGCAAATAACATCTTTTATTAGATATGAGGAAAAGAGTTTTTCGTCACCACATTTACGCTGAAGATTCATCCACTTTTGCTGCAAGGGGTACATAGTTGGGTAGACATCTCCTACTATAAATTTAAAAGATTTCACAGAAATTTTAGACTGATTTGATATTACAGGAAGCTGTGAGCAAAAAGTTAAAAGTATACAAGTCTGTTACCTCTAACATACTAAAAACTGCCGATTGTGTTTTGATGAATGAGATCTGGCTAAAATATAACCATTGTAAATTTCAGTAGTAGATCCTATATGTACAAATAATGCGTGCAATATTTTGGTAAACTACTGTTTGTTGAAAAAGGCTCAAAACCTCCTTTTTGGCCTGCATTAGGTTTTTTACATCAGAAACACTAGTTTTTAAAAATGTGGTGTAATCTGAAAACATATCACTTAGAAAAGATTTAAATGTTTCCAAAGTTTGACAAAAACTAAGTTTTTAAAGCTAAAATAAGATTTTAAGTATTTTTGCTTTTTAAAAAATACCAAAAAAATAAGTGAAGCTTCTGGTAATGAGGGTTAAAAGATTGAAGGTTAGGGGTCAAAGGTCTAGGGAAGGTTACATTGCAATAGTGATTGGGCTAGCTGTTAATTGTCAGTTGTAGTTTGAAAAGAGTTTGTCAGGTTGATCTTTGACCTTCACACTATTGTGTGCTGCATTTTATTGGTTACACTATATACATGTAGCTTGTTTGGCTACACCTCTGCTCAAAATTGAAACCTGAGTTTGTCAACGATATGTTGTAAAGACATCTCTATTCTCACTGCCCATGAGGTCTACACTGGTTTCACATGCCATGATAACCAAACTAATAATACATTTGTAATATCATAGCTTGAGGCTGAATTTTAGAAAGCCTATCAGAAATTTGCCAGCTTAAAGATCTCGCAGTCTAAACGTGTAACTGCCTATCTGTCTAGAGCAGCCAAGCCTTTGTAAAAGCAAATATAGCTTGCAAATATTTAAACAATTAAATTATCTACAAACCCTCAAAAACTATGTAGTCTAAGTAAACTATGTAGGAAGTCTCATGTCATAATTGTTAAGGTCAACTTTTATCCGGATGTCATGAAAATTGACAAAAAATCAGCATACCTTGTCAAATAAATATTAATTAGTAGAAAAATGGTTACCTAATATATTGGCTTAAAACTACAAAGCACCTGGGTACAGACAACTTCTAAAATATGAGAAAACTAGTTTTACATCTCATGGGGCAGCAAATATGCTATCTAAAAACATAATCTTGTTCAAATATTTATTGAGTCAAAGACAAGCACCTCACATAAGAACAGCTTTCTACATGTAGTCAAATATGGACGCTAAAAGGTGATGTGATGAAGGTAGCCAAGTGCATTACAAAGAGATGAATAGAGAGTCAAATGTTTAACAAGAAAAAAGAAACACTGACTCATATGACTAGTAAAGGGAAATGGCAAATATGAGTAACTGTATTTTCTTTTAGTAGTCGCTTCAAGGCAGACATAGATGTAAATTTAAATGTTTAGGAGTTCTCTACCGCTTCTGTATCTTACTGCCTTAACTAAATCAATTTACGTGATATCATACTGTCCTGTTTATCAGGTTTTAACCTTACTTTTCTTTTTATATTTATCTTGTTTATATACTAATTCTTAGGACCAGGCAGGCAGATGGTTGGTAATTTTAGTCTTTACAGAGAACATAGTTTCTTTGCTTCACAAGCTCTTCAAAGGAATGCTATAGAGATTTCTATAGAACTCTAATGTGTGCGCCTACAAAAAAGTAATATCTATCAAGGCTAGAAGCTTAGCCTAATTTCTAGTCTGAAGTGCGATTCACTGAGCATTATGCTAATTCATGATAGAGTTCTAAAGCAAATGGCCCCACTGTTTGCGTAGCCATGGTTTAGTTCTGAGCTAATCTGCTAAACTGTAAATATTATTCATTTCATTTTACAGCACTACAATCATATAAGGATACTCTATGTTTATTGATGATATCAACACGATAAAAGGTAGCAGTTTAGAGATGAGCAATCGTTGAAACTTATGTGTATAGCTATGAAATATAAAAGATCTTATAGGTTTCAATATCTTTCATAGTTTTGTCTTCATTGTTTACAGGACAGTTAGAGCTTTTCAACTCATTTCAACTTACGTGATATGAACAAATGGCATACAATATCTGACAATGATTCATATATATATATATATATATATATATATATATATATACGTACATATATCGACTCTCATTGGCAATAAGCTTTATTTTCCTTGCCAGCTCGGAGCTGCACTGATTAGGCTTCAATGGCTGAAACAGGAATATCTGTAGCATGATATATAAATATATATATATATATATATATATATATATATAAATATATATATATATATATATATATAAATATATATATATATATATATATATATACTGATGAAGAAGAATGTTGCGGTTCACTAGAAGCAGAGCGTTCTTTTTTTAAATAGAGCTTTTATATAAAACTGGCTGTGCTACCCAGTGTTGCTCTGTTAATAAAAAAGTCTTTGAGCGGAAAATTGATATGTGTTAAGCATATAATATCATTTGCCATTCTAACTTTCAAACTACATACCATGAGAGAAATGTTTTGTGTGGTTGAAAAAATTAAGAGAGAAAATAAAAGCGACTGTAAAGGTTTTCAAACTTTGTCAAGCAACTGCGACTTTCAAACTTGACATCGTAAAGAGAAGATTTGTGCAGGGCATATAAATTAAAAATAAATAAAACAACTGTAAAGGTTTTCAAACCACTCTAAGTTTAAAATTTCATGCCATGAAAGAAGTGTTTTGTTGAAATAAAATAGAAAGAAAAATTCAAATGTAAAGGTGTTTAAATGTAAATGTGAACTCATTAGAAAGTAATGACTAAATATAGTCTATTTCACTACGATTACAATTGGAAGTTATTTAGTATACACTTATACGATTTCAGTTTGTTTTAATGTTAGCATGCAAAAACTTGTGCACATTGTTTGCCAGTCTGTGATGCTCAAAGTTGTGCTCTCTTTTTTTTAGTCTTTTCTAAGGGTTCGTTTCTTTGCTGTTCAGTTTCAAAGGCTTCAGCAGCACCTTTACTCAGCCTGTTTTTTAAAAAGTCGTTCCTCTCTTTCCTCTGATGAATCATTGCAGGTTCTGGGTTCCGAAGTAGGTTGCAAAGCCATTACCAAACACAAAAAATGCTTTCAACAGGTCCTACGAAGCCAGCTCAATGCCGGGAATCAAGTCATGGCAAAAAATACTTACTCATTGCCAGTAATAATATATTCAGTAGGCATAATAAAGTGGACTGAGGATGCCATCAAATAATTGGATATATAGCAACTCGCAAACTGCTCACAATACATGGAGCACTCTACTCAAAATCTTATACTCATAGGTTTTATCTTGATAAAAAAGATGGGGATAGGGACTCAAGAGTGTGCAGCAGACAGTGAAACAGGAAGAACAAAGCAATAAAACCTAAGCAGCTACCATGGATACCACAGATAAGTTGCTAGCTGAGTTTCAATTGGCTGCTCTGACAATGGAGCTTTGCGCAGTGATGATAAGGTACTTAACAGGCACATGAAACATTTTCATGGTGCTTTCCACCGACAAATATCTAAGGTTGGCTATCTCCATTAGACATATATATGACTGAACAAAGGAAACATAACGGCCAATACAGAATTGCTAATCATGGCAGATTAAGAGTAAGTGCTCTCAACAAGGCAACTCCAAACAAAGATCTATCACACTAGAAACGATCCTAGAAGCAGACTGTGCAAAGATGCACCTGAGAACATCCAATACATCATCAGGAGATGCAAGCAGCTAGCCAGAAACACATACATTGAGCGACATAATCATTTTGCAGGTGATTTTTACAGAAGTCTATATGGTGAGTATGGCCTTAATAAACTACAACACTGGTGGGAACCTCTTGTTAAGGTCAATGAGGGTGACCACGCTAAGGTTTTATGAGACTTCTACATCCAGACTGACAAGCATGTCCTAGCCAACCAACTAGATATAGTGCTGGTGAGCAAGAAGAACAAAAAGGCTACAATCATAAATATAGCACCCTATGACTACAATATAGCCAGCAAAGAAAAAGTGGAAAACTATCTCCTTTTTGGGGAAGAGATTGAATAATGCTGGAATGTACGAACAACTGCAATTCCTGTAGTCATTGAGCACTGGGTGCGATAACACCTGCACATAAAAATAACACCTGCAAAATAACACCTGCGCTTGCCCAGATACCAGCAACAGTCAACTTAATTGAGTTGCAAAAAAGTCCGCTAATGGGAACAGCTAAGATTTTGAGGTGAATGCTTAAACTCCCAGGTCCCTGGTAAGAGACCCAAGTTAGAGCAGAAATTACTACCCATACGTGTTAACCGGGGTGAGGACTCAATTATGTATATAAATATATATTATATATATTGAATTGTATCATACTTAGAACTAAAATCAGAGCACTCTGATTTTAGTTCTAAGTATGATACATTTCAATATATATGTATACAACGACGCACCTAAATTTGTCGAACACATGAACAAGATGATTTGCAATAAACTTAAAGCAAACAATTTGAAAATAACAATGAAAGCTAACATGAAATTTATAAATTTTTTAGACATGACTCTTGACTTAGCCAAAGGCTCGTTCGGCCCATACACCAAACCTAACAACATTATTTTATATGTACACGGACTGAGCAACAACTCCCATTGCAAAATTAAAAACTTACCACTTAACATTAATGAAGACTGAACAGACTTTCTTCTAGTAAATAGATTTTTCACAAGGCGGTACAACCATACCAGACAACTCTGACAAACAGTGGATACAACCATATACTTACTTTTGAAAATACAACCTCAACTAACAAAAGAAAA
Organism: Watersipora subatra; assembly: GCF_963576615.1. Taxonomy (NCBI): domain Eukaryota; kingdom Metazoa; phylum Bryozoa; class Gymnolaemata; order Cheilostomatida; family Watersiporidae; genus Watersipora; species Watersipora subatra. Next base: position 26,657,672 of record NC_088715.1, read on the forward strand.
AGACAAACTAGACAACGAACCATAACTTAGTATAACCCACCATTTGATTCAAGTGTAAAAACTAACATAGGAAAAAGATTCCTGACTTTGTTCAACAAGTGCTTCCGAAAGACAAACCCTCTACATAGAATATTTAACAAAAGACCCTGAAATTGAGCTAATCTACTATGCCTATCATCCAAAACAAAATAGAATACCATAACAAAAAGCTACTTTCAAATCCGCCAACTACCGAAACCAAAAGATGCAACTGCAGAACAAAATCAGACTGTCCGCTTAAGCAAAACTGCCTTCAGAAGAGCATAGTGTACCAAGCACAAGTGACCAGATTAGACAGCAACACTGCTGAGACCTACGTCAGACTTTGTGAAACCGAGTTTAAAGCTAGATACCGTAACCATAAAAGCAGTATAAATAATAGCTCAAAAAGAAATGCTACAGAACTGAGCAAACACATATGGGCACTAAAAGACCGATACATTAACTTTAAACTTGATTGGACTATACTAAGACACGCTAAATCCTACAGTAACTTTAAAAAAGTGCCATTTATGTATTTCTAAAAAATATTACATTATTAAAAAACCTGACATGTCAAAACTTAATAAAAGAACAGAAGTTGCCTCATCTTGTCCTCATTCTAAGAGTTATCTTATCTGCAATTTTAGTAACAAGGTAATCAGAGCGGGACAAAATCCACCAATCACGTGAAACAGAGGGATGTTTGAAAAGTCACCGTCTTGTTCCAGTTGAAAGCTACAGCCTGAAGAATACACTAACAGGAGACTGTCAGTAGCTGAAAGAAGATAAATGAACTGTTTAATTTTCTAAATTATATACATGTATATATATATATATATATATATATTTATATATATATATATATATATATATATATATATATAAATACCAAAACACTAGCTAAAAAATCCAAACACAAACTTATAGCACTTTCTTTAATCTTACAAACACTGTATACATATAGTAAAACACTTATGAATCTGTAACATATAGTGTTAACTAGCCGTTTGAGAGACAATAATTTCTACTGCTGCCTTCTACCTTCTTCTATAACTTGTTTATTCTAGATTAATGTAATATTAGTTTATTCCAATGTGTTACCAGTTAAAGAAAGTGTCAGGAGCTATCCATATTACCTCAAAAAAAATAAAATCATAAGAGTATTTCTACTCTGAAAACAAAAACTTAGCTATCACATTCACTACCAAATAATAGCTCAAACCCCAAAATCTTTAGCTGATGTCAAATGTTATGAACAATAAGTTATAATAGTAAATGTTACATAACAGCTTTGGTCTATTGGTCACCAAAATGATATCACTAGTTATGTGACTGCCTGTCTCTCTCATTATAGATGTCGGCTATTGAGTCAAGTTGTAGCATGATGCGTCTCTATTTCGTCGGTCTTTTTGCTGAAATGCAATTATAGACATCCTAATCCCACTTCTGCTTGAATATGAGCCATTTAAAAAATGATACCATTTGAACCATTATATTTCTGGTCTGGGTCTATAAAGACAAACGATTGCATCTAATTGAAGCTTGATGACTTAATTTTATACTATTTTGTAGATACATGATTTGCATTCCTCAATGAAGTGGGTTTTGTTTTGATACCTCAAATAGTCACTAATAGTCACTTGGAGTTATCTTATCTTACTGTGATAAGAACCGTGTTTGTCTGTCTACCTGTCCGTCCGTTTGTTTGTTCATCTGAAGCCATGCTTCAAGGTTGAGAAAAAATGCTTTCAACATAGTTTGAACTTTTGGCTGGACACACCAAGGTGCTACCACCTGCCCTAATCAACCACTTTGCTGTGTTAATAAATGATTGTGCACTCAGTTATTCTACCTGATGACTTCCTACGATACATTGAAATGCCAGGATACAAGTGATGATATAAAAGAATAATCAGTTCAACACAGCTAGTTAGATAACAATTTACTAAAAAACTCAAGAACTGAAAGTCTATTCAAGGGCACTCAACAAAAGTAAGCATTAATAGTTTTGAATAAATAACGGTTAAACCTTATTAAACTTAAATTCAAATATTATCCCTAGTCAGTAGTTATATTTTAGTAAACACTTCTGGCACATTTTTAATGCTCATATTTAAATACTTTAGTGTTAGCCCTAATCCACCAAAAACGCTTTTCTTGAATAGAGGATTTATAAATAGTTCATATGTAATTACATTAGTAAATGGGTCTAAACAGGATACTTAAGCAGCGTTTCAGTGTTTCTAGTATGAGTTGTACTTATATAAAACATTTGAAACGCATTGCTCATTATTAATTATAAAAGTTCATCGAAAACCTTGATGGATTTTAAAGAACATTGATTTCCCTACTAGCTTCTTGAGCCAGATCACCCAGACTCAAACAACAAGCATCGTATGGCACTCGAGGCAGGGCAATAACTCCTGACTGCGTCTCATATACAGTACATGTCTTAGTGTATACCTTAAACTACCCAGCCGATCACAAGCATGAGACATGTTTGTTGTCTGAGAATTACTGGAGTAAAATCCAATGTTCCAGAGTATTCTAGAGAGCAGTGCACATGATGAGAAGAGATCTGACAGGGAAGATGAAAACAGCGATGTTTAACAAAGCTTTTTGCTTACTGCATTCCTGATTATTGTATAATAAGTCACCCGTCTGGTTAGTCTATGCAAGCCTACTACTGATAATAAATATTATCTGATATCACCTCTACACGGGTCAGTTAAATTTGTGTGTTACCTTTACAGGCAAAATGAAAATATTTTACCATAGCCCTTGCTTACGTTCCAAATGTTTAGGCATACATGTAGGTGAAAATAACACTAGTACATGTCCATTTGTTGTCAGCAATTTAGAATTATTGAAAAAATTTAAAATTTGAAGAATTTAAAAAAACTACTTATACAACTCCGTGCTTAACAGACTTTGATGATGTCATCAAAAACACATACATACATATGTACATACATGCGTACATACATACTTATGTATGTACATACACACGTACATACGTACATACGTTCATACATATGTACGTACATACGTATGTGCATACGTACATACGTGCATACATACATACGTGCATACATACATACGTATGTACATACATACGTACACACGTACATACGTACATACATTCGTACATACATACATATGTACATACGTACACACGTACATACATACGTATGTATGTATGTATGTACATACATATGTACACATGTACATACGCTCATACATACATACATTCATACATACATACGTACATACATACGTACGTACATTCGCACATGCGTACATACATAGATAATTGCATGTGTCAGATACAGTTGCATTTACACATGTAAAGATATGTACATGTTTATGTGTATACACAAATATGTATGTATGTACATATACATATATACATATATATATATAAACATACATATGTACATACATGCAAGAACTACAGGTCTTACCAGAAACTGAATTTACAAATACAGTAGTATGGAATCCTTCGACTCAGACAGCTATAAACATGATGACCCCATTCATTTATATATTCAAATAGAGTTTATTTATAGGACAACATTTTGATAATAAATTACATTTAAACAACATTTCACCGGTAAATATGCACATGCTTGACTAAACTTCAAATATTTATAACTAATAGAAAACTGTTAATTTATAAAATGATTGAGAGTGGCAAATGTTGAGACGCCTTAAAATTATTAGCCTTGTATAACAGCACAAAAATACTACAAAAGTACCCCGATTATTTAACTGCATGTTCCAGTTCCAATGTAGTCTACTCTTCGATAGGATTAACATTACACACACAAATACATTTACACAGCTTCTTTACCTTGAGTCTGTATTCAGGGTTTAGATAAGCATAGAAAGCAATATTACCAACACCGTACAAAGTTTGAAGGCAAGCAGTAACCTGTGAGGCTACATATAGTATTTGCTGATGACCAGGAAAGTTAAGAAAAAAGCAAAGCAACACCAGAAAGATGGGTAGAGCCGAAGCATAAAGCATTACAATAGTTCCGATGATGTAATCAGATGTTTTGATCAAAATCCGATCTTTTTCTTGTAATGTTCGCCTTTTCATTCTTCGTATTTCTTTAAAAACTGCTGTCAGCCAAATTGTTGTCAACAGAAGTGAAATCAACAAATTTACTTGCATAGCAATGAGAGCAGTGTATCCTTTCCAATTTAAAGAGCTTTGTTGAACTTTACCATTAAAAAGACAAGCGATATCAGGGGATGTTGACATGGCGCCTGAAAATGCAATATTGATTATCCAAAACAAAATCAAAACTTTCCCAATGTGGTTTGAAAATGTTGAAGTGCTGTATTGAAATGCTTTACAAATGGCGTAGTATCGATCGAAACTTGCAAGAACCAATAGACGATAACGGCCTGAAGTAAAAGTTATAGTAACTCCTTGGAGAACAGATGACACGACGTCAAACTCTGGTGAATGTAGATGTGCAAGTAGTGGGCTATAGTTTGTTGCTATAGCACAGCTGGCAACGATGTCAGCTACGGTCAAGTTGATCAGAATCAGAAAGTAGTTTCGTTTGCTAGGCAAATCAGTAGTAAACAGAATAGATATATGTAATACATTTGCGAGCGCAGTGAGAATGTTGAACACCATCATTGTTGTTGAGTAGGAAGGGTGATGTTCTCCAGAGCATAACCTTATTGCCGATGCGTTTTCTGTAGACGTATTGCTTAGCAGACTCATGGTGCAGGTATTCACTTAAAAACAATATGTCAGCCAGGAGAGGTTTAGGTTTTTTCTAATCGTGTCTGAATTCCAGTCTGCAGCGACTAAAAAGAAACTATGCACTTTAGATAAATTTATTCAAACAACACCAAAACTGTATGCAAAATAAGTTAAGTTTTGGAAAGTTTGTTTTACATTATGTTTAAGACACAGCAATAAAAAAAATTTTCACATCACTGTTTTTTATGCGGTATTTTGTTTGAGCCAGCAAAGTTTCTAAACAAAAGCAAGCTTACCATTTTGAATTTATTTTCTCTAATAGATTCTTTCACCTATATATATTTATCAAATTTTGTGTGTATCTATGCAGTTTCAGCTAAAGCTATTAAAATCTTGAAACGACGAATCCGTATCACAAAAGATTTGATTTCGGACTCTCCCGATTGCCAGTCTGACACCTCACCAATTCAGTTAAACTTGCTTGATGGATTAATTAGGTGAGATACGTTGCCATGTAGAAGCGAATACGCTACAACTCTCTGTCACAACGCATAATCATGAGAAGCAGTAGCTCTTATTAGTAAGCTTACTCAAATTATCCGTTGACAATGTGCCAGGCTTATAACAAGTGGCAAACAGCTCTCGTTACCTCTCATTGTTTTTAAGCTGATTTTTGATACCCAGGCAATACCGCGTAGCATAGATAGTTTTAAATAAATCAAACTAAAAGATATTTTATTTTAATATTGCGTTACAAAAAGGCCAACTATTTGTTAATACAAATTGCCTACAAATGCATATTTATTTAAAAACCTACTGCATATTGGGCTATTTTGTAGCAAACTTTTTACCTGTATGTCCTTTTGCTAATTTTTCTATCTCTTCTTATACCATGTCAGACTGGATTATGATTTACAAAAAAATGTTAGTCTGCAAAGGAGCTGCTAAACAAATTAGGATCTCCTCTTTCAGCAGAGTCGACCTCATTTGAGCTGAACAAAGACTCTGACCAGTTGGATAGCAGGAGTCACTTGCAAAATCACTGTAACCCCCCATATTGCGTTATTACAGCAAACAACCTATTTGCTACCTATATTAATTACTATTTATTACTTACTCGCCTGTCGCAAAGAACTTGCCAAATTTCATCAAAAAACACAAATTACCTACAAAAGTACTATCTACCTTAATTTTAAGACTGGAGCTAACCATGGTAGACACTTAACTTGCTCGGCGTCTTAAAAAGGTCATGTGTGGGGAGCAGTACGTGTTCCAACACATGTGGGACAAAGTCACAACCACACTTATGAGCAGAGAAATAAGTGTGAGATGTGTAGAAGCATGATCAGCTTTTTGAGTGAAGACGCCAAATCCTTCAGCTTTTCGCTAATTACATTGTATGTGTTCCTCTGTATGTAGCCACATACATGTATGTCACCTACCGAGGCCATTCAGCATAAGGGTGAACATGAGAGTGGCAAATACAAACTTGCGGTACACAACATCCACCCGCTCACTGATGAAAACATCCTCTAAGATTGAGGATAGCTCACAGACCAGCAAATGGCTCGGTGTCCTCTTTACTTCTGCTAAGTGTTCTTAAAAAAAGGTAACAGAAATGGCCTGAAAAAGAGGACAGACATGATTCCAATCAAACCCAAACTGCTCCAGTCAGAAGAAGTCTTATCATGCTGCACAAAACCAAATTTCAGCCATCTTCGGTAGGTCTCGGGCTGCATGCCCACCAGCCATGTAATCGATGAATGTCAATAAAGAAAAGGCAGGCAACTCTGGCAGGATAGAGATCGTTGAGACAATGTTGCATAGGCCACACCCAACAAGGCAGCCAATCCAGAACTGAATCAAACAGATCAGGAACTACTACAGCATGAAACCCGCTGCTCGGCGGAAGAAAGCCAACAACATTGTTTGCGGGTCTTTCTAATACTGCGACTAAGCTGCCAATAAAATTACAGCTACCTACAAAGTTCAATGGACGGGAAATTGTGGCTGCTGCTAGCCAGACCAGTTTCTGACACTTGCTCATCACCTTTAGGAGCAAACGAAAAACCATTCAACCAACAACTCGGGTCAGGTAGACCAACTGACAAATGGCCCAGTTCAGCCGGACCCAAACAACACCGGCCCAGCTAAACCAGAAGGCTGGCAACAAACTGAACCAAACTGAGTGATGGTCAAACAAATGAAAAAGAACTAGCTGGTATTGGGGTCAGAGAGGTTAGCCATTTATATACATGAGAAACCACAATAAAGGAGCTTGTCATTTACTCCAGGATCTTTAATACTCATGCTATTTCTATGACAAACACTTTCGCTGTAACTTTACATTGCATAAATATACCTGTTATTTACAAACTTGAAGTCTTTGGCTCTTGCTAGTCGAGGAAGTAAGTGGTCACTAGAGATTCTTCACAACACATTTTTACATTATTATACATTTTGTGACCAAATTTATCCAAACTTATTATACTTGCTTATAAAGTATTGATGTTTGAAAGTTCTATCTGGTTCTCGAAAACCAGCTTCTAAAAACATCCACCTTTGGGCTATCAGATTAAAAATGAACAAAGCTCTGGGCATCAATGGGCCTACTGCTGAAAATGTAATATATGCAAGTACTAAAAATATATCTTTAAATACATTTCTATTATTCCAACCAATTAGGAAATCATTAAAACATTGACAATGAAAAGCCATGTTATATTTTCACTTACCTCTCCGATGGTGTTGCTCTGCTTCTGGAACCAGCCGCCCAAATGACCAGTTGTGATCCCAATTAACACAAGTTTCTGACACTAAAATAACATTTTTTGGTTCCAATAACACAAAACCTAAGTTTAATTTCATTTTAAGAGAAAAATCTATATTTTTCATTTGGTTTTGTGGAGTCAAGTATTACGGTAGGCAGTAATATTTTGTTTCCTATCGACTCCCAAGCACCTAGTAACATCTCTTAAACTAGATTGAAATGTCATATAAACCTCACAATTATTTTAAATTGTTATTTCCAGTTAGTGTCACATAAAATCAATTAAGCTTGACTGGTTATGCTGCCCTACTGTTAAACGTTTGTTTAGGAATATTTCCATAACATAGCTTGAAGAAAATTAGAAGCTTTCATATGTTGCTAAATATATGCATTTATTAGGGTAAACAATCAGTCAATTTTTTATGAATGCTGCCTGATGTTTTTGGCATTTTCCAAAATCCTTGACATCACTCATAAGATGTTGCTGTTTAAAGAAAAGGTTCCAAGGGATAATTACCAAAATATGTGATGGTTTGTTGTGACATTGCATATAGTTTGACATTTACTTTTGTATTTGTATGAAGCTTTTCGCTTTTCACTATTTTCATCTGTTACCTTTAGCTGTTTCGCCTAAAATTGCAACTATCAAACAAAGCTTATATTGATATATTTACTTTACAGTTAAGTTTTTTAAAAAGAAAGCAAAAATGCTAAAACTCTTATCATTATTCTAATTTATACCAATTTGATTATCCCAAATATAAGAACTAAAATCCTATTGCTGACAGTTAAATTAACTTTTCATTTATTTGTTTTAGCCAGAGAAAGGTTTTGGTAGTCATAAGCTTTCTGGACTATCAGACAGATCATTGGATCTTAAACTGCTTACATTATTCAACTTACACCGGTTACTAGTTTAATCATTTAGAGCTATTTATAGCCTCAGTGACTATGAATGCTCTGTATTCATGAAATGTCTGCATTTACGAGTCTGAACGGCTCCGGGCTAAACTTGCCCACATAAAGAAAACACCGGCTTTTGCCAATATTTATAATATACTTATCCTCCGATCAGAGTATATAACAATTGACAATTTATATGTAACAGTCTAAATGCATGTATCTCCTGTTGTCACTTGTCTCCTGTGCACTGCATGGCGGGCTGGCTTGTCTTTATATAACTGCAAAGTCTAGCCCCTCTCACAGTATCTGACTGTACAAGCTTTGCTATACTGAGTGCATCAAGTTCAGCCGACCTGCTCTTCATCTTGGCTTTCTACCCATGACCTAACTACTAGTTGCTTGTGGCTTTTATGCCCACTATATAAATTTGAGTTGCAATGAATAGTGTCTCATGACTAAAAATCCATTATACATAAAAGACCGTTTCAATAGAAATTTTTAGTGGTCCAATACAAAATGGAGGTAAGGTATATCAGCTTTCTTACGGCGATGTTCACGATACAGTTTTGTTTCTGAATAAAGTTTTATCTTTAGCAAATTAAAAGCTCTTTTGGCTCAATTGTGATTGTTTTGAAATCATGATTAGATTTTTAAATAGCCAGCTATTCAACCGGTATGACAATACTCTTTTTAGGAGTTGCTAGCTAGAAGCACATCTCATTTTACTTGAACAGGTTATTTAATGCTGTAAACGTAGGTAAGCAATATGATAGCTTCTATGAAAATCTCTGCATTTTTACCTCTCATCCACCATTTGCTGACCAAGTTTGACTAGAACAGAAAAAAGCATGCAAATCGATGGATAGTGATGCTATAATTTAAAGAGAGTTTTTGGTCAGTTTTACATATGGCCTACTTGAACTTATATTTGTCACTTTTTAAATAGTATTTTTGTCAGAATTATGGAAAAATGGAGCACTTTTATTCTGCTTCTACTGATTGAGTTTGTGATGGCTGTCATATATATTGATATTTTCAATGCTCATTTTGTCAGCAGTATTGAGTCATTGATCTAAGGCTGGTTCACACCAGCTCGACGGTTCTCTGAACAAACCAAAAAACGTAAGAACAAAAAATATAAAATTAACTAAAGTTCAGCTTAAAACTATCACATGTAATATTTTAAAGATAAACTATCAATTTTAACTGATTTTAAAAAATGGGCAAACTCACTTCAAAGTGCTTCATGTCGTCATTGGAAAGATTTCCAATGTTCATGGTAAAAATAATAATTTTGTATTGGATTCAGGCCCTGCTTTCCTAACAATGAGGAAGTAAAAGATTGAAACTAACAGTGCGCAATTCTTCAAGTGATATTTATTAACATTAATTATAGAAGCTATAAATCAAATCTGTACCCCAGCTAGGTTTTTGTTCACCACACAGTAGCTCTTTTATATTAGTTAGATTATAAGTGGTTACTGCCACCTAAACATTTTTCTGTATAGTAATTCACTTTACTTTGTATTTTATAAGAAACTCATCAAACAATTACTGTCTTTCTCCTTTTATAAACAAGTTGCAAGAACAACTACACTCAAAAGTATCTTTTAAAACAGATGCTGTTATTTTTTATTTGGTAAAATAAACCAGCTACCTTTAAACCTGTAAAGAATACATTCATAATCTAGCACAACCTATTCCACAGAGGTTACTCATTGTTCAAATTAAAACTGTTGATTTTGGTAACAAAATAACGTTCCTGTAAAATTGATGATACATTCAATTAAAAGTAAAAATGATGTCAAACCATAATGTTACAGTTATATTGCAAGCCAATGGTATATGAATGGTTATACTCAAACATTTCAATGTAACACTAATGGAACATTGTTGGGTTATTCAATAACAATGCTCTCTCACAATGTTATGATAACGTTAGCAAAGTTTAATCATGCAACCTTCCAAGGAGAATTTCTATAATATTTTTCAGAAAACTTGCACTGTTGTTGAAACAGAATAGGACAGCGATCATCAGATAACGTTTGAAGAAGATTATCAAATCGTTTGCAAGGAACGTTATTTTACGCATAACATTATGGAAGGTTTCAGGAATTTAGTTTTTGTTTGTTAGTTAGTTGAGATATTCGATATGTTACCTTACATTATACGCTGCTTGATGAAAATATTGATGCAACATGCTAGCCGATTAAGAGACATTTGAAAACTCTTGAAGATAATTGCAGTTTTATTTGCATTCAACCTTAAATGAAACACTTTGATTGGACTTGCAACTCATGCAGTTGGGCATCCGCAACTTAAAGGACACAAAATTGAAGGAGTGGGAGCAGCTCAATAAACTGAAAATTTTTGCAGCTGAAAGCCAAAAACTGCTGCTCTTTCTAAAAACATTTCTTGTACATCCTTTTCAAAGAAGCTCCCTATCCTAACAAACAACGCCACGTTTGACATTGCTTCCGTTTCAACAAATATATGTGAGTGCTAAACTTCTCACGATTCATTGGGATAAAAAAGCTAAAGATACAGTGAGACTCAAAGTTGTTGAACAATAGCTTCGTGTGTGTTCTTCTACTATTCTTGCAAAGATATTCATGTCGGGCTCATCGAAATACTAACGGTTAGAGTTTGGTTCAGTCCTAGTGTTGGTCACCTTGGTGTGGGCAGTTTTTTGCTCTGAGCCCTGGCCCTGGTGATCAGTCAGCACATCATAAAGAGCATTGGGTTTGTATGCGGAAAATACCTTAAAATTTGGGAAATACTCATACAGTATATATAAGATTTACAAAAGAAGCATATATATGTACATGTACCTATATATGTGTATATACATATATGTATATATATATTCATATACAGTCAAACATGGATAACTCGCCCTCGGATAGCTCAAACACATGGTTACCTCAGACAGTTTTTTGGTCCATTCCCACGTAATGATAAATTGCTTTAGATAGCTCGACCTCAACTTTGTTAACTCAAACAGTTTTTTTCTCAACGGCTACCGACACGGTTGTTATCGCTTTAGAAAATTCCTTTATTCCAAGCCATAAAGGTGAACCTCAAATTTTTGTAGTTTATAGGCATCTTTATTACCATCATCGGCAAAATATTTCGTCAACAAATTATCTAAATATTTTGTGAAATTCCATTTTTACCAAACATCCACTTAGCGATGGCCCTACAGATGCAAGTAAAAGTGAGGTAACCTTTGCATAAGCTTGAAGAAAAATCAGCAAAATTGATCTTGGTTAAAACGCTCATAAGAAAAATATGTCTTTTCTTCTGAGCATTTCAACAGCAATCAAATTTTGCTGATTTTAATCTAAAAAGCGTCCTGGCAATAACATCACCTCAAACAACCAGCCAATCTCAAGTGATAGAAAAATCTCTATACTTTTTGATAAATATTTTTTAAACTTTACATTAGAAGCATTTAATTTGAAACAAGCCATTTATGCTTTTTATTTATATTATAGTTTGTATATTTACATGTATCTATTAATAAATAAATAAATACATGGACTTGTGACAGTGCTCTGATAACTTGAACGCTCTGATAACTTGAACACTTTTGCTCGGTTCCGTGAAGCTTGGTTTTTCCATGTTTGACTGTATCTATGCATAGATTTACATATACATATATATGTATATATACATATATATGTATATATACATGTATATGTATAAATACATATATATTTATATGTATATATACATAGTCATGACACAGAAAGTACTGTTTCAGCTATTCAAACCACATTAAGGCAGCTCAGAGTAGCCAATGGAATAACTTCCTTTGCTAATAAAAATTAAACTTTCCTGCCATATAACAACTGAGATGTCTCACAGACTTTAAGCAAATTTCAATGTGTGACAAAGGAGTGCTCAAATCACAATTGTTATGAGCGTTGCAATAAGGCCAATATTGTCACACTTCCCACAGAGAGCTGAACCAAACTGAATTTTGGGAGCAAAATATTATATATTACACTGCACAAATATTATAATATATATCGGAGAGCAAAAATATATTATACATGTTCATGTACTAGAAAGCGCCTATGTAAAATCCATGGCACATTACGTTGTAACCCTTGCTCTATAGTAGCGGTTTTAATAGAAAAGACATTCAATTTGAGGGTGGCACTATATCGGTATGCCAGCTCATCAGAGTTTTAAAAAGATAAATTTAACACACTTTGTGGTCGGAGCAACCTTAATGCTGTTGGCTGCAGCATCTTTGTTTAACCAATTTTCAATTACCTCAATGCATCAGACCTAGTTAAACTAGGAACATCTATTATGCAAATATAATTGTTATTTACTTGGATGCTTTAAAAAATATTTAAAGCTTTTAAAGGTAAAAAGCAGACACTAATACACCATGATGATGGCTGCTGTTGCATCTTAAAGTGTTCATGTAGAGTAATCTCATCTTTCATCAAAACACATTAATTTATGACAGTTTAAAATCCAAATTATAGACAAATCTGAGGACAATTGATTAGTTTTAGACCTAATGATTTTGAATCAGAGTGGTGTGATGATAATTGAGACAACAAATTTTCCAAGGTACACTGTCAGTATACCGTGGCAAATCCTACAGTGACAATAAAATAGTTAAATGTTAGTCGTGTGACCAAGTCATTATTAGTACCATACTTCTACTGATCACTTTCTAAGAAGGATTTGTAAAGATCACATAATGTCAAAGTAAAGATCAAATAGAGGTAACGTTCAATTAAAGGGTAGCAGTGTGTTGTTCACCTATTATTTTATATAAGTGCTCTAATAAAAGTGGCAGAGATAAATAGGCTTCAGGGTGAGCTAAGTACTTATCCATTTAACATGTTTAATTACAAGTTTCCATGAAAATACATTTAATTTAACTAAGTAGTCTGTTGTTCGAGACTATTGATATACATGTACACATCTTTACAATAGATCAAAACAGAAAATATTATAATATCACCAAACTATTTAAAGATGTGACATATCAGTCATCAAGATATTAATAACTTACTGCAGTTTTTTGCCCCATTTAACATCTCAAAATAACTAGAGTACCAAGCACAGGTTTTGCATCAAAGGAATATATCACGCCAAATTTTTGACATAAATGGCCAATTGTGTTTCATATTGATCAAAATATAAAATCTACATTGAATAGACGCCTTTTGTCAAACATTTGACGTTGACAAAAGATACACACCCCACTTTGCCATTGAGGGTATGCATGCTAGTCTGGGTAGACACCATGCATTGAAACTCTTCCGGTCAGTTTTGTTAAAACTTCACACACATGTGCTCCATTGTTTCCACCAGGTAGATAAAATATTTGGTTTCAAAACACTCGCCTGCACAATATCTGATATATACTGAGACAAATCTCTAGCTTTGCCAGGTTTTCTGATAGTCCATAACAAGTAGCATGTATATCTAACCAAACTATGAAAGTATAATCAGTCAATCAGGTGCTTTAGTTTGCAGACTGAATGCGGTCTTTTATCGGTAAATCTGAACACCTTGTAAGGACCACATAACTTACTAGTTTTTGGCGAATCCCTATTTTAAATAAGTGCATACTTATAGTCATCAGATTCATAGTCTCTTAGAAGTATTTAGATCTAATGATTGATAAAATGGTTAAAATTAGAAAAATATGGAAGGTTAAAATATGTAGAGTTGGCTAAAAGGAATTTGAAGAAGAATACAAGAAGGAATCTATTAAAATTTTGAATCAGGTCAGCTACGTCACTGCGACTCATCTAGTTGAGTAAACACTACTTTCGGGAAATTTTATTTCCTTGCACATTAGCAGAGTTAAGCAGGATATATTGACAAGAAATGAGCTCATTGGAACAGTTTGCTATTCTAGAACTTTCGAAAGTATGTTGGTTGTGGTTCCGCTAACGAAAGGCATGTCGTTTTGATTGATGCATTATTATGACATGTCTGTGGGTAATCAATTATGTGATTAGGAAGTTAATTGTTTACATGGAGCTGCAAGCTACATTCAGATGACTGCTTGAACTTGAAGTATCGCGCTTATTTACCATTTTAAACTTCTATGCATACAGCGCAGGGTAATGCTATGCAAGTAATTAAACCAGTACAAAGCAGTAACAAATTGGCTACAAGTTCAAAACAGATGTAATGAGCTCAGACTGATAACTTCTTGCAGTGCTACTTTTTGAGTGAGCCTCAGATGCGGGGTAGACGAAAAAGATGCACCAACTGCGAGTAAAGATGTGTGCTGAAGTGCTTCTGGTTAATAAACAATTTTAGGAACCAATCAGAAAGCTGACCTTAATCTATCTGTACGCTATCACAAGTGGACGAGATGAATTATTGACATAGCTTCCTGGCTGGCTATTTCATGTGCCACAGCATTAAACATGATCGCCATCAAGTAAAATAGTGATACAGATGTCTTGATTGCTTCTGCTCATATTATTATAAGCAACTGGCAATAGCGGCAAATGCTTTGTACTGTATATATCTTAATTGGCATGAACTCCTGGTCCGACTAAAACCACCTTTGTTGGTAAACATTGACACAACATGGTAAAATAGTGGCTAAACGTGGTTGAATGACTAAATGATTAGTAGGTGTGGACATCAACGCCATTACACTTTAAATGATTGTCTTTTATGACCACCTTTAATGGTCAAGTAAGGTGTACAGGCTTTTGTTAGAGAAAAGGAATTAATGGTAGAAATACTTATGTGCAGCAGTTTGTTTATTTTAATGTAATAAGCAGTATATCTAAAGCAATATGCTATAAATATATCCCTCATTCCAAGCCTGCAAAGAGCTTATAGTATATCTTTGAGTACAACGCAAAAGCAAAATGTTTGATTGCAACCAATATGCTACGAAATACTACAAATAAGTAAAAGTAAAATCATTTAACGTAACGTCTTCATTGCTGACTAATTTACATATAAAATATCGACATGATTCAAAAAGTATTAATATTTGGTAAAAACACTTTTGTGTTGCCTGGCTAGCCTATGAGTGCAAATTACATATGATATTATGAATAACAATAAAATAAACATTGCCCAAATTTGCAAAAAAAATACAAATTACTAAATATTTGTGCATTGCTTTAAATATAATGTATTTTGCAAAACAGACAGAAAGTTGCCTTCAGAAGTAACACTAAAACTAAAGTTGACTTTTTGATGACAGCAGCTTCCAGTGGTGGAGCAGGTAACTCCAATTAGTCTCCTATAGTTCTGGTCAGTGGATAATTTGCAAACATAATAATCATGTGTGCTAATTGAGCAATGCAGGCAAGAATTAAGACAAAGTTTTTATTAATTCAATTCAAAATTTGCTTGGAACACAAGCGATGATGATACTAGCTTAAATAGTGAGAACAACAGAAACACACGACTGCCGATCAAAAAATGAAAAGCGTAATGGCAAGTGATCCTTCTGTTCGTATTGGTCATGGCCTATTCTTCTATCATATTTTTGTTTCACAACCAAATCACAACCGTAATCACAGCCATGTTTCATGTTTATCCATATGTTCAGAGCACTTGCAGGTCAGGAAAGACCTTTTGCTTTCATCAGGGTTCAAACTCCTGACCCAATTTCACTACTCCCACTACTGCACTACCACCTGCGGTAACCAGCACCTTGCCATATTATGGAATAATTGTGCAGTTACTTAACACATTTGACAATCTTTAATGGAATACTAAGCTGTGAGGGTACTAGCAAACTCAGAATGAAAAAAATTTATTGTAGTTCTCTTCTACTGAATTAGGACATTTTGTAATTCCCTTCAGTATACAATACTTACATTAAGATTTATATATATGTTAAGATTTATATATGGATACTTACGCCCAGCTGAAAGTCATACAGCGAGTTTTTGACAGGGTTTCTATTCAAATCATTAGATGGTGGGAGACTGTCTAATGTTACAGTACCCAGAGTGTTGTCTTCTTGCACTGAAACATAACAGCCCTGCTCGGGTGCTGATGACTGCCTGTCATGTTCCTGGAACCTTTGTAATCTGTAGGAAGTGAAAAAAGAATATCATGTACTTTTCTGTCATGTATAACGCTTAGCAAACTTTTTCTAATAAGTCCAAAAAAACTGTCAACCATATTTTTAATTGTTTTATTCTTCATATTTAAACTTTAAAACGAACTTACCCAAAGTTTTTGTAAATTTTATCAAAAGATATCAGTAGTTTTCTATCATTTTTGATTGTTTTTGGTGTTTGAGGTGATCTGAGAGTCAAATGTTTCCAAAATTAATATTGAAAAAACTCCTTTGTGTTTGAAATGCTCAGAACAGTAAACGTGTAAAATTACATTACCATTTGCTATCATTGCTATAGTTGATATCGGTTAATGCGTTCAGGTTGTAGCGTTACAAGTGTTCTAATATGTTAGTTTCTTTGCAACTATAAATTCATGATTACGTTGTTGCTAAATCAAGCATTTTAATTGCAATCAAGTTTTATCAATTTGAATCTTGAAATATGCTAACACTCAGATTACTTCCAACATCATAAACAATCGCGAAAGATAAAAACACTAACACTTTCGAAAAATATATACTGAAACTTCGCGCAAGTTCGTCTTCAAAACCAATTTATGAGTTGAAATTGCAAATTCGTTTACTAAGGGAATTTTAATGTGCTATTTCTAAAAACATGTTGTTCCTACAAAACTATGCAAGCTCAATCAACTTTAATTTTTCACATTTAAAATGAATCACATATAAAACATGTCACGGGCAAGTAACGCAGTGTGAGAAGATAACTCATGCATTACTGGTCTTGTGTAAGTTATAATGATGGCCTGTTTTTAGACTTTTGGTTAGGAAATACGCTTATTCTTGTAATTGTTTATATATTTTAGACTGAGTAGGCTACCAAAAGTTCAGTGAGTCCCTCATTAATTTACAATATTTGCTGGTTAATGCAGTTTGTAGTTCAGCCCCATGAATTGCTGCCATATAAGATCTTTGCTTCCTTTTTGGTGTTTTCAATAATAAAATATGAACAAAATCAATTATAACTTTTAACTAAAAGCTTTTTTGTAGCACTCTGTATTACTCATTATTTATGTTAAAATTAATTACCAACCTGAACTCAGATCCAAGTAGATTCTGTCATAAGAAATGGCTGGTTATTCCAATGTTTCTGCCATCATTCAGCTACATAAAAAGAAAAAGTCAGCTACTAAGCTTTCAAAAGCCTCAAATTAAAAAAAGATTAAGTGGTTTTTTCGTGATGCAATGAACTACATACCGAAATAAAATAACTATTGACCCATAGGTCAAATAAACATTGAGTTGACAAGACAGAATTTCAAAATTCTCAATAATTATCAAGGGAAAAGGATTGTCATGGCATAAGATCTACTGCAATGATAAGATTGTGTGTGTGCAAAAATAGTCTTCAGAAGATTCAGTTGGGGGCTTAGGCTTCAATCAGCATTTATTAGGATAAAGAAAATACCTTTGATTCAGCGACAAGATCACAGCCACAACAATCGTGATATCGTGATTCATGAATAAATAGGATGAACTGCAGAAAAAAACAATCTACAGCAAAAAATTGACAAACACTATATTGAGATGTGAACTATCGATGAGAAGAAGAAACTACCGGTAAGATCGATAACATGATAGGGCAGTTTCGCTTCGATATATATGATCGAAAAGACAACTACCGAATATCGCTATCGTTTATCGTTATTTTGTCCATCCCTACTCAATAGTCTATACATAACCTATTCATCGTTTTTACACAAAAGTCACGTGATCTCTGGAGTACACCGGTTAGTGTGCCAACTGAATCAATATGAGTAGTATAAATAGATTCTACATGTAGAGCGGTCTTTCCTTTTTTCGATTCGGTCGTACGAAGCAAACTTAATTAAAATGAGTAAGTAGTAAAATTAAATTAGTAGTAAATATTGGTTAGGAATTAAATAAAATTTACTACTCATTAAATAAATTAATAAGTAGTAAATTACATCTAATTAATATTTACTGCAAACGTGTACCGGGAAGGTCACATGAACATTTGTTTCTTGCAACCACTGAAAAAATGCTACCAGTTGCTAGAAAAGCAGAAACCACCAGCTAGAAGAGCAGAAACCGCTGAACAAACACAGGTACATCGAGAACAGGCCAGAATAGATGCTGCAGCAGCTAGAAGTGCA
The DNA here is from genome assembly GCF_963576615.1 of Watersipora subatra. NCBI lineage: Eukaryota > Metazoa > Bryozoa > Gymnolaemata > Cheilostomatida > Watersiporidae > Watersipora > Watersipora subatra. Next base: position 26,676,316 of record NC_088715.1, read on the forward strand.
GAAGCTGCTGAGCCGACCCAGCAGCGACTCCCACGGCAAGATACACTAACTACAGCAGCTGTTTTGCTGCCACAACCTACCAGGCGCCGTGCATGGGCAGAAAACTTTGCACTAGACTACAATCCTGCAACACAGTATAGGGCCCATCAGAAATTTTTTATGGGGCAAATGTCTAAAAAATGTTCTAGATGTAATGCGTTGCATTGGAAAGACAAGAGGCCATGCATTTGTTGCAACAATGAGAAAGTTCACCTACGACCACTCTCTGCGCATGTTCCACCTGTATTGACTCACCTATTCTAAGGCGAACATCCTGATTCTGAACATTTTTTGGGGAATATACGAAAATATAACAGCTGTTTTCAAATGACATCATTTAGAGCTAAAACCATTGATGAGCCTGGATTTAACCCAAATTTCAAGGTTCAGGGTCAAGTCTACCATTTGGTTAGATCATTGCTTTTGATACCAGGTGAGCAACTACAGTTCCCGCAAATCTATTTCATGGGTGACCAGAAAGCAGAGGCAGAACGCCGGCGTGGTATTGTTGAAGGAGTGCAATTAAATGTAATCCATGAGCTGCAGGATGTTCTATACGAGCAAAATAAGTATGTGCGTGATTTCAAAACTGCTCGGGAGAGGCTGCCTGAAAACACGGATGACTTGTGAATTGTCATTCATGCTGACAAACACCCTGTTGGAGAGCGTAAAAGGAGATTCAATGCTCCTGTCATAGATGAAGTTGCCATTCAAAAAGTTGGACAGCAGTTTGAAAGGCAGGATATTGTTCTTCAGTTATGTAGCAATGAACAGCAGAGAATATCTGAGACGCACAGAGCATATGACACCTTGCATTATTCACTCATTTTTTGGCGAGGTGCCGATGGCTACAACTTTCAGCTGCGACAGACTGACATTCGCACAGAAGAGCCAGGTACACGAAAGGTTTCTGCTATAGAGTTTTATGCTAGCAGACTGATGGTTCATGATGGTAGCTTTAACTACATTCACAGGTGCCGAAAGCTGTTTTTGCAGTTTGCAGTTGATAGGTACTCTAAAATTTAAACTGAAAGATTTAGCTTTATTCGCCACAATCAGACACAACTAAGAGCTGATGACTACATCCACCTGTGTGATGCAGTGGTTGATGATTGCAATGCAAACCAACTAGGTAACATAGTGATTTTACCTTCGTCTTTTACTGGTTGCCCGCGCTACATGCATGAGCGTACACAGGGTGCCATGACATATGTGCGACATTACGGCAGACCAGACCTATTCATCACATTTATCTGCAACAGCAAATGGGATGAGATTCCCAATGAATAGCTGCCTGGTCAGCAAAGTTATGACAGACACGATGTGGTTGCAAGAGTGTTTCACCTAAAACTAAAGCAACTAATGGATTGCATCACCACCAGTGCAATATTTGGCGCTGTGCGATGCCATATGTACACCTTTGAATGGCAGAGATGTGGACTCCCTCATGCACACATTCTAATTTGGTTATGTTATCGCATTAGGCCAGAACAGGTTGATTGTGTCATTTCTGCGGAAGTACCAAATCGAGTGGAAGACCATGAGCTAATCGAAATTGTCCCCAAGCACATGGTACATACTCCATGTGGCCAGCTAAACCTCAGCTCACCCTGCATGAAAGATGGCCCATGTACCAAGAAGTACCCTAAGGCTCTCATTAAAGACACAGTTACTGGCATAGATGGGTATCCATTGTATCGTCATCGTTCCGCTCATTATGGAGGTTTCACCAAACAACACATATTCCGAGCTGCTGGAGAGGCCTACGACATCACTTTGGACAATAGATGGATAGTGCCTTACTGCCCTTTGCTGTCCAAAGTATTCAATGCACGCATCAATGTCGAATTTTGCAACTCAGTGAAGTCCATCAAATAAATTTGCAAATACATGTATGTCAATAAGGGTAGTGATCAAGCAGTGTTCGGTTTGGAAAGAGATGGAGCACAGGTTGATGAAGTAGCTCGCTATGAGAGTGGAAGGTACATCAGTTCAAATGAAGCAATGTGGCGCATCTTCAGTCTCCCCATTCATGTACGACACCTGGCTGTCCAGCATCTGAGAGTTCATCTCGAAAATGGCCAAAGAGTGCATTTCACTGAAGCATATCTTTGGCAACAACTTCAAGAGCCACGTGACACTACCCTTACCGCCTTTTTCAAGCTTTGTACACTTGATGATTTTGCCAGGACGCTTCTCTACTGCCAATTGCCAGCCTATTACACCTTTGACGCATCCACAAAATGCTGCAAGAGACGAGTTCAAGAAGCTGCTCTGCCCGATCATCCTGGCATATATCAAACTGTTGCCCTAGCACGGGTATACACTGCTCACCCCAACAATCATTAATGTTTCTTTCTTCGAATCATGCTGCATCACGGGTTTGGCCCGGTGTCCTTTCAACTTTAAAAACTGTTGAAGGTCATGCCTGGGCCACTTTCCATGAAGCATGCAGGCGTTTGGGGTTATTGGAAGATAATGCACAGTGGAGGGAGGCCTTAGAAGAAGCTGCAACTGTACGGTCACCTACCCAACTGAGCAAGTTGTGTGCTATTATGTTGAGCACCTGCCAGCCTTCTCACCCTCTTCAGCTGTGGCAAGAGTTTAAGGAACATTTGGCTGAAGACATCCTGTTTCATGAGTGACAACTGCTTCAGGATCAACAACTGCAGTTCACAGGTAGGATGTTCAATGTCGCTCTTATATTTATTGAGTACCCAGTGCTCGAGGTCACAAACAACAACTTCTCAGTTTATGGACTTCTCAGGCCTGTTAGAGTGGAGCAACCTGTTGGTTGCAGGGAAACATTATGCGAAACAGCATATGACCGTGAAGAGCTCCGTCGCCATGTTGAAACCAATGAACCGCTGCTGCTGGAAGAGCAAAGAGGTGCATATCACACCGTTTTGGAAAAAATTGAACAAAGCAGTGGCGGTATGGTGTTTCTTCACGCACCAGGTAGGACCGGCAAAACCTTCGTCACTAATCTTATATTGGCGAAAGTACAAGAGTCTAGAAAAATTGCTTTGGCTGTAGCTTCATCTGGTATTGCAGCTACCTCACTCCCTGGTAGCCACTCTGCACATTCAGCACTGAAACTGCCTCCTAATTTGGCCAGAACTGAAATTCCAGTGTGCAATATCAAAAAGAACAGCGAAACTGCTTAACCTCTGCAACAATGCATTCTTACTGTGTGGGATGAGCGTACAATGTCGCACAAGCTCGTATTTAAAGCTCCAAACCTTACATTATAGGACTTGCATAAAAATAATAGAATTTTTGGTGGGGTAACTCTTTTACTTTCTGGAGATTTCCGCCAAACATTGCCTATCATACAAAGAGGCACACCCGCTGATGAGATAATTGCATGTATCAAATCATCATTTTTGTGGCCGTCTGTTGTGCAGCTTCATTTGACACGAAACATGCGTGCCGCTATTCTTGGCGATGAAACAAGCACACATTTCGCTGCTGGACTGCTGCGTATCGGTGAAGGGCGTTTGCCAGTCAGTGCTGAGAATGGTTTGGTGTCACATGATACCTTTGGCACTTTTGTGGATTCAACCGAGGAACTTCAGGAAAAAGTTTACCCTAATTTGCGACAGGTTCCAAGATGTTGATTGGTTATCTGAGCAAGCTATTCTTTGCCCCCGAAATGATGCAGCTGCTGGCATAAACTCACAGCTTTTAGCTCAACTATCTGGCAATTCAAAAACCTTCACTTCTGTTGATACGTCATTTACTGATGTTGCTGCTGTAGAATATTCTGTGGAATTCTTAAACTCACTGAACTTTCTCGGACTTCCTGCTCATAAATTGTAGCTAAAGATAGGAACACCGATCATGCTTCTTCGCAACCTCAATCCTCCAAAGTTGTTTAATGGCACTCGGCTAATTGTTACGCAAATTTTTTCACACGTAATTCAGGCCAAAATCATTTCAGCATCTGGTAAAGGAGAATCTGTTTTTATTCCAAGGATCCCAATTATTTCAACAGATCTACCATTAGAATTTAAAATGACTCAGTTCCCCATCAGAGTCTGCTTCGCTATGACAATCAACAAGTCGCAAGGTCAGTCCTTCAAAGTAGCTGGTATCGACTTACTGTCCCCCTGCTTTAGCCATGGCTAGCTGTTTGTTGCCTGCTCAAGAGTAGGCACAAGCCGAAAACTGTATGTTCATACACCAGACAGAAAAGCAAAATTTTTTGTCTATTCGCAAGTGTTGCGTTGATTAACATTGTGTTATTGTTATGTCATGCTTGCATTAAATTAACATTATGTTATTATTGTGTCATGCTATGTTCTTTATGTACTGCTAAACCTTCATATTATCCTCATGCAGCATTTTCTAGCATATTTGTAAATATATATATATATATATATATATATATATATATATATATATATATATATTTTCATGCATTTGTTTTCCTTATAATGTCTCATAAAAAGGCTATCATGTTGGCTTTATGTTTTGTTATTGTAAGGTGCTAATGCTGTATCTGCCTTGACATCATACTGTCTGTGCTGTTATACAAGTAAATTTTACTGATAATAAATTTTGTTAACACAACCACATTACTGCAGCACTGTTTGTATATACCGTGTCAAAACACAGGCTATAGACAAAGAACTGGTGAGCCATGATTAGTGTTAGAAGTCTCCATTTGATGTAGAACTGTAAAAGTCATGTATAGTGCATGTAGATGTCTTCATTCAATAAATGCTGGCGATAGCTCAGCAGTGCAATAGCAAAATATTTTGTAGAATTTTTTAAAACATGCACAATTTTTCATTACTGCCAGTTTGAACAATTTCAGTTTGCCTAGCAATGTCAATTTCATTATCAGTTATCTGTAGACAATAGGACAACTCCCATTTTAGTGGTTTGAGACTGATGCATTGTAGACTAGCTGTAAAACACATTGCAGATTTCCATTGTTCTCCCCAAAATGATTGACATGTATGACTGCATATGTGTATGCAGTCTGATCAGCCCAACAATTTCAGTAGATTGCATATTTGGAGTTGTTTTACAGTATGAAAGACAACTCTCAATAAATCTTTTGCTGTACATGAATCTGTTCCCATTGACGGGTAATGCAGCTCGTTTGATTATAAATAAATCTATTCAGCATTAAACTAAAAATAAAGAAAATTCTGAAAATAAGTTTTGTCAAACTTTGACGACTGCATTCAAATTTCTGCTTTAATGGGTGCTACTTTTAGATGTATAAAACAATATGTTTTTACACGTTTTTCATTTTGTTTAAACTTTTCTCAATTTCTTCAACTTTAACCTTTTCTTTTTCTTTTCTTGTGGAACCAGAAATACTTGCCTTCAGAGTGAAGCACACGCAATGAATGTCTGAAGAAATTATCGGTTCAGGCTTATTGACATAATACAGCCTCAGCCAATCCCGCATCCGAAGTATCACTAAGTGAGTGGTTTAGATGGTACCACTAATACTACTTATTATCCATACTATCACTCATACTACTCACAAACTGGCACAAACCAAAGCCTATACTGACTTGGCTGTCACCGTGGATATTCTATGGCCATAGCACTTTAATAGGCTTGTTATTTCATGGTAACACATCATATTTTGCACAAATTGAGAGCATGTGTTAGAAAGTTTACAGAACAGAAAGACCAATATTATGTTGAAATATAATAATGAATATTATTATATTATAAATATAATATTATAATGTATAATCCTGTTGAAACTGTTGAATAATACTATTGCATGAGGGGTTTTAAAATAACCACTCTCATACCACTGGACAAGCCATATTATTCATATCGCTTTATATGTGGTATTAATGTGGGATTATACTGTACAGTCTCAATACATTCACTATACGCCCTACTACTATAATTTCAAATGCAATGGTGTGATACTCGTTGACTGAGACAGCTACGAAGAAGACAACAAAGGTTATTTTACATTTTAAAATAATTTATTAATTCAACAACAATATGATAAATGCCATTGAAACAACATTTTATTTCTAATTATATGTTTTGCTGAAATACACTGAAAATATCGAAAATACACATAAAAGTCATTATTTTACGCATAAAATAATTAGACATACTAAAACATTGCCACAACTAAAAAGTATTAGCTGCTATTACCACACAGGATTATTGCATAAGAACGATCAATCTTTCAATTACAGATAATCGTCTAATTAAAAGTTTGAGATGTAATCTACTCTTCAATAGAATGAACCTACATACATGAATAAACATTACATATGTGCATACATGCAAGAACTACATGTCTTACCGGAAACTCAATTTAAAAATACAGAAGTTTGGAATTCTTTGACTCAGACAGCTATAAATATGATGACCCAATTCATTTTTATATTTGAAAAGAGTTTATTTATAGAACAACAATTTGATGATAAATCACATGTAAACAACATTCCACTGGTAAATATGCACATGCTTGACTAAACTTAAAATATTTATAACTCAAAGAAAACTGTTAATTTATAAAATGATTGAAAGTGGCAAATGTTGAGACAACTTAAAATTATTAGCCTTGTATTACAGCACAAAAATAATACAAAAGTACAGCCAATTATTCAACCTCATATAATCATCCAATCAAAAGTTTCAGATGTAATCTACTCTTCGATAGAATGAACCTTGCACACACAAATAGATTCACCCAGCTTTTTTACCTTGAGTCTGTATTCAGGGTTTAGATAAGCATAGAAAGCAATATTACCAACACCGTACAAAGTTTGAAGGCAGACAGTAATCTGTGAAGCTACATATTGTAATTGCTCACGACCAGGAAAGTTAAGAAAAAAGCAAAACATTGCCAGAAAAAGCGGTAGAGCCGAGACATAAAGCATTACAATGGTTCCAATAGTGTAATCAGATGTTTTGATCAACAACTGATCGTTTTCCTGTGAGTTTCGCTTTTTCATTCTTCGTATTTCTTTGAAAACTGTTGTCAGCCAAATGGTTGCAAACAGAAGTGAAACAAAAAAGTTTACACGTACAACTATGAGAGCAGTGTATCCTTTCCAATTGAAAGAGTTTGGTTGGACTTTACCATTCAAAAGACAAGTGATGTCAGGGGATGTTGATAGAGCGCCTGACAATGCAATATTGATTATCCAAACCAGAAGCAAAACTTTCCCGATGTGGTTTGAAAATGTTGAAGCGCTGTATTGAAATGCTTTGCAAACGGCGTAGTATCGATCGAAACTTGCCAGAGCCAACAGATTGTAACGGCTTGATGTAACAGCTATAGCCACTCCTTGGAAAACAGTGGACATGATGTCAAACCCTGGTGAAGGCAGATGTTGCAGTAGTGGGCTATAGATTGCTGTCATATTACAGCTGGTTACAATGTCAGCTACCGTCAAGTTAATCAAAATCAGAAAGTAGTTTCTTTTGCGGGGCAAATCAGTAGCCCTTAGAACAAATATATGTAATACATTAACAACTGCAATGAAAATGTTGAAAAACATTATCGTTGATGAGTAGGCGGCTTGATGTTCTCCAGCACATAACCTTATTGCTGATACGTTTTCTGTAGACATATTGCTTAGCAAACTCATTGTGCAGGTGAAGCCTTGGAAACAATCTGTCAGCAAGGAGAGGTTTAGGTTTCTTGTAACCGTTTTTGAATGTTATTCTGCAACAGTTGAAAAATACTAAGATGCACTTTAAACAAGTATATTTCAAAAAATCGCAAACAAGTGGACTTAATAAAATGCAGTACACAGAGATCCTTTATAGTTGAGCTTTCAGACACTATAAAAGATATTTTTTACATTATTAAATATGGTTGCACTTTGTTTAACATGGCAAAGTTTCTAGGCAAATAGAATCTTGCTATTCTGAATTTTTCTTTGCTAATAAAACCCGCTAACATGGATATATTCAGCTTAATGATTATCTGTTTTCAATACATGTCTAAAAACGTTGAAAAAGTTATTAATACAATTGAAAAGTGACATTCGCTGCTTCTATATGGAAGTACAACAAAACTTTCTGAAATATTTTAGGAAACATTTTAACTGCAGCTGTTTCAATGAATCCTACAACTCATTTAGTGTACATGTTTGTACATTTTTGAGCGTATGTGCGTGCATGTGTGTGCGCATGTGTGCGCATGTGTGTGGGAGTGTACATGTTTGTGTGTGTGTGTTTGTTATTGTGTGCAGGCGTGCATGCAAAATCGCGCGAGTGCACGTGTGTGTGCGTGTGCATGTGCGTGTGTGCGTGTGCATGTGCAAGCATGCGTGCAAACATGTGTGTGTGTGTGTGTGTGCAAGTGTGTGTGTGCATGCGTGATTGTGTGTGCACACGCTTGTGCATGCATGCTAATGCGTCTGTGTGAGCTTGCAGAACACAATATTATTGTGACTGCTTGCCGACTCTGTTTTCACCCTCAGCTCATCTGATAAATCGCAAAACAGCAATTCAGGCCAGCCAGATTAAAGATTCTGTGACTAAGCTCAACCCAACCAAGAGGATGATGGCATGAAAAACCAGATCGGTATACCAACAATGAATGAGCCAAACCGGTCTCTTGTTAGTTTGAAAAAGAAAGAACCTGAAAGTCTCTGAGTCGCAGAAGTAGACCTTCACATATACAAGAGCCTGCAAATAAGGAGAACCTTAACTTCAATGGCTTCGATAGGCATGCTACTTCTATTGTGAACGCTTTTACCATAACTCAATATTGCAAAAATATGCTGCTTATCTATGAACAAGGAGTAGTGGTTGTTGTTAGCATAGAAAAGTGAAAGTTTACTAGAATTCCTTAACACTAGTGGCAGCAGTAAGACTTTCTAGATGCATGTTTTCTACAAGCACAATGATTCAGCAAAACTCTTGGTGAACTTATTGACACTGTCATAAATGTGGCGGTAGAGAAAAGACCATGGAAAATCTAGTAGTAAATCTAGTCATAACAATAAGCAAGATTGGAAAAAAAGAAAAAAGGATGAAGATTGAGAAGCGAATGAAATTCTTCTGGGGATGACCAAGATCTGAGGCAATCAGTTAAAAGCAGAGATAGGCACTCGAGTTAGCCCACTAGCCCAAACAAGCCATAAAGCTCAACTCACAAATGAATGGGAAGTTAAACGATCTTCTAGTACCTTTTACTTATTTGAGTTGAATCTGTTTTACCCATTTTAATTAAATGAAATTGACAGTTTATTGTTATCATAGACAATTTGGCTCTAATTCTTTATTTTCAATAAGCCAAATGACTCAAAGGAAAATGTATCAATTATTTTTCTATTATTACTGTATCAAAGTTTATTACTGCATTTACAAAATTTAGCATGGGCAGTGGAATATTCAGTGAACCATGATGCTGTGTAAGATGTCAGTAAATTCCGTGGTTGCCAGCCGTAAATGTTTCCACAAGGCCCTGATATCGCTGCGTACATTTTATTTGTCAATAATATGTAGCTATGAACTAATATAGTATAGTTCTATGGTTTGCCTGCTCACTGGCAACAACCTTAGCTATACCATTTTAATTGCAGAGTGGAGAAATGTAACTGTGCTCATCATTTATGAGCTATAGTAGTCCAGAAAGGCACATTGATTTTTATGCTTATATCACTACGCTTTTGTCTATTGTCTCACAGTTGGGAATATCTACCTCAGTCCTTTTGCTAAGGAAAGCCTCTCTAACAGCTTGCTTTAGTTCTCACACCAAAAAATCGATCATGGAGTAAACTGACCTACCCAGAAATTTACTCTAAGGATTTGCGATATTTGGCTACAGCTTGGCCAAAACTAAACCAGGTAGTTTCTCTTCTACTCAGAAATATTAGCATAAATTGCAAGTTGCAAATTTTTTGTTCTTGTTTTGGATGGAATGAAAGAAAATTATAAACAGCAAAATAAACTTATTTCTCCTAAAAAATTCAACGTTGGGCCTTAAATAGTTCTGCTGATTACATTTTTATTAGAGGATATTTGTATGTTTTTTGGTTAAACTGCCAAAACTATACCGTGCTCTAAACTTGGCTTTTGGTTTAAGAAATGCGTTCAAAGTTGTTCAGAGCTAACTAGAGTCAACTGATGGACAAAGGCCCCTTTGCTGCTGCAAGTACAAATCACTGAAAGAGCACACAGAAAAATGCATGTATGATCATAAGTAGTCTGTAGTCCAAGCATGCTCAGACAGAACTGAGCACCATAAAGCGGAGTACCTATACTACTCTTCAAGAGCAAGCAATTCAGGTGAAGCAGGCCAAACTGATGACAGACTTTTTGACTCAGGACTAAGTCACCTTCAGCGCAGGTGAGAGTAAAGTCTGTTAGACTTTCAAAGTGGAATATTTTAATCAAATAACAAACCCCTCTCAACCATTTGAGATTAGGGAAGGGGACAGAAACAAACTAACCTATTTGAAGTTCTGATTATAAAAAGGAACTGATCAAGCTGGCAGGTAGCCCTTGGAGCTTCTTATGGTGTTTGCCCAGAAACAGGACATGAAGTAGAGATTCTTCATAGACTATCAACTACTAAATGCAGCAGCCATAAAATACATTCACCCATTTTCCCAAATCAATGACAGCTTTAGAACCCTTTTTGAAGACAATTTTTCTGTAAGTTTTTTACTGATGTGCAAGAGAAGTTAGATTTTATCACTCTATTTAAATTTTAGAAGTACAAAAGGCTGCTCTCTTGGTTCACCTCAGCTTCTACTACCTTCCAGAAGCTGATGGTGTGTGTCTTGGACCGCTTTCGTTAAAGAACCCTGTTTTCAGGCCTGGATAACATTGCAGTCATTACTTCAGATCTCAAAATGTACTGGCACATGCTGGAAAAACTGTGTTTAAATTGTTGGAAAGGACTGGTTTAACCTTTTGGCAAGCGGCACAAAATTGTCTTAAAACCTATGCTGAATAATAGCAAAATGGGAGCCATGATATGGCCGCTTAAATGCTGCTATAGCTTACATCTAATGCAGCGGAGGCTTAAAAGACTTGAAGAACAGTCCGCTAGTCAGATAAATGGACCAGAAAAATTGAAAGACCAGCAGGTCCACTAGTCCAAAAAATGGATTATCACATTATAAAGAACAGCAAGAATGAAGCCTAAAATTCACTTCTGGAGATTTTATAAGAGTGCTACTTCTGTTATGAACTCTTTTGTTACAACTTATTATCGCATAAATATGTTTATTGTTCACAAGTGTGAAGTGGTTGGTTTTTGGTAATGTAAAAAATAAAGGGTTACTTTGGATCTTTTATAATAGCTTTTGCACAGTTTGTGAATGATTTTATTCAAACTTCACTGGTATGTGCATCATACCTTCCGTCAAGCTATAAAAATATATCTCTTTTGAAACCGGGTCCGGTTCTTGAGAACAAGCCTCTTAAACATCCATCGGCAAGCTACCTAATTAAAAATGAACAAAAGAACCCAGACCTGAGAAAACCTACCGCTAGTAAAGCATATACAATATTAAAAATTTTTTTTTTAGTTATTATAGAAACACAACAAATTATGATTTCGTTAAAATGTAGACCCTGTTGAGCCAGGTCATATTTTTTCTTACATTTTAGCTGGTGCTGTTCAGATTTTAAAGTCAGGTGCTTAAATGACCAGTCGTGATACCATTTGGAACAAGCTTGGGGCATTAACAAAACCTTTTGCGTTTTCATTATCACGAAAGCTAGGATAAATTGGATTTTTTTCCATATTGTCATTTGGTATTATAGCGTCAACTATGTTATTGAGCATTATTAATTTGTGGTCGATTCTACACGCAAGCCACTATTAATATTTTTTAAACCAGTTAAAAGTATTCTGCAGAATTGACCACTATTCAAAAATTTTATTTTTTATTGATGTCACTGAAAATCAATAATCTTCTATTGCTTATGCAGCCCCATCGTTTTACATCTGTTCATGACTGTCTATATAGCATAGGTTTGACCATAGATATAAAAAATATTGTTGTATCTATGGGTTTATTATATCTATGGGTTTGACAAAAGGTGCTGTTTTTTAGGAATCTTTGTCAATACTGTTGAGGAGGGCACTGTGAAAACCTAAAATCTTCTTCATGTTATCAAAACTTCCTCCAATTTCCTCAACTTTTCGGCAGCATTACATATTCAGCCTATCAAAAGGTTCAGTGTCACCAATCTTCCTCTGTTTGTAACTGAGATTAGAGTTATGTCATAGGACATTGGATACTGACAGATATCTGCCACTCATTTAGTGATGTCAATGGTTAGAAAAATTCCACATCGCCAAGTTCTTCATCTTCACCTTCCTCAGCAGCTTTTTTCTCTTCCTCCTTTTTTCTAGCCATAGAATGTAGTAGGAGTTGGCCAGTTTTTTCAGCCCTGCTCACATCCAGATCATACAGTTAGCAGTGGGTTTGGTGTGATATGTGCTTTTATGAGCAGTGCTCAAGTTTCAGATCTAAAGCACTGCACATTCGGGTTATTTTTATAGCCACCCTTAGATCCTATCTTGGAAAATAGAGTCTCGATTCAATGCTGGTTGATCTTAAAGGTTAGAAAGTAGTTGATGTAAGGGTAGTTGCTGAAAAGATATTGAGCAATGTCATGCCTAAAGTGTTGTAGTCTACTCTGATGACATGTCACGAAGAATTTGGTTTTATTGTGACGTTTATGACTTAAAAACTTGTATGCAAAGAATGATTTCACTACTAAAATTCTTGCTCAATTGAAGGCTCTGTTGCTGTGATGCACATCACTGTGACATAAATTTGTGAAAACCGTAGCAAATTATATTCGTCACTTTTGCTCTATTGTAATGATAGCTATTGCCAATCTAGGGTTTGTTATATCTATGGGTTTGACAAAAGGTAGGAGAGTTTTTCTAAATATACTACAAACTACATGTTTTTAGATTATAAAAACTGTTTGCTCTTTTGAGGAATCTTTGTCAATACTGATGGGGAGGGCATTGCGAGAACCAAAACTTGTTAACAGTAATACCACTGTTATATGTTTTTAATAAACACAATAATTACTTTTTCTGTATTTATTTAACAAAAGCTCACTAATCATAATGCTGCTCAATTTTTTTTTTCACAAACGCAACTGTTGCTTTTCAAAATGTGGTTTACAATTTGACAATTTGTAAATGCTTTACAGACTGCCAAGTATCAATAAATACTTACAAGCACCAACAGATCGTAACAGCTTAAGATAGTGGTAATAGTAACTCCTGGAAGAACAGCAGAAATGACTTCAAATTTTATTGAAGGCAGATGTGACAGTAATGGATTATGGATTTCTGTCAGATTACAATAGGCTAAGATGTCATTTACCCTCAAATTAATCAGAACCAGGAAGATGCTTCCTTTACTGAGTAAATCAATAATGCTTGGAATAGCTATATGTAATACATTAGTGAGTGGAATGCGAATAATGAGTGACAGCAGTGTTGCTGAGTACGTTTCATGGGGTTCTCCAGAACATGAATTAGTGTTGGTTCATTTCCTGTATACGTAATATTCAGCAAACTCATCATGCAAGCTTCTACTTTGAAACAATCTGTCCGCAAGGAGAGCTGCAGGTTTCTGCTAACAATTTATGAAGACCTTTCTGCTGCAATACAATAGCGTAACTGTATACTTTACACACACCAGTTGCAAAACGTGACAAAACTTCTGTACAGATTGGTATATAGTACATCCAACTGAAGTTACATTACACTTCAAAAATGATGAAAATGAAAAAGCTTTATATCGAAATTTAGTTATGATGTAGTTTCTTTGAGCCAGCGATAATCTGAACAAAAAAAGTTTTGCATTTTAACCTGAAACAGTTTTTTTTTAAGTTTAAAAAGTTTTTTTTAATTGGATTTAAGAAGTTTTTTTATTTACTAGGGATATCCTTGGCATTTAAAATTGAAAATTTTGAATAAAGTTATTGTTAACAAGTATGAGGCTTACCAATCTTCTGCATATGAGATTAGCGCTGTTTTATTGGAGACTAGCACAGGTTCCACTTTGCAACAGTCTGCTAACCAAGAGAATGTTAGATTTATTTTAACTTTTTTTAAATTCTGTTCTGCAACATTGTTGCAATAAGTTTATGTACTTTTCACACAGTTGCATGTATTTTAGAACATAATGAGAGTACTTGTAAACAGAGCTTCGTTTATATTAGACTTCAGAATCTATATAATATAACAAAAATTTATATTATGAGCTTTTATGGTGCATTTCGTTAGAGCAAGTAAAGTTTTTGAACAAAAAAAAATTTCTATTTGGAAAATAAATTTTAAATAAAATTTATCTACGCTGGTATAATAAGGTAAACATTTTTGTGTTTTCAATGTGTGTCACACGAAGTAAATTTTCTTTTAATACCACCGTGAGTGATGTCTGTTACTTTTTATATAACAGTGTAAGAGAACTTCTGAAATCATTTCATAACCCATTGTTGCTACTCAAAGCATACAAGCCAATTAAAAATGTTATTTCAAAATAACTGCCTAATAGCACAACTAATTATAAGTTTCTTTGGACTTTAGCAGTTAACTGTTAACCGTAACACAGTGCTACATTTTCTACTACTGTATTATTAAATTCCAGTTTGTCATATATGTGAGTATGTGTGTGCACCCACACATACGCAAGCAAACGCAAATGTTTGCGTATGTGTACTGCTAGCTAAGAAAATGTTCGTTTTATTTTAACTTTTTAAATTCTGTTCTGCAACATAATTGCAATAATACTATATACTTTACACACGCCTACATGTATTTCAGAGCTTAATGAGAATACTGGTAGGCAGACCTCCAATTATATTAAACTTCAAAATCTATAAAATTTAAAAAACTATTATATTATAAGTTTTTATGGTGCATGTTGTTTGACCAAGTAAAGTTTGTAAACAAACAAAAACTTTTTCTTTGGAAATTAATTTTTTAATAAAATCTACCAACTGTGATATATTTAGGTACACATTTTTGAGTTTTGAATGTGTGTCACATAAAGTAAATTAGCTTTTAATACCACTGTGAATGATGTATGCTACTTTTTATATGACAGTGTAAGAGAACTTCTGAAACCATTTAAAAACCCTTTGTCCGCTACTCAAAGCAAATAAACCAATTAAAAATGTTTCAAAATAACTGCCTAATAGCACAACTAATTATGAGTTTATTAGGACTTTAGCTGTTAACCGTTAACCGTAACACAGTGTTTCATTCTCTACAACTGTTTTATTATATTCCAGTTTGTCATACATGTGAGTATGTGTGTACATGCACCCATTCGCAAGCAAACGCAAATGTGTGCATGGGTGTGAACATGCGTGCCCGTGAGCCTGAATGTCTGTATGCAGGTATGTGTGAGCATTAGTGTCTGATAGACTGTATAAGCACCAAAAATATCAAGATTTGCGACTTATTTCATTTAAACCGCACACCCATTTGCCGCACACCTTCGGTCAAGTCATTAAAACAAGTTACATTTTAAAAATTCATCTACTTTCAGAGAAGCAGCATATTAAACATCAACCTCAGGGTTAACTGATCAAAAATTACAAAATACCAAATCATCACTAGGGTTGCTACTTAAGTAAAGCTAATTATAATATCAAGCATGTAGAGTCGTGTTAAGTTCTATTTCACATCTCAATTTTCATTTCGCTGCTTTGGAAATTAGCCCCACAAAAAACTAATTATCAATTGGAACAAGGTTCTGACACTCTAACAACCTTTTTAGTTTCCAATAACAAAAAAGCTAGGTTTTTTATTCCAAGAAATAATTCATATTTTTCATTCGGAAATTGAGTCAAGTATTGTACTGAACAACAATAATTTGTTTTGCATCAACTTTCAAGCACCTATTAACACTTTTTAAACCAGATGGAGACGCTCTAAAGACTAGGATTATTTAAAACTTTTATTTTCAATTAGTTTCACTAAAAATCATTAGTGCTTTACTAGTTATGCAGCCATATTGTAATACATTTGTTCATAAATATTTTTACAGTGCAAGCTGAAAGAAAATTTAAAGATATTATAAATTTCCAAAACATTTTTTTTAAAGTCAAACATCTTTTTTATTATTTGCTGAAAAATGGTTTTACTAAAACAAAAACTAGCAAATCATTTTTTGTCGTTTCAGCAAAATTTAAATTGCCATGTTTTACGCCGGGAATGCAATTACGCTATTGTGATAATGAAGCGTTTTTTGAAAACATTGAAGAACTGAAATATCTGTTTTAAGAGCGTAAAATATTTTGGGCTACACACTAGTTTATTTAAAGATAATACCAGCTTAAATCAATATCGATAATATATTTATTCTTTGAATTAAATAAACAGCAATCAATATTTTAGATGTTATTGCATGAACGCATGCATCTTTCATTGGCTGTCATCTTTCTCATTTTTCACAGTACATACATGTAAGAGCTCAGCTCATTGCTATATATTTGTGAAGTCTGGCCCTTTTCACAGTCTCTGGATGTACCATATTTGCTGTACGGGGCTGACCATATTTTATGCTGTCTGGTCTTTAACCCATTCAGCTGCTAAGCTGAATGCATAAGTTTCAATACTGAGTGATGTATTTTCTTGTCTAAACATCTACCCATAGTTTTGGACAAACATGCAAACCATTAGAAACAGCTATTATTATAGTAAAGATCGCATGCTAAATAAAGTAAAATATTAACTTATATGACCTTTCTTTAAAAATAATCATATTTTAACGGTTTATTCATTGGAACACATGTTTTGCTTTTTGCTGAAAAATTTAAAAAGTAGAAACTTAACCATAAGTTTCTTTTGTATATTTTTATAGAATTAAATTATCTTTGGTAAAAGATTTAACATTTGCAATTGCATGCATAGAGAATTCAAACACCTGAAACCTTAAACTTTAAGTAATCATAAATTATCCAAAATTATAATTTATGTTTGTTTAAAAGATCAAAAAACTAAAGTTTATTAAATAAACAATTATTTTGTGTCCTTTGTTGAGCAACAAAGAAGACATGAAAAAATATTAAGTCTAAAAAAGAGCAAAACCTATTTTCTTTTCCAATTTTCTGTTATATTTTCAAGTGTGAATACCCAGTTTTCCTAAATACAGTCCATAGTTTATTACACACTTGATTTTCTGCTTTGAATTTGTAGTCATGCATTATCACTTTCTTTTTTAGCTCCCTAAAAGTTAGTCACGAAATGATACAAAATTATATATGAAGTACTGTTTTTGTATCACCTCTTCATAAAAGTTTCACATATGAAAAAAGTTAAATACAAATAAAGGTACTTCTATACTTTGCTTGAATCAGGCACTATTAAACGAACTTCACTTTATCAAAAAAGCTTCATAAATTGCTTGATAACAAGGAGTTGTCTTATATTGCGTGATATCAGTAACAAGGCTAAGATATATAATTAGTTTTGTGTCTTATCTGTTAGGTTGAAACTACTAGCGAATTGATCTATTGAAGATCAATAATAGCAGAAAGCTGTTTAAATACAGAAAGCTTTTGTAACAGACTATCCAAAATCATCAAATTTTGCTTGAGTGTCAGCACTGCTGCCGCGTGAAGACTGTGTCCCCCTAGATTACTCAAGTTGTGGTTTGATCTCTATTTAGTGATGAAGTAGTTTAGAAATCTAAAAAATTGTTGTTCTTCTCAATTAAGCCCCCTTACATCATGGTTAGCATAGTTTCAGGCTGTTGACCTTTCTATTTACATAGGTTACGATTCCTTCTGCCAAACATAGAACGAAATACATCTTTTCTCTTTACTTAGGTTATAATTCCTTTTGTCAAACATACTTAGATAGAAATACATATTTTCTCTTTACATAAGTTGCAGTTCTTTCTGCCAAACATAGATAGAAACACATCTTTTTTCTTTACGTAAGTTTTAATTCTTTCTGCCAAACAGATAAAAATACATATGCTTCCCTTTACGTAGGTTACATTTCCTTCTGCCAAACATATATAGAAATACATTTTTTCTCTTTGCATAGGTTACAATTCCTTCTGCCAAACAGAGATAGAAATACATCTTTAACTTTCACCTGAACAGGTGACAGAGGTATGTTGTAACAAATCATTAATATAATTTATTTTGCTAATTTTTATTATAACTAGAATTATTATAATTTTCTAACTGTTAAATTATTTTGTTAATTTTATTCTTGATTCTGCATTATTATGCTTTTGTATTTTTATGGTATGGTAATTTCATGGTGTTTGCAATGGCGCTCAGATCAGAAATAATCATCTGCAAATAAAAACAACGCATCATTTATAACATCAATTGCTACCTTTCGCTGCATCATATCATTACCAGAAGAAACTTTGCAGCAGCCAATATGTCCATTTTGTGATGTGTATCCAGCAATTAGTTGGAGACAAACAACAAACATGCTAAAACAATTAGCATGTTTTATTGTTAGTAATACTTAACCTCCCTCCAAAGCTTTAAAGAGAATATAATATTCTGCCAGCTATATGCTGGAGAAACGCTCTTACATCTAACTGTACATCGAGGACTACATGAGATGGCAGTGTTTACGTTGTAGACGATTCAAACCCTTAAAAGGCCATTTCTAATACGCCTGCATAAAATTGTTACAGCGGGCTGCGCTATAGCTGGAATTAGAGCTGAAGCTTATTTTAGGTCAATCTATTTAATTTCTTCAATTTATGAATGTTGCAAGAGTATGATAAATTAATCTCATTACAAAATATAAAAGCTTACAACTGCGGTATAACATTGTATATATATATATATATATATATATATATATATATATATATATATATATATATATATATATATATATATATATATATATATATATATATATATATATATGGCTAACTATAAGCTTTGTGAAAGACTAAGAAATTTTTAGATACCAGCTTTACAAAAATTTATCTTTATGGGCCCCAAGATAACAAATATGGAAGCATACATGTAGGCCAAACCAAAGGTACATCACTGATTGGTTTAAGAATTTAGATGAACTATTTATTTAAGTGTCAGTTTAACAGCATCAGAACACATTAGTGTGTGTTTAAGTTTTTTAAACTCAAATTTAGTGAAAAGCAACTGGTGGTGTGGGTTTTCAAAAATTGTTACTATATTTAGCACTGAAGCTAAATATAGAAACGTAGACATAATATCTTTTAACTATGATAAACATCAACATAAGGAGGTTTTTCTTTATGTGTCAAAAAGTGTTTTCTTAACACTCTTAGCGTGGCTTTAGATAGATGAATAAACATCCAGACATAACTATGATTATGTAGTAAAGATTAAATGGGGCAAGCATGTTTAAAAAGTTGATAATATAATAGTACAGCAGAGTCAGGATAGTAAATTATAGGTTGTACCATAACGCACATAAACTGAAATATATGGCGGTAGACTTGCTATCTTGGTTTTACAAAATAGCAAACAATGTTTGTCATATGGGTGGAAAGATAAATACAAATATTCTAAGCATAGTTTGTGCAGTATTTTGAAACCTAGAATACAAATGCAGAAATTAGCAAGTTTTGAATAATCAAAATACTCAAAGACTTTTGGGCAGAAGTGTGGGGAACCGGTATATATAATCAGTAATACACAAGTTTTTGTGCAGATTACTTTAAGATGAATATCATTTTCTGCTGTCAACATGGTGAGGCAAAAAATCATATGCCTACACCACGCAGTATACTTTTAAGACTACATACAACTTTTTACATCTTGATAAACCTTTATGAAAATTTTGAATAGCCGAACTACGGGTATTTCAAATAGTTTTTTTCCTTTAAGGACAATCCAAAATTTAATAAATTTGTCTCTGTAAGCAATAAAAAACTTCACAAAACCAATTACCATTTTATACAGCTAGCTAAAAGCTTTTTAAGTCATGAAGTCATTTTTGTATATCAACTTTTAAAAAATTCAAAACCAGTTGGCGTTTCACCTTTTTGGATACCAAAAAAAAATTTATTATTATAAATATTTAATTTTATGTCAAAAATATTTTAGCGTACATGTCTGCCAAAACAATGCTAATGCATGTTCATTTCCAATGAGTCTCTTCAAATGGCTTTGAGACATCACGTAAAATATTCATGTAACTCTCTGTTGAACAGATTTTGATGATGTCATCAGAAATGAAGAGCTTTGAAAATAAGATATGACTGGCTCACTGACTATAGCATGAGAAAGAAAGTACAAGAGACCTGATGGGTGAGCAGATTGCATCACGTGTATTGCGCACTTATGCAATAAAGAGAAAAGTAGTTTTAATTGTTTGGGACTAACCTATATATTTGAAATCTGATATACTTAAAGGTTGGTAACTGTGCTGTGAAATCACCTGCTACAAACTAGGGTATGTTGTATGGTGACACAAATTTCTTGCATGTATAGTAATTCCTGATAAAATTACAGCTTGTGTCTATCATGATAAGTAGAATAATCTTGACCCCTTTTGTTGAAAAACTAAAACTCCACGTTACAACATTGTTACTCATTGTGTATATAGTCAATATCTATAATATATGTATTAAATTAATTATCCTTTTCTCCTGATTTCAATTATGTAAAATCATATGTACCTGCATACAACTTGAAATAAGCTAATAAAATTAGTGTCGTGTGATCATATCCATAGTGATTGTTATCTTCAGACATTATTCAATAAAATGTTCAGAATTTAGCCAACATAAACATCCAGAAGCCTAATTTTACAGTTTTTTCATTTACATATTTAAAGTAAGGACAAAGTGAAGACTGTACTAATTTCATATAAAAATTACTGCTATTGACTGAATTCACAAAGGGTAACAATGATGTAAATGATAAATGTAGTTTTCCAAAAAAGTTTCCATTTTATTTCACACACCATAGTAGCAGCAAGCTTGCATTTTTATTAGAAATATAATGTACTCAACTGCAGGAAGCTGTGTCACCATACAGTGTACTTTGTATAGAACAGCATTTACAGCATTGTTACCAATTTAATGTATTATTATGACACCGTTGAATAAAATATATTATTTGTATCTTCGTTGAGTTTTTTTGTCAAAATTTTCGCAATGTAACAATGGATGGTGTAATTTATTTTGAATTAAATAATTTTTTTTTAAACAAAATGCTTTCAAGTGTTGATTGCTAATGGTTTGTCTGCATTTAATTTTTTTCTTTCCATATCATTGAATTGCATTTTAATGCTGTGGTTTTGTGTTTCATTAAATTTTTTGAAAAAAACTTTAGATTTTTCAGCATATGCTTTCATTTCTGTTTTAGTACAACTCGTTTTTCTTGAAGTCAAGTTGTTAAAGCAAGAATTGAAGTGTGCAGTTTGTGCTTCCAGATAAGTAGGCAGTACATTATACTCGCATGCAACCTCCTCTCTGCAATACGAGTTCTGTTTTCTTGTCGTTAATTTGTTTCTGTCATGATATATCAGAAGACTGAATCACTATGTTTCAATGACTCATTTGCGTAAGATTGAGTTGAGTCTGAGTTTGTGTAAGTTGCAAATTAAGTGTTTCAATAGACATTTGCATGATGTGGATTGACTTTGGCGCCTTGTTGAAACAGGTAAAGAATTTTACGCTATAAGTTTATAGTTAGCGGCGCACTTGGTGACGCGCATTTTAGCGACGCGAACACATAAAACTCGCTTGAGAAAAAACAACGAAAGTATTGATAAAGTTAAAAATTAAATAACTTGTGCAGTGGTTTAATGCATATCATTTGCAAGTGCAGCTTTCACAATTTGCCAGCATGAACAATTTGATAAAGTTTTACAAATCAAACTCGCTTAGCTTGCAGATTTATGCTGTATCCTTGATGCGATTAACTTGCGAATTGGCTCAATATTGCGAATCATACATGTCATGGAAACACAGCGAATAAAGCAATCTACAAGAGACTCTCACTATATCTCTATTGTCTGGATGGTGCAGATTTAGAGTTGTGTGCACACTGAGTTACCTTGTGATAAGTATTTCAATAGACAGTCACATATTGCAGACTAATGTGGCCACTTTGCTAGAGAAGATAGGCAATTACCTTCCAGATGTCATAGCATGGCACTCCTATCTTGCTTATCAGCATGTTTTCGAAATAAAACTAACTCAAGTGTAGATTTGTATAAAATGGAATAGTTCGTGCGGCAATTTCTTGCGCATTCCTCAAGATTGCTATTTCCATGTTTTGGAAAAACGAAACATTTAATGAAAACTTGCTAGTAAAACATGGAAACATAGTGAGTTTTGTTAGTTTTATAGTTAATTATTTCAACAGCGCGGCTTTCCCAGGTCATCAACATTTTGAAACAGTGAATGAGGCATCTCTTGATGAAGCCATTATACTGATTTATTTATTTGCTTTGTAACATTTTTATTTTCCAGCTCTCAAATGAAAATTTACATAGCGAGTATGGCATTATCCATATGCACTGCATGGCCTGCCTAGCTTAGCTGATTTTTGGCAATCTTTTTCTAATTACTTAAACTGAGAGCACAAAACACATATTGTTGTATATCTGTTACTTTAGGATGCCCAAAAATATTTCTGAGATACTATTAATAAATTGTTCAAGCTACAGGAGGTTATGGTTGCAAACATCCCATGCTTCTCAACCATATAAATGTGGAAGCAAGCCATTTTTCTTTGTAAAACTTAAAGTTCACTGATGTAGCATGCATCCGTTTTAGAGACGCAAGACTTGAGACAAGGCTTGTTTTCTTGCGCTCTTGAGATGACCTTTAGCAGTGTTAAAATACCAGATAACACACAGCACAATAAAACACGCTATCTAATGTGATTTTTGTGTCTGCAGATGTGAGGCATAACTTTAATTAGCTCTGATTGGTTCATCACGTGTTACTATATATTCAAAAATATTGTCAGCAGTTTCGGAATGCTTCTGAAAACACTAGAACACAATATACACATACCATACAATATATAATATAAGAATTTGAGCTAATTATACTCAATGACAGACATGCATGTTTCAAAAACATTGATAAGTAGCATCAAAATATTTGTTAATAAAATCATCTAAATAGGGCTGATGTGGCTTTTTGAGTTTGGTATTCACTAGGCTATGTTTGATAAATGCATTGGAAAAACAAGTAATCTTTTTCCCGCCAACCATTCGTGACTACAAAATGTTTTTTCTTGCTGACTGTTTTAGTGTTTTTACAGATTTTGACGCACCTTCTTTTACTTGGTTTCCTACTTTTGATATTTTCCTTATATTCAGGTCATAGACATGTCTATGACCTGTCATATGTCATAGACATTGATACTAGCTTTATCAAGAGATACCTCATTCACTGTGTCAAAATGTTGATGACCTGGGAAAGATCTATGATTCAGGTTAACTAGTAGAACCTGCGAAAATTTCAAGGCTATGTATTCTTTGTTTAGTTGCTTCTCTTCAACACAATCAATAAACAGCTCAAGTTAGTTTTTTTAGATAGTAAACAATACGTATAGTTAGTCAAATTAATGTGTTTTTTTAAGTCTAAAAATTGCTAAAATGAATATATAAGCATTTTTGAACAGCAAAAATCTTGGAGGATCAATGATTGCAATCAAGTTCAACTACATTTTGGTCTAGTTACATATCCAAAAAGACCTTGTATCTGTGCTACCATTCTTCCAATGGCAAATGCTTAAAGGAAATCTATATACTGACCCATATCGAAGTGCTTCTAATTTGCTGCTATCTAACTCCTGGAGAGCGTGACTCACAGCTTACTACATGTAACAAGTACGCTAGTACCTTAGTAGTCTAGTGTGCTACGAGTAATCATCAAGTGTGCTGATAAAGCACAGAATCTAATTCTGATCAGTTTTTCTGAACTACTTAAAAATGATCAATCGGTTGAAGTTGTAAAACTTTTTACCGTCAATCTCAATGTTAGGTATTGGAGTCTCGTTTCTAAACATCTTCTATTTCAACTTGCAAACTGTACTTGAAAAGTTTGACACTAAACATATATATTATTGTTTTAATATATTATAGCTTCCTAAAAATTCAATTATAAGAATTATGTGATCCACGGTTATAAATGATGATTAATTAAAAAAATTTTCTTATGCAATATTTTTCTTGCTAACATATACTTTTATCAGCTTTCTTACAAAAAGCATTGGCAACCAATCAAGCTGAACTCATGAAAAAAAATGTCTCAACTTTTAATTTAGTTAAAAAGTAGAGCTAAATGGTATATTAATCCTGCTTATGTAGCACATGTGGTGACTTCTTTAGCTCGGAAAAGAACAGATGACAGAGGAGGCTTAGAAATGATAGTTAAGAATTTAATCATATATGCTGACCTCATGGGTTAATGACTCTATATGGTTAGAAATACAGATTTTCAGCATAGAACTAGAAATAAAAAAATTATGAAAACAAAATTTGTCAAACTTGAAGGCGGCTTTGAAATTTCTGCTTTCATAGATGCTACTTTTGAATGTATAAAACAATATGTTTTATATTGTCTTCATGTTGCTTAAACTTTCCCTAATTTTCTTAACTTCATGGTTTTCTTTTATCTTTGCGCGGAACCAAAAAGATTTGTCATTAGAGAGAAGCGCATGGTATGAATGCCAGAAAAAATCATCATTTCAGGATTATTGACATATTACAGCCTGTGTACATTAACTATAAGCCTTACTACTCTATTCACAGATGCAATGGTGTGGTACCTGTTGACTTAGACAGCTATGGAGAAGACAATGAAAGTCATTTTACGTTATAAAATAATTTATTAAATGGGCAGCAATATGATAGATGTCACTTAAACAGCATTTTACTTTTAGTGTTTTGCTGAAATACACCAAAAATATTGAAAAGACACATAAAACTCATCATTTATGTGTAAAACAATTAGACATGCTAAAATATTGCTGCAACTCATAAATATTAGCTGCTATTACCACACAAGATTATTACAAAAGTACAGTCAGTCTTTCAAAAGCACATGATCATCCAATCAAAAGTTCCTAATATAATCTACTCCTCAATAGGATGAACCTTGCACACACTGATAGATTTACTCAGCATTCTCACATTGAGTCTGTATTCAGAGTTTAGATACGCATAAAAAACAATATTACTAACACCGTACAAGGTTTGAAGGCAGATAGCAATCTGTGAGGCTACATATAGTATTTGCTGATGACCAGGAAAGTTAAGAAAAAAAACAAAGCAACACCAGAAAAAGAGGTAGAGCCGAGGCATAAAGCATTACAATTGTTCCAGCGATGTAATCAAACGTTTTGATCAATAACTGATCTTTTTTCTGTAAAGTTCGCTTTTTCTTTTTTTATTTCTTTTAAAACTGCAGTCAGCCAAATTGTTGTCAACAGAAGTGAGACAAAAAGATACATGTGTATAACAACAAGAGCAGTATATCCTTTCCAATTAAAAGAGTTTGGGTGGAACTTTACCATTCATAAGACAAGCAATATCAGGGAATATTGATAGGGGGCTGACAATGCAATATTGATTATCCAAACCAAAAGCAAAACTTTCCCGATGTGGTTTGAAAATATTAAAGCGCTGTATTGAAATGCTTTGCAAACGGCGTGGTATCGATCAAAACTTGCAAGAGCCAATAAACTGTTACGGCCTGTACCAACAGCTAGAACAGCTCCTTGGAGAACAGCAGACGCGACTTCAAATTCCGGTGAAGGTAGATGTGCAAGTAGTGGGCTATAGGTTGTTATTAGATCACAGCTGGTTAAGATGTCAGCTACAGTCACGTTGGTCAGAATCAAGAAGTAGTTTCGTTTACTAGACAAATCAGTAGTACACAAAGCAGATATATGTAACACATTTGCGAGCGCACTGAGAATGTTGAACACCATGATTGTTGTTGAGTAGGCAACGTGATGATCTCCAGCACATAGCTTTATCGCTGATACATTTTCTGTAGACATGTTGCTTAGCAGACTCATTGTGCAGGTGTTCAGTTAGAAACAATATGGCAGCCAGGGGAGGTTTAGGTTTCTTCTAATCGGTGCTGAATTCTGGTCTGCAGCGACTAAAAAACACAATACACTTTTTACAAACCTATTTAAAAAGCAAAAAATAGTAGGCATAATTAATTATAGTACAAAAAATTCTTTTACATTAGACTTCAGGCACTGTTGAGAATAAAAAAAATTTGCATTAAAATTTTTACAGTTTGACAGTTTAACATGACACAGATTCGAAACAAATTTAATCTTGCTATGCTGAATTTCTGAATTCTAGTAAATTCTGCCGGTTCGGATATATCAAGCTAGATAGTTTTTTGCTTTTAATACAAGTTCAAAAATGTTGAAAGGATTGTTAATACAAATGGAAAATGATATCTGCTGTTTTTATATAGCAACACAAGTGAAACTCTTTGAAATTTTATAGGAGACATTTTAACTGCATCTGTTTTTAAAAATCCCAACATGTCATTGGATGTGTGTGCGTGCGTGTGCGTGCGTGTGCGTGTGCGTGCGTGCGTGCGCGCGCGTGCGTGTGTGTGTGTCTGTGTGTGAGCGTGCGTGTGTGTGTCAGCTTGCATGAACACTATACTATCGCAACCATTAGCCTGCTGTTTTTAGTCTTAGCTCATCCAGTGGGACACAAAATAGCAACTCGACTAAACCAGATTAAAAAACCTTTGACTCAGCCCAACTAAACCAAGAGGACAAGTGCCCAAAAAATCAGACAGCGAGACTGATGAGCGTTCGAACAGAACCGGTTGGTGGCTTGGCTAAAACAGGAAGGGCCTGCCAGTCTCTGAGTTGCAGAGGCAACTCTTTTGCATAAACAAGGAGCTGCAATAACGAAGAATATCATTCACTCAGGAGCTTTAATACACGTGCTACTTCTATTGTGAACACTTACACGGTGACTTAATATAGCATAAATATACTTATTATTTATGTACAAGCAGTGTTAGGTTCTTGCTAGTGTAAAAGAGTAAAGACCATTAGAAACCGTTAACACTATTAACAACAGTTGGGTTTTCTAGATGCCTGCTTTCTACAAGGATCATAAACCAGCAAAACTCTTGGTGAGTTTTTTGAAACTGTCCAAGAAAAATCTAGTAGTGTCTTAGCAAAATGAGCGAGAAACAGAGTGAGAGAGAGAGATTGCATATTGAGTGGCTGATGAAAGGCTTGTGATGATGACAAAGATTCGGGTCAACCAGTTTCAAACAAAAATGGGCACGCGAGTTAGCCCACTTGCACAAACAAGCCTTAAGGCTCAGCTCACAAACAAATGGAAATTGAACTGATCTTCTGGTACCATTTAATTTTTGCAGAATTGAACTTACTTAACCCATTCTACTCAAATTAAATTGAGAGTTTATTGTCGCCTTAAACAAATTGACTCTGATTTTTTATTTTCAATGAGCAAAATGACTCAAAGGAAAATGTATCAATGCTTCCCTTTATTATTACTATATTAAAAATTATTACTGCATCGACAAAATTCAGCATGGACAGTGATATCTCAAGTGAACCATTATGTTATGTGATAAGCGTAGGAGTAAATATGTCAGGCTATTCCAAGGTTGCCAACCATAAATGTTTCCACAAGGCCTCGATATCACTGTGTAAATTTTATTGGTCGATAATATGTAGTACGCACTAATATAGTATAGCTCTATGAGCCCACTCGCTGGCAACAAGCTTAGCTATACCATTTTAGTTGCAGTGCGGACCGAGGTAACTGTGTTTGCCAATTACGACTTAGTAGTCCAAAAATTTTTGTTTATTTTTATGGTCATACTGCCATGTTTATGTCAATTGTCTTGCAGTTATGAAAATCTGCCTTAGGCCTTTTGCTAAGGAAGGCTTTTCTAACAGCTTGCCTTAGTTCTCACACTGAAAAACTGATCACGGATCATGGAGTTAACAGATTCATCCAAACATTTACTCCAAGAATTGAAGATGTTTGGCAATCAATGTGTCAAAATTAAGTAGTTATTCTTTTACTCAGAAATCCCAATGCAAATTTCTTGTTTCCGCTTTGAAATGAACAAAAAGAAAATTATAAACAGGAAAATGGACTTAGTTTTGCTAGTAAAATTTTTCAAAATTAGGCTCTAAATATTTCTGATGACTATATTTTTTATCAAAAAATGTGTGTCTGTGCTTTGGTTGAACTGCTAAAGTTATACCATTCTAGTTCTGCAGCCGGTTTCAGTGAACAGCAAAAATACAAAACATGGTTTTGTTTTGCAAAAGCATCAACTGTGATACAGAGCTAGCTAGACTCAACTGGTAGAGATAGGTCACTTCACTGCTGCTAATACAAAACATTGCATGAGGAGACAGAAAACTATGATCGGGCCACCTTTACCTGTCGGTTTAGCACGCTTGGGGCACATTTCAGTCTGTAGATCAAACAAGATCAGGCAGAACACCCTAAAGAGGACCAACCACACTAAACTTTTTAACTAAGGACCGGGCCACATTTAGTGCATATGAGAGTGAAGTCTGTTAGACTTCTAAAGTAGAACATTCTAATCAAATAACAAACCCTCTCAACCATATGAGATCACAAAAAGGGATAAAAACAAACCAGCAGATTCGAAATTCATATTCTAAAAAGGAGCTGGTCAAGCTGGCTGGGAGCGCTTGTAGCTCTCTATAGTGTTTACTCAGAAGAAAGACAGGAAGTGGAGAGTCTGCATAAACTATCAATATGTAAATGCAGTAACCATACAGGACACTTACCCACTTTCACAGATCAACAAAAGCCTTTGTACCCTTTCTTGGAGAGAGTGTTCCTGTAAGTTTTTCACTTACGTGCAGGATAACTTGGCTTCCACCACCCTATCTGACATTTTGGAAGTACAAAGTGTTGCTGTTTGAGTTGACCTCAGTTTCAGTTACCTTTCAGAAGCTAATGAAGTGAGTCTTAGACAGCCCTCATTAGAGAACGCTGTTTTTGTGCCTGGACAACATTACAGTCATTACTCCAGATTTTAAAATGTATCTGCACCAGATAAAGAGGTATTCAATTACCCCGGAATAGACTGGTTTAACCTTTTTGCAAGCGGCACAAAAGAGCCCAAAAACTAGACTTATTATAAGCATGATGGGATCCTCAACATAGCCACCTAAATGCTGCTATGACATGCTTCCAATTTAACGGAGGACCAGAAGGCTTAAAGGACCAATTGTCTCGCTACCAAAAAAAATTGATCCTAGCATTATAAGAAGCAGCACAAGGCAAGCTGTGAGTTTTCTTTTAGAGATTCTATATGAGCACTACTTCTGTTATAAACCTTTTTGTTACAACTTTATATTTCATAAATATATATTTATTGTTCACAAACTTGAAGTAGTTTGCTTTTGGCAAAGTGGACAAAAAAGGGGTTATTGTGAATCTTTTATGGTGCTTTTTTACGATTTGTGACCAATTTTGTTCTGACTTCACTCGCACATACGTCACACTGTTTGTCAAACTACAAAAAACTATTTGGTTTTAAAACCCGATCTGGTTCTTAAAAATTAGCTTCTTAAGCTTTCATTGGTGAACTATCTGATTGAAAAAAACTCTAGACATTAGCATACATACTGCTAGTAAATCATATATAAAATTTCAAAAAAATGTATTTCCAAATACTATTCTTAAAACACAACAAATTATGATTTTAATAAACTTTTGACTCTGTTAAGTCATGTCATATTTGTCCTTACATTTTAGCTGGCGCTGCTCTGCTTTTAAAACCATATGTTTAAATGACCAGTTGTGATACTGATTGAAACAAGCTTTTAACAATAACAATAGGCTTTTTGCTTTTAATTATCACAAAAACTAAAATAAGATACATTTTTGGAGAAAATCTATGTTTTTGTTTGGGATTGGGGCGTAAACTAAGTTATTTAGCAATATTAATTTTTGGCTTATCTACTCCTATGCACTTATTAACCTTTTTAAACTATATGAAAGTATCCTGTGGAATTGACTATCATTTGAAAATTTTATTTCCATTTAGTGTCGCTGAAAATCAATAATGCTGTATTGCTTATGCAGACCCTTGTTACACATCTGTTTATGACTATTTATATACATCAAGCATTGGTTTGACGAAAAGTAGGATAATGCTCTAAAATATACTAAAAACTACATATTTTAGATCATTAAAACTGTCTGCTGTCTTTTTAGGACTCTTTGTCAATACTGATGAGAAGGGCAAGGAGAGAAAAAAACTCGCTAGCAGTAGTACTGCTGTTCTATGTTTTTAACAAAAAAAATACACTTTCTGTAATTAATCAATGAAGCTCACAAATCATAATGCTGCTCTCCTTTGTTTTTCGCAAACGTGACGGCTGCATATTAAAATTTGATTAAAATATATGTGCATATTTTCCATGTGATTAACAATTGGACAATTTAAAAATGCTTTATAGACAACAAACTATCAATAAATACTTACAAGCTCCAACAGATTGTAACAGCTTAAGATAGTGGTAATAGTAACACCTTAGAGAGCAGCGGACAGGACTTCAAACTTTGGTAAAGGCAGATGTGTCAGCAGTGGGCTATAGATTGTTGTCAAATAACAACAGGCCGCAATGTCATCTACCGTCAAGTTAATCAGAACCAGGAAGCTGCCTCATTTACTACGCAAATCAATAGCGTTTGAAGTAATTATTTGTAATACATTGGCGAGTGAAATGTGAATACTGAGTGACAGCAGTGTTGCTGAGTACATGTCGTGGGGTTCTCCAGAACATAAAGTTAGCGTTGGTTCATTTCCTGTATACGTAATACTCAGCAAACTCATCATGTAGGTTTTTACTTTGAAACAATCACTCAGTGAGGAGAGCTGCAGGTTTCATCTGGCCATTTATGAAAACCTTTCTGCTGCAATATAATAGCATGACTGTATACTTTACACACACCTGTTTCAAAACATGACAAAATTTTATACAGATTGACATATACATTTAGTTCATCAAAATAAAGTTACATTACACTTCAGAAATGATAAAAACTGAAAGCTTTATATTGAAACTTTATTTATGATGCATTTTGGTTTGGTCAGCAATATTCTGAACAAAAAAACAACTTTTGGATTTTAACCTACAACATTTTTTTAAAAGTTCCAAAAAAATGATTTTTAATCAAATTTAAAATGTTTACTAGGGAAATCCTTAACATTTAATTTGGAGAATTTTCAATGACGCTATTGTTGATGAATAGGCGGTTTAGCATTCTCCAGCACATGGGATTAGCTCTGGTGCATTAGACATATTGTTCAGCAAATTAGCGCAGGTTCAACTTTAATACAATCTGCTAGCTAGGAAAGGGTTAGGTTTTGCTAGCCTTTTGATTTCTGTTCTACAACATTGCCGCAATAAGACTATATGCTTTACACACACCTGCGAGTATTTTAGAACATAATGAAAGTACTTTTAAACAGAGCTCCATTTATATTATACTTCAGAATCTATGAAATATACAAAAACCTTCATATTGTAGTTTATTATGTTGCAAATTGTTTGACCAAGCAAAGCTTTAATACAAACAAAAACTTGCCATTTAAAAATAGATTTTTTAATAAAACCTACTAACTCTGATCTATTAAAGCACACTTTTTTGTGTTTTCACTGTGTTTCACTTAAAGCAAATGAGCTTTTAACACCTCGTGAAGGATGTCTGACACTTTTTATATGACGGTGTAGGAGAAACTCTAAAACCATTTAAAGACTCTTTGTTGCTACCTAAAGCATATGATCCGATTTAAAAAATATATTTCAAAATAATTTCCTAATGGCACAACTAATTATGAGTTTATTTTGACTTTACCCATAAACCATAAAACATAACACAGTGTTACATTTTCTACAAATGTGCTATTAAATTATGGTATATCAATGTGTATGTGTGTGCATGTACACATACGCAAGCGCGAGCATGAATGCATCCGTTAGTCTGCATAAATGCTAGAAACTTCAAACTTTACCATTAATTTCATCCAAATGTTACACCGATATACTCCACAATAACAATTTGTTTCTTATGAACTCCTAAGCACTTATTAACACTTTTTAAACCAGATGAAAATGCGCTGTAAAAGACTGTTATTTAAAAATGTTTTTTTTTAAATAATAGTTTAAAATAATTAGTTGTGATAAAACCTATAAGGCTTTACGTGCTATGCAGCCCCATTATAATACGTTTGTTACTAAACATTTACATAGCACAAAAAATTTAAAACTAAGATATCTTTCTGAATTTTTTCTTCAAGGTTAAACATCATATTTTTGTTATTTGCTGAAACACTAGTTTTATTAAAATTAAAACTAGCAAATCCTTTTCTGTCTTTTTATTAAAAATTAAATTACCATGTTTTACCCAAGAAGAAATTAGAGTGATGATGAAGCATGTTTGCCACATTAAGTGCCTAAAAAATCTGCTTTATGAGTGTGAAAGGTTTTGTGCTAACCTTTTAGTAGTTCATTTAAAAATAACACCAGCTTTAATCAATATCAATAATATGTTTTTCCAACAAAATAAGTAAATAACAATCAATAAGTTATATGCAATAGCATGAACTCACGCGTCTTTCTTTGGCTGTCATCTTTCACATCTTTGCAGAACACAAGAGCTCAACTCTTTGCTATATATTTGCGAAGTCTGGCCCTTCTCACAGTCTCTGGCTGTACCATACTCGCCGTACGGGGCTGACCAGATTTGATGCTGTCTGGTCTTTAACCTATTCAGCTGCAAAGCTGAATGCATAAGTTTCAATACTGGGTGATGCATTTTCTTGCTTAAACATCTACCCATAGTTTTGGACAAGCATGCAAACCATTAGAAACAGCTATTATTATAGTAAAGATCGCATGCTCAATAAATTAAAATATTTACTTATACGACCTTTCTTTAAAAGCTGATCATATTTTAATGATTTATTCATTGA
The DNA here is from genome assembly GCF_963576615.1 of Watersipora subatra. NCBI lineage: Eukaryota > Metazoa > Bryozoa > Gymnolaemata > Cheilostomatida > Watersiporidae > Watersipora > Watersipora subatra. The sequence goes on from NC_088715.1 coordinate 26,709,303, forward strand.
AACACATGTTTTGCTTTTTGCTGAAAAATTAAAAAATGAAAATTTTGCTTTTTGCTAAATAAGTTAAAAGTAGAAATTTAACCATAAGTTTGTTTTGTATACTTTTATAGAACTAAATTATTTTTGGTAAACAATTTAATGTTAGCAATTGCATGTTTAGAGAATTCAAACACCTGAAACCTTAAACTTAAACAGCCCTTTTCACAGTCTCTAGCTGTTTTATTCGGTCTGGTTTTCAACCCGATTTCATTCTCGCTACTTAATCATTAATTGTTAGTTGGATTATCTAAACTTGAGTCGCAACAAATCAAGGCTCATAGCTTCGCATCCTTCATACATGAATTACTTCTTCAAGAAAAAATTGTTCGATTATCTACTACAAAACGGAGGTAAGATAGAGCAACTTTTATGCAACATTGTTCAAGGCATAAATTTTGCTGCTGAAATAGCCCTTTTCGCAGCATATTAAGAGCCATGAGGATTCTGTCTGGTATGTGTTATAACCTTGATAAACCAAGAAAATTGAAAACTACTCAACATGTATTCTAGTTTTCTATGAGTTAGCACAGCTTTCTGAAAACTGATGCATGTATTTTCCAACTTGAATAGATGATATGATGATGTAAATGCAGGTAAGCCATTTGATTGCTACATTATGAGGAAAATCTCTTGGCCTTAAACTTTCTCTACTACTTACTAACCTAGTGTGACTAAATCAGAAAAAAACTATGCATATCAATATATAGGGTTGCTTTAATTCACACGCTTTTGCATTCATTTTTGACATCGAACACCTTGAAACTCCTATCTATGGATTACTTTTTAAACAGCATCTGCGGTGTTAGCTTTGAAATATGAAGTACTCTTCCATTCAGTGTCTACTGCGTCAGTTTGTGATAGCTGTGGTCTATTGATTTCTTTGGTCCTGATTTTATCAGCAGTATCAAACTTTTGAATCAATTTGTTAATTATTTTAAGCAATATTTAATCTTGAACATTGCATAATTACATGTACATTGTCATCTACCAATTGCATATATTATTTAGTAGTTTTACAAAAAAATGTCATATGTTATATCTATTGAATATTTGATACTACCAGAGCTTCTTATGAAGCTCTATGAACTATTATATTTTTTGATTAAGTGTCATGTTTGATAAAAATGTTAAATGTTATATAATATTATGATTTATTATTTACTTATAAAATGACTAATCTTAAATGTCAGTGTATGCAGATGCTATGTGTCAATAGGTACTATTTATGTTCTATAGTCAACATGTTGTGTACATAGCCTATAATATGATTTGTGTATTCAATAGAGTGACATCCATTCTTAATGATTGTAAATTAAACCATATGGCAATTAAGGACACTTGTATAACACCAGAAAAGAAAGCAGCGATTATCTAACTGGTAATATAGCTAAGTGTAATAAAATATTTGACTGTCAGATTAGTGGTTACTTGGTCAGCACCAATAAAACAGCTAATCATCACCATACTTACTAGTCAAAATTACTATCATCCAAGCTCAGAAAAAATAATTAAGCATAAAATTTGCAAATCATATAGACATATAATACAATGTACATAATATGATGTAATGATACAACTTTACTTCAAAAAAGATTCAATAATAAAACATCATAACACAATGCAAAATGCACTTTAACAAGTGTCAATAGCATGAAATTTGTTAGAATCTGCTTACATACAGGGATAACTCAAAAAGACTCAACACAATATTACAGATTTTGACTATAATATAGTGAGATTAGTATAATCCAATTGACTTGTCTAAAATAGATTAAACAAGAACCTACAAACTAGATTATAATAATACAGATATGAGTAAATGAGCTTAAAAAATAGTTAAAACTCATAAAGTAGTTTAAATAAACTTTTAATACATATAATCTATTTAGGAAAAGTTTCTAATGTAGCACAACTCCAAATAAACTAAGCTATGTAGATTAGAATAGGCATAAGAAAACCAAACTAAATAAGAATAAATTTAATGAATACATACTAATATAGATTAGAGTTTATTAGATTATTAGATTAAATTGTTTGATTAGGTAAAATTATAGTAGACCAGACTACCTCAGGCTAGTAGAGAAAAACATTTGATTAGCCACAAACAAGATTTTGTCTAAATTTAATAACAAAAGCTAAATATAGTTGTTGTTAAAGTTCTCACTGTGAACATTTTGAATACTCAAAACGTTCAAATACTTCAAATATTTTATTTAAACAATCATCAAAGTAAAACATTCTTTTAGTCAGATATAGGTTTTGCTAATTAGCACACTTTGCCTTTAAATGTTTGTGACTACATTTTGAAACCAGTTAAACAAATTTGAAAATATTCATTGCTACAAAAGTATTTGCTTTTAAACACCACCACAAATTGAATTACTATCAGATATTTTAACCAACCATAAAGTTTTATCTTTATTAACTGACCAAAACAATCAAAGGTCATGCACCAAACTGAAACAATACTGCTTCAATCTTCCTCTTGCCACCATCCTTTGCTCCCTACAACTTCACAAGCCTGCAGCGCAATAATTACAACTGACTTCATGGCAATATAGCTGTTTCTACTGCTAACGCTTGTGCGCAAGCGAATAACTGCTGAAATCCACTGCTTCACGATGGTTGCTGTTTGTCCACATCAACACACACTGAGAGCTTCCTGGGATTAAACGTATGAGCAAATCAACTTAGTTGCACCGTTCACAGCTTCTTCACCTTTTTCCACCAGGCTTCTCCTACAGCAGTAGATCGCTGCCAACTTTATAATAAGTCTTGTTAGCTAATCATTGGCTTTCCATGCACGCTAGTTTCTGTATCGCTTGCTAATCAATGGAAAACTGGGCTTATTAACAATTAGTAACTTTTTTGAATATTTGCGTATTATTCCAAATAATTATATACTTGACAGTGGTTTTTGCAAACTTCTCTCCTAAAGATGGTCATATCATTTAATTTTACTCTTGTTTCAATATAGCGCTATGAGATAGAGGGTCAAATTCTTAAAAACAACTGCTTTACTCTAAGGATTAGGTTACACATATAATTTTTTTTCGGTAAAATCCAGATGAAAACGCTTGCTTTGCTAATGTCATGGAAATAGAAATATTGATGACACATTTCAGCTGCATTGCCTCATCAAGCATGGAAATAACTGAAATTAGCTAGATAGTTGAATGCTGAATAACTTAAAAGTTTCCATATGCCCACTGTATGAAGTCATCTAGTAAAGTAATCTTTCACCTGGTACTCCCAGTCTTTAAGCTCAGCGTTGCTTGGGATATCTTTTTGGCCTGCTACACTGCTTCTACACAGCAATCCATGAACACGTTCACTAAAGGTACTTGTCTTTGTTGCATGTGAATATGGATCCTTGAGTTTCATAGATCGTTGCGCATTCAGCTTAAAAACAAATATTTTAAGATTTCAATTCCATCTAAAATAGAAAGGTTTAGAGTGGACCGAACTTTTCACATTAAATAAACGAGCTGGTCATATAGCTCATCCATGAAGGGAAGTATTTTAACATCACGGAACAACGGTTTTATTATTGTGGTGAGTTGCTATAGCAAAGCATTGAGGTCAAATTAGTACAGTTAGTAGATCGCTGGCATCACAAGCTTAATGTATAGTTTTTGAGTCAAATACACGGCACCTTCTTATGAAGCAATCCGATTAAAGCTTATCAATAAAGCTTGTAAGACCATCCTAGTTTTATAATTAAAGTCATTTCTGAACTGGCTTTTCAATAGTTGATCGTATGCGTGTTGTCCGTAGATTAGATTACATTGCTTACTTCAGAGTCACTGTGGTAGAATTTTAAGTACTCTGAACAGCCAAGCAGTAATCAATCATTATTCGAGGATGTCAGGTACTGCCCCTATTTTTAAACTGCTACTGTACTATTCCAGAAAACACTGAAAGCCGCTTCAGCATCCTCACAAGAAAGCTCATGAGAGGTTTAATCTAAGCACCTAGAGATGGTCATGACATCAAAGGTGACAGAGTGCTCTTACCAACTTTAGAAATAGCTTGGGAATAACTTGAGAATTACCTTGAGAGAAGTTTAATAATTAGTTTTACAGCATAAATGTCAGCAAGTTTAGATAGTGGACCAGTCAGTGGACACACACACTTGTACCAGTTTACACACCAAGTTATACCTACCAGATGCATCCCATAGAATATGGGATGTCACCTCATTGTGGAAAACAGAAATATTGCATTAATAAGTCACACACAATACTCGTACCATCACACTCGCAACAAAAGCAGTTCAGATTAATTGGGCAAAAATCAAAAAGTATTTGGCAGTGCAATCACCACATATCACCACTTTTTTCTGTATTTCTAAAGTCTTAATGAATTACCAGTGTGGTTATACAGCGGGTAAATTTAAATCTAACACCTGTGAGATGTGTATCATCTGCTAAACTCATTATTAAATGATCTATTGGACAACAGCTTGTTACATAAAAATTTTAAGAATACAATGGATACGATAGATGCACCATACGCAGTTGCAAGTCAATTTCTGGCACTTTGCAAAAAGTATAGAGATTATTTGATGTTTTGTATGTTGTAATCATTATACTATTGTTAAGGACTGAGTACATTAATCAAACAAATGTATCAGATGTGTTGACAGTGCGTCTTCAACGCATGGCTTCAATGGTCAACTTGTTAGGCTACAGTCGAAGAAATAAAACCAACACAACTGGTAATTTTAATAGGCAGAAAGAGCTGATTATAACAATCTTGATTCAATGTTATTCTCTTCCAGTCTAACAATTTGCTTGCAAAATTGATTTTTCGAAAACAATGAAAACAGTGCTTCACACAAACAGCTAATTGTACAAGGAAATATGTATTATGTTGAAAAACAACTATATTACAGCATTTATTACAAATCAGAGTCTTTTATAAACATTTCAGTGAGTTGTTTGAAAAATCGAAAAATTTAAAATCTTCGTAAAGAGTTTAATTCATATCAGGAACTTAGAGCATTTTGGTACTTACATAACAGTTCTTTTTTCAGCAAACTATTGTAATACAAATAAAACAGCTGCATAACATTTTGCTGTCACATATTTATGGTCCATATTAATAAATAAATATATAAAAATACAACTGCTAAAAAGAATTCAGTGAGAGCTTAATGAGCTTTAAATTAATGAGGCTAATTCACACTATCAATCAATTTATCAGCACGGTGCATCATTTAACGGTGTGAATGTGTCAAGTCACAATTGTTATTATAATAAGAGTTGTCTGCCCGGTAACAGTGCCACGGTTGGAAGTTCTAAAAAGGATACCATTGAGCAGGATTCATACTCAACACTTTCATCTTTGAAGACTAAAACCCTCTGTACTGTGGAATAGTTATACATATAGCTTTTGCACCAAACAATCTCTCATGACATCATTGATTGCCAGGGTTCTAGTAAATATTTACAGGGCGCATAGGGGATGCATTTTTGCAATGTGTGTAGCCAAGCATTTATGTACGTGTGTCTAAAAGCTGAAAAGAAAGTTCCTTGAAACCTATTTTTCTACTAAACAAAGTTATAGCATTTCAATTATATCCATTAAATACTTAAAAAATCTGATTCATTAGCCCTTTGAACCTTCTGACCAGTATTCCGGCATTGCGTAGGGGATGTCAAAAACCTTATTGATCAGAATACCAGCAGTTGCATGGTATTTTTTACAAATTATGTTTGTAAGTAACAGCGTATATTAATCAAATTAATTTTTGCACAGGGCATTAGACCAGAAAATTCACTTCCACGTCCAGCTGTTTTCAAATACCTCTAATTATTTCATTTGTTATTATCACAATTTTTATTGGAATGCCATTGAGAAAAAATTGGTACTATTCAGTTGCTATTATGTCATGAATGGTTGTGACGCAGATGAAGTATTATATGATACTAACTATAAATTTTCAGATTAATTTGAGTCGTGAATTGATTATCACTGTGTGCTCAATAAATATTATGCAACTGTAACTACTTTTACAAGTTTTTAAATTTGTTCAAATTTTTATGGTTTCAGCACAAAGAACTTTGAAACGCTTTTTCATTTTATTTGGTAACATTTTCTGTGTGTTGCCAAGCTTTTTTTACTAGTGTTTTACTAAATGTCAAAGTATTCTGAGCTGTTTCGATATAGTTAGTGATAGTTTAAAAACTTTCGATCATTGGACAAATTACCCAGGTATACTGGCAGACATTGGCAAGGACCGACTGGGTCAAAGAGTTAAGATTTCAGCAAATGTTAGCAGTAATGCAGTTGAAATATTTCGAATATTTTTTGTAGAAGAGACTGACAATCCTAATTAATTGTCACAACTTAGCTTTTAAAAAGACTAATCGTGAGAACAGATTACCTGCTTGATGTTCCTGATAGTCATATTCTATAAGCGGTGTGGGCCAATGTTTTGCTTTCTTCTCAAAGCTTGGAAAACAGCAGTTAATAAAAAACATCTATTATCCTAGTATGAACTTTATGGTGGAAACGTAGAACACTGAAGGAAGTTGTCTTTATTGAGCATCTGTTAGCTCGTTATAATTAAAAGTACAAATATTGCTTTTATATCTCACATTTGTTATTGTTTTAATGATAGGTGAACGTGCAAAATATTATCATAAATTTCATCAGAAATTACCGATACTTGTAAATCATTTGAGGATTTTTATGTTTGAGCTGGCTGATGGGATTTTTTAAGAATAAGATTTACCAATCTTGGTAACTACTATAACGCACAACAAAAAATATATTTGAAAAGGCATCATCAGTTGCTGTCATTGCTACCGCCGTTATTGGCTATTGCGCTAAAGTTGCAGCATTATGCATCTTTATTCTAGCAGCTTATTTGCATCAATGGACGTCATAGTCGCATTTTCATTTGATCTTAGTATTTTGATTAAGGTCCAGCTTTATTGAGTTTAATTTTAAAATATCCTAGCAATCTGATCACTTCAAGCGTCAAAGAAAACCACAATCAAAAAACATACAGACAATTTCTGCTGAAATTTACTATACTTTTGTGGAAATTGATGTTTAATCATTCTATTCTCAGCACTAAGTACGAAATGGCACCAAGCAACATCTGAAAAGGCTTCATAGCAAGTTATCTAAACTCGATTTGATCTCGCCTCAAATCGCATCTAGCAAATCTACCTCTTTACTATGGGGGGAGGGAGGGTTGGGAGAGGAAGACATATATGTACATGTAATAACAATCACTGCATTCCAAAGTATCAAATGGTTTATTACACGCTTTACAAAGCTTTACAAAACATGATATGCTTGGATCGGTTATGTCACATTACTAACGCAATAGACTAAAGGACAAAGGTCAAGAGTTGTTTTGATTTTAGGCTTCATCGGGATTCCCCGTTGAAGAGTCAACGATGCAATATTATCTCCTAGTATTAATGAGTATAGGAATTCTGTCAGTTGATATAGCAGCCCATTGTAAAGATGTGAGACCTTTCACAATGGAAACGAAGATTTACAATGTAAATGATTATCTACAACTACGTGCAGTGTAAAGCTTAATAAACCAACGTGGAAGCTAAGCAATACTTCCATAGTTGGCTGATGTAAGAATCTTCGAATCTTGATAATAACTCACTTTCTATGGCTGTGTAAATATCCAAGATACTTATTTGAAGCTCAGAGTTACCGATGAAGTATATTACCAGCAATTCTGTTTTTCACCTTCCTAAGGCACCAGGTCTATCTATATTTTTAATAGTGACAGCCCAGCACAAGGCTATAGCTTAGCTAGACACTGCTATTTTCTAGGTGGTATGTTTTTCCCTCATGGATTACATATAAATAATCTGTAGTTAAATAAATGTTGTGGCATGGCTGCTTGCTAGATGCAACTGAAATAGAGGTACTATTAAACCATAACAATTAGCTGGAGTTGTGTTCTTTCTGACATAGTGAAAGTAGAGTGGCTTCTGATGGGTTTACAGTTTTCACAAAGACTTCACACCGAACTAACTGAAAATCTAACTACAATAAATGGGTCACTTTTTAGTCAATGAAGTACAACATCAAGATCCATACCATTGGCTTGTATTTATGGTGACATTAATATCGCGGTATATGATTAGTCATTTCTAGCCCGTACTCTATCAATGAAATTTGTTAAAAAAACTAACACAGCATGCAGTAATTCACTGATCTTGTATCAGCAACTGGTGAAAAGCCATTTTTACCACCACCATTCGTTTTATACCAAACATATGTTATCAGAGTGGAAGCAACTACAATAAATTTTTCTTGTGTAAAACCACTTTAATGACTACCTATAGCCTACATTTTATTGTGTCTTGTTGTGAAGCTGTTCAATCTATTTATAATAAAAGTTAAAATGCTTTAGCTGAAGCTAAGACCTATGGTTATTCAATGTATTATATATAATATAATATTATGTACTGTCTGACAAAAAAATAAGTGTAAACCTTTGGCTATAAAACTAAATTTCAATATCAAAATTTAGCAGCTAGACTATTTATAATTGGATTTGCACCTTTTAGACACACAATAATTGAGTAAACTCAAAGCAAACAGCTCAGTAGTAAACCATCTCAAATTACTTTTGTCAAAAAAAATAGAGATTCCATTTAAAAGCTGTGAAAGCTAGTTGAAGGCTTTCTCACATTTTAAAGCCTATTATAAATTTGTAAAAATATATTCAAACTAGTATTCTGTCGGTTTAGTGTGCTGCAAGAGTTTGTTCCTATGTACTAATAAAGCACATTAACTATGCACACAACTATTTTAAACACAATTCGATGGGTGTTGATTAGCAAGGGTGTTAGAGTGTCAGCCTCATAACCCAAATGTCACAACTTTGAATCTTGTATGCAGCCAGGTTTTATCTTTAAATGTTCCCCTGACAATGGATGGCAAGACATAGGTCTCACTATAATGAAGATGTTATGATAGATGCTAGGCAAAAGGCCAAAAAGCTACAGACTTTAAGAGATCAAACTAGCTTCATTTAAACTTCATTAAACTAAATCAGCTAACTTTCAGTAGTGTTTCACAGCTAGTTTGAGTCAAACAAAAATTCAAATGCTCCATGTTAGGTTAAATAGCCAATGTGTAGCATGCAGTCACAGCAGCTTGCATAAAAGCTCATTGAATTTTTTATTTTTAATATGGTATGCAAAAACACATGCAATGTTTAGTAAAACAAATATTATTATTATAAAACAGTAAACATGAGGTGATTATAGACCAGTGGTTCTTAACGAGGAGGGAATTTTGGGATTTTAGGGAAGAATTTGGCAGTTTGCCAAAGGGGATTTCCGTGGCACCAATTTTTTATATAAAGGGCAGCGAGGAGTGAATGAATTTCAGTAGTTTCAACAAAGCCAAGGTCTAAAACTGTGGAAAAGGTAAGGATTACTACACTACCTGCGTATACATACCTGCAATATTAATTGTTCAGTTACCGATTTGGTTTGCATAAACGTATAACATTTTGACAATTTACCTTGTAGCCTAACATAATTATGTATGATGTTTTTCTCATGTAGATATTGAACATATTCAAATATTTTGATTGCATATCCCATATTGTAGGTGTTAGAAATGTCAGAGACAAAAAGACAAACATATGATGATTCTTACCTTAACAATGGATTCACTTGCATGATTAAAAGCGGCATCGAAGTACCACAATGTGTTTTGTACATGAAAGTGCTCGCTAACAACTCCATGAAACTACATCAACTTAAGCAGCACTTAAGAAATAAACATGCAGAACACATGAATAAATCAAAGCCGTTTTTTCAAGCTAAAGAGAGAGAACTCAAGCGGGCAAAACTGGATTCCACTGGCAGCTTCCATATCCAGGCACAGGCCATTACCGAGGCATCCTATGCTCTGTCTTACCGTATCGCCAGAGATCAGAAGCCACACACCATTGGTGAAACATTAGTTAAAGCTTGTCTGCTGGAGTGTACTAAGATTATTCTCGGAGACACAGCCGCTCAAAAGTTAGCTGATTTATCCCTCTCGACAGCACAGTGAAATCGAGGATTGATGATATGTCTGCGGACATAAAGATGCAAGTAATTGAAAAGATCAAGTCATCTCCCATGTTCACCATTTAATTTATTGAGTCCACTGATGTTGCTAGCATTTCACAGCTGATGGTGCTTGCACGCTATGTACACAGAGAGATAATTGAGGAAGAATTTCTGTTCTGCAGTCCTCTAACAGAGACCACCACAGCTGCTGATGTTATGAATCTGGTTTCCTACTTCTTCAGCAAAGAACATCTGGACTGGGGCAAACTAATTGGAGTTTGCACTGATGGTGCTCCAGCCATGCTTGGCTGTCGTGCTGGATCTGCACAGCTGGTAAAAGAAAAGAATCCTTTAGTGGTGAGTACCCATTGCTTCATTCACAGACAAATGCTAGCAGCAAAAACTTTTCCCAAAGGATTGCAGGAACGCCTTTCTTCAGTGATTAAAGTAGTAAACATTATCGAAGGCTTTGCCTTGCAAACACGTCTCTTCCACAAGTTGTGTGAAGATATGGATGTTGTGCACTCATCACTATTGTTCCACACAGAAGTTCGATGGTTATCAAAGGGTAACATGCTTCTGCGTTTTTTCAATCTACGAGCAGAGGTCAATGAATTCTTGAAAACTCATAACCAACCCAAACTACTGGTTTTAATGCAGGTGGAAGGCTTCCATCAGTGTCTTGCTTACCTAGCTGACATATTTGGTTCAATCAATGAAATGAACACAAAGATGCAAAGTAGAGACAGAAATGTGTTGAATGTAACTGATAGTATCAATGCATTGAAGAACAAGCTCAAACTCTGGGTGGAAAGACTGGCTACTGGGAATGTAAGAGTTTTATTTCCAGCTCTGCATTCATTAGTTGACAAGAAAGCTCCTTCCGCTTCTTTGTTAACCGACATAAAGCATCACTTGAACAGCTTGATAGCAGAGTTTGAGAGATATTTTCCAAAGTTAGATCTTAGGACAGAGCAATTGATGAGCCTGACCCGAGACCCGTTCAGGCGCAATGTCCACGAGATTCCAGAACAGCTTCAGGAGGAGTTTTTGGAGCTGACAAAAAACTCTGCATTAAAAGATGACTTCAAGGAGCTATCACAAGAGCACTTTTGGGTTCAGGCCCAAAGATTGTATTCCAAAATATGCCTGGCCTCTTTCAAGATGCTTATACCATTTGCTTCCACATATCTTTGCGAGTCAACATTTTCAGCAATGCTAACCACAAAGAGCAAATCTAGAAGCCGTCTGGAAGTAGAAGCTGACCTACGGTGTGCCCTATCTACAACAACTCCTAACACCAAAATTCTGGTCAGCCCCAAACAAACACAGAAATTCCACTAGTCTGCTGACTGTCTTACAATGATAGATATATTGAGTTTGAATATACATTCATTTTTAATATTCCATGTAAATATGACTGTAATAAATGCATATATACATGTATATATATGTATATAAGTTATATATGTAAATAAAGTTCACTATCTAGTTGCAGTGCATTATTTGAAGGAGTTGAGAGGGGGGGGGGAATTTCTGTCTTTAGGTTTGGAAAAGGGGAATTGGGCAAAAAAGGTTAAGAACCACTGTTATAGACATACCTTCATAGCAATGCTTTATACATTGCTACTTGAGAACAAGGCATGGCTGTTTCTCAGTGATTAATTGGTAAGAGATTGAAGACTTCCTAGTAATACAGATGAGACTGGGTTATTATGATTCCTTGATACAATACAAGCTGAAACTATCTAAAAAATTATCTGTCTATCTACGTGTAGTTCTTAGCACTAGCCTCATGCTGGCTCATATAATGTAGCTGAAATACAATGAAGCAAGTGAAAAAGGAAAATACCATCAACATGGTGACAGCATGCGTAGTCACCTAATCTGAAATGAGAAAGAAGATTTGATGGAAAAAATTGCTTCAAGTGACCATAGTTGACGTGATGGGGTAGTCAACAGCCCTTACATCTACATGTTCAAACCTATGTGCTTCCATCGCATCAGATGGAACCTTGGCAAACATTGACTACTGTATGTGTGTGCGGGTGCGTGTGCGGTGTGATGTGTGAGTGCGTGTGTGTGTGTGTGTGCACGCGCGGTTTTGCGGTGCACACACGGTATTCTAGTTTCTTAGTCAGAGTTGGTCAGAGTTTCTTAGTCGTTAGTCAGAACTTTCTGAAAACTGATGCATGTTTTTTCCTACTTGAAAAGGTTAAGTGATGATGTAAATGCGTGTAAGCAGTTTGATTGCTACTAAGAACATCTCTGAGCCTTAAACTTTTTTTACTACTTACTGACCTAATGGGATCAACCAGAAAAAACCATGCATATCAATATATAGGCTTGCTTTAATTCACACGCTTCTGTGTTCATTATTGACATCGGACACCTTGAAACTCCTATCTATGGCTTACTTTTTAAACAGCATCGGTGGCGTTAGCTTTGAAATATGAAGTACTCTTTCATTCAGTGTCTACTGCATTAGTTTGTGATAGCTGTGATCTATTGATTTCTTTGGTAAAGATGTTATCAGCAGTATGAAACCATTGAATCAGCTTGTTATTTGTTTTGAGCAATATTTAGAGTCATGTACAATGCATATAACATTTGGTAGTTTTACTAACAAATGTCATATGTTATATGTTTTGAATATTAGATTTTAACAGAGCTTCCTATGAAGCTCTATTGACTATGATGTTATTCGATTATGTGTACTGTCAAAGAAAAATGTGTATTATTATTTAATACTATGGTTTATTGTTTACTTATAAAATAGGCAATATCAAACGGTCAGTCGATGCAGATGCTAATTCAATAGGTATTGATCCTGTTCTATAGCCAACATTTTGTATACATAGCCTACATTATTTATGTAATCAATAGATCAACTTTAATTTGTAACGATTGTAAATTAAACCAGATTGCACTTAAGGACACTTGTATAACACCAGAAAAGAAAGCGGCTATGACCTAACTAGTAATCTAGTTAAGCCTGATAAAAAACATCTGACTGTCAGATTAGTGGTTACTTAGTCATTACCTTTAAAATAACTAATCATGACCATATTGGTTTGTTAAAATTACTCTCATCTAAGCTCAAAAAAGCTAATCAAATGTAAAGTGCGCAAATCATATAATATAATGTAATCTCACGACCGAACGAGCGGAGCGAAGTGGTGGAGTTTTTATGATAAATGCATGTGCACACAACTTACGAAAATTATTCATCAACAATGAGACGAACCCTCGTCAAGAAATTTCATCAACGAATTTAAGCATCGGAATGTAAAGTCGTTAAAGTATAATAACGTTGCAAAACACATTTAAACCTATTTAAATATGTTACCAAGTCTTTGTAAACCTTCGATAATATCTTAAAACTTACCCAACTGATCGAATTATACACAAATAGACAGATTAATTTCAACGAAAATCGCCACAAAACACTTGAAAAGCTTGGTTTAATAAAAGTTAAGACCGAAAATTGAAACGCCGAGGGACAGATAATAGAACGATGAAGTCTTGCTCAGTTCACAAAAAAATAGCGTGCACTTTTCACCAGTCTATAGCATTGTCAAACTGCCGAAGGTTTTGGCAATCAACATAGGAGTACAGAAATCGTTTCATTTTTGCCGATTTCAATTTTTTCATTTTCATTTGCCGACACATTTGAATACTTTCCCATTCTAACTGATGTCCAACGCAGTATAAGTAAAGCAAATGACGATGATATTTTTACCGTTTCTTATGAGATTATTACAATAATTAATTGTAAGTTTAGATGACTTCAGAACAATGACTAAGTAGTACAGACTTTCTAAAAATCTAACGCAGTGTAAGTAAAGGCATGACGATGATATTTTTTCTAACGGTTCTAATGAGATTATTGCAATAATTAATTATAAGTTTGGATGACTACAGGACAATGACGACATAGTACAGATTTTCTAAAAATCTATATAAATATCGCAACTTTGTGATATTGTTAGCTATGCCGTTTTGAAATGTAAACAAAATTGTGCATTGGTTTTTTATTATTACTATATAAATAATATAGGTTATTCTAATAATATCAGTGCATTTTACTTCTAATATTGGCCAATATTGCATTTATTTTTTTTGCAGGAGAAGAGATATAAACATATAATCTTTTCCTTTCATTATTGCTATTTGTTGTATATAATAACACCCAGCACATTACAGCTACCATTGCAGTTATCCTATTTGACTGCTAATATTGCATTTCTCAACCATCAGTACCCTTTCTTTTTTCCAATATCACTTTGGTCGTGGGCTGTATGACAGTGGAATTTCTAGTACATATAATACAAAATATGTACAAAATATAATGTAATGATACCACTTTACTTCAAGAAAAGATTCAATAATAAAACATCATAACACAATTTAAAACGCTCTCTAACAAGTGTTAATATCATGTAATTTTTCAGAATCTGCATATGTATGGATATAACTTAAAAATTCCACACCATATTACAGATTTTAGACTATAGTATAATGAGATTATTGTAATCCAATTATTATTTACTTGTCTAATATAGATTAGATGAGAACCTACAAACTAAATTATATTAATCCAGATAAGACTAAATGAGCCTACAAAATAGTTGAAATTCATAAATTAGTTTAAACAAACTTATAATACAAAACAAACAATCCATTTAGGCCAAGTTACTAATGCAACACAACTCCAAATAAACTAAGCTAGAATGGAATAGACAGAAGAAAACCAAACTAAATATGAATAAGTTTAATGAATATAGACTAATATACCCTAGGACACTTAAGTATTCGCGGCATCTAACTTTCGCGTTTTCGCGGAGTCATCATCACGCGAAAAATTCATGCGCGAAACTAAACTATCATAACGAACTAGCGAAAATTCGAAATTAAATAGCTATGTTCTACACAGGCCTGTATTCACTGGTTGCAAGTTGGGGGGCTAATGTTAGACGACTAGTTATGAACATCTGGGGTGTGGAGAAGGAGGGGGGGGGGTGCTGTAAGCTCCCAACAGGTTTCTCTTATGTAGGGCCTCAGCCGGGCCTCTCACGTGAAGTTTTAAAAAATTTTATTGGCAAGTATCAACATTTTTCTATTTTTTGAGATTTGCTTTGTTTTAGCTGATGTGACTGACAAAACGTTTTAAAATTAAAACAGGCAAAACTTGTATGCAGTTAAAAAGCTCAAAAAGAAGACATCTTTTTCTTTTAAGCGTTTTAACAAAGATCATTTTTGCCGATTTTATTTCAAGTTCATTAAGTAGGATATGGGCAAGCAGATGTTTGCTAAAACTTGATATTTTGCAAACCTTTATAAAAGTCGTTAACAAGAATATTTTGCCGCTGATGAAGATAATAATGACGCCTAAGAACTACTAAAAGTTGATGTTTGTATCTATGGCTTCGAATAAAGTGATATTCTACAGCGATAAAAACCTTTCTATAGCCGTTGGACTATGAAATTCCTAAAAAGTTGGGGCGTCTTAGCCGGCCAGCTGTCCAAGGGAATACGGCCCTGTAGTTCATTGATATCCACAACAAAATCGTGATATTAGAAATGCAGATAATTTTGTGTGTGATTGAGCTCATTGGGAAATTTCTAGTAAATTTGTTAATACACCGAATGAGCAGCATGGCAAAGCAAATTAAGATAACAAGTTTTTTTGGAAAAAGCCAAGACAAACGAAGAAGACGATGATATCAGTTTAGTCACCGAATTTGTAACTGATGAGGATGAAAGTCTGGTAGGTGAAGTCATACAATTAAATAATACTTATTGTAGTGATGAATTTTACTGCCAACCAAAAACGATAACAACCCTCACCAGGTCCAACCATGTTATACAGTTCTGGTTGTGATGTTGGTTGTTATTTATTTTCTTTTTTATGAGACATGACCTGTATTTGATTTTGTTTAAATTTGAAATATTGTGAACTCAAAACGTGCCATGGCCATCGCTTGCTATAAATACTTGAGATCTAATATTGGTACCATATCGGTCACGACGGAAAGGACCGAGACGTCATTGATAGTCCAAGAAACAAATGGCAGCAAGCGATCACGTTGAATTATCGATTTCTGCCATACATTTATACCTGCGGGTTACAAATACAAACTAGTCGCAAATATAAAAACTTTTTTTACTAGAGGACCGGACCTGAGGAATCTAATTTGTTTGTTCCACTGTATTTATTTTCACATCACTATATTTTCGCACTCATCAGAGCTGCGAAATTAAGTTGCAGCGAAATTTTACTCTGTGTGCTACTCACGAAACTAAATACTAGCGAAATATAAGTGTCCTAGGGTAGATTAAAGTTTATTAGATTATCCTCTGTTTGATTAGGTAATATTATAGTAGACCAGACTACCTCAGGCTAGTAGAGAAAAATATTTGACCAGCTACAAACAAAATTTTGTCTAAATTTAGTACCAAAAGCCAAATATAGTTGTTGTTAAAGTTCTCACTGTGATGATTTTGAATACTCAAAACATTCAAATACTTCAAATATTTTATTTAACTGATCATCAAAGTAAAACATTCTTTTGGTCAGAAATAAGTTTTGTTAATTAGCATACTTTGCCTTTAAATGTTTGTGACTACATTTTGAACCCAGTTAAAAAAATTTGAAAATATTCATTGCTACAAAGTTATTTGCTTTCAAACACCACCACAAATTGAATTACTATCAGATATTTTAACCAACCATAAGATTTTATCTTTATTAACTGACCAAAACAATCAAAGGTTGTCATGCACCAAACTGAAACAATACTGCTTCAATCTTCCTCTTGCTACCATTCTTTGCTCCTACAACTTCACAAGCTTGCAGCGCAATAATTACAACTGGCTTCATGGCAATATAGCTGTTTTTACTGCCAACGCTTGTGCGCAAGCGAATAACTGCTGAAATCCACTGCTTTACGATGGTTGCTGTTTGTCCACATCAACACACACTGAGAGCTTCCTGGGAGTAAACGTATGAGCAAATCAACTTAGTGGCACCGCTCACAGCTTCTTCACCTTTTTCCACCAGGCTTCTCCTACAGCAGTAGATCACTGCCAACTTTATAGCAAGTCTTGTTGGCTAATCATTGGCTTTCCATGCACGCTAGTTTCTGTATCACTTGCTAATCAATGGAAAACTGGGCTTTGTAACAATTAGTAACTTCTTTGGATATTTGCGTATTATTCCAAATAATTATATACTTGACAGTGGTTTTTGCAAACCTCTTTCCTAAAGATGGTCATACCATTTAATTTTACTCTTGTTTCAATATAGCGCTGTGAGATAGAGGGTTGAATTCTTAAAAACAACTGCTTTACTCTAAGGATTAGGTTACACATATAATTTTTTTTTGGTAAAATCCAGATGAAAACGCTTGCTTTGCTCATGTCATGGAAATAGAAATATTGATGACACATTTCAGCTGCATTGCTTCATCAAGCATGGACGTAACTGCAATTGGCTGGATAGTTGAATGCTGAATAACTTTTAAAGTTTTCCATATGCCCACAGTATGAAGTCATCTAGTAAAGTAATCTTTCACCTGGTACTCCCAGTCTTTAAGCTCGGCATTGCTTGGGATATCTTTTTAACTTGCTATACTGCTTTCACACAGCAATCCGTGAACACGTTCACTAAAGGTCCTTGTCTTTGTTGCGTATGAATATGCATTCTTGAGTTTCATAGATGTTTGCGCATTCAGATTAAAAACAAATAATTTAAGATTTCCAATTCCATCTAAGGTAGAAAGGTTTGGAGTAGACCAAACTTTTTGCATTAAATAAAAAGGCTGGTCATATAACTCTTCCATGACGGGAAGTATTTTAACGTCATGGAACAAAGTCACGGAACAACGGTTTTGTCATTGTAGTGAGTTGCTATAGCAAAGCATTGAGGTCAAATTAGTACAGTTAGTAGATCACTGGTATCATAAGCTTAATATATCTTGTTTGAGTCCCATACACAGCACTTTATCATGAAGCACTCATATTAATGCTTATCAATCAAGCTTTTAAGACCATCCAAGTTTTATAAGTACACAAACTTTTTAACAGGCTTTTCAAGAGTGTGTCGTACAAGTGTTGTCACACAGTTTAATTATGTAGCTTTCTTCAGAGTCCCCGTGGTGGAATGTTTAGCAGGCCTACTTTGAACAGTCAAGCAGTTATCAATCATTATTAGAGGATGTCAGGTACTGCCCCTAGTCTTAAATTGCTACTGTACCATTACAGAAAACGCTGAAGCTGCTTCAGCATCCTCACAAGAAAGCTCATGAAAGGTTTAATCTAAGCACCTAGACATGATCATGACATCAGGGATAGCAGAATGCTCTTACTAGCTTTAGAATTAGCTTGGGAATTACTTGAGAATTAGCTTGAGAGAAGTTTAATAATTAGTTTTACAGCATCAAAGTCTGCAAGTTTAGACAGTGAACCAGTCAGTGGACACACACACACACACTTGTACCAGTGTACACACCAAGTTATACTTACCAGCTGCATCCCACAGAGTATGGAATGCCACCTCATGGCGGAAAGCAGAAATATTGCAATAATAAGTCACACACAATATTCGTACCAACAAACTCGCAACAAAAGCATTTCAGACTAAGTTAGCAAAAGTCAAAAAGTATTTTGCAGAACAGCCACCGCATACCACTTTTTTTCCTGAATTTTTAAGTTCTTAATGAAAAAATTTACTAACTTCTTTTGAAAACAAGTTGTTAAGATAGCGACAAAAGTCAATTTTCTCAAACAGATAATACTGTGAATGCTGTGTTTCACTGCCATCTTTAAAAATCGCAGCTTTAAGTTTCTAATAGTTGTAATTTGTAGTTTCAAAATTTCTAACATATAAGGGAGAATCTAAACATCTTTTATTCGTTGTATCAAAAACCTACATGTGAACGATGTATGCAAGTAGAAAATACCATCAACATTGTGACAATTTAATCTGTTAACAAACCTGAATGGAAAAAAGAATTTGATGAAAAAGTTTGCTTCAAGTAGTTATAATTGATATGGTAGTGTAATCATCAGCACAATACCTCAAATTTTTTCAACTTTTGCTTTATAGTTTCATTATATAGAACTTTAAAATTCCTTGACTAAACATGTTAAAAATGTGAGTACATCAACTTTTAGTAAACTTTATCTGAAAGAATAGGTATTGCTATCATTGGATTTGGATTTTAAAGAAGTAAAACTTTTCAAGATTAAAATTGACAGAGTTTAATTTCAAGTAATATGCCCAGAAGGAAAAGAGGTGGCCAGACTTCCCAAAAAATGAGGCCAACATACTGCAGTTATGTAATAGCAAAGTAAAAGCTCACGTCCATTGAAAATTTGACTATAAAATGCAAGGCATATCTTAAGAGAGTCGCTAGCTGCCAGTCATTGCGGCTATGCAACAACTAGATGTAAATCAGACAACTGTGATATGCATAGCGCCAGCTAAACTCATTAATAAATGATTTCTTGGGCAATAGCCTGTTACATAAAACATGTTAAGAATACAATTGATGCGATAGCTGCACCATACACAGTTGCAAATCATTGCCACTAAGCGGGAAGCGTAATTTCTGGCGATTTTCCAACAGCAAAGAGATTACTGTGTGTCTAGTGTGTTGTAATCAATATACTGCTGATAGGGCCAGCGCACACAAATCAATCAAATGTGTCAGTTGTGTTGGCAGTGCACGGCTTGAATGGCCAACTTGTTGGTCTGCATTGGAAGAGATAAAACGAACACAACTGGCAATTGTGATTAACAGAAAGACCTGTTTATAACAATTTTTACTCAGTTTATTCTCTTCCAGTGTAACAATTTGCCTGCAAAATTGCTTTTTTGAAGACAATGAAAACAGTGCTTCACACAACCAGCTAATTGTGCAGAGAATAATTTATTATGTTGAATAACAATTATATTACAGCAACTATTACAAATCAGAGTCTTTTCTAAAAAATTTCAGTGAGTTGTTTGAAAAATTAAATAATTTAAACTTTTGTAAGGAGTTTAATGCATATCAGGAACTTACAGCATTTTGGTTCTTACAAATTAGTTCTTTTTTCAGCAAACTATAGTAATACAAATAAAACAGCTGCATAACCTTTTTGCTGTCACATATTTATGATCCCTATTAATAAATATATAGACAAACATTTGTAGGCTGAAAAAGATTCCGTAAGGGCATAATGAGCTTAAAAATGGTATGGCCAATTCTCAGTATCAATCAATCAATTTATCAACGCGATGCATCGTGTAACGGTGTGAATGTTTTTAGCCACATTTTTTATTATAATAAGAGTTGTCTTCCCTGACAACAGAGATGGCTGAAAGCTCAGAAAAGAATACCATTGAGCAGGATTCAAACTCAATACTTTTATCTTTGAAGACAGAAACTCTCAGGACTGAGGAATAGTTATACATAAAGCTTTTTGCACCAGGCAATCTCTCATGACATCATTGATTGCCAGGGTTCTAGGAAATATTCACGGGGTGCATAGGTGATGCATTATGTCAATGTGCCAAGCATTTATGTACATGTGTCTAAAAGTTGAAAATAAAGCTACTTGAAATCTAATTTTTACCAAAAAAAGTTATAGCATTTCAATCCATTCATTATACATTAAAAAAAATTTGATTCACTAAACCTTGGAACTCACATGGCTGGTGTTCCGGCATTCCGTAGAGGTTGTCAAAAACCTTAATGAAGAGAGTACCAGCATTTACATGGCTCTGTTCACAAATTCTGTTTTTAAGAAGCAGCGTAAATCAAACAAATTAATTCTTGCACATGGGATTAAACCCGAAAAAATGCTGCCATTTTCAGCTGTTTTTAAATACCTTTATTTATTCTGTTTCTTATTTTAACATTTTTATTGGAATGTCATTGAGAAAAAATTGGTACGACTCATTTTTTATTATGTCATGAATGGTTGTGATGCAGATGAAGAATTATATGATACTAACCATAAATTTTCAGATTATTTTGAGTTGTGAATTGATGATTACTGCGTGCTCGATAATATTATGCGACAGTAAAGAATTTTACAAGTTTTTAAAACTGTACACATTTTTATGGTTTCAGCACAAAGAACTTTGAAACGCTTTTTTATTTTATTTGGTAAAATTTGCTGTGTCTATACCAAATATCGTTGTATTTTGAGCATGTTTAGATATAGTTAGTAATAGTTTAAAAAGTTCCGATCGTTGAACAAATTGCAAAGGTATACTGAGAAACATTAACAAGGACCGGCTGGGTGAAAGGGTTAAGATTTCAGAAAATTTTAGTAGCTCTGCAATCACAAATTTTGAGCTTTTCCGTATAAGTGACTGATAATCCTAATTAATTGCCATAACTTAGCTTTTCAAATGACCAATTGTGAGAACAGATTACCTGCTTGATGTCTGTAATAGTCATATTCTATAAGCAGTGTAGACAAATGTTTTGCTTTCTTCTCAAAGCTAGTAATCAACATTTAATAAAAAATATATATTACCCTTGTATCCACTTTATTGTGGAAACATAGAACACTGAAGGAAGTTGTATTTAGTGAGCATCTATTAGCTCGTTATAATTAAAATTACAATTATTGATTTTATATCTCTCATTTGTTATTGTTTTAACTATAGGTGAACGCGCACAACCTTTTAGTAGGTTTTATCAGAAGTCTGATGCCTTATCTGAAATTACCGGTATTCGTAAATCATTTGAGATTGCTTTTCATGTTTAAGGTGAGCAGGCTGCTAGGATGTTCTAAGATTAAAATTTATCTCACTTGGTGACTATTAAAAGGCACAACGAAAATATGTTTGAAGAGGCATCATCAGTTGCTGTCATTGCTAACGCCATTATTGGCTATTGCGCTCAAGTTGTAGCATTATATGTCTTTATTCTGGTAATAGACATCATATTCACATTTTCATTTGATCTGATCTTTTTGACCAAGGTCAAGCTTTATTGAGTTTAATCTTGAAATATCCTTGCAATCTGATCACTTCAAACTACAAAGAAAATCACAAGCAAAAAACATACTGACAATTTCTGATGAACTCTACCACACTTTTGTGGAAATTGATGTTTATTCATTCTGTTTTAAACACTAAGTACGAAATGGCACCAAACAACATCTGGACAGGCTGTATATCAAGTTAGCTAAGTTCAGATTTGATCTCACCTCTAATCATCGACCTCTTTACCATTGGGGAACATACATATACATGTAAGGACAATCACTGCATTCCAAAGTATCAAATGGTTTATTACATGCATGCGTCAAAGATTTACAAAACAAGAGATGCTCGAATCGACTATGTCACATTAACTAACACATTAGAGTAAAAGTCAAAGGTCAAGAGTTGTTTTGATTTTATGCCTTATCAGGATTCCCTGTCGAAAAGTCAATGGTGCAATATTATCTCTTAATATTAATGAGTGAAGCATATCTAGCAGTTGACATAGCAGTACTATTGTGAAGATGTTGGGCATTCTATAATGGAAATGAAGCTACACTCTTATGCGCAGTGTAAAGTTTTATAAACAAGCATCAAAGCTAGTCAATACTTCCATAGTTGGCTATGCAAGATTTATCTAATCTTGTTAATAATTCACTTTCCATGACTGTGTGAATATCCAAGAGTCTCATTCAAGATATCTCGTTTAAAGCTCAGAGTCGCAGATAAAGTATATTACCAGCATTTCTATTTCTCACTATTCTAAGCCACCAGGCCTATCTATATTTTCAATTACTCCAGTCTAGCACAGGGCTATAGCTTGGCTAGGCACTGCTATTTTACAGGTAGTATGTTTTCCCCTCACGGATTACATACAAATAATCTGTAATTTAATAGGTGTTGCGTCATGGTTGCTTACTAGATGCAATTGAAGTAGAGGTGTTGATTTGCTGAAGTTGTGTTCCATTACACTAAACTGACTCAAAATCTGACTACACAAATTGGGCAACTTTTTTAGTCGATGAAGTACAACATCAATATTCAGTCCAATGGCTTGTATTTTCAGTAAAATTAACATTGCGGTATATAATTGGTCATTTCTAACCGGTACTCTATCAATGACAATCGTCAAAAAACACACGCTCACAGCATGCAGTATTTCACTGATCTTGTGTCAGAAACTGGTGCAAAGCCATTTTTACCACCACAGATTGTTTCATACGAAACATATGTTATCAGAGTGGAAGCAACTACGATAAATTTTTTTGGTGTTAACTCATTTTAATGGCTACCTAAAGCCTACACATATTGACTCTAATTGTGAAGTTTTTCAAACTATTCATAGTTTGAAAAACTAGTTTGAAGTAAATTGCTTTAGTTAAAGCTACGACCTATGGTCATTCAATATACCATATATAATATAATATTATATACTGTCTGACAAAAAGTAGTTGTAAATCTTCGGCCATGAAGCTAAATTTTAAGATCAACTATTTAGCAGCTAGTCTATTTGAAATTGGATTTACACCTTCCAATCAACGTGACTTATTAAACTCAAAGCAAACAGCTCAAGTATTAAACCATCTCAAAATAATTGTTTTCAACAAAAAAATAGAGATTCTTTTAAAACCTGTGAAAGCTAGTTGAAGGCTTTCTCACATTTTAAAGCATATTATAAAGTTGTAAAAAGTTATTTAAACTAGTATTCTGTTGGTTTAGTGTGCTGCAAATGTTCAGGCAGAGACTATCAGCAGGGAAGCCTCACTAGCAGTTTTCAGAAGAACGGACACAGTTATGATATTTGAGATTTTATATGTTTGTAGGTCATTTGACTACTGGGGTGTTTCAAAATCAAAATCAACAAAGTTTGATTACACTATATTGCTCAGAAGACGGTACTCAGACTTCCTCCCTGATGATGTCAATATAGTGCAGTAACGTAACGGCATACAAAATCTCATGCCAAGAGGAGAAAACACACTATCATCTGAGTAACATATCTTTGGTGACATTACTATGAACAAGATGTTGAGCACCTAGTCATTGCAAGTATACAAACGGTGCAAACTTAACGCCAATATCTGTGACACGTCTAGCGCCGGGTGATTAAGCTCATTAATAAATGATCTCTTGATCAATAGCCAGTTATACCAAGCATGTTAAGAATACAATGTATTAAATAGATACACCCTAAATAGTTGCAAGTCATTTTAGCCATTTTGTCAAGAATCAGTAGCAATGTCTGTTGGCACGGAATACAAATTTCTGGCAACTTGCCAATAACATAAAGATCCATACGCGGGTCATATTTCACATTTGGTATGCTAATGTTTTAGCCTCCATAAAAAAATTGACATAAAGTCTCTTGTCATTTGTGTCGGCAAAGCGCAGTCAAGGACCAGTGTTTCGGGCTACATCAGAAGAGATTAACCCAACACAACTGGCAACTTTGATTGATTGAAATAGTTACCGTACTTTTCGGACTATAAACCGCACCCCTATTATAAGCCGCATCTGCTTTGTTTTCCAAAAAATGATAATAAAACAATACATAGGCTGCACCTTCGTATAGGCCGCAAACTCAGAATGATACTTTTCAACACGGCAGCAACTTTGCTGTTTAAAATGAGTCACATATTTGAGGCCTCCTACAATGGAAATATAAATCTCACTAAATCATAATCTAGTTTGTAAGAACTACATGTAGTTTGGAAGCTAATCAAAGCTTTCCATATCAGGCTGATGCAAGGATTTTGAAAAACCTAACAATTATTCCCTTTCCATGACTGTGGAAATATCTAAGACCAATTTTAAGCTCAAAGTTGCCAAAACAATATATTACCAGTATTTTTGCTTTTAACTAGGTCCATTTATAACTTAAAATAATTGTTCTATCTTTATGGCTTGACAAGGCACTGATATTTAACAAGATACCGTCTTTCGTACCTCATGAATTGTATAGAGATAATCTTACTGCTATTTTAAAAATTGTTTGTCGCAGATTTTAAATCTTACTGTTTATATTGATTTTGTGTATCATAATTAGGGGATAGCTGTTTGCTATATGCGACTAAAGTGAATACGTGTTTGCATCAGGAAAAATGGTTGGAAATGTTTTCCGCTAAAAAAGTTGAATTTTGAAGGAGTTCTATTCTGTTTACTATTTGAAATACGCTTTTGCGAACAGTTCACACTAATCCAATTCAAACTCTATACAAAAAGGAGTCATTTTTAGTCAACAAAATACAACATTGATATCTAATCCATTTGCTTGTTTTTCAGCACTATTAGCATTGTCATAAGGAATTGGTCCATTCTGTGTTGCACTGTTGCCATCAAAAAAAGAAACACCAATGTAGTATGCAGCATTTTCTTACTATTGTGTTGGGAAATAGATAAAGTTGCTTTAACAAACATTTTTTATAACAAACAGACTTTATCAACGCAAAAAAACACTTCAATAGCTTGTTCTGGTGAAAGCACACCTCAATAATTCTATACAGTCTACATAGTTTTTACCTTGTAATTAAGTAGTTGAAGTAAACCATTGTGTGAGCTAAAGTGCTTTAGCTAAATTTGAGAATCACAGCCGTTCTAAATAAGCACCATGTGCTGTCTAGCAAAGAATAAATGTGATTCTTCTGTTATGAAAAAAAATTGAACGTAAACTATTAAACAGCTAGTTAACACAAAGTTTGTTTTTCACCTGTCAGTCACACAATAAACAACTGTCTTAAATAGTTTATCAGATCTAAAGCCACCAACTCGAGTAATAAACCATAGCTAAAATTTTTTTGACCAACATAGAGACTTGATGTGAAATTTTTTAAAAACAGTTGAATGTGTCTTTATAATTCTTTACAGCAAAGTTTCAAAATTATTCCCATTAGTAGCCTGGCAGCTTAGTGCCAAGCAGGAGCTTGTCAGGTGTGCAGATGAAGTGCAGAGAATAACTATGTGCACAATTATTCTGAAAAGTTGGGAAGTGATCGATTAGCACAGACTTACCAGTGACAGCATTTTAAGCCAAATGACACTCAAATCGTATATGAAAGAATAGTTTATTCCACTCTGAAGGACTGACAACAGATGGGATGACACGACTCGTATAATAGGAAATATTTTTATCATAGTAGCGATGCATTATGGAAAAAGGCAATACTGTATGTTTTCGAAAATGAAACCAAGTAACTTGCAAAAGTATTTTCTCGTTAATTTGGTGTGAGCAGTAACTTGGTATGTTGGTAAATTTATCTTTGAATTTACAATTTGTAATGTGTTATACAACAACATATGCATTATCTAGTAAATTAAATATTATTATCATAACAAATGAAACAGAGGCTATTACAGATAGACTTTAATAAAAAAATTGTTTGCCCTTATTGTTGAAAATCTAAGTCTAGCTGTTTTAGTGATTAATTGGAAAAAGATTTACGACTGCGTAGTAATATTGAGGAAATTGGATTTTCTAATTTTTTTCATACAAACTAGGTTGAAAAAATTGCAGACCAAATGTATTTACCTTACTATCCAGTGTTTTGCAATTGTTCCAATGCTGGCTGATGTAATGTAGCTGAAATATAACATAAACTTTTACATTTCTATGACAGGTTACTAATTGCCCAGCAAACGCTTAGAAGGAAGTAAATTATTATTGCTTCATAATCAGATGCATACGAATTCGCTTGCGTATGTCCATATCAGACACAACGTAACGGATTATCTTAGTTATGACACTATAGTTACCGGTAGGAACTGCTTAAAACACTCCTTGTTTTGTTAACAAAGACAACCCTATGAGCACCCTATTTTGATTTGGTAAACATTAGCATATGCACTATCTAGTGAATTAAGTATTATTATCATAATAGTTAAACATAGATCTAAATAAAGGTTCTCTTTGTACTTGTTGTTTGAACTCAATGCTAATCTGCTTTGGCGATTTCTTGAAAACAGATTTATGCCTGCCTAGCAATGCTCAAGAAATCGTATTTTCTAATATCCTCATACAAGCAAGGCTTAACAAAATTGCAGACAAAAGGTATCTATGTAACTATCCAGTCTCTTGCAATTGTCAAAGTGATAGCTGATGCAATGTAGTTGAAATCTAACAGAAACTTTGATACTTCCATCAAAGGGATTACTTTGTGCCAAGCGGATGCCTAAAAGGAAATGAACTATTATTGCTTCATGATCAAATGCATATGAATTTGTTTGCGTATGACCGGATTATCTTAGTTATGACACTATAGTTACCGGTAGGAACTGCTTAAAAAACTCCTTGTTTTGTTAACAAAGACAACCCTATGAGCACCCTACCATCTGAATATTTGTTTCTGATGACTCCTACAACTACTTTACTCCGACAACTGGGCTTCAACCATCGCTTGTATCGTTTAACTCATCATCATGATGTTGAGTTTCACATGCATATTCACATGCAGATACACCAAGCACACACAACATGCACACACACACACGCACGCGCGCGCACGCACGCACGCACACACACAAATTATGACATGCGAACACACACAACATGCACACACGCACACCTGCACAAAGCATGCATGCAACGTGCACACACAGATCTGCATGCATCACACATGTGCACACATCTACTTTTTTCAGGAATATTTTGTCAACATGCCAAAATTACAAAGAATTCTAGATATCAGGGATTTTGTTCAACGCAACCTGTTTCACCTTTATATATATATATACCTTTTTTACTTTTGATATCACCTTTTTTTAAAGTTCTCACTGTAAAAGGTAATAGTGCAAGATTATATTTCATGGCCTAATATGAGCTCAAAGTAAAGTTGTACTAAGATTTAACGAGTTGAAAATCTTAGACTGCATGACATTGCAATCATTTCGAGACAAATAAACAGTCACATCTTAAAATCTTTAATAATGAACTCATGAACACAGTGAAGGTCGTCAATTTCTATTTAAACCAAACTATAAATCAGCCTACAAATGTTGGTTATGGAAACTACGTTACACAGTCCTCTACATAGCTTTATTCTGTCGGCTACCACTTCTACATCATTTCTTCAAACTTTTAATTGTCGAATGCCATCTTTTCTGTCCAAGAAATGACAACTGCGGTCAATAGCTAGTTCTTGCGACAGACGATGCGAGTGACGTGTGCACGTAAGTTTCGTGTTAGAGTGTTGTTTTGCAATTTTTATTGGTCATAATCACTGCTGCCAATAGTATAATGTGCTCCATCCACCATTTTTTTTACGTCATCAAGCCGTTTGCATGTGCACTTGTTCACAAAAAAAACTGCCATCTTTGTAGAAAGCAATTGTTATTCTTTTATTTAATAGTATTTTTCGGTGTTGTTTTGATACTATAATAAAAAGTTGCAAACAAAAGCATCAATTTCAAAAAATTTTTTGCAAAAGTTTCATGTTTTTAACAATAAAAGTTGACTACAAAGATGGCCGACAACGATAGAATGATTTCATGAAAAAACGAAGGATATGTAACCATATTCTCCTCTCTTATGTACACTTTATATGTAGATCTATACTATAGTCTCCGATTTTTGTGCGAGACTATATATGCTGTTTAACGTGCAGCAACTCAATTTTCTTTTATCCGGGCATGTCCCACTCCAAATTAGTCTGAAAAAAGAGGCTTGTCTGTACACTCTTTCTGTAAAGCAAATGATGTGTTTTGCTTGTAATAACTTTCTTTTACATATTACGGGTATCTGCTACTACTGTAGATGTATCTTGTATTAGTTATGGCTTGACAGCTAGTGGGAGTACATGACTATTTGTGTTTGGGCGATTTGAGTTAATGAACAACTGATTATAAGCCTTAGTAGCATCCACTGAACTAAGTCTCATAATTATTGATAGAGTCTCAACTGCCTCCAACAAAAGTGGCTGACTAATGAGCATAATTTGAGAGCCTGAGGCTCAATGATGATTCACAAGTTTGCCAATTGAATTATGGCACCAAATCTTTTCGTACATTAATAATAGATAGCAAGCGGAAAAGACTTCTCATCTCCACACCCAATAGACATGTAACTAAAGTATAACCTCTCAATATGCATGACATATTGTGATTGGACTGTTGTTCACGACGAATATTAAGAAAATATCCATGACACATCTATAACGTACCTCTTAATTTACGTAAAGGAAAAAACTGGCAACTCCTCAATTCCCTCCCGAATTGAGTTAATGTACATAATGGAATTTTGCTTTTCCAAGTGGATTCATTGCACTATAGTAAGACAAGTGTGTCTCACAGGAACAGTTATTAGAATGTCATGTTTTTTCCATCAGGGAAAATATAAAAGCCCACTTGAAACCACTATATATAGCAATAGATGTACAGCAAAACATCGAAAATCTGAATTATAGTTGAACAGCAAAGTCATTTTCAATGCTTCAGCTAGCAATCATGTTAAAAATTTCAACACCGTTTATGTACTTCGTGACGCTCGTAACAACTGTAAGTATGATTGATTATTGATTCATTTGGTTTCTAGCAAAAGTTAAGTCTTATTTCCAAACTCTGGTCACGCTAAATTTTTCTTTAGTAATATTTCTTCACCGAATGTAAAATGAACAGCTAGTCAAATGTGGTATAAATAAACTTTTCGATTACGTGAAGTGAATTGTGTTGTACGTGTATAATCATAACCCAACTTATCAGCTATTTTATGTCTAGCAAACACTATTCAGCATTGTGTTGCTTGGAATAGAAAGCAAACAAATGGTTTCAAGTATTTTATGTTTACTAAGTAGGGTTGGGAAGTCTAGATATGAGTGAAATGAGCGTCAAATTTTTCATGGATATGCTTTAGTATAAAACTATTCCTAGTTTTTACACTCTCCATATTTTTAAATACAATTAACTATGTAAGGTTTGGTTATTAGAAATGATGCCGAACTTTGTGAAAGTTTACATGTATTATTAAATGTTAAGTTTTTTTCAAGTTTGTTTAATGCACTTATAGAAAGTGAGAGTAAAAACAGTTTTCTACTGTTAATTTGTAGAGCTATTTATCATTCATTGTATTTGCATTCTAAACATAATGTTATGAAAGATCTTACAATCAAGCTGTGCCAAATCCTAATTAACTAAACATGAATTTTTAGTGGCCTTTCAGCTAAAATACAGATCCAATTAGATCGATAAAAATATATTCTTGAAGTTCGAGTGTGTAAACAGGTTTCAAAAAGTTGAAAACTTGCAATTAGGTTATATCTTGCATGATTATTGACTTTGTAGGTTGCCAGGGCTAATCCCATGGGAGACATGTGTTACCAGCTGAAGTCATTTTTAGGGATTGCTTTTATAACTGCAGATGGAACAATAACTGTGGATGAGTCTTCAATTAACAACACTTTCCGTATGTAGTAGTATGGATTAAGCAGTTCAATACTCGTGATCTCCAGAATCAATTTTTTATACTAAAATTCTAGTTAATAAGAAAACGCAGATAAAATAATGTCTTTCTTTTTATTGGATAAGTAAAATAGCATTTCGGCTTTTATGTCAGAAGTCTTTGTCAATCTTTATTATGTTTGCTAAAGTTTATGAACCTTCAAATCACAAAACTAAATATATATTCACAATTCTCTCACTTCTTTTGACTTTGCGACTCATCAAATCATCTGTCTAATGACAATTATTAGAGTTGAATTAAATGTTCTTTCAGCTTTAATACTAAAGCTGCGCAGCTGTACCAAAATGTCAGAAGTGGGGGAAATATGTACTTCACGGCATATAATACCAGAAATAGTTTCAACTGAGTACAAGGCTCATATACAACATCCTGAGGATCGATGGCTGCTTCTGTCTGCAAAATTCAATGGACACAACAGGCTCTTGAAAACCAAGTCTTATCCAAAGGTTGGTCAGTTTATTTTTACTGACTACTTAAATTGGTGCCAGTTTCTCTCTGGCAAAACCATATTTCATATAACTAAAGTAGAAAATATCATGAGGTTTTAGTTTAGCGTTTGAATTTCACAATTTTTCAAATATTTTTTTTCTGATGTTTATTAATTTTTTTATTTTTCAAAACTGTAAGAAAAGCCCCACAGAGTTTTGTTCTCACATAACTTTTTACTTTTTTATATATTTTATTCTTCTTTAAGTTATGTTATACTCTATATTCTATAAACAGTTTACTGCTTTTGTAGTATATCTGTGTCATGGTTAAATTTTCTTTTAGCGCCATTAATAGGTAGCAAAAAGTTCATATTTAATTTCTTTCAGGTCGCCAACAACAGGAACATTGAAATAGACAGTCATTTCATGCGCCATAATTTGCATGGAGGAGCCAAGTTTCGGTAAGCAATATTTTCTAAACTTTCCTATTCTATAATTAAATTTTATAGATTACTAAGCTTATTTAAAAATACTATACAATGTTAAAAACAATTTGCAAGCACAAGCTGGTACTAAAAAGATAGAATAATTTTATGTACTGCGAAAAATCCGGTTAAAATTTATGGTATCTTGCCCTATTATGGTATCTCTCATTCAAGTTTGTTCCTTTCAGCTGGAAAAGTAACCAAATGTCTTTTTAGATTTCAAAGAGCTCAAGTGTTTGATCCAATGGTACCATCAATACCCTGCTACATTTCTGTTAGACAAGACCTAATCCTTGCAGCAGAGCAAACACAGTTCTCCCCTCCTTCTACGGACCAAAATGGAAATCCTGTAATCAACTCTATGTACGATTTTGAGCTAGTGGTGAGCAAATAGAATTAGATTGCATACAGCCGCTCTGCAATAGTCTTGGCTTTCCAATATAGTAGATAAAATAGTAGATACAACAGTAGATGAATTAAAGTTGCTTCTAATTATAGGATGACATGACTCTCTCACAGTAAGTTGTGTCAATCATTCTGCAAGTTAGAAAAAAACTGGCTCAAGGGTGATGACAAACCATATTAATGTGACATAATTTCAAAAAGGCTAAAAGCTTTAACTTTTGTAGTGTCTGAAGTTGATCAATCTTTATGCGTTGAAATGTGTAGATGATACAAGTTAATGTATTATATAAACATAATCAATCACAGTGTAATGCGGATCCTGATTAAGCATTTCTTAAAGTTATTCATATCAAATTTCACTAATATAAAATGAGTGATTTTGCTAACATTAATGTAAATATTGCATAATGCAGGTAAAAAACTTGACATCAAGTAATGCAGCCACATTTTTAACAAAATGATTTAATTTTTGTGTTGCAGATTGTGCCTTGTTGATGCTCTGCTGGAGTCGTCTTTTCAAAACGAAATAAATAGACATTAAATAATTATTTAAATTATTCACGTTAAAATTATCTATTTACAAATAAATTATAATTTTTGCATGTTTTAATGTGATATCCTTGAAGTTTGTATATATATTTTTTTTACACAGCTATGTGAGTTTTTCTAAACACTGATAACCAATTGATATTGTGTTATACATGTGAAAGGGAATTCGTTCTTTCAGGCTTTTGTATTTTATGCAATAAATAGTGTTACAACTCAATATATTGTGTTGTTTTGAGGGCTGATTAGTCAATGCAACATCTGCCAAGATTGAAATGACCTGCAGCATGTAATAAACTTGCAATACAATTATTCCTGGCTTAATTGAGATAATGACGTAAATGAAGTAATTGTGATATGATAAAATGGTCAAAAATAGCAGAAGCCTAATGAATCTTTAGTGTTGCAAGTTTTTAGTTGAATTAAGGTTTGTGTTAGGTGGTTTCCACTGAGCCATATACAGCATTTCTAGAAATTACACAAAACTCCAAATAGCAGGAAGTAATGAAGACTCCATATTTGACACTATCTTCATTATGGAAGCTAGTTTAGCGTGATCATAGCATGGAAACATGGCTCACTGGAAACCAAAATTATTATGCGTATCAGCTGAACCATACTGCATAGATCTAAATTTACCTACAGCACATGTTTTTTTGTGTTTACAGATGCTTTGTAAGTTATGAGCTCAAAAATATTTTCAACATGAGTAAATTATTTCAGTTTGATCTTACTTTTAGCAATGACAAAAGATGTAAGATGGATTTTATATCAAAAACATCTTAGTGCTTACTGGTTACAGTGTATAGTATACTACCAGTGTGCCTGGGTTTTCTCTCATCAGATAGCTTGCAGGAGAGTGTTTAAAAACTCGTACCCAGGAATCAAACCAAGTTTTGAAACAAAATATTCTAGTAACCTGAGAGAAGGCATGGATCATACGCATATGAAATTTTGTTTATAAATACCAAAAATGTGGGAACGCAAAATAATTACGCATAATAACAGACAACCACGCACAAGCACACACAAACGCAAGTTAACACCCACTCCAGCTACTCACCCGTACACGTGACAAGGAAAATGTGAGACTTATTAATATGAATGATTGCATTTGAATGAGACATTGTGTGTATAGATTAGCCATGAATTACAAATAGAGTTGAACAATAGACACTAGAGATTATTAAGTAAAGACAAGTTCAAGGGCATATCTATAACAACAATATCACTGTGTATCATGGTGCAATTGTCAAAAACATCATCACTGCTTTTTACCTCAGTTACTGAATATTTTGCCACTTATATACTTGCCTATATGCCCATCTAAAAATAGACAAATATAAACACAGCAATATAAATCCTTACTATAATAATAGCCATGTCAATTCCTCTGTTCAAAGTCATGGCTGAATGTTGACAACAGCGCTCTGTGTGGGATTCAAACTCTCAAAATTCAGCTTCATTGGTTAACACGTTAACACGTTCACCAATCAATCATTTTCCCATACTTGGGAATAATTATACAGATTCTTATTACATCTGATATCAGAATGATGGCTTCTAGTATTAACAGTTTTTGACTGATTTCTGAAGTATAAATGTTTATAAACAAGCCTCACTTTAAGAAGAGTACATTGTTTACAACAGAAACTTAATGGAAATACTGAATGCTTTGCAACTCACGTTATAGATGAAGAGTTTTGCCTTTCTGCACAATACAAATGGCTTAATTATGTATACATATGTATAGATCTCAGTGTTTGCCTCTTTGTCAAACCCTAGTCGTCAGTTTTAGAAATTAAAATTTAGCAATGAAAAACTCGCACACACTGGATTTGATATTGGATCCCCCAGATCTTAAGACAGCGAACTTAATTATTTTGATGTACGAAATACGGTAGATTCATTATTCAAATAGTCATTACATTGGTTAAGATACTTAACAGTTGACTTGCAACAAAATTCACATTACAGTTATTTGGTATCAAAAGATTCACCATGTCTTATTCTGCTGTGTTGTAGGTGCAAAATATGTGGAAATGTGATTAAAAGCTCTTAAAAGCTAAAAAAAAACCAACAGTTAATCGCCGCCATCACGAAACTCCCGTAGATTAGAATATCTTTCCAAAACGGCTCAAATGGGACGTAGTTGTGCAAGTTGGCTTCTGTTTACACTTTCACGCAACCTATATCGTCGAAATATTTTTCCAAATATACTTCACGCATTCAATAAAACCATGTTTATTGTTCTTACGTGTCTATTTTATCGTCATCGTAATGCTGTAACTTTCAGCACTGATATCTTATAACCTACAGTGAAAATTTGTTTGATATTTTAACCTTAGCTCGAAGGAGTACATATCATTGTCTGATAAACATGACGAGCCTGTTGGTCACCTGTGATAATCAAAAATGCTATAGAAATTATTTCCAAAGTATGGGTCACATGATCAGATTACGACTAGACGATTAAACCAAGCCGAAACAAAACTGTAAAGTAGCGAGCATCTATATTTGATACGGGGTCTTCATTAAAACCCGAAGTGTTTGTCATAAATCAGTGCTACAAGAAGTTTTATATTGACCCTTTTATTGGCCTTTCATTTCACGTGAGAAATTCACGCAGCAAAACAATAACAAAATGTAATGACTACGTCAGAGAAATAAGCTGATTCCAATCTACCGCGGCTTTTCGTTTTTTGAGCTTTTAAAAACTTGTAAGCATATTTCCACATATTTTGCACTTACAACACAGCAGAGTAAGACATGGTGAATCTTTTACTGCCAAATAACTGTAATGTGAATTTTGTTACAAGTCAGTTAATAACTATAACTGTTGACCATTATGCGTAACAATTGTTGAGCCAGCTCAAAAGGCCGGAGTAGTTTTAATAAAGAATATAGTAACGATCTAGCTTTTCAGGTAAGTTGCTCTTATCTATTGGGTAATTATTCTATTACCCGTGCAACGCCAAGCATTTGGCTGGTAAATGTATATATCTTTCTATCTGTTGCTTACAAAGTTCTGAGATATACCTTTGTGGCATAGCTAGTTTTAGTGCTTCACTCCCAAACAAATTAGCAGTAGCACTCAATTTCTTATGATTAAAATACAACACTACTTTAACTAGTTTTTGATTTTGCAAATCATTTTACTTCTAAAAAGTTCCTGTTCCAATCTGTTTTCAAAATTCTCAGAAAATTTCATATGCTTTTGTTAAGTTGACCACATGAATGTTTTAAATATGGTATTGATAATATAAGTTACTTTTGCATAAGTTGTATTTCATAAAAAAGAACTAATGATAACAATATTGCAATCGTAAAAATTGTTCAGACAACTTCTCAACATTGTTATGAAAATAAAAAAACACATTTTATTTATAGCCTAATACTATAGCCACCATAGCATACCATAGTTCATTCATTCACCAGTTCATCCATTCGTCTGTTTGAAGCAAAGCATACAGTTTAGGCTTTCAACAACGTTTACGAGCTCTCAGCTTGTTGACTTCATGCACCAAAACTTTGGCACTCATATCAACCAATTACATTCTGCCACACTTCAGAATAATTGTACAGTTTGTTATAATACTCGATGGTTTTGCATAGTGAGCTGAGCTGCCAGGAAACTAACTAGAAATAACTTATGTTTAGTTCTCTGTTTGTGGAGCATTTTTTATTCAATAACTTTTCTTAGTACTCAAAGTTTAGGGAACAAGTGGTCATTTGGGCTGTTTTTAAAAGTTACTGCAACCAAGAGATTGGTAACCTCTTTGCTTACTACAAGGAATTGAAAGTGTTCTATATGCTTTGTGGTAAAACCACTAGAACAAGTTATCCAGACGGTGGGTGGAAAAATTACTTTCTCCTCCATAATATTGCCTATTGGTTTAGTGGAGCTTGGTAAGATCATGTCTTCCTGATACTGTAAAAACTCTAAAGTGGTTAAGGGTAACCAAGATTTTTCCCTAGTTTATCAAATCTGACACGCAACGCATAAGCAAATTTCTTTGCAACAAAGAGTGATTTGTCAACTATTAAACACCAAAGCATTGTGTGAGTGTCAACTGAAGATGCATTGCGGCGCAACTGTATGATGCAAATACACAAACAATTCATATTGAAATATAGTCTGACGTCTTTTACTAGGAAGCTGATAAAAGACTTTGAGTAACCTTGTTTGCAAAAATATTCAATTTAAAATTAGAAGAATTGGCTTGTTCCTTAAAGTGTATGTTTGAACTAAAAATGTATCACTACAAACACAAAGTTCATTAATAAAATTTAATTAAAACCCTAACATATCAAAAGTTATTATTGTTATTTGGAGTTTTTACTTTGACATCGTGTGTCCATCCGCTAGGCACTTCTCCATTTTTGGCCAATTCTGTACAGATTTCGCATGCATATGCTCCATGCCTTTTGCCCAGTCAAACTATATCTAGATGGGAAACTCTATTTAATTTTTAAGAACCAGCTTAGTAAACATCCATCTGATTAAAAACTCAAAAATGTACCTTCGCATGAATTACAGAAGATGTCATTCTTTGAACGCATCCATGGATATCATGAAAGCGCTGTAGCACTTTGTAATGAATATAATTATAGTATATATGCACGGCCCATAACATGTGTATATATTATATACACATGCTATGGGTCGTCTGCTTAAAAATGAATGTATCCCCAGACAATGCCCGGCTAACTACTGATTAAAAATATGAATGGATAGAGACCATGAATATAGTCTCTCATCATTTTTTGGTAATATCTTAGAGAATTTAGTTTAGAATTAGAAATGGTTTTTAATTTGAAACAAAATTATTTCAGATTTTTTTTCTGCGTAAGCCATTTTGTAAGCCAATTAGGTATATAATATATAATAATATAATAGTATATAATAGCTGACAATGCATTTCAATGTTTCCTATTTTATTAAAAATACAGCAGTAGTGATGCTGTTGATGATAGCATTAGTTGATGATTCTGTTTTTTTACAGCTAAAATATCACATTTTGAATTTACTGCTTGTTAACATGATGAATAGTGAACTGAAAGTTTAAAAAGGTCAAGTTTGTCTGCATTTCAGCTATTGAAATGGCAACACATTTCTGCTTTAATTTTAAAATAGCTGCAGAAAATCTTCACTATAATAAAAACTGTGGTCATTTGTTTTGCCAAAGCCACGCCTAAAGCATTAGAAAAAAAATGTGTGACACTGGAATCAAATTCAGGGCATCAGATTTAAAACCAACTATACTACCACCATGCACTCGGCCACCTTACCGCTCAGAGAGATAGTTATGCATGTACTGATTACACATGATGATCTCTGATATTGTGCGGGAATGGTAAGTGTACCAGTGTACGTTGATTTCTGTATTTGGTTACTAACAATTCATTCCTTTTTAAGACAGTTTGGTAAATTGTTTTTTAGATGAATCTTATGTTTTTTACACAAAATTTTGCAGTTTTGAGTCAACAGATATTACACAGTTTTAAACCTTTGCTCACAGCATCAGGTTACGCTAATCATTAGAATAGGTAACACATCTAAAGCTATAACTGTTGGCATTTGACATTTATTTAAGGATGAAAATGAACGCAATTTTGTGTAGATTTTATCAGAAAGTGTTGGTAATTTTCTATCATTTGTGATTGCTTTTGATGATGTTTGTGGAATCTGACTGTCAGGATGTTTGAAGATTATAATCAGCAGAACTTGATCGGCGATAACACGCTTAGAGCAAGTAAAAGTGTGATTATAACGCCTTTTGAGACCAACAGATCAGGAACTCAACTTAAATGTAAGACCTGGTATCAACTATCAGTGGTATCAAGAATCAGTCAGATCATAAACTCATACCACTGCGACTTGAAGGCTAGAGCTGATATTAAGTTAATATCAGCTCTAGCCCTAGCTTTAGCTATAAACCATTCGAGCAAGTAAAAGTGTGATTATGATGCCTTTTGTTACAAAGAAACAGGCAGATCAAGAACTCGTACAACTGCGACTTGAAGGCAAGAGCTAGTATCAACTAAAAGCGACAATATCACCTAATGACGTCATTTTGCATGTATTTTCTTTCTAAGCGTTCCAACCATGATCAAGTTTTGCCAAATTTAATTTTTAAGCATCCTGGCAGTCAGATTACCTCAAACAACCAAAACAATTGTAAATGATGAAAATAAACTGATAATTTCTGATTAAATTTACAAAAATGTTGTCTAAGCTGCTCTTTAGGCTACATAACTTGGAAGATCATGTCATAAGACACAATGAAAAGAATATTCAATGTTATAAAGAAATTGTCTGCTCTCTCATGAGTTTGCAGCATGAAAACAATTTTTAGCTGTCCTGCCTCCATTGAATAAGTTTTTTTCAAAAAGCACAGATTTCAATCCTTAAAAAATAGTTATGAGTCATCACTACTGCCATAAAGTATAGCTACAGTAGTTTAAACTGCCATTTTTGGGTTTTTCTGTGTTTTGAGCCTAATAAGGCAAATCAATCAGTTTTTTAGCATTACCATCCAACGTACTGAACAAAATACTTTGCACCATTTTATGGGAATATAGGCTATACATTATTCCATAATTAATTGTTTTTGTGCACCACATTTTATAAGTATGGCGACAACATATTTTTTCGTAATCTCAAAAATTATATATATAGATATTGTGGGAAGAAGGAAAAAGGGGAATATTTTATGTATTTCCTAAGAAATACATTGGCAATTAATCAACTGTCTGCCTTTAAGCTGTCATCAACCATTAAATCTTTAGGTGAGGGGAAAAATTGTTTTTTTCTGATATCTTTGTCCGGCTTACCTAATTTGGGACAAAACAGGTTTGCAAAGAGAACTGACTCAACGCACTAATGTTAATAAAACAGCCATTTATTTCTATTCAAAGGGTTTGCCAAGCCTTTTTCTAGCATATAAACTATTCCTTACAACAGCCAATTATAGACAACTTTTCAAACGATTTTTTTTTACTTTTTAAATGAGAACAAAACTAAAACTTCCCAATTTTTTCTGAGTATATTTTTTATTTCTGGTTTTGCAATCAAAATTTTGATAAAAATATTTTATATTAAAGATGAACCTCTCACAATATCAGCAGATTATATAGGAAATTATCAATATATTTCTATCACCTGCAATTGTTCTTGATGTTTGAGATCATCTGACAGTCAGAATGTTTCAACTTCAAAATTGAGAAAACTTGATCAGAATGTTCAGATCAAGCAAAAGTGTGATAATGATGTCTATAGTTGTAAAGAGGTTGACAGAATATAAATGTGTAATGCTGCAATTTCAATGCAATAGCTGATATCAACTAGAGCAATGATAGTCACTAGTGATGTCATTTCCAACATAATTTTTCAGAATGTCTTAACGTGAAATTTTTACAACTTGTTTAAACGACGTTGTAATCAGATCATTTCTAACATCAAAAATAATCCTAAACAATAAAAAATATCGATTTTTTTTATAAACTCAACTAAGATTTTGTGCAAATTCATCTCTAAACGATTTGTTTAGAGATAAGCCTGGCAGTCTAGTTTGCCGTTAGAGATTGTCAGCTTTGCTGATTGAGTACAAATAGTAACTATGAGTACCTTTATTTTAAATTGCTAAAATGCGGCTGAATAGCGCAGGTGCTGGAGTGTTGGGTTGCTAAGGGATACGGTTGAATAGGGAATAGACGCAATTTTCCATGCATTGGGTAAACCCAGAGAATTTCCAAAACGATTTTCCAACTAGCTCTCTGTTAAAGCTTCATGGTACCAGAAAATCTGGTATTTTCCATCAATATAATCAATTTCAAACTTCATGTATAAAAAGCTAGATATGAAGTAAGGAACTCAGTTAACAAGGGACACACAAAGGGAGCTGACTAGCTAAACAGCAACTAAAAACAAAATAGAGGCTAATCATGTTACTGTTGATTTTAGGCTACCATTTGTTGACTCTCTCAGCTATTGTAAGTAACTTTCTAATCATGAAGTCTTCTGCTAATTGCCGGAGGCGAAGGTTTACCAACAACAGCCAATCTTTTCAGTGTTGCTTTGTTAAAATAGTGGTTTCAGTTTTCACCTTAATTAGAACTTGCACAAAGGTTTTTGTAGGTTTCATCAGAAAGCATCGGTATTTATTATGATTCGCAATTGTGTTTGGTGTTGGAGGTGATTTAACTGTCAGAGTGTTTCAAGATTTAAATCAACAAAACTTGATCATGATTAAATTGCCCAGATTAAGCAAAATTGTAATCATGACGTCCACAGCTATAAAAAAGATGGACAGAATAAAGAATTGTAACTCCGTAACTTGAACGTAATAGCTAATACCGACTATCGCAATCATAACAGCTAGTGACATCAATTTGCATGAACCTTGTTCTGAGTGTTTTTACTCATCAAAAACAATCACAAATGGTAGAAAATTACTGAAACGCTCAGATAAAATCTAGTTTAACTTTTTGCAAGTTTATTTGTAGCAATCGCTTGGCTTGTGTAGTTTTTAGAACTTTGAAAAACTGGCTCTGCATCGTCCGCAACAACTTGTAAAAGTTTTTTCATGCTTATGTTAATGCCTGCAACATAGTATCATATGAAGTATTTTAGTTGAAACGATTCAAATACTTAAAGGAGGACATATCTAGCTTGCTTTGATAGATAACACCAGGAACTGCGTGCATCCTCCACACTCATTTAATAGCAGAGTCAATCTGCTTCTCAGGTTACTTACGGAAATCCCTTAGGAAAAACCTGCTACCAGCTCAAATCTCTTTCTCGGCTCACTTTTATCAATTCAGAGGGAACCATTACACTGTCCACAACAACGAGCAACAACACATTCCGTAAGTTTATGTTTTTTATAACAAACTATTTCTTCAAATGCAAATTTTTAAAAATGAATTTAAAACTGAATATTCGTATGGCTAAAGGCAGATAATTATAGCGTTATGGTGCAAAAAACAATATCATTATTTTTCAAAACGTCATGTTTCTACCTGCCTCTGTCTGACGAAAAAACATAAATTCGTCTTGATAAATATTCTAGTTGGTTCTTATTCCGTTACAGAATTTTTAGTTTTACTACCTTCTTGCTCAAGTATGTCAGAGATGGCTGAAGTCTGCACAAATAGGCTCATAATACCAGAAATAGTTTCACCAGAGTATGCAGAGCACATCGGGCTGCCTAGCAACCACAGATTGCTTCTGTCAGCAAACTGTGAAGGAGATGATAGAGAAGTTAAAGCCAGATCATATCCTAAGGTTAGTGTTCTTTTTTAGTCTTAAAATATACTGAAACATCTTATCTTACCTTTTTGAATGTTTGCTGGCGATTGATGGAGAACTGTAAAGGTCGACACAGTTTTACTAAGCTTGTTTTAGATGATAGCAGTATAGCAAGCCTGTATGGTCTTTTTACTATATGTGTGTCAGTGTAGTTGTATTCTTATCGAAAACACACCTTGTAAATAGTTAACTTGTTTCCCGCAAGTACAAAAAGTTTCACTTCACCACCAGTTGTGCTTGTCATAATTGCAAGTTGCTGGTTTGTTTTTAAGAAATACAAAGATTTTTAAAATTACCATATAATGACTTTAAACAATGCTAGATATCATAAATAAGAAATAAAAGAACTACTTAATTTTTCTTAATTTGAGGCTTTTGAAAGCTTAGTAACTGACTTTCTTTTTTATGTAGCTGAGTGATGGCAGAAACATTGGAATAACCAGCCATTTCTTACGACAGAATCTACTTGGATCTGATTTCAGGTTGGTAATTATTTTTAACATAAATAATGAGTAATACAGAGTACTACAAAAAAACCCTTTAGTTAAACATTATTATTGAGTTTGTTCATATTTTATAATTGAAAACACCAAAAAGGAAGCAAAGACCTTAAATGGCAGCAATTCATGGTGCTGATCTACAAACTGCATCAACCAGCAAATATTGTAAATTACTGAGGGACTCACTGAACTTTTGGTATTCAGTCTAAAATATATAAACAATAACAAGAATAACCGTATTTCCTAACCAGAAGTCTAAATACAGGCCATCATTATAACTCAAACATGACCAGTAGTGCATGAGTTATCTTCTCACACTGCGTTACTTGCCTGTGACATATTTTATACGTGATTCGTTTTAAATGTAAAAAGTTTAAAGTTAATTGGGCTTGCAAAGTTTTGTAGGAACAAGAAATCTTTAAAAATAGCACATTAGAATTCACTTGGTGAACGAATTTGCAATTTCAACTCATAAATTAGTTTTGAAGACGAACTTGTGCAAAGTTTCAGTATATATTTTCCGAAAGTGTTGGTGTTTGCGATTGTTTTTGATGTTTGAAGTAAGCTGAGTGTTAGCATATTTCAAGATTCAAATTTATAAAACTTGATTGCAGTTAAAATGCTCGATTAAGCAACAACGTGAATATGACTTTTATAGTTGCAAAGAAAATAACATAATAGAAACACTTGTAACGCTACAACCTGAACGCATTAGCCGATATCAACTATAGCAATAATAGCAAATGATAATGTCATTTTACATGCGCTTTTGTTCTGAGCATTACAAACACAAAGGAGTTTTTTCGATTTTAATTTTGAAACATTTGACTCTCAGATAACCTCAAACAACAAAACAAACAAAAATGATAAAAAGCTACTAAAAACTATATTTTGATAAAATCTACAAAAATTTTGGGTAAGTTCATTTTTAAGTTAAAATATGAAGAATAACACAATTAAAAATATGGTTGACAGTTCTTTTGAATTTATCAGGAAATATTTCTAAGGGTTACTGATGATAGAAAAGTACGCGATATTCACTTTTCACTACCTACAGGTTACAAAGGTTCCAAGAATATGACACACAGTCATCATTGCCGGAGCAGGGCTGTTATGTATCAGTGCAAGAAGACAACACTTTGGGTACTGAAACATTAGACAGCCTCCCACCATCTACTGATTTGAATGGAAACCCTGTCAAAAACTCGTTGTATGACTTTCAGCTTGACGTAAGTATTTATATATATATATGTATATATATATATATATATATATATATAAATCTCAACATATATATATAAATCTTAATGTGAGTATTGTATACTGAAGTGAATCACAAAATGTCCTAATTCAGCGGGAGATAACTTCAAAGTAATTTTTTCATTCTGAGTTTGCTAGTACTCTCGCAGCTTGGTATTCCAATAAATATTGTCCAATGTCATAAGTAAATGCATAATTATTCCAAAATATGGCAAGGTGCCGATTACCGAAGGTGGTAGTGTAGTAGTAGGAGTAGTTAATTTGGATCAGGAGTTCGAACCCTGAAGAAAGCAAAAGCTTTTTCCTGACCCGCAAGTGCTCTCAACAAACGACAAACATGGCTGTCAGTATGGTGGTGACTTGGTTGTAAAACAAAAATAGGATAGAGGAATGGGCCATGACCAGTAGAAACAGAAGTATCACTTGCCATTACGCTTGTCATTTCTTGATAGGCAGTCGTGAG
Source organism: Watersipora subatra (assembly GCF_963576615.1). Classification (NCBI taxonomy): domain Eukaryota; kingdom Metazoa; phylum Bryozoa; class Gymnolaemata; order Cheilostomatida; family Watersiporidae; genus Watersipora; species Watersipora subatra. The sequence goes on from NC_088715.1 coordinate 26,753,238, forward strand.
TTTCTTTTGTTCTCACTATTTAAGCTACTATCATCATCGCTTGCGTTCCAAACAAATATTGAATTGAATATATAAAAACTTTGTCTTAATTCTTGCATGCATTGCTCAATTAGCACACATGATTATTATGTTTGCAGATTGTCCGCTGTCCAGAACTTTAGGAGAATAGTGGGAGTTACCTGCTCCATGGCTGAACGCTGTCGTCATCAAAAAGTCAACTTTAGTTTTAGTGTTACTTCTGAAAGCAACTTTTTGTCTGCTTTGCAAAATACATTATATTTAAAGCAATGCACAAATATTTAGTAATTTGTAATTTTTTCTGAATTGTGCAACATTTATATATTTATTTTGCTGATCTAAATTATAGTATTATCAAAATACTTTTGTATCCAAATTATTCACCGCTGATGTACAACATTGCCAATTTTGTTCATTGTGCAATGTGTATTTTATTATTGTTATTCATAATATCATATGTGATTTTTACTCATAGGCCGGTCAAGCAACACGAAAGTGTTTTTACCAAATATTAATACTATTTGAATCATTTTGATATTTTATTTGTAAATTAGTCAGCAATGAAGACGTTGCGTTAAATAATTTTACTTTTATTTATTTGTAGTATTTCGTAGTATACTGGTTGCAATCAAACCTTTTGCTCTCGCATTATACTTAAAAATACCCTATCAGCTCATTGGAGGCTCAGATTTAGTGATATATTCACAGCATATTCCTTTAAATATACTGCTAACTACATTAAAATAAACAAACTGCTGCATGTAAATGTAAATATTTTTACCCTTCTTCTCTAACAAAAGCCTGTACACCTTACTTGACCATATAAGGTAATCATAAAAGACAATCATTTAAGGTGTAATGGCTTTGGTGTACACACCTACTAATCATTTAGTCATTCAACCACATTTAGCCACTATTCTACCTTGTTAGGTCAATGTTTACTAACAAAGGTGGTCTTTATTGGACCAGGAGTTCATGCCAACCAAGATATATACAGTACAAAGCATTTGCCGCTATTGCCAGTTGCTTATAATGTGATGAGCAGAAGCAATCAAGACATATGTATCACTACTCTACATGATGGCGACCATATTTAATGATGTGGCACATGTAATAGCCAGCCAAGAAGCTATGTCAATAATTCATTCCATCCACTTGTGGTAGCCTTCAGATAAATTGAGGTCAGTTTTCTGATTGGTTTCCAAAATTGTTTATCAACCAGAAGTACTTCAGCACACATTTACCAACAGTTGTTGCATCTTTCCCATGTTCCCCACTTCTGAGGCTCACTCAAAAAGTTGCACTGCTTGAGGTTCATGTTATCAGTCTGAGTTATTTTCATATGTTTTGAACTTGTAGCCAATTTGTTACTGCTTTGCACTGGTTTTAATTAGCTGCTGCCTGAGCCTGCATAGCATTATCCTGCACTCTCATGGGTAGAACTTTTATATATTAAATAAGTAAGATACTTCAAGCAGTCATCTGAGTGTAGCTTATAGCTCCATATAAACAATTAACTTCCTAATCACTTAATTGATTACCCACAGACATGTCATAATAATGCGTTTATCAGAGCGTCACGCCCTTCGTTAGCGGAACCACAACCAATATCATTTCGAAAGTTCTCGAATAACAAATTGTTCCAATGTAAGAGTAGGAATGAGCTCATTTCATATCAATATACATGTGTACTGCTTTATTCCGCTAATGCGCAGGGAAATCAAATTTCCCGCAAGTAGTGTTTCCTCACTTAGAAGGATAGTCAGTAGCTACATAGTTGAATTGATTCAAAATTTTAATAGATTCCCTTTTGCATCTAGTCAACTATACATATTTTATTCTCCCATATTTTTATAATGGAAACCATTTAGCAACCATTGCATCCAAATCCTTCAATTATACTATGAATCTGATGACTACAACTACCCACTCATTTAAAATAGGAATTTGTCAAGGATTAGTCAGTTATGTTGTCCTTACAAGATGTTCAGATTTACCAATAAAAAACTACTTTCTCCTTCCCTACTAAAATAGCTGAGTGACTGACAACACTTTTATACTTTGGTTAGACATACATGCTACTTGTTATGGACTATCAGTAAACCTGGTGATGTTCAGGATTTGGTTCATTTTAAATCTGATATCTTGCAGGAGAGTTTTTAAGAGGTTGGTTTTCAAAAACCACAAAGATTTTGAAACCAAATAATTTATCTAACTAGTTTAAAGCATGGAGCATACATACTTGTGTGAAGTTTTGACAAAATTAGCCGAAAGTCTTAAAGCGCATGGCGTTTACCTAGACTAACATACACACCCTCAATTGTACAGTAAGATCAATTACATAAATGGTAATTTGTGTTTCATTAGGATCCAAATATGAAGTCTACACTGAAAAGCTACCTTTTGTCAGGCATTTGGTGTGGTAGTTGCTTGTAATGCAAAACTTGTGATTGGTATTCCAAGTTTTTTAGGGTTTTGAAGAGGGGCAGGGTACTGCATTAAGTTATTAATATCCTGGTGACGATTTGGTGATATACCACCAATTTCTGTTTTAATTCTTTGTGAATATATGTATATCAATAGTTTGGATTTGCAGACTTGTTAATTTGTAAGAAATTAAATGAATTTAAAAACATTTCATTTCAAAAACTTTCAAACTTCCCATTACAATTTTAAACCACTTTCTGTTTCGATTCATTTTAAAGATCTGTATATCAATAGCCTGGAATAGTAGACTACTTAATTTGGAATAAATAAAATGCACATGTATTTTCATGGAAACTTTAATTATATGTGTTAAATGGTAAGTACTCAACTGACCCTGTAGCCTTTATATCAATGCTACTTTTGCTGAAACCCCACCTCTATTTGTTCTCTACTTTTACATTCTTTGATATTTACAAACCAATATTAGAATGTGATCAGTAGAAATGTGTCTACAATGTGGCACTAATAATGACCCAGTTACATCAATAACTATTAATTATTTCATTGTTGCTGTAGTGATGGTTATGGTTTAAGTGACAGTATACCTCAAAGGTAAAATGGGGGTGTGTATCTTTTGTCAACATCAAATGCTTGACAAAAGGTAGCTATTCAATGTAGATTTCATATTTTGATCAATATGAAAAACAAATGGCCATTTGCGTCAAAGATTTGGCGTGGTATATGCCTTTGATGCACAACTTGTGCTTGGTACTCCAGTTATGTTGAGATATTAAAATGGGGCAAAGAACTGCAGTAAGTTATTAATATATTATTGACTGTTATGTCACATTTTTAAATAGTTTGGTGATATTACAACATTTTCTATTTTGATCTATTGTAAAGATATGTATATCAATAGTCTTGAATAGCAGACTGCTTAATTAAATTGAATGTATTTTCAAGGAAACTTTTAATTAAAAGTATTAACTGGTAAGTACTTAACTGACGCTGAAGCCTTCATATTACTGCCACTTTTATTAGAGCACCATTATAGAAGAATGGGGGAAAAACACAGTGCTACCCTTTAATTGAACATCACCTCTATTTGCTCTTTACTTTGACATTATTTGATCTTTACAAATCCTTATTAGAAAGTGATCAGTAGAAATATGGTACTAATAATGACTTGGTTACATGAATAACAGTTAACTTTTTTATTGTCACTGTAGTGTTTGCCATGGTATACTGGCAGTGTACTTTAGAGAATTCATTGTTTCAATTATTACCACACCACTCTGATTCAAAGTCACTAGGGCGAAAACTAATCAATTTTCCTCAGATTCATCTATAATTTGGTTTTTAATCTGTCATAAAGACTTTAATGTGTTTTGATGAAAGATGAGATTACTCTACAGGAACATTGTACAATTTAAAAGCAGCCACTATTATGGTGTATCAAAGTCTGTTTTCTAGCTTTAATAACTTTATATCTTTTTTATATAGTTAATATTAATAAAGCAATATTATTTAATACTTTATTTTATTTAAATATTATTTAAATAAATGCAGTTTTATAGCTTCAAAAGCTTTAAATATTTTTTAAAGCAACGCCATAAAAATAAATAAATAAAAGTAAATAATAAATAAGTAAAACAAATAAAAGTACATTTTATTTGCATAATAAATATTCTTAGTTTAACTTGGTTTGATGCATTGAAGCAATTGAAAATTGGTTAAACAAAGATGCTGCAGGCGACAGTTTTAAGATTGCTTCGCCCAAAGAAACTGTTAAATTTATCTTTCTAAAATTCTGACAAGCTGACACAGCATCATAGTGCTGCCCTCAAATTAAATGTCTTTCCTAATAAAACCACCACTATAATAGAGCAAGGATTAAAACATACTGTGTCATGAATTTCATAGCGTTTTCTGGCGTTCAAATTGAATGTCTTTCCTAATAAAACCCCCACTATAATAGAGCAAGGATTAAAACATACTGAGTCATAAATTTCATAGCGTTTTCTGGTACATGAGCATATATAATATATTTTTGCTCTCCGATATATATTATAATATTTGTGCAGTGTAATATATAATATTATGCTCCCTAACTTTGGTTTGGTTAAGCTCTCTGTGAGAAGTGTGACAATATTGACCTTATTGCAACGCTCATCACATTTGTGATTCGGTCACTCTTTTTTTGCACACTGAAATGTGCTTAAGGTCTGTGAGACATCTCATTTGTTTTATGGCAGGAAAGTTAATTTTCATTAGCAAAGGAAATTATTCCATTGGCTACTCTGAGCTGCCTTTTTGTAGTTTGAATAGCTGAAACAGTAATTTCTGTATCATGACTATGTATATATACATATATATGCTGTTTTTGTAAATTTTATTTATACTGTATGGGTATTTCCAAAATTTTAAGGTTTTATCTGCATACAAACCCAATGCTCTTCATGATGTGCTGATCGATCGCCGGGGCCAGAGCTCAGAGCAAGAAAACTGCCCACACCGAGGTGATCAACACTAGGACTGAACCAAGCCCTCACACAACACGGCCCTCGGTAGTGCTTCTAGGTGTAGGTCAGCTGATGAGTCAGCTCTACAACTAAGGGGCAGAGCCAAGACAAAGCCAGAAACTATATAATTCTGCGAAAAAGCTACCAATGGCAGAGCACTTAGAAGTCTCACACTGTCTGGTTAATAAGGTTTATTGCTCATTTGACCATACCCTTATATATTCACAACTCAATATATTGTCATTTGCTTTGTACTCAAGTAGAAGGACTTAATCATTTATTTTACAATAACACATATCAATTTTTAAGCAGGACTAAACCCGACATGAATATATTTGCAATAATAGTAGAGGAACACACATGAAGCTCTTGCTCAACAACTTTCAGTCTCACTGAGTCTTTAGCTTTTTTATCGCAATGAAGCGTGAGAAGTTTAGCACGCATGACATATATTTGTTGAAAATGGAAGCAATGTCAAACATGGCTTTGTTTGTTAGAATGGAGAACTTGTTTGAAAAAGATGAACAAGATATGTTCTTAGAAAGAGCGGCAGTCTTTAACTTTCAACTGCAAAGATTTTTAGTTCATTGAGCTGCTCTCACTCCTTCAATTTTATGTCCTTCCAGGATGCCAAGCTGTATGAGCTCCGAGTCCAATCAAAGTGTTCTGTTTAAGGTTGAATGCAAATAAAACTGCAATTATCTTCAAGAGTTTTCAAATATGTCGTAATCGGCTCGCATATTTCATCAATATTTTTATCATGCAGCATATAATGTAAGGTAACATATCCAATATCTCAACTAACTAACAAATAGCAAGGAAATTCCTGAAACGTTCCATAATGTTACAAGTAAAATAACGTTCCTTGCAAACGTTTTGATAATGTTCTTCAAGCGTTATCTAATGATCACTGTCCTATTTTATTTCAACAAGGTTGCAGAATTTTCTGAAACAATAATATAGGAACGCCCTGTAGAATGTTGCATGATTAAACTTTGCTAACGTTATCATAACATTGTGAGAAAACATTCCTATTGAATGTCCCAGCAATGTTCCATTAATGTTACTTTAAAATGTTCAAGTATAACCATCTATATACCATTGGCTTGCAATATAGCTGTAACATTATGGTTTGACATCATTTTTACTTTTAAATTAATGTCCCATCAATTTTACAGGAACGTTATTTTGTTACCAAAATCAACAGTTTAAACTCGAACATTGACTGACCTCGGTGGAATAGGTTGTGTTAGATTATGAATGTATCCTTCACAGGTTTAAAAGTAACTAGTTTATTTTACCAAATAAAAAATAACACCATATGTGTTAAAAGAAGCTCTTGAGTGTAGTTGGTCTTACAACTTGTTTATAAAAGGAGAAAGACAGCAATTATCTGATGAGTTTCTTAAAAATACAAAGTGAAAGTGAATTGCTATACAGAAAAATGTTTTGGTGGCAGCAACCAGTTATAATCTAACTAATATAAAAGAGCTACTATGTGGTGAACAAAAACCTAGCTGGGGTACAGAATTGATTCATAGCTTCTATATTTAATGTTAATAAATATCACTTGAATAATTGCGCACTGTTAATTTCAATCTTGTACTTCCTCATTGTTAGAAAAACGGGGCCTGAATCCAACACCACTTTTTGATTTTTACCATGAACAATGGAAATCTTTCCAGTGACAACATGAAGCACTTTGAAGTGAGTTTGGCCATTTTTTAAAATCAGTCAAAATTGATAGTTTATCTTTAAAAGAATACAAGTGATAGTTTTATGCTAAACTTTAGTTAATCTTTAATTTTTTTTGCTACGTTTTTTGTTTTGGTTGGAGAACCGTCGGAGTAGTGTGAACCAGCTTTAAATCAATGACTCAATACTACTGACAAAATGAGCATTAAAAATATCAATATATTGCAGCCATTACATACGCAATCAGAAGAAGCAGAATAAGAGTGCTCCATTTTTCTATCATTCTGACACAAATGCTATTTAAAAAGTAACAAATATAAGTTTAAGAGCGCCATATGTCAAACTGACAAAAAGCATGCAAATTTAAGCATCACCATACATGTATTTGCATGTTTTTTTTTATTTTATCAAACTGGGTCAGTAAGTGGGGGACGAAAGTTAAAGATGCAGAGATGTTTATAGAGGCTATCATATTGCTTACCTACGTTTACAGCATCAAAAAGCCTGTTCAAGTAAAATGGGATGTGCTTCAAGCTATCAACTCGTAAAAAAAAGTTTTTTTTCATACATGTTGAATAGCGCGCTATTTAAATTTATAATAATGATTTCAACACTCACAACTAAACCAAAAGGGCTTTTAATGTGCTAAAAAAAGCTTTGTTTAGAAGCAAAAGTTTTCAAAAGCTTTTATTTCAAAAGCAAAGCTGGTGTTTTCTTTACGTGGAAAAGTTTAGCCCGGAGCCATTCAGAATTGTAAATGCAGACACTTCATGATTATAAAATATTCATGGTCACCATTGTTATGAATAGCTCTAAATAATTAAACTAGTCACCGGTGCAGGTTGAGGAACATAAGCAGTTTAAGATCCAATGATCTGTCTGATAGTCCAGAAAGCTAGTGACTATACCGAAACTTTCCTCCGGCTAAAACAAAATTAGGGAAAAGTTAACTGGAATGTCAGCAATAGGAAATTGGTTGTTATACTTGGGATAGTAAAATTAGTATAAATCAGAATGATGATAATAGTTTTATTGTTCCTGTTTTTTATTTAAAAACTAAACTGAAAAGTAAATATACTAACATAGGCTTTGTGTGATAGTTGTATTTTTAGGTTGAACAGCTGACAGATAAAAATAGCAAAAAGCAAAAAGGTCCATACGAATACAGAAGTAAATGTCAAACTACATACAATGTCACAACAAACAATAACATATTTTTTGTATTATTTCTTGGGTCCTTTTCTTTAAGCAGTAACATTGCATAAGGGATGTGAAAGATTTTGGAAAATGCAAAAAACATCGCGTAACATTCAAAAAAAGAATTAGCTGACTTTTCACCCTAATAAAGCATTTACTTAGCAACATATGAAATCTTTTAAACTTCTTCAGGGTATATTATAAGAATATTCCTGAACAAACATATAACAGCTAGGCAGCATAAGCAGTCAAACATTATTGATTTTAAGTGACACTAACGGAAAATAACATTTTAAAATATTGTAGCTGTAAAGTTTATAGGATGTCTCCATCTAGTTTAAGAGGCATAATGGGTGCGTGAGAGTCGATAGAACACAAACTATTACTGCTTAGTGTAATACTTGACACCACAAAACAAAATGCAAAATATAGATTTTTCTCTTAAAATGAAATTAAACTTAGATTTTGTGTTATTGGAAACAAAAAATGTTATTTTAGTGTCAGAAACTTGTTTTAATTGGGATCACAACTGGTCATTTGGTTGGCTGGCTCCTAAAGCAGAACATCACCATCAGTGAGGTAAGTGAAAATATAACATAGCTTTGCATTGTCAATGTTTTAATGAATTCCTAATTAGTTGTATTAATAGAAATGTATTTGAAGATATGTTTTAGTACTTGCATATATGACGTTCTCAGCAGTAGGGTCATTGATGCCCAGAACTTGGTTCATTTTTAATCTGATAGCCTAAAGGTGGATGTTTTTAGAAGCTGGTTTTCGGGAACCAGATAGAACTTTCAAAGATTAGTGTTTTATGTGCAAGTACAGTGAACCTCAGCTAACTTGACCTTCACGGGACTGAGAGAAAGTGTTTGAGTTATCCGAGTTTCACTGTATATGCAAGTTTAGATTAATTTTGTCACAAAATGCTTGAAAGCGTGAAGATGTATTGTAAAGAATATCTATTGACCATTTACTTTCCGGACTAGCAAGAGCCAAGGACTTCAAGTTTGTATGTAAATAACAGGTATATTTATGCAAGGTAAAGTTACAGCAAAAATGTTTGCAAATATGATTACTTGGTATTATCAATTGGGAGCTTGTGTATATGCAGTAACATCCCATAAGTGATGTCAAAGATTTCTGAAAATGCAAAACACCTCAAACAGCATGAATAAAAAGATTAGCTGACTTTTTACCTTAATAAAACAATTTAGTTAACAATATTATTAAACATATTAAACTATTAACTTTCTTCAAGCTGTATAGCAAAAATATTTCTGAACAAACATATAACAGTATGGCAACATTACCAGTCAAGCATTATCAATTTTAAGCAACACTAATTGAAAACAACATTTTCAACTTGGTGCAAAGTTTATAGACTACTTCCATCTGAAAAAAAACTTCAGGCTATATAATAAAAATTTTCCTAAACAAACATATAGCAGTATGGCAGCATAAGCTGTAAAGGATTATTGATTTCAAGCGACACTAACTGAAAACAACATTTTAAAATAATTGTGAAGTTTATAGAATATTTCCATCTAGTTTAAAAGGTGTTGACAGGTGCTTGGGAGTCAATAAAACACAAATTATTACTACTTAGTGTAATACTTGACACCACAAAACCAAATGAAACTATGGATTTTTTTTTCTTAAAATGAGTTTAAACCTAGATTTTGTGTTATTTGATGACAGAAATGTTATTTTAGTGTCAGAGGTTGGTTTAATTGGAATCACAACTGGTCATTCCGGGCTCCTGATTCCTGAAGCAGAGCAGCACCAGCAGAGAGGTAAGTGAAAATATAACATGGTTTCGAATCCGTCACCGTTTTAATGATCTCCTACTTGGTTGTGATAATAGAAATGTATTTGAAAATAAATCTTTAGTATTTGTCTATATGTGACCCCGGCAGTCAGAATGTACAATCGTGCGGTAATTGGATTGTTCACAATAGAGCGCAACGCGTGCTATATGCTATTATATGACTCACCGTCACTATTTTAGTAAACAGTGGTTTATAGTGCATTCAACCCTGCTCTTTCACGTGGTCTTGTTTATTTTTGTGTCTGGCCAATCATAACGCCAGAATTGCCATTTAAATTTACCCATATCGGTGGTTGCTATGGAATTTGTTATAACCCAAGATCTTAAGTATAGACTCTAATTGCGGGTGGACGCGTGTATGTAGCTATTTTCTGTTTCAACGCTTCAGGCTAAAACAAATTAAACCGTCGCACAAATTACGGCTAGTTGACGCTAATAATTTAGATGTAATTCTAAGTATTTCTACTTAGAATCTAAGTAGGCTGCCTCAGATTATAGTGAAAGCGATGATGAGGATTGTGATAATAAGGAAACCTCAGGAATACAGCTGCTTACGCAATATGTGGCTGCTAACGATAAGGAGAGTAACAGCCATCATCCTAATTAATTAAATTACAGAGAATAACGATCAGCCTATCACTGCTGATAACTTTCCCATTATAGCTGTTGATATCAAACTAATAAGTTGATGCAAATGTAAGAAATTCTGCACTAGGTTTATGTCATCTAAACAAATAAGCTTCGTTAGAACTGTGTTTCAAGGATTACCGAAGGACACATTTGATATGGTTGTGTTGGGACAAACTGTCACTAGTATAACAAGCAAACCCGTTGAATGGGCTACAATAAATCTCTGCAGTGTACTCTGTGTTACAATGTGTGAGTGTTAAACTACATAAAAAATAGCTCTAGATTGAATGGTCACTTGATGAATTGGGTTGATATTTCCGCATCTTGATGCCCTCTGTGGTCACCTTTCGTTGACCTTACCATGACCTTCTGTATAGATGGACAATTTTGAATACACTTCGAACATTTTGATAAGTCGTTGGATTGTCATTATATGCAGTCATAGCAATATAGCTTGATGAGAAGTGCCCAGTTTGAAGCATACCCTTTTAATGTAAATCTCCAGGAAGGTGAGCTTTTAGCCACATATATTGCTGACCTTACCCTGACCTTTGGAAGGTCAACCGTCAATCAAATTCAAATAAAAATGTGACCATCATCCTTTTCAGGGTTTTAATGTGTAGAATGCCAGGTTTCATCAATATAGGTTGAGATTAAGTGGTCTGTTGCTATGGCATTTTTATTTGTAAACAAATACCATGATTTACGATTCATGAATCGGCAACCTTATCTTGCCTAAACTCAAAACAACAGTTTTAGTTCATTGTGAGACCTTCTCTACTAAATCTTGCATAACTTGGGCATATATAATCCGATTTAAAAAATTTAAAGTGCATTAAAATCCTCAGATATTCCTGATTTTGAATCTGTAAATAACTCAAAAATGTTGTTTTAGCACGATTGTACATTCTGACTGCCTGGGTCACATATTACAGTTTCAGCAGTTGGCCTAGTGATGCCAAGAAATTTTTCTTTCTTTTCCAATCCATTAGCCCAAAAGTTCTTATTCTTCAGATAATCGAATTTACATAAACTAAATTGACGGTAAAAGTTTTACTGTTTCTGCTTTCTATTTAGAAAACTAAACTGAAAAGTAAGTATACTAACATAAGCATGGTTTGATAGTTGTAATTTTAGGTTGATCAGCTAATGGTAATAGAAGGAAATAGCAAAAAGAAAATAAAGGTACAAGAAAATAGAAAAGTAATTGTTAAAGTTTATGCAATGTCACAACTAACAATAACATGTTTTGGTATTATCACTTGAGACGTTTTCTTTAAGCAGTAACATCTCATAAGTGATGTAAAAGATTTCTAAAAATTCAAAAAACATCAGGCAACATTCATGAAAAAAATCAGCAGGCTTTTTACCCTAATAAAGCATTTACTTAGCATAATATATGAAAGCTTTAAACCTTCTTCCAGCTATGTTACAAGAATATTCCTGAACAAACATATAACAGTATGGCAGCATAACCAGTCAAGCATTATTGATTTTGAGCGACATTAGTAGAAAATAACATTTTAAAATAATTGCCATGTATATAGCATACTTCTATCTGATTTAAAATATGTTAATAGATTATTACAAATTATTACTGCTTAGTGTAATACTTGACACAACAAAACCAAATGCGAAATATAGATCTTCTCTTCCAATGAAATTAAGCCGACATTTTGTTTTATTGAAAACCAAAACTGTAATTTTAGTGTCAGAAGCTTGTTCTAATTAGAATCACAACCGCTCATTTGGACAGCTGGTTCCTGAAGCGGAGCATCGCTATTGGAGAGGTAAGTAAAAATATAGCATGGCTTTTTATTGTAAACCTTTTAATGAATTACTAATTGATTGTGATAATAAAAATGTATTTGAAGATATGTATTTTTTAATTTGCATATATTACGTTTCTAGCAGTAGCTAGAAACATTGATGCACATAACTTTTTCCATTTTTAACTTGATAGCTCAAAGGTGGGTGCAAGTTTAGACAAAGTTGATCACGAAATGTGAAAATGTCTTGTAAAAAATTTCCAGTGACCCTTTACTTCTCCAGACTAGCAAAAACCAAAAACTTCAAGTTGTAAACAGTTGTAACACCATCGAAGAGGTAAGTGAAAATATAACATGGTTTTTCATTGTCAATGTTTTAATGAATTCCTAATTGGTTGTAATAATAGAAATGTATTTGAAAATATATTTTTAGTACTTGCATATATTACATTCTCAGCAGTAGGCCCATTGATGCCCAGAACTTAGTTCATTTTTAATCTGATAGCCCAAAGGTGGATGTTTTTAGAAGCTGGTTTTCCAGAACCAAATAGAATTTTCAAACATCAATATTTTATAAGCAAGTATAATCAGTTTGGATAAATTTGGTCACAAAATGTATAATAATGTAAAAATGTCTCGTAAAAAATCTCCAGTGACCCTTTACTTCTCCAGACTAGCAAAAACCAAAAACTTCAAGTTGTAAACAACAGGTATATTTATGCAATGTAAAGTTACAGCGAAAGTATTTGTCATAGAAATAGCATGCGTATCAAAGTTCCTGGAGTAAATGATCAGCTCTGTGCTTGTGGTTTCTTATGTATATAAATGGCCAATCTCTCTGGCCTCATAACTAGCTAGTTCTTCTTCTGTTTGACCACCAGTCAGTTTGGTTCAGCTGCTGCCAGTCTTCTGGTCTTGCTAGGCCAATCCGGCTAGGCTGGTTCGAGGTTTTCTTGGTTTGGCTAGGTCGGCGATGTTTGGGTCTGGCTGAGCTGAGCCAATTGTCAGTTGGTCTACCTGGGCCGAGTGGCTGGTTGAATGGTTTTCTTTCGCTCCTCCAGGTGATGAGCCAATGCCAGAAACTGGTCTGGCTAGCAGCAGCCACATATTACCTTTCATTCAACTTTGTGGGTAGCTGTAATCTTATTGGCAGCTTAGTTGCAGCGTTAGAAAGACCCGCATACAATGTTGTTAGCTTCCTTACTACAAGCAGCGGGTTTCATGCTGTAGTAGTTCGTGGTCTGTTTGATTCAGTTGTGGGTTGGTTGCCCTATTGGACACGGCCTACGCAACATTGTCTCAATGATCTCTACCCTGCCAGAGTTGCCTGCCTCTTATTTATTAGCAATCATCTATTATATGACTGGTGGGCGTGCAGCCCGAGACCTGCTGAAGATGGCTGAATTGTTGTTTCGTGCAGCATGATAGGACTTCTTCTGGCTGGAACAGTTTGGGTTGGTTTGACTGCTTGATTGAGACTCATGCCTGCCCTCTTTTTCATACGATTTCTATTACCTTTTTTTAGAACACTTACCGGAAGTAAAAAGGACATCGAGCCATTTGCTGGTCTGTAAGCTATCCTCAATCTTAGAAGATGTTTTCATCAGTGAGCCGGTGGATGTGGTGAACCACGAGTTTGTATTTGCTACTCTTGTGTTCAACCTTTTGTTGTTGTTGAATGACTTGGGTAGGTGACATGCATGTATGTTGCTGCATGCAGAGGAACACATGCAATGCAAATAGTGAAAAGCTGAAGGATTTCGTGTCTTTACTCAAAAAGCTGATCATGCTTCTACAGATCTCACACTTATTTCCGCGCTCATAAGTGTGGTTGTAACTTTGTCCCACATGTGCTGAAACACGTAATGCTCCCCGCGCATGATCTTTTTGAGGCGCTGCACTAGTTGAGTGTCTACTTTGGTCAGCACAAGTCTTAAAATTACGTTAGATGGTACTTTTGTAGGTAATTTTTGTTTTTTGATGAAATTTGGCGGGTCCTCATCAACAGGTGAGTAAGTAATAAATAGTAGTTCATATAGGTAGGAAATAAGTTGTTTGCTGTAATAATGCAATATATGTGGAGGCTACAGTGATTTTGCAAGTGACTCCTGCTCTCCAACTGGTTAGAGTCTTTGCTCAGTTTAAATGAGGTCGACTATGCTAATAGAGGAGATCCTTCTTTGTTTAGCAGCTCATTTGCAGACTAACATTTTCTGTAAATTATAATCCAGCCTGATGTAGTATGAGTAGACATAGAAGAACTAGCAAAAGGAGATACAAGTAAAAAAGTTCCTACAAAATATCAATGTGCAGTAGGTCCTTAAATAAATATGCATTGTAAGCAAGTTGTACTAACAAATAATTGGCCTTTTTGTGACACAATATTAAAATAAAATATACTTTAGTTAGCTTCATTTAATACTAGTTTGATTTATTTAAAACTACCTTTTAATACACGGTGTTGCCCGGGTATTAAAAATCAGCTTGAAATAATGAGAGGTAATAGAGAGCTGCTTGCCACTTGCTATTAGCCTGGCACATTGTCAATGGATAATTTGATTAAGCTTACTAATAAAAGCTACTGCTTCTCATGACTTTGTGATGTGACGGAAATCTGTAGCGTATTTGCTTCTACATAGCAACATATCTCACCTAATCATTCCACCAAGCAAGTTTGGTTGAATTGGTGAGGTGTCAGACTGGCAAACGGGAGAGTCCGAGATCCTATCTTTTGTGATACGGGTTCGTCGTTTCAAGATTTTTATAGCTGTAGCTGGAACTGCATACATACACACACACACGCACGTACGCACGCACGCATGCACGCACGCACGCACACACACACAAACTTTCATAAATATATAGAGATGAAAGGTTTTATTAGAAAAAATAAATTCAAAATGGTAAGCTTGCTTTTGTTTAGAAACTTTGCTGGCTCAAACAAAATACCGCATAAAAAACAGAGAGGTGAAAATTTTTTATTTATTGCAGTGTCTTAAATCTAATGTAAAATAAACTTTCTGAACCTTAATTTATTTTGCACATAGTTTTGATGTTGTTTGAACAAGTTTGTCTAAAGTGCATTGCTTTTTTTAGTTTGCTGCAGACCAGAATTCATACACGATTAGAAGAAAACTAAACTTCTCCTGGCTGACATATTGTTTCTAAGTGGGTATCTGCACCATGAGTCTGCTAAGCAATATGTCTACAGAAAATTTATCAGCAATAAGGCTATGCGCTGGGAAACATCATGCTGCCCACTCAACAACAATGATGGTGTTCAACATTCTCACTGCGCTCGCAAATGTATTACATATGTCTATTCTGTTTACTACTGATTTGTCTAGCAAACGAAACTACTTCTTGATTCTGATCAACTTGACCGTAGCTGACATCTTAGCCAGCTGTGCTCTAGCAACAATGTATAGCCCACTACTTGCGCATCTACCTTCACCAGAACTTGAAGTCGTGTCTGCTGTTCTCCAAGGAGTTACTATAACTTTCGCTACAGGCCGTTATCGTCTATTGGTTCTCGCAAGTTTCGATCGATACTATGCCATTTGTAAAGCATTTCAATACAGCACTTCAACATTTTCAAACCACATTGGAAAAGTTTTGATTTTGTTTTGGATAACCAATGTTGCATTTTCAGGCGCCCTATCAACATCCCCTGATATTGCTTGTCTTTTTAATGGTAAAGTTCAACAAAACTCTTTAAATTGGAGAGGAATTGCTGCTCTCATTGCTATGCAAGTAAATCTTTTTGTTTCGCTTCTGTTGATAACAATTTGGCTGACAGCAGTTTTCAAAGAAATACAAAGAATGAAAAAGTGAACCTTACAGGAAAAAGATCAGATTTTGATCAAAACATCTGATTACATCATCAGAACAATTGTGATGCTTTATGCCTCGGCTCTACCGCTCTTTGCGATGTTGCTTTGCTTTTTACTTGAATTTCCTGGTCATCAGCAAATACTATATGTAGCCTCACAAATTGCTATCTGCCTTCAAACCTTGTACGGTGTTGGTAATATTGCTTTCTATGCTTATCTAAACCCTGAATACAGACTCAAGGTAAAGAAGCTGTGTAAATCTATTTGTGTGTGCAAGGTTCATCCTATTGAGGACTAGATTACATCGAAAACTTTTGATTGGATGATTATATGCAGTTGAATAATCGGCTGTACTTTTGTAATATTTTTGTGCTGGAATACAAAGCTAATAATTTTAAGTTGTCTCAACATTTGCCACTTTCAATCATTTTATACATTAACAGTTTTCTTTCAGCTATAAATAATTTGTTTAGTCAGCATATGCATATTTACCAGTGGAATGTGGTTTAAATGTAATTTATCCTCAAATTGTTGTCCTATAAATAAACTCTTTTCAAATAAAAAAAATGAAAGTGGTCATCATATTTGTAGCTGTCCGAGTCAAAGAATTCCATACTACTATCTTTGTAAATTGAGTTTCCGGTAAGACCAGTAGTTGTTGCATGTATGTACATATGTATGTTTATATATATGTCCATACATACATATTTGTGTATGCATATATGCATGTACATACTTTTACATATGTAAATGCATATGTATCTGACATATGTTTTTATCTATGTATGTACATATGTGCGCATGTAGACATGTATGCAAGTACATATGTGTGTATGTATGTGCATATGTATGTTTATATATATATGTACATACATATTTGTGTAAACACATAGATATGTACATACCTTTACATGCGTAAATGCATATGTATGTACTGACATATGCATCTATCTACAAATGTACATATGTGCATATGTAGACATGTATGTACATATGTGTGTATGTTGTGTGTATGTATGTACATATGTGTGTATGTATGTACATATGTGTGTTTGTATATATATATATGTGCATACATACATATTTTTGTATGCACATATGTATGTACATATCTTTACATGTGTAAAGGCATATGTATGTACTGACATATGCTTTTATCTATGTATGTAGATAGTGAGTGACGGACAGACAACAATGATTGTTTTGGTGTGAGCTAACAGTATAAGTGATACAGGAATGTGGTACCAAATGATGAGTTCAGACTTCCTATGGAAGGCTTCCTCCCAAAGCTAAAAAAAATGTCATCAAATAAGTCAAGTAAACCGATATTAAGTGATTCAATTCTTTTATATTTTGCCTTTCATGAAATGCTAACAGAGATCATAAGACATCTGCAGGCAGTAAGGGCATCAATTGGCTGTCTCGAGTCTTGTGTATAGAAACAAGTAAACTCAAGGTCACATTTTAGGTGTAAGTTTAAAGATATACAAAACAAGTGTCTACAAACATGCTGAGCCTTTATATTTTTACGTGTCAGAACAATCTGTTACTTTTAGTCGTAACTTCAAATCACTTGAGAAGTTTTATTATTAACATTTAGAAATGTTCCTATTGGCCTTATTAATGACAGAGAGACAACAATGATTGTTTTGGTGTGAGTTAACAGTATAAGTGATACAGGAATGTGGTACCAAATGATGAGGTCAGACTTACTCTGCAAGGCCTTGGCTTAAAGCTAAAGAAGATGTCGTCAAATAAGTCAAAAAACCCGATACAGAAACTCAGTCAAGAGATGCATCATCCACTGTTTCATAAAGCTGCCGACCTGTGAGAAATAATGAAATGGACAAAATTAATCGAATGGCTCTTACACGTGAAAGTCCAAATGTCAAGTGTTGCACAGATATTAAAAACAGCATATTATTACAATCTGTTAAGCTTGTAAGGTAGTTGCCTGCCACTTGCCATTAGCCTGGCACATTGCCAATAATTAAGTTGAGTGCGCTACTATCAATATTGCTAAACTTTCCAATATAAGCTGTGAAAGCAAGCTTTTTTTCACAGCGTGTTGCATAACGCAGAAGGCTATGCCTATGTTAAATGACATAACAGCTTATAAGATAGTTGCTTGCCAGACGAGAGGTTCCGAGATAGAATCCAGCATGAAATGAATAATTCATTCCTAAAATTTATAAGCTAAATGTGGACACATACATATAGATACATACACACATACACACACACGCACACGCACAGACACGCACATAGACACACACACGCACACACACACACAGATACACACATACACATACTGACACACTCATGCAGATACACACAGACACACACCGACACACACACCGACACATTCACCGACACAAACCAACAAATACACCAGCAGACATACCGACACACCCTCCGACACACACATCGACACACACACCGAAATACACAACAACACACACACCGACACACACACACCGACACACACATCGACACACTCCAACAAACACGCACATACACACACAAACATACACACGCATACACGCACATACACGCACATACACACACATATACACACATACGCAACCGATGCACTGACGCACCAAAACTTATAATGCGATTGAAGCACATAGGTTTGCAAAATTAGAAGTTCAGTGCAGTTGAGTACCCTGTCATATCAATGATGGTCACTTGAAGCGATTGTTTTAAACTAGTTTAACGTGGCACAGCGTTCATAATATTCTCCTTGCTTGCTGGCTTCGTTATATTTGAGCCACAAATACATGTATCAGCCAGCTTTGGGACTAACGCAAGAAACTGGATAGATAAATGTCCATCATTTTCATTTTTTCGCCTGAGATTGTATAAAAAAAATGTTACAAGCCTAGTCTCATCAGATCGGCTAGAAAGTTTTCAATCTCTTTCCAATTAATCACTAAAAACGGTAAACATCTTTTTCAGATAGCAGTGCGAAGAGCATTTTTAGGAACGTACGTATGCATTATGATAATGATATTTGTTTTACTAAACATTGCATATGTTTTTGTTTATCATAATACAAATTGAAAACTCCTGAAATTCTTCCCTAAGCTGCTACGACTGCCTGCTATTATACATTAGCTATGTAACTTAAAACCGAGTTTTCAAATTTATTGCTCCCATCAATTAACCTATGAAATACTTTTGCAATTTATCTGATTTGATAACTGTAGCTTTTTTGATTATGAATAGCATCTATGATAAACGCCTTTACTAAAATAAGACCAGTGTCTTGCTACCCAGGGTAACATGTTTAAATAAAAAAATGGTTTCATACAAGACCCAAAGTCGTGACATTTGGCTTTCGAGGCTGACACTCTAACATCATCGCTAACTGATAGCCTCCCAGTTTTGTTTGGACTACTTGCAGGCACTTGCTGTACTATAATAGTACACCTGTCAAACTCTTACATCACACTAAATTGCCAGAACTGCTTGCACAACTTTCTACAGCCTAATAATTTGTTCCTGGAAATTGAAAAAGCACGCAGCTGACTTTCCATGGTTTATATATCAAATTTGTATTTAGTCGTCAAAACATTTTTGATATGGTTTACTACTTGAGCTGTTTGCTTTGAGTTTAATAAATTATGTTGACTGAAAGGTGTAAACTAAATTTTAAATAAACTATTTGCTAAATATTTTATATTTAAATTTAGTTTCATAGCTAAAAGACTTACATTTGTCTTTGTCATAATTTTAATAATTAAATTATATTATATCATCTTTATATATTAATCTCAAAGTTTGTCATCTGTTCAGATATCTGCCTGTCCAGCTATAGCTACTAAAATCTTGGAATGAAGCATAAGATTCGATCTCGGAACCTCCTGTTCCCAGCCGATATGCTAAACCATTGAGCAATGCAATATTGATTGATTCATTGTGTGATATATGCCGGTATGTGTGTGAAAATATGCATGCCGATCTGTGCTGTGGCACAACACCATTTTATGCTCACTCTTACGGCTCTTATTTGTAAGTTTAGTAATACTAGCTTACTCAAATTAGCCATTGAAAGTGTGCCAGGCTAATGGCAAGAGGCAGGCAACCGCATTACCTGCAATGGTTTATAAGCTGTTTTTTATTTCCTGTGCAACATCAAGATAATTGGTACCTCTTGATACTGATACAAATGTAAAGTTAAGATATCAGATTTTTTTGGCCTGATACTTTGTCTGACTGAATGAAGAGAGAGAATGTAGAGACAATTCCTACTAAAGATAATACAACTGTCTACATGAACAGCATTTATAATAGCTTTGAGAGGTTTATTAAAATCAGGAATATGAGTACAATGGCACATTTGAAATTCAAAGAACACAATTCAAGTTTACAATTTCAAAAAATAAGTAATGGTAAAAATGGCAGTTTATACTAAAATTTTAAAAAGAAAACAAATGCAAAAGTTAGTGGTACTATGGCCCCTCACCATACCATTTTAATTCATGCCGGCGTTGTAAGGCGGAAATAAGATGTAGAGTGGTCTAAAAACCATTAGTAATTATCTAATGCAAACACCCACTGGTAAAAATAATCAAAATTTTATATACGTGCATTCATTAACTGTACATATTAAAAATTAGCAACAACATATGTTAACCTTAGTAACTGTAGTTACCTACAGTAACTTTAGCGTATTTAGCGGTTATGATTAGCAATAAAATGAAACATTACAACATACTACCTGCAGTAAGGACCATAGGGAGTTCTTACCCTCAAGACAGATGCATAACATAAATGTTGAATTTAAGTTAATTAAATTTAACTTACTAAACACATGCTTAAAGTTAGTTTTAGTATGTAGATTACGAAACAAAACTTCCACTTTATAATCGGCTAAAATTTATCATCTATCTGTTTTTGATTTCATTTGCACTAAAACTCCTAAAGAATAACACTGAACTAAAATAGCAAGTGAGCATCATATCTCTTTCAGGCATTGTGAGAGAAATTTCGGTGTATAATATAGCGGCGTCTTTGTTATTTCGACAAAATCAGGACACCGATGGTCAAATTTTAATTCCGAGAGAATTTATATGTTGATATCGTTTGGCGGAAAAACTCAAAAAAGTTTTCATTTCCGTATGCCTAAAATAACTTTATTAGATAAAGAATAAATTAACATCGTAGTTCAGAGGCGCACTGTAGTAACTAATAATTTAGCATGCACATATGCAAAAAACATATACAGAACGTAGTATGAGCGACGGGTGTCATAAGAGCAGCAATGGTTACAATTGCGTACAGTTGGTTTTCGGTTTCGATCGCTTGTCAGTAGACTTTTCATGTGAATGTGGCGATTGCAAATCCAGATTGAAGGTGATTTTTGTTGCCAAAACTTTATCGCCATAACATACTAGCATTGAGATTTATATATAATTGTATATGTATAGGCATATTCAATTTG
Source organism: Watersipora subatra (assembly GCF_963576615.1). NCBI lineage: Eukaryota > Metazoa > Bryozoa > Gymnolaemata > Cheilostomatida > Watersiporidae > Watersipora > Watersipora subatra. The sequence continues at coordinate 26,774,609 of NC_088715.1, forward strand.
CCAATACTGTGACAGTCTGTACATCAGATGGTGGACATTGTGGTATGTTATAGTGATTTCAGTCTTAATATGGCAATGTATGCATTGGCAATTATTTGTCATGCTATTTCAGTGTCCTGCATGCAGTTTATCTAGGATGCTTTCAATTTTCTTTCATCCACCGATAGCTTTCACTAATTTGTATTTGCTTTTAGAACTCAAGAAATGAGTGACACATTCTGCTCAGCCAGTTACAGCTGTTGTTGTCAAAGAGCCAGAGGAGCACAGAGTAGGCGCAGTGCCTGGGAAGAGTGTATTTAGTCAGGGGGGCATCATCACATTTTCCAATAGATTGAGAATGATGCCAGCAACTTTGACCAAACTTATCGTTTGTAAATCTAACTACCAAGTGCATTGAAAAACTTTTTTATGATATATTACAAAATTAAATTGCAAAAATCAATGTTTATTTTGTTTGAATTATTTCAAAATTTCAATCACACAAAAATTTTGTGGGAGACAACTTCTTTTCAGAGCAAAGCTGAACAGGCTAGCTAGTGAGCAAATAGCGAATTGATAGAGAATTGATTTTGTCTAATGAATTGAATTGATACATTGGAAGTTGGGATAGCTGAAGATTTGAGAATTGAATTGTAGTGTTTTGCTTATTGAGTTGAAATAAGTTGATTCCTACCTAATCTATGAGGCAAAATTATTTGATAAAAATATGACTGAATCGAATTATTTTAAGGCCCTAAAAACATTTCTGTGTGCAGGTAAGACAGAGTAGACATGTCAGTTTGGTATTTTGGCGGAGCTTAAAAATTTCCAAAACAAAAATTTAAGCTGCCAAAGAGCAGAATTTTCACCTGGTTAAAAATGTATTAAACACTAGCTCTTTTAGATATGAGCTAACTCAACAGCAAAAAATTGAGCCAGCATCTTCTGAATAAAAAATACAAAACCTGTTTTGCTGAAAGTTTTAATCTTATTACATCCTTTCTATGCAAACCCACAAAGGAAACAATGAGATAAAAAAACAAGACAGATGTGCACCAGTTATTTATTCACCAAAACGAGTAAATATGCCACTAGAGCATTTCAGGAAGCGTGCACAGAATCAAACTAAAGTGTTCACTTGAAATGTTTTAAGGACAAGAAAATGTTGAAGACAAATATTTGAACATTTTTTATAAATAAAAACCAAGAAAATATCAAAATTTTCTTCTAAAAATCAATTCAAAACAGAGTAAATACGCAATGATTATAAACTTGTGAAAATCGTGTACAAACTTATAAATCATGCAGCGGCATAACATTCTATCAAAGTGTTTTATGCGCATAAATAGTCTGCCATTGTTTAATCATAATTCAAATGCATCATGCTAAACAAAAACACAGATGACAATCTTTGTCATCATGACAAAAAGTAAAATCCAGCCAGTAGACCCACTCGTCGACCCACCCACTGGAGCAATTGACTGACCACCATTTTCCTCTTCACAGCTTATGTCTTCACAAGCAGAACTTTCAATAATGGTGAAAGTTTGTCCTTTTATGGTTATCGGCCCTTCAGCAGCAATGACAGTGGTGAGCTGCTCTGTGGCATAGTCTAGGTCAGCGCTGGCAGTATCATGTGAAGTAGTGAGTGAAGAGTTGTCAAAAAGCAGAATGTCAACTGCAAGATTTTCATCAACTGGCTCGTCAAATGCCAACCAATCAACTGAGTGGTGCGCTGGTAGCTGGAGCCGATCAAAGAATAATGCAGCCAATTCGTTAGCCAAGCAGCTGTCATCACAATATAATGATCTTTTATTAAGGATTTTTTTGAAGATAGAAACGCGATTCAGGGTAAAAACTGTGTTCTTCAAACATCCTTGAAATCTTTTGGTGCATGTTTTAGCAACCTTCCAGGCCTGCTTCACCATTGTACTAAACTCATTCACGATGGAACCTTTGATTGTCCGGAATATGGCAGGCAGATCTGAACATTCAAGTTTACAGACAGAAAGGTCAGACCCGGGATCAGTGTAACACTTTTCATGACTATTCATAGCTGCTTGTTTGAGATTTAGGCAGCTAGGTTTAGGGTAAGCGGTAAGATATTCTGCGAGTGCATTTTGTAGACAGACCTTGACAGCAGCAATCCAGTTCTGTCCTTCAGAAGAAAAAAGCTCCAAATTGTTTTCATACTCTTCACAGTAGACCTTCCCATAATTCAAAGCATAGTTCTCTGAGTTGCAACAGTTTGGGTACTGAGTATATAGACATTCTGAGTACCAGTCACAGTCTCCTATTAACCTCATACATTGACAGTCGACACACTCTGAGGGATTGTAGCAGGCTGATATACACTCTGATCGTGGATTATCACATCGACATAGGTTTTCATCCAGGGCATGGTCATTAGGCAAACAAGCACAACGACTAAAAGAAAAGTCGGCTACTGAATACGCTGGGCAGATAACTTCTCTCTCATTAGGACTCACATGTGTTGTGTCGTTTGAGTTTTTGCATGTTTCGGTATCACAGGGACATACAGCAGTAGCGAGTGAGATGTGGGCTATCAGGAAGAGCATGAGTAGAAACTGCATGATTTCTTTCCTGTATTTTACTGTATATTCTAAAATATTAACAACAACAAAAAATACATTCAAGAGTGGCCTAGGGATTACTTTTATATTTTATAGTCTTTCTTTTCTAAAATATTTTGTATCCTAAATTTGGTTAAAAATTATTAAAAACTACTTGGCTAAATTTTGCAGTTACTGTATTCACTAACCACACCGCCTTACTAGTCGCTCCTGCTGCCAATAATCTAGCAAAAACATCCGCCAGATGGGAATCTATATGTACATCAAAATATTACAAGGGCACAGTTCTACAGTTTAAAGATTGCTATAAATGAACGCAAGATATCCTTCCTGAAATCAGGCTTTACTCATATATTTAGCAGGTACAAACAAACTACATCTCTACACAGCATAAAGACAGTCAAGTGGAATACATGTAAAAATTTTGTAGACATGAAAGCTAGCTCTTTTATTTACAAGCTCTTTTTGTGCTTTACATTAGAGACAGCAACTCCAACATTTTAAGTCTTGCTCGTCAGAGGTATACCACTCATTCTTTGTCTGACCAAAGGAAAAGAGGCCTGACAGACACCACCACCAGCATCTGTGCTGTTGCAAACAAAGAATGGTAAAAACTGACTTATGATGTAACTGGGCTGGCTGGTGCCACTAGTTAATGTCTAGTAAATAAAAAAGTTGGTTAGTGCAAAATTATCTAGACGAGTGCTGATAGATTGCAATCCATGTGTAAGATTTGTGTACAAGACTACTTCAAGAATGTGTGAGGAAGTAGAGAGTGCCGAGCTTCTACAAAAAGGAACCAGCTTTGGTTTAGTGATAAATCAATATTATGCATTACAGTTTACACTCAATAAAGCATCAATTCTAAATGCTTTTCATTTTCACAGCCAAACTACTATAGAGTAAACATTGGTGTTGCTGATGTATTCTGAGGGATAATACATTTTTTCAATATGCTTTACTTTCTTCATATTATATTTATCAATATTTAATTTGATTGCGATATAAAAACACGGTTACATGCTTGATATGTGCAGCTGCAATAATATAGCATCTATAGCCACGCTACACTTTCTTTTTTTGGCTTCATCAAGTTTCAAAACTAGCTAATGATTTATCAACATAGGTTTCATCTTAACTGTACGACTATATTTACAGAACAATGTTTCACATGTTAGTCATTGCTGTTGGTAGTGTTTTTGATTAATTAAGCTAAACAGGATTTGGCTTGAAAGCAAGAGACAGTATTAATTACCGTGCTAATTTTTTTTTCTGCAGGTGATGTATTCACGATCGAATTCCATTTTGCAGTGAACTGTTTTATCGTTATCGGGCAACAAGTAATCGGCAAAGCGAATCATGCGTGTATCCTACTTGTTGGGCAGTGCCGTACAGCTTCACAAAAACCCGCAACCAGAATCGGAAACAAAAACGCTTGTTTTCAAACAAACCCAATCCATAGTCATATTTCAAATGGTGTATAGTACAACAATAAAATTCAAATGAGCTGCTAAAAAGAATAATTTCTGTTGGTTAATGTTGCAGCCTCTCTATTATAAGTCATTTCAGAATAGTGAGCATGGCTTGTTTGTTTGAAAACGAGCAAGCTCCCATATACGCTTCTGTTGGTCACGGGACTCTGTGAAGCTATACACAGCTCTGCTTGTTGGGCTGTATTTACGGGTGAACAAAAAGGTGCGGCGTTTACATGTTCTATGATAATAAAAATAAAATAAATAAAAACTTTCATACTTTTAAAAATGCAACCAAAAGGTTCGAGGCGAAGGACAGTTCTTGGCCAAAGTTATCACGTTGCAACAGAATGGAGCAGGTGATATACTCACCTTAGTGGGTATATTTCTAAAACTCGGTTTCGCAAAGGATAGCTCAAAACTGAGAAAATGCGTACCATTGAACTCAAAACCTCTAGAATGGCAGACGTCATTTGCGAGTTCGAAAATCCGGTCGATGGTATGTTCAGTAAGCGTTTGTGTTAATTTCATTGGGTTCAATGTGAGAAAGAAATCTAATTTCAGATTTAACAGCTCTGGAAGATCAAAAATACTGTGGTGGATGCGCCCCCTTACATTTAGTCAAGCCAAGCCGATGTACAGCCGAGTCAAGCCACAGCCAAGCTAGAGCCGTACCGACTCGGTACTGAACCTAGCTGGAACGAGCCGGGCCGAGCCATGCCAGGTCTAACCAAGCAGAACAAGGGCGGAGTTTAGCAGCTATATAAGCACGAACAATTGCAGTAGAAAGCAGAGCTGTTCTGGACCTGTTCATTGCCTGTTACTTGATTCTTTCTTGTACACCTTGATGAACTAAGCAGAAATATATGTATTGTACACATGCACGAGTCTCGTACTAGTGGAGAAAAGTGAAGGACGCACAAAACCTTTTCACTGGTGGCAGCGGTGAGATTGGTAACGATCCCAAGAACTTCACTACAGGACTTGTAATGGATCATTGGACTCTAGATAAACTAGGGCTGCCTGAAAACGGCAACGCTACTCCTACTAGAAGAACTTCCTACTGAAAGAGACCCAGAGAGCTGTGAAAAGCCCTACAAAATTAGTAGATGCACTGCTCCAAAAGCAGAAACCTACTAAAAAGACTTATGCTAGCAGCAAGATCTTACTGGAAGAACTTTTTACTGAAAGAAATCCAAAAAGGAGGCAGCAGCCGTGGACACAGCAGAGGCACGGCTCTGGGAAAAGAGCAGAAACCTACTAAGAGCCAAACATGGCAAACAGGAGAGCTAAGAGTGCTGACCCGAGACCAGACCGACTAGTCAAGGCACTAGAGCCGGTGTTGCTGATGCCGAGAGCTCAGGAACTGGAGCCGCGCCTCAGGACTCCCCAGTATACTGGGAAAGGAGATGTGGAAAACTTTATTGCTCGCTTCACAGAAGTAGCCATCAGTAACCAGTGAGCAGAAGGAGCAACTCTATTGCACCTCTAGGAATTGTTGGGCGACCAGGCTGAGGACTGTGGGCAAGCCGAGGACCAGGAGGCAGTTTCCAATGCCCTTCGAGCAAAGTTTAAACTATCCGCTGGGCAGGCGCTGAGCCAACTCAACGCCCTTAATGGAGAGGAAAGGACGACGCTGCAGGAGCATGCTATGAAGGTGGAGAAGCTGGTGCGCATTGCATACAGGGACCTGCCAAATCACCAACAAAATAGCATGGCTATGGAGACTTTCTGCAGCTCGCTGAGGAACGCTGCCCTGCAGAAAAATCTGTTGGCAGTACCTACGCTCACGCTGGCGGACGCTGTACAAGCCGGAAATTACTATCTCCAAATCCAGGGAGGTGAATGTAGGCCCACCGGATTTTCGGTGCGAGTCCTGGAGGGAGGAACCTCTGACCAGGTGAACTCGGCTGAGACAAATGTCATAGGACAACTAGCCCAGCTGGTCCAAAACCTCTCACGGACAAGGTGGAGCGGCTCCAGAAACAGGTGCATGCCCCAGCTGAGAAAAGGAGTCAGCCAGCTACTCTTTGCTGGGGATGTGGCCAACTAGGGCATGTATGAAAGAACTGCCCTCGCCACACCAGACCGATTTTGGGAAACGAAGGACGGCTACGGCAGTAGCTCCAACCACTGGCTGTACCAAGGCCAAGCATATACGGAAATATACTGGGATTTTGCAGGACTCGACGACGGCTGATTACTGGTCTCAACCAGCAAGGTCTAAGCAAAAGAAAATTTGTCCACAGAAAGGACCTGTGGTGACAAGGAATTCTTACCGGTCATTGGATGAGATTAGTCTGGACAGCCCCCTGTCCCGGATATTTTCTTCGTCACTCCGTGCAAAAGGAAGGGACATAACATAAAGCGCCGGAGGGTGACCCCCAAATCTTCTCCGCCCCAGACAGTAAGAACCATCCCCACTTGACCGGACAGTTGAAAGCCTGCTTTAAAAGCAGCAGGGCCGACCGCTTCTATGCTTTGGGGATGGCAATCATGGGAGCAGCAGAATTGCTCCGGACGTGGTACGTCTCGAGGTACTGACCCCGCCCCACCACAGAAAGGAAGTATTCCAGGCCTCACAGAAGATGTCCTGGAGGACACCACTAAGACGCAAGCTTTTAGCTGACTGCACTCCACCAGCTATTTTCTCCCGGGAAAAGAAGAGGGGTGGCCCATCCAGTTCGTGTTGGACACCGGATGCACCACCAATCTGATCAATAAACAGGTATTTGATCGATTGCCAGGAACCGTGCGAGACCAACTCTAGAAGAGTGACAGCCACGGACTATAGGCTGACGAAACACGACTTCCCTTCTACGGAATAATCTGTCTAATTATCCGCTTGAGGAACATGAAGACGGAGGTTTACGTAGTGAGCCGACTGAGCGAGGATGCCATACTGGGAATGCCGTTTTTCGTGGCTTTTCGATGCGCTCTCGAGTTTGAGCAACCAGTGTTTTGGGTGGATGGCAGACAGCTGGTCTGCATGGACCGGCATGGGCGGTTGGTATAGAGCAAAGTGCAGGTAATAAGAGCGTTAGTGGTTCCCGCCTAGACAGAGATGGTGATTCACTGTCGCATCACCACACGGAAATATTGCTCCATAGGACTAATCGAGGAATTTCCCAACAAACCTCCCGTGGCCAGTAGCCTGAACCAGCCGAGACCCAAGGAACAAGTCATCACCCGCTGCATGAATACTACGGAGCAGCCACTGAATTTGTGGTTCAGAATCACTATCGGCACGTACACGGGAGTGGAGGCCCGGCAGGTCAAAGAGGACGATCCCTTACTGTGTGATGCCGGTCCGACTTCAATCAATGGAAAGCCGGCTCACCTTGAAGATTTATTTCAGTCGGTTTGGCACAACTGTGAGCACAGAGGACAAACGTCCAGGTTGGCAACCTTGCTGCGTTAGTATGCCACTGTATTTAGTGCGTGCGATGACAACATGGGAAGGACCTCGGAGGTGAAACATTCTATTCCGCTTAAGGAGGGTACTCGGCTATTCCGACAACCCCCCTCACAGACTCGGACCAGAGAAGGAGGCAGAGGCTGAGAGGCAGGTTCAGGACTCGCTCAAATGAGGACTCATCGAGCCCACCGGAAAACTTGGAGCTCCCCCGCAGTGTTGGTCCAGAAGAAGGTCAGAAAATGGCACTTCTGTACTGATTACCGGCGTTTCAATGCCATCACGGAGCAGGATGCCTACCTGCTACCCAGGATCGACTACAGCCTGGACGCCTTGTCCAGCAGTCGCTGTTTTAGCACACTCATTTTGGTGAACAGGTACTGGCAGGTGCCCTTGGATGCGGAGGTGCAGGAGAAGTCAGCCTTCTCGACACGGTCCGGGCTGTGGAAGTATAAACTGTTGCCATTTGGATTGGCGTCAGCTCCCGCCACCTTCAAAACACGCATGGAACGCGTCCTACATGGCCTCCACTGGAGAACGCTGCTGCTATTTCTGGATATTATCATCATCGCCCAGGATTTTGATACGCATCTACTCTGGCAGGAGAAGGCCTTCCAAAGACTCCACAAGGTCGGACTAAAACTGAAGCCCTTAAAGTGCAAGCTATTACAACTCCAGGTTTGCTACCTGGAACACATAGTAAGCCAGAGCGGAGTCTCTACAGACCCCGACAAAGTGGAGGCAGTAGCAAAGTGGCCAAGTCCGCACGGAGTAAGGGGACTCCAAGGATTTCTTGGGACGGTCGGTTTGAACCGACAATACATCCCGAAGTTCGCCACTATAGCACACCCCTTGCACCGACTGACTGCAAAGCGAGAGCCCTAGAGATAGACGGAGGGAAAGCAGGCCGCCTTTGACACGCTGAAGAAAACCATCAGCACCGCCCCGATCTTGGGCTGTCCGGATCCAAAGAGGCAGTACATCCTGAACACAAACGCCAGCGGACGTGGAGTAGGGGCCATACTGTCCCAAGTGCAGAAAGGCTGCGAGAGGGTCATTGCCTACTACAGCAAGACCCTCACCCTCTCGGAAAGCAATTACTGCATCACTCGACAGGAGCTACTTGCAGTTGTGAAGGCGGTCAAGCACTTCCGGCTGTATCTGTATGGCCAGGAGTTCTTCCTGTGGACGGACCAGGCATCCCTCCGGTGACTCTGCTGGAAGAAGGAACCCTCAAACCAAGTAGCCCGGTGGCTTGAGACTTTGGCGGAGTTCCACTACATCCTGGAGCACTAGCCAGGGACTCGCCATGGGAATGCGGATGGATTTTGCAGGCAAACCTGCGAGGACTGCTGGCAATGCGCAAGCATTGAACAGAAGGACGGGGGCTTCTTACGGAAGGAGCTGGCAAAGGAGCAAGAGCCGTTAGCCACGTGGGTACTGACCAATTGCTTAGATGGGACTCCTGCCCTCGATAGGGCGGAATCGACTCTGGGCAATGTCGCATACCCCGGTTGGCCAGCGAGCAACCCATACGTGACTTCCGCCCCAACAGTGGTGGGATTGAACCTGGGTGCCGGAGGTTCCCTCGAGGGGCTGTCAGCCCCACCAGGAATGACAGGACCAAAGGGTGAACTAGCAAGGACACAGGCTACCGGACAGGGACCAGTGGTCATCATGTACTGTGCCATCGCCTCAGGAGAAGAGGTGCCAGCAGAACACCTGGAGGTTGGGAGCAGAAAGCTGGACATCCTGCATCACATCCGGGGCTCTCTGCCCATACGACAGGATGGGGTGCTGGAAACATGTGTGGCCCCGTAGGGCCCACGTGTTTGGTGCCTCATCTGCCCTCCGTTCATGATGGAAACCACGGTGTGGCAAACGCACGCCCTGGCTCACTCTGCGGTGGGAAGGACGATAGGTCGCCTCCAACTGACGTGGTACTGGCCCGTGCCGACGTCCAGTCAGGCGGCTCATCAAGAGTTGCGAGGTGTGCCAGGCCGCAAAGCATTGAGGGACAAAGGCGGCCAGAGGAAAAAGGAGGCTTTACGCAGGATGACCCTGGCAGAAGGTGGCCGTGGATCTGGTGGGGCCATTTCCTGTATGCCAAGGGGGAACAAGAAGGCGCTGTTCTCACCGACCACTTCACTCGGTGGCTGGACGCATTGGCACTACCTGACGACACGGCCCGTAGGTCGCCAACGCACTGGATGAGCGGGTTTTCTGCTACCTGGGATTGCTCAAGCAAATTTACACGGACCAGCGGGCACATCTCAAGAGCCAACTGATGACCAAACTGAGCCAACTCTGGAACATAGGAAAAACTCACATGACTCCGTATCACCCACAGGCAAGTGGAATCGTCGAGCGGAATAACCAGGGACTCGGGGGTTCCTTGAAGGCGCTGCTCCTGGCTCGAGGACAGGAGGGATGGGACCTACTGCTTCCCCAGTTGATGAGGGCATACAGAGGCACCCCCTTACTACCCGACTAGAGAAACGGCCAACATGGTAGTGTTGGGACAGGAGCTAAGGTTGCCAGACCAGCTGGAAAGTCACCCCCACCGACCGAGTTCTTTCCTGCCCATGAGCACGCTCTTAAGGTGCAGCGGAAACTGCAGGCAGTGCACGAGGCGCTCCGGTGAAGCCAGATGGTGGTGCAACAAGAGGATAAGGAAGAGCCACTGCTGTACGCCCTAGGCGACTGGGTATGGCTCACAAACAAACGCCAGAGATGAGGAGAAAATCCCAAGCTACAGGCGAAGTTTGTGGAACCATACTTTGATAGCATGTTTGATCGTTGCAATTACGAAACTTCTGCAATTCATTATTGCAAACAATATTGTTAGCAAATTTCTTATTTCAATATTTAAACAACACCAAAAAATACTATTATTCAAGAGAATGGTGATCATTTTCTACAAAGATGGCGGCTTTTTTGTAGACGAGCGCGTGTGCAAACAAGGTGTTGGCGTAAAAAAACGATGGATTCCTTTTTTAGCAGCTAAAGTTCCGTGGTAGAAAGAGTTGCTATCTTTAGCGCAACCAAGTTGGTTGTATCATAGTTACAGAGACGAACTGCAGTAATATTTTTCTTGCTTGTCGCGTTATGTGCCTCAGACTATATAAATTGCAAAAGCTGCTAGAATCGCGCTCGGTAATTTTTTGTTTAGCCCTTTAAAAGCATTCTATTGATGATTTTGGTGGGCATGCACATCTTAGAAAATTCTTTGAATGTTGGTCGAATAATTTTGTGTTTTTGACTCTTTTCGTGATTTCCTTCAAAATCAACAAAAAATTGTTGCGGGTAGCTGTTCATTTAAACATGGCAATATATGCATCAGCAAGTATTAGATACACCATTTCAATCTGCTGCTTGCAGTTTACTTACGACGCTTTCAATATTCTTTTAGCAACTGATGGCTTTCATTAACGTGTAATTGATTTTAGTGCTCAGAAAATGTTTGCCACATTCTGCACAGTCAATGATACCTGTTGTTGTCAAAGAGCCAGAGGAGTGCAGAGTAGGCCTCTTCAATAAACTCAAGAGGAGAGCCATTGGTACTTCAGTATCTGATATTGGCTTAGAAGTGAACTACTTATATATGACAAGTTGGTTGCTACACATAACGGTAATTTTCCTTGTACTATTCTATTTTGGTTGTTTGTATATGTCAGCTGACAGAAGTTATTGTCTAGTGGTTGTTGATTTTGCTGCCGTAACTTTAAGCTATGTGTAGTGATGCGTTAATTAATCTGATGTGATATCACTCAAGTGTTTGTGATGATGCCAGTTTAGTAGCTAGTCTATATAAATGAGAAACGTCATCCTTTGGTGCTGTTCAATACACATGCTGGACAAACTGTATACAACAATTTGATAGTCTGCTCTAAAAACTTTTACACAGGTCTCTGTATGGAGTGTTGGAGTAAACAAAAAAAGCAGACACCCAAGTTAGCTGAAATTGAGGATATTTTATGTACTGCCTTCAACCAGTGCTTTAGTAGAGCGTGTTTTAGTCATAGGGGGCATCATCATGCGCCCTCCTGAATCGAAAATGAACCCCAGAAACTTAAACAAATTTTCTATTTTTGTAAAGGTAACTGCCAAATGCACTGAAAAAAATTCTTATGATATATGACTACATAAAACTGAAACAGTGTATATTTTAATTGAAATAATATTTTTATTAAGCTTGTTTTGCATTGGAGTTACCCTACAACATTTGTGTGGGTTAGCAACTTCTAATCAGAGAATAGGCTGAACAGGCTGGTTAATGGGCAGGTGGCGAATTAATAGAAAATGATTTTGTTCTAAAGCACTGAATTGACTTTAATCAATACATTAAAGTTAGGATAGCTAAAAAACTAAAAATTGAATTGTAGTGTTTTGTTTATTGAGGTGAAATGAATTGATTCTTACCTGATCTATAATCCAAAAGTATTTGATGAAAATGGGATTGAATCAAATTATATTTAAAGCCTTTAAAACACCTCTGCATGTAGATCAAACCGATTAAACATGTAAATTTGACATTTTAGTGAAACTTAAAAATTTCCAAAAGAGTACATTAAACTGCCAAAGAGTTTTCAAGTAATTAAGAATGTATAAAACGACAGCTATTGAGCAAAGACTAACTCAACAGAAAAACATGAAGTCAGCATTTCCTTAATGTGAAATATAAAACAGGGCTTGCCGAAAGCTTTAAAATTACTATTTTGTACTCTTTAAGAAAACCAACCCACAAAGGAATCATTGAGATCAAGAAACAAAAAGGAACCTCACAACAAGTCAAATACCCTTCTAGAGCATTTTAGGAAGTGTGCATAGAATCAAACTAAAGTGTCTACTTAAAATCGTTTAAAGACAAAATAATGTCAGAGACAAATATTTAAAGATTGCTCATAAATGAAAATCAAAAATGTATTAAAAAGTTATACTAAAAGTCAGTTTGAAATGAAGTAAATACGCAATGATTAAAAACTTGTGAAAATTGCGTACAAACCTATAGAGGAGCTATAGAGAAATTTGTAAAAGTATTTCATGTGTACCAGATAAAGTATTTGCCATCGTTTTTTCGCAATTCGAATGCATCATGTTAACCAAAAGCACAACCGACAAGCTTTGTAATCATGGCAAAAGCTAACATCCAGGCAGTCGATCCACTTGGAACAATTGACTCACCACCTTTTTTGTACCCTAAGTTATGTCTTCACAAGCATAACTTTCAGCTATGGCAAAGGTTTGGCCTTTTATGGTTATCTGTTCTTTAGCAGCAATATCAGTGGTGAGCTGCTCCGTGGCATAGTCAAAATCTGCACTAACAGTGTCAAGTGAAAGAGTGAGTGAAGAGTTGTCAATGAGCAAAATGTCAACCACCAGGTTTTTATTGGCTGGTTCGTCAAATGCCAATCAATCGAGTGGTGTGCTGATAGCTGGAGCCAATCAAAGAATAATGCAGCCAGTTCGTTAGCCAAGCAGCTGTCATCACAATCTGCTGATCTGTTATTACGAATTACTCTACGTAGAGCAATGCTGATCAGGAAGAAAGCTATGTCCTTCACACATCCTTGAAATCTTTTTGTGCATGTTTTAGCAACCTCCCAGGCCTGATTCACCATTGTACTAAACTAATTTACTATGGCACCTTTGATTGTCCAGAATATGTCAAGGAGATCTAGGCATTTAAGTTTGCAGACAGATAGGTCAGACCCGAGATAAGCGTAGCAGTTTTTATGACTATTCATAGCTTCTTGTTTGAGGGTCAAACAGTTTGGTTTAGGATTGGCAGGAAGGTATTCTTCCAGAGACTTTTGTAGACAGACCTTAACAACGACAACCCAATTATTTCTTTCAGAGGAAAAAATCTTCAATTTTTTTCCACACTTTTCACAATAAACCTTCCCATAATTCCGAGTATAGTTCTTTGAGTTGTAACAGTTAGAGTACTGAGTATTTAGACATTCTGAGTACCAGTCACAATCTCCTATTAACTTCATACATTGACAGTCAACACACTCTATAGGGTCGTAGCAGGCAGATATGCACTCTAATCCGGTATTCTCACACCGGCATAAGGTCTTCATCCAAGGCGTGGTTATTAGGCAAACAAGCACAATGACTAAAAGAAAAATTGTCTACTGAATACGCTGGGCAGATAACTTCTCTCTCATTAGTTGTGTCAAAAGATTTTTTGCATGTTTCGGTATCACAGGGACATATATTAGTAGCGAGTGAAATGTGAGTTAGCAGGAAGAGTATGAGTAAGGACTGCATGATTTCTTGCTTGAAGCTTGCTGTGTATTCTAAAATATTTGCATAAAACATAATATATATAAAGTAACATAGAGATTAGTCTCATTTTAGAAATTCAGTTTCTTCTTAGTTTGATATTAGCGAGAAAGCTATTAGAAACTATGAATGTGTTAATACGATTAAAATGTTAGATAATATACTTAAGATATAGCATATTATTTATATGCTATATCTTAAGTAAATTGCTATACCATGGAAAAATATTTCCCAATTTGTAAGTGTAGTTTATTTGTATAGAATAGTTGTTATAACATGTAACGCGGAAACAATTTGGTTTATAAGAAGAACCTGTCTGCAAATTAACCAATTACCAGCCCAATTGCAGTACCATTTACTTTGAAAAAAGTAAAGAGAGACTCGGATAACGTTTATGAAGTCCAGCATTAGTTGAATGATTCAGCCTGACCTAAATATTGTTCAAAAAGCGACTGTGAAAATATGAATTTAGACAAATGAGCAAGATATCTTACCTTCACCGCAGCAAAGGCTGATAAAATAACTGGCAGTTTGCTTATGCGTCAATGCGATTTACTGATTAACAACGAAATATGAGCAACTTTACAATGTGCAAGCTAATGCATTCTACAAACAAATTCGATACCAATTTATGTACATAAATCTCAAAGCCTTTCATCATCTGTTTGCTATTTTTTTAAGGAATTGCAAACAGATGATGAAAGGCTTTTGTCTGCTTCTCCTGCTATAGCTATGCAAATGTTGGAATTAAAGCTCGCTGCTTGCTAAATTTGAATTCACCGTGATAGCAACCGCAGGCTGGTAGTCCAATTGTTTAACACCGAGTCTACAAAAGCTCTTGCAATCCATACCTTCTATTATATACTGCATATACCTTTTTCAATTGCCCATGCTAAATTACATGTTAATTAAAACTTAATGAACATTATTAGGTCTATGTAATGCTTTTTTGTCTTCACCGTAATAGCGCTAATTTGTTTTCCGCAACACGATAACACTAATAATTTCTCGTGAAATTAAACATTGACAATTATATGTCAGTTCTGCATCATTTGTTAAGGTAAAAAAAGGTTCGCAATCAGATAAGTGATCAAATTTCAGTTACAAGTTTACTAAATTGCATGCTAAAACTTTCTTCAAGTAAGTGTTTAGCAAGTAAAGTTCGCATAAGTTAAACTCAGCGTTTATGTTACATGTGAAGCGCCCAGCATTTGTAATCTTTAGTTACACAGCCCATGAATACCTGTTATTGTGAAACAAAGGAACTCATCATGTTAATCAACTTCTATATTAGTATTTATGTATCCTGTCGTAAGAGTATTATACACTTCTTACGGAACTACTCATCCCCTTTTATTTAACCATTTTTGGTATGATTAGGAAACAGCTTTCTGGACTCTTGGTAGCCTGACACGCCGGTTTGTTATTCCAACTTCCTAGCACCTGCTATTTTACTGCTTAGCATAATTGTTATCTGCTTCTTTGTACTTACTCGCTTACTTCCTAGGAAGCTTTGCAGCGCCCAATCGTCTGTGATCTATGGATGTGATGATTGCCTGACTGATTAGGCAAACATATATAAGCCTGCATAGATCAGAAACAATTCGAATTCCATATTTTACTCACGCTCTACGTATCACTCTGATCTTGTATCACTCTTTATATTTTTAGACTTGCGCAATTAGTATCAGCCATTGACTTGATTAGCCTTCATATATTTTATGTTTTTGCAATTGAAAGTTTGAATTTTTAATAAATATCTGTTTTTAAGTTTTCAGCTGAAACAAACCAGTCTAATTCTTGACATTAAATCTACACCTGAAATACAGTCCTCTAAATTCGCAAACCATACACCAACTACTTGAACCACCAATCCAGCACTTATAGTTAATAATCCTTTTAAACAGAGGGTCATTACATACACGTTGGTCTGGAAGATACAAACTCTGCACGTAGTACATTGTAATGTTACATTTTTTTGCAGATCATACCCACCAAATGCACTAAAGTTATTGTAAGTAACTGCCATGGTTTGAAACAATAGATAACTGACAAGTCGAAAGAAATGATTAACTGTGGGATCATAAAATACCACAACTGCTACAAAAAATTGCAGCAAGTTCTGGGATACATCAACAAGCAAACATGGAAATCTAGGGCAAATGCTACTCTGCTAGAAATATCCAGCATAGGAGTTGTCCTACCTCACAGCTTATGCAATGTTAATACAGAAGACAATCATTAGATTGGGAGTTGTCTGACCATTATAATGAAGAACTTAAGAGTAGGAAACAGCGTAAAGTTCCAACTAAGTCAAAGATTACCTGGCTACAGCAAATACCAACATATATTAAACAAAACCAACAACTCTACCGAGTGTCAGGCACAAGCAGAGGTATATCACCAATATTACATTAGCCAGCAAGGTTTATGACTTGTTGAAGCATGGCAGCAGTCAGCATGCATCAGATCGGCAACCAGTCATCAGTGAGACAAATATTTATGACACTTCATTTAGTATATTTACATATAGCTTATCACATCATTTTATTTTAGACAATGTTGTATTGTATTGCAGTAGAAAAATATAACATAATCATTAATAAATTCAGATATTGTATTTTATGCGAAAATATTGGCAAAATGGCTGTGAAAAGAATCACATAAAATGATAGTATTTTTTTTGTTTCATATAAGTTACAAAAAAAGTAGCAACTTAAGATGAGGATTACTGCAAAATCAATTCCATAATGATACTACTAATAGTTTTGAGTAATCGGCCAGATTTGTACAATTTGTTACTAGACTTGGAGTATTTTTTGCTTTTCGACATGGAATTCCAACATCAGTAAGATATGTTAGCTCTCCACCGTTATAACCTGAAATATATATTATGCAAAGAATGATGCGAAAACCACCAGTAAAACACAATCAACCAATGAAACTTGGCAATGACTCAAGGACAGGTATAAAAAAGGAGCAAAATCAGCGAAAAAGCAGGGAGGCAGGCGCAGAGGTGAGGCGCAAAGAAAGAGGAGTCAAGACAGGGAACGAAATTAAGAGAGAACTAAAAGAAGCTCAAGATTGCTACGGAGCCGGCAGCAAACAGATTACAGAGGGTATACTCATCTAGAAAGAAAGACACAGCAAACACGATTCACCCAAGTAAGTTGCAAGTCAAGAAGCCATAAAGCCCTGAGAGAAGGGAGTTTCTTCAGACCCCTTCTAATAAAAATAGTTATCACTACACACCTAGTCAACACATACTCATTGAACCTAGAAAGGCCAAAACAAAGGCGGCCAAGTATACAAGCATATTGTTTTTTGATTGATCTATTGATTATTTACAGAATCATTGTTTTTTTAACCTCTGGAAAAAAATAGAGTTCACAGACACTTGGAAACAAACCACTGGCATGTCATTGTTGATTATAAAATAACTCTCTGCAGACAGTTGTAAGCCTCACAATCTTAATACTACTTGTGGTGAATATTGATACTTGGGCTCATTATTATCAATAGTGTGATACTGTCAAAACAAATTCTAAGGAAAATTATAGTTGTGCCCATCTCCATTGATTAAGTTGCTGTTTCAATTTTGCTTTATAGCATGTCTGATTTTTATTGGGCAGAAGTGCTATTTTTTTTCGGTCCACATTTGTCTTGGGAGAAATTGAACTCAGGTTCCAGAGGCTAACCATTACACGTAGAACTATAGAACCATTGCAAAATTTCATTCAAAGAAAACCCAAAAACAGTACATTTATATTAATATTACAATTACATAAAAAATTATAAATAAAAAAATTTTCTCTTGACATAACCATTGTTACTAAGGTTAATATATTTTTTGTCACTGTTTTTAATGATGATGGTTTTGATGATTTTTAACCAGCAGTGATTGTATTACATAATTACTATAAGTTTGTATACCCCTCTATATGTCTATGCAATATTTTCGCCTTGTGATGCTAACACTGAAACAAACTAAAACCATTTAATCATATACTAAATAATTTTTCATTGTAATCACAGCAAAACTGACTAACTTTGGCTATTACTCGTTAATTACTTCACATTTACATTTAAGCTCCTTCACAGTTTATTTTTCTTTCTAAGTTTTTATTTTAATATTTTTAAAGTTGCAGTTTTTTGAAAAAGTTTTTAAATCTTTACAGTTGTTTTCTACTTTTCCTTAATTCAATTGAACTGCACAGAAAATAGTTTTCTCATAATACGAAGTTTTAAAATTAGAATGGTAAAGGTTTCATATGTTAAATAAAAATACACTTTTGGTCTAAAGACTTTTTTATTACACAATGCCAAGCAATGCTTGGCATTCAGCTAGTATATTTATAAGTCAGAGATAAGCTTGTGTTAGTATAATTATGTAAGTTAAACTACAAATGAATGTGATGATACCTGCTTACAATATAATATATTTTTGAGAAATCATAGAGTGCATGATAATGGAATGGAAATACACAGGTTTTAAGAGTTTTCCACACATTTTCAAACATCATCAGCATCAAATAGCTAAAGATCTATATTAATTAAGCCCAGACTGTCGTTATTGTGTGTGTGTTTGCGTGTGTTTGCGCCTGTGCCTGTGTGCGAGTGTGCGAGTGTGCAGGTGTGTGGTAATCTGTGTCAACGCTATACATTTCTGCCTTTTTTGCCCAATTTCACAAAGTTCCAAAACAAAGTCTCAAATTTCATCAAAATCTTGAAAACTAGCCTCTAACATGCCTACTTGTGGGCTATCTTATTAAAAATAAAACAAAAGAAAGGCCAAGCTTTTTTGGCCAAGTAGATAATAATAAAAAAGGTACTTTTTCACGAAATTTCAAAAGACAACAAATGCAAAATTTAGTACTAAGGCTCCTTGCCATACGATTTTGATTCGTTTCAGCGTTGGCGTCATGAGGCAAAATTGTGGTATAGAGTGATATGAAAACCATTAGTAATTATCTATTGCAAACACCTCTGGTAAAAATCGTCAAAATTATATATACATACTGTACATATTGAAATTTAGTAACAAAACTATATTTAACCTTAGTAACTATAATAGTTACCTACAATAACTTCAGTGTATTTAGTGGTTAGGATCTGCAATAAAATGTAACACTATAATGTACTACATGCAGTACGTACCATAGAGAGTTCTTACTTTTGAGGCCTATGTATAACATAAACGTTGAATTTAACTTAAAAGTTGACTTGCAACAAAATTCACATTACAGTTATTTGGTATCAAAAGGTTCACCATGTCTTACTGTGCTGTGTTGTAGATGCAAAATGTGTAGAATTGTGATTACAAGTTCATTAAAGCTCAAAAACGAAGCGTTAATCACAGTCATCACGATAAGAAACAAAGAACTCTGCTACTCAAGATAAAAAACAGAATCAGTGTACATGGCAAGTGGCACAGTTAGTAGGGGTGACAGCTGAAGTCCAATAGGTCTTAGGAAAAATCATCCCTTACCATTAACTTTTTTACCAGCTCTAGACAAGAACATCCCTTATATAGCACCTACCACCTCTATAATGAGCACAAAGGATAATTCTATACCATCCTGAACAATACTTAGTCAAACAGGGTCATAATGTGGGTAGCTCAAGCGAGAAAAGGCATTGATTAATAAATTACTGGTTCAAAACTGTTAAAATGAACTTATTCTAGAGTGGTAACATGAACCTCCTTGAGTGCTATTTTAAGAATGAACAACAGAAGTTGGGCTAAATGCGGCGGATACAATAGCTTTATATCCCCCTTTCGGTTTTTTATCTTTTATTTTGAGTTATTACTTTATGCGTAGTATAACCATTTCTCAAACTACTTATATTTATAATAACTTTGAAAGATCGTTTGTACTAGTTTTTTAGATCTTTTAGAGCAGAAGCTGATGAGAGGAAACAACATTATAACTGTCAGTTTCAAAGATATATCCTCTAATCAGGCTGTACTCTAGAAGAGCTAAAAGCTAAGTACAAACCTTTCCTCAAATATAGTTCATTTAGTGTTTTGCTGGGGTCTGCCTTTATAATGAACTGGCACATTGTCTTCAGGCCAGCTGGTCAGCTCTAAAAAGGTTAAACTATAATAAATGAAATGATGAAGACTGTCACCTATCGCTAATCAAAAAATCTATGTTCCTAATTTGCAATACTTACGATAATGTTCATCTTTGCATTAGAAAAGTCAATATGTCAATGCGGGAATGCACAGCATATCTCCATAGTCATTGGCGGCATAGAATATTCTTATATCCTTGTTATTTTGTAAAAAAGAATGAGTCATACTTCCAGTTTAGCAGAAGTACTCAGAACTAAACTATGGCTACACAAATAGTAAAGCCACAAGCTTCAAAGTTTTATGACGAATTAGCATAATGTTCATTAAGTTGCACGTTAGACTAGAGGTGAGGCTAAGAAAATCGATCACCCAAGTTTACCTTTTAGCTAGACCCCTCCCCATTTTCTGACGTTGAGGTCACAGATTATTATCATCTTGGAGTTTTGCGAAGAGCATCCTGAAGTACCAAACTAGTATAGAACTTTTTCTAAACCTTTTAATTTTATAGTAGGAGTTGTTTGCTCAAGCTACATCTCTTGCAGCAAAAGTGGATAAGTCTTCCTTGTATGTACATGTAAATGCTCCGATGGCAAACTTTTGCCCAGATCCAGTGAAAATTGTACTTTGCAGCTTTGCAATTACTTATAAAATTTTTGCAACGATCTGACGAGTT
The DNA here is from genome assembly GCF_963576615.1 of Watersipora subatra. Taxonomy (NCBI): domain Eukaryota; kingdom Metazoa; phylum Bryozoa; class Gymnolaemata; order Cheilostomatida; family Watersiporidae; genus Watersipora; species Watersipora subatra. Next base: position 26,795,112 of record NC_088715.1, read on the forward strand.
TTACATTTATCAACATGCTTATAGCCAATATAGAGTGTTTACTAAGAGTTGCTCTAAAATGGCAACTGGTACAGCACTGTGTGCTAGCATGGCTCATATACAGTTGCTGGTAACGTTCTGTAATGAGCAACGTTTTTTATGCAAACAAAGACAGCTGCTATCATAATATTAATTACAGTATTCAGGAATGTAATATTGTGAATCAAACTGGTTTTTAGCAAAATGTCACTGATATACAAAAATCAACTCTGGTTTTATGTCGATGATCAACTGGGGACACAAATGATGAATATTTTCTTATGACACAAAAAGGTAAGATTAAGGAGACCCAGGTTATAGCGTTTCCCACAGTTCTTTATTGCATAGCAATATAGCGACAATGAAATTATAGCTTTAATCTTTGAGTTCCTTGTAACAGGTTAGTAACAACAGATGTGAGAAATAGTTCAACTTATCAAAGAAAAAATCTTGCAGCACAAAATGGCTCAAGTGACATACGATAGTCAAACTTTCACATTGTTACACATGAAGTGCTTAGTCACTCATGTGATATATCAATCTAACAAAGTAGTTATGTCTGCCTGATATCTAAAGGATGAGTGATGCAATCACTTACCAAATTTTAGTAGACAGGAATGTAAACGTTGATATTTTGATACCTAAAGGCGTATCAGGTGTCAGTCAAAAGAAAATGGTATTTAATGTTTGTTGTACTAATTAGCTTAAGATGTAACTGTTACAACTTGAAAACAAACAAAAACAGTTTTAAAAAGGTCTTTCGCAAAGTAAAACCACACGGGCTGACACGAGTTTGGTGCGTGGGGGCAAGGATTTTACTGCGGTATAGCTAGCAACAGCACAGAAAAGGTTAAAAATTAAACTATTTCATGGAAATATGGTTTATTTAGAAATGTTTTTGTTCAAAACAATGAGTCTTAAAAATGAATTTACGCGAATTTTTAATAGGTTTTAGCAAAAGGCATCAATACTCGTCTATCAATGTTGGTTGTTTTTTTATCGTCAAGGTAATCTGACTGCAAGGGTGTTTCAAAATTAAAAATCTAAAAAAATTGATTAAGGCTCAAACTCTCAGAACATAAATGCATGTAAAATGACGTATCTAGTTATTATATTTGTGATAGTCGATATTGGCTATTACGCTCAAGATGCAGCGTTTTGTGCCTCAAATCTGCTATTTTGTGGTCAACTGTTTATATATTCTATGCAATCATTTTTGCATTTTAACTTAGCTTATATGTTGTGAATTAGTTCATTATATTGTAATTTTGAAACAATTTAGCAATCAAATTAGCTCAAATGTTAAACGCTATTGCAACTGATTAAAAAAGTTTATATTTTCAAAAAATATTTTTCCTAAATTTTTGTTAAGTTTCTCTTTAATTAGCACTAGGTGAATACTTGGCATTGCTCAGGTAATGAAAGTCTTTGCGCAGAAAATGTGTTTTTATTTAACGTATGCAACATTGCGTATACATACCATTCTAACTTTCTAACTTCATATTATAAGAAAAGTGTTTTGTGCAGCTCAAAAAAATGAAAAGAAAAAATAAACAATGAGTTAGTGAAAGTGTGTATAAAAATGTTACTGTTGCAGCAGAAGCTTGTTGTATTCAGAGTGTTGATTAACAATAATTGCTACCTCTTGATACTGGTACAAATGTAAAGATGAGATATCGGTTTTTCTGTCTGATACTTTGTCTGGCTAAGCGGGGAGAGAATGTAGAGAAAATTCCTAAATCAGATAATACAATTGTCCACGTGAAAAGGATTCAGCTTTTTCAGATTTATTGAATCAAGAAATATAAGCGTAACAGCACATTAGACTCTGAAATAGCACATTTGAAGTTTACAATTTCCAAAAGAGTAGATAATAATAAAAAAGGTAGTTTTAAACAAAATTTCAGAAAACAACTCATGCAAAATTTAGTACTATTGCCCTTTGCCATACGATTTTAATTCATTTCAGCGTTGGCGTCACGAGGCAAAAATGTAGTATAGAGTGGTATGCAAAGCATTAGTGATTATCTATTGCAAACACCCTTGGTAGAAATCATCAAAATTATAAATACATACTGTAAATTTTAAAAATTAGTAACAAAACATTATTTAATGTTAGTAACTATAGCTACCTACAGTAACTTTAGTGTATTTAGTGGTTAGGATCTGCAATAAAGTGTAACACTACAATGTACTACATGCAGTACGTACTGAAGGGAGTTTTCACTTTTAAGAGCTATCTACAAAATAAACGTTGAATTTAACTTAAAGGTTGACTTGCAACAAAATTCACATTAGAGTTATTTGGTATCAAAAGGTTTACCTTGTCTTACGGTGCTGTGTTGTAGATGCAAAATGTGTGGAAATGTGATTACAAGCTCTTAAAAGCTCAGAAACAAAGTGTTAATTGCAGCCATCACAATAAGAAAAAAAAGAACTCATAAGAAAAAACTCCATGTTTTCTAAATTCTTCACAGTAGACCTTCTATTAGTTTATAGCATAGTTGTCTGAGCTGTAACAGTTAAGGTACTGAATAATTAGACATTCTGAGTACCAGTCACAATCTCCTATTGGCCTCATACATTGACAGTCCACATACTCTAAAGGGTTGTAGCAGGCAGATACCCATTCTGATCCTGTATTCTCACACCGGCATAGGGTTTCATCCAGGGCATTATCACAAAGCAAACTCACACAAAAACTAAAAAAAAAGTCATCTACTGATTATTTTGGGCAGATAACCTCTCTCTCATTAGACAGAAAGTGAGCTTTGCCATCAGAGTTGTTGCATCTTCTGGTATCACAGGTACATACAGCAGAAGCAAGTGAGATGCGGGCTAGCAAGAAGCGTATGAGTAAGGAAAGCATGATTTTGTCCCAAACATTTACCGTATTATCTAAAATATAAACATGAAAAAAAAACAAATTAAATTTAAGCAGGACCTGAAGATTACGTTTATTATAGTCTTTTTTGTTACAATATTTTATAACTAAACTTTTTGGTTAAAAATTAAATTGATTTTAATTAACTGTATAAAGATATTAAAATATCATTTATTTGAAAAAAAGTTGACTACCACCTTATTGCTGTATTATTTATTTTGTAACTGAAAATTGTATGTGTTTTAGTAGGCTTGCAAGTTTTGATATTATTCATGGCTATATCATATAGAAAAATATATCTGAGTTGTATGTGTGGTTCACTTCTATAAAATAATTATTAAACTAGAAAAGATGAGGTTATTTAGGTCACAACAAGACTCTAAAGACACTTGAAGCGATATGGTATAAGACATTCTGAGGCATAAAGAGATGGAATTACCAGTTGGTATGGATACCTGTCTATCTTTATCTCACATATTCTATTCTTCAATTAAGACAAAAGGAATTAATGTTGGTGCACAGCTAGCAGGAAAGAGTCAATATGAAGTGAAGTATAATTTCTTCAAAGTTTAAGGATTATGGCATAAAATAGTGCTCGATACTAAATTAATGTCAACCACATTTCGCTAGAAGTGGAATGATAACTCCAAGTTTATGAATAGCTTGAGGACTAAAAACATGATTATTGAGTACTCCATTTTACAATAAATGTTATACTGTCTACTATTTGTTATATATTTATGTGTCTAACATATGTTTTAGTTTGCTAAATATTTATAACAACTGTCCAGGATTTTAATTAGCCATATATTTTAGTGTTTAACTAGGCTTCCTATTGGTAAAGTTTCAGTAAGTGCTATGACTCATATTTTGGATTCTTAACAACATGCTAAATCAGTTGAATTGGCTGGAACTTGCTGACTTCATCACATACAAGCTAAGCATTCGCATTGACCTGGGCCCATTCGCATGTATCGGCACAACAATTTTGTAGCAATGTAGTTCACTAGAGTAAAGGTACGGCCACACGAAACAATTTTATCATTGGTTCTGACCAAAATGACAAAATTAACAAAAAAAAGCACAGAAATACTTGGCCAAAATTTACCAAATTGTTAGAGCTGTGTGTGCACACTGAAATCGTCGATGGAATGCTTTTAATTCGCTAAAAAAATTATTAGCAAGCAGGATTCTAGCAGCTTTTGCAATTTATATGGTCCAAGACTCATAATGCGACTCGCAAGAAAAACACTAACGTGATTTGTCATAGTGCATACGATGCAAATGACTTGAATGCGCTAAAGATGGCAACTCTTTTTACAATAGAACTTTTGCTGCTAAAAATAAATGGTTATTATTAGAAAAGAAACAATTTGTAACCATGCTTTCCAATCGATAAAAGTCAACAATAGCGCAATCTAGGTAGTTGCTTTGTATATTCGGTTGAATTGAGCTGGTACTTTTATTATGTGTTCTAATATGTCTCTTAGACTATACCAATTGAAAAAGCTGCTAAAATCACAATCGCTAATAATTTGTTCAACCAATTAAAAACGTTTCGTCAACGATTGCGGTGTTTATAATAGCTCTGACAATTCTGCGAATTTCGGCCGAATTATTTTGTGTTTTTTGTCCATTTGGTGATTTTGGTCAGAACTAATGATAAAATCGTTACGTTTAGCTACACCTTAAAATGGGCATCTATGCTCCGCCAAGTGTTTCAGAGTTTTACATAAGCATTCCACATGAATAAGGTAAGTCTTTGATATAGAAAAGTAAATAAATGCAAGTCACGCAGTTAAATTTTATTGTTTTTACATTTTAATCAAACATAGAAATGTACTATACATAAAATAAAATTGCACATTGTTTTGTTTTAAGAAAAGTTTGGTTTATGCTTACTATAAAAATACATCCTGGATACTACATATATGGATACATTATGACTATGAGACTAATTTTATAACATTTCATAGGCCTATGAACAAAAATAGTTTTATTATTGGGTTTGCCATTTTGCGGAGAGTTAGAATTTTGCGGCTATGTTAAAAAGATCACATAATTATAGAGAACTGTTGTTAAGGGTACAATTACCAGCTTTTACAATACCATGTTAGTGATTTGTTAGTTGTTCTCACAGTGATGTAATGAGAGTCAGTAGACATGATGACATCATTTATGTTCCTAACAGCCCTACCTACGCCTGTAACTTTGCTTTACAGTTAGCTTATATTTATAAAAATATGTTTTGATTTCGATTAAAAATATTTATTTAATATTGCAAGTAGTTATTTGGTTTTCTCACATTAGGAAAAGTTTATGAAATTTATGAATATACTTTTATTTAAGATATTTACCACATCCAGTACCATTTTATGTCATATGTACGTACCTTTGTTGTGAATATCTGTCTCCAGTTTGAAGGTTGAAGTATAAGAATGGAAGTGATCACCGCACTCACAATCAAACAAACCAACTTCATAGACTTGCTCATCACCAGTATTTTACAACTTAAGGAAAATTTGATAATCAACAGGCACATATAGAAACATTTGCGCCAATTACATCCATGATTACATAAAATCAGCAATCAATTTCATTATTAGTTTGAATCAACATTTTCCTATTATTTATTTACAATAAGCGTGGGGTTGCTTTGGATTATTACAATGACACAGCTGTAAAGACTTGAAGTAACACTAGCTCGTTGCTAGAATTCTAGCTACTAAAAAATATCTGAAAACCAGTCAGCATTGGTACAAACATTAGCCCCAATTAAAACCTTAGCCCCACAGTGAACGAAAGCAAATATTTTGATAACTATCTGTTGAAAACGAGTAAGAAAATCAGTGATCATTATCTATTAGCATGAATCAATAAACGCCTACTCATTCGATAGCAATAAGTTTGGGGTTTCCCTGCATTTTGCACCAGGCTAAATGCCTATTTATTTTGTTTTCAGTCAAGTAGCCAGAAAGTGTATGTTTAAGAAGCAGGTTATCGAACACCAAATAAATTTTTGAGACAAAATATTTTTAGAGACATAGCGGAAGGCATGAAATCTATGCATGTGAATTTTAGAATAAACCTGCTAAACATGTGAAAACGATAGCGTATACGTGGACTAACTGACACTCTTGCTTACTATGACAAAGTTGTCTTTATTAATACATTTTACCGACTGGCAATTTTGGACACCATAAACTTTGGTCAAAGGTTTTCAATGTTTTAGTGTTTGTATTACATTATGAGCAATTAGGGTGGGTTCAGCATTACCCTAAATTACTGACCAAAAAATATCCGTGAACAAAAGCTGTGGTCGTCTCCATCAAGGGAGTAGTTGTCAGCATAAATTATGGGTTTGTTTTGAGAAACTTTTGCTTTGTTTGTTATAAAATGAGAAATTAATAACTAATTACTAATTTATAACGTTTGGAAGAAATGATAAGTTAGGTAATACACAAAGCAAAAACTGTAATGTTCTTTTGGGAATCATAAGTTCAATATTCATCTGTTGAAGAAGGGAAACTTCGCATGTTAATATGCTATATCGATATTAAATTAAGGTTAAATCGAAAATATTCCAAAACATATCAAAAATGGAAATAATTGAAAAAATAGTTTTAATTGGAATAAATAACGTAAACGTTGTAACTAAATAAAAGAAAAAGAGTTTGTTCATAATTAATGATTGAGAAACGTAATGTAAGGATCAAGAATTACGATAAATTGATGTGCTATTATCATAATCAAGGAAATGTATGTGGCTTGGAGAAAGTCTTCTGAGCAGCTGAAATAAATTAGGAGAGCAAATAAATGTAGGTGTGTAACAAATAGCATGTTTGTAAACTACAAAAAGGCTTATTTGGTATCGATACAGTTATCAAAAACTGAGAAAACGCATAAAAAGATTGATATTGCGACGTAATCAGCTGTACAACAATCGAAAAACTTTAATTTTGAGAGAGATATTTGTTGATATCGTTTTGCTAAACAAAGATTAGCCGTAGTGCTACGAGGATGAAAAAGCATCGCTTGTCCTAGAGTCAATAAAGTTTAAATTAATCAATACCAATCGTGCAAGCAGGAAAAGTGTGTACATGGACATGCGCAGACCCACGGACACGCAAACTTGGGGACACAGGGACACGAGGACACGTGGACACATGGACTATGTCTTACAACAAACCTTAAACTGTCTAGCCGATCACAAGCATGAGAAATGCTTGTCTTTGAGAAATACGGGAGTAGAGTACGATGTTCCAAGTTATCCTGAAGAACAGTGCACAAGATGAGAAAAGAGCAGACAGTGAGGATAGAAACAATGATGTTTAACAACTCTTTATGATTACTCTATTCATGTTTGTTGTAAAATAAGTCACAGGTCAGGTTAGTCTATATAGACCTACTACAGGTAATACATGTAATCTGATACCACTTCTACATGGGTCAGCTAAATTAGTGTTTTACTTTTATGGCGAAATGGGAATAATTATTAACAATGGAACTCTCTTGCTCATGTCCCAATGTTCAACTATAAATGTAGGCTAAAACAACACTAGTACTTGTTCATTTGTAGCCAGCAATTCTGAATTATTTTAAGAATTTTTAAGAGCTAATTATAAAACCCTGTGCTTAACCAACATTGATGATGTCATTAGATATTAGCAGTTTTGAAGAAAAGATGTGGCTGGCTCACTGAATATACTAGAGAGAGTCAAGAATTAGTACAAAGGCCATGGCGGGTGAACTGACTGCCTTATTTGTACTGCGGACCTATGCATTAAAGAGGAAAGTACATTTAGATTGCTTGCTACTAACCAACATATAACCTTGAAACATGATGTGCTTGAAGTTTGTAAATGTACTGTGCAGTCACATGCTGTACACAAGTTATACTGTGTAGGGACACAACTTTTAGCAATTATTTTAGAGTAGTTGAAAAAAATAGATGCTTCTGTTTACTGCAGTGAGCAGAATAAACTGGTCCCCTCTGTTCGAAAACAAAAATTGTTTGCTACAACATGGTTACTCATTGTAAACTTAGTCAATAGTCACAAACTTTGTATTAAAATAATTTTCATTTTGTCCTGATTTCAAATATGTAGTTATACACCTGCCTATGATTTGAGGTAATCAAATAAAATAAATTTGGTGTGATCATATTCAGGCCCGTATTCTCTGGGGCAGCTGGCCGGCCGTGCCGTCCCAACTTTTTAGGACCTTTCCACGGCTAAGTACAGTTAAACTCTAATAACTCGCCCTCGAATAATATGTAACATTTCATCCCAAACACAAGGTTAACTCAAATGGATTTGTTTGGTCCGTTCCCAGGCAATGATAAATTGCTTCAGATAACTCGACCTCAACATCATTTATTCGAAAAGTTCTTTGCCCAACGGCTATGGAGACGGTTTTTATCGCTGTAGAATATCACTTTATTCAGAGACATAGAGACAAAAATCAACTTTTAGTAGTTCTTAGGCGTCATTATTATATTATCATCAGTGGCAAAATATTCTTTTTAATGACGTTTATAAGGGTTTGCAAAATATCAAGTTTTACCAAACATCCGCTTGGCCATGACCCATCAAAAGCGTTGAAACCTCAGTAAGAACTTAAAATAAAATCGGCAAAATTTATCTTTGTTAAAACGCTCCAAAGAAAAAAATGTTTTTTTCTGAGCGTTTTAACTGCGGTCAAGTTTTGCCTATTTTAATTTCAAAATGTCTTGTCAGTCACATAACCTAAAACAAAACAAATCTCAAAAAACAGAAAAATGTTGATACTTTCCGATAAAAATTTTGAAAAACTTCACACCAAAGGCCCGGCTGAGGTCCCACATAAGAAAAACCTGTTGGGGCTTACACCGCCCCCTCAACACCTCCAGGTGTTCATAACTAGTCGCCTAACATTAGCTGCCCCTACTTGCAACCAGTGAATACAGGCCTGATCATATTGGTACAGATTGTCATCTTTAATCGCTAAAATGATATATTCCGATTTTAGCCTATATATTCATTTAAAAATCTAATTTTTTTTACATATTTTAGATCAAGGCATAACGAGGATTAACCAAATATATAATTTTGTTATTTACTAAATTCACAGTAAAAATGTCGTAAATGAAAATTGGTTTTTTAAACAAAGAAATTCAATTTATTCTGCACAGCAGTGTATAAGTCCTATTACTTTGATTTCACGTGTACATGCATCATTGTGTGTTTCACATTATATGAATAAGGATGAGTATATACGTTGTTATTTTATTGGCCAGTTGATGAGATGAGTAGTGGTGTTATTTAAACCAGGACCAACGTGTAAATGCAGTTAGAGCAGCATCTGAATTATATGGCCATGTCATATAAACTCGATTGAAAACCATTTCCAACTTTTAAGGTAGTTTTTCCACCAGTTACAATTCAACTAATTCTTTCAATAAAAAACTTGAAAAAATGTATTGCAATACATTTTTACCTGAAGTGTCCATTGAGAGCCAAATTAAAAAAAGCCAAATACCATTAGTAGGCAACATATATCAATCATCTGTATTAACCAGCTAAGCCATCCTTTCCCACATATGTACAAATATGGTTTTTAATTTGTAGTATTATTGTTTAATACTACGGTTTCAGACAACAGCATGCTATTGTATATTATTATGGCTAACATTTAGCACTTGTTGCAGTATTCCTTAGTGTGTTCATTTTTACAAATTATTTTCTAATAGCCCAGCAATGTGCATAATATCAGTTGATGAAACTCCTTTTAAACTGGAAGCGTCTCAAAGACAATAATGAATACTACAATATCAGCATGGATTAACTACATTGATAGTTTTTTATTGATTAGGTAGAGAAAATTGTTGAAGTATGCTGACAGAAAGCCGATAGAACTTTAGATAGAATTTATGTAATTGGTATATGTAATTCTTGAACAATTTTTCAATTGAGAGGCTTTAGTAAAAATTAGAATAAAATGCTAAAATTCAATAAGATGAATAATCCTGTAAATTATATGAAAAATTAACAACTTATTTTGCTTGTGAAGTATGCAGATGATACCCTAGTAATTTTTATGAACATGCATTTAGATCTTTTAAAACTTCTTATAAATGGTCAGTGTTTATTTTTCTAACATATTCAATAAACTTAATTCTCTATTAAGCAAAGTTTAGCTAGGCATAGTATGTGTTTTATAATTGTGGTGAATATCAATGGCTGATATTGGAGTGTGTTGAGATAAACGCGGGTCAAAAATGTTCATCAGGACAAAGCCGTTCTCAAAAATGCTAACAAACTAACGAGAGCATTTACAGTGTAACTTCGGTTCTGGAATGCTTCGGTTCTCAAACAATTCGGTTCTTGGATCTCGAACATAAATTTGGTTGTTGACCAAACCGGAGCTTGCGCAATGGAATTAAAACTTTGAAAAAGTTCCCGAAACAGTATGGAAACATTTGTTAACAAAAGGATAAGCAATTTAGGCTTCATAAATTCTTTACAAACAAGAAGAAATCATCTGTGACGACGTCTCTTCGCCGAAAATATTTGCTAGGGAAACAACTACTCTATTCGCATTACCTTAAATTGTTTTGGAGGAGAATTATCCATGAAAGATGTGAAATAAATGTGCCATTGCAGATTTTTCACACATTTTTTGATGTAACTGATCTGTTGCATTTTTTGCTGCTTCATTATCAATTTCTACAATTTTTGACATTTTATCTTAACTTAGAATGTTTTCAATGTATTAAGAGCAAAATGTACGAAATGTATATTTTTTTTCCTTTGCTATCATCATAGATAGAAAATCTTTCATTAAAATCAAACACAATTTAAATTTACCTGTTTCTATTTGTAGTATGTAATATACAGTACAGCTTATAGTAGAAATATTAAAAAAATACTTTACCAGAGGTTGCTTTTTTTACTTGAAACAGATTAAAACTTACATACAATAATTCTGATGGAAATAATAGTTTCGGATCTCGAGCAACTTGGTTTTCGAACAACCATGTGAAGCGGATTATGTTTGAGAATCGACATTTTACTGCATTCCTCAACGTATAGTTAATATACTTATTTAACAAAGACTGTGCTTATATCATAGCTTGAAAAAGTTTGATGACTGACATTACCGTAAGTCCTCATGCTCAAACCGCGCAGCTTGTGCTCACAAACAGATGACTCACGAAGGAAAAAACAACCCTCCAACAAGCCGTCTATAGTATCTAGCCGCCCTTACCAACAAACCGCATATGCCCACAGACCGCGGTTAACGACTGAGGTTTTGTCATCCTTGACCTCTTCGGGAGCGAGAGTGTTGAGACGGGTTTCACTATACCCCCGTCCTCTTGAATAAAAAAACAAGCTAAGTCAGTACATGTAAAAAGAATTTTTTTTACTTCGAAGTTCGAATTAAAATTCCTGAACCCTTGCATCAAGAACATACTTGCCACGTCTCAGCAAAATTTTTATTGCGCTGTTAGAGGGTTCATAGGCTACACTGTAGGTTTTCGTGAAGGTTTAGCATTAGTGGGCACATTTGTATCAAGTTATTGAGTTCAATCTTGCGGCTGCTAACGATGTGAAATAAATGAACGCCAGTGGCTTGCTGCAATTTGTTATATGTGGTGAGTTTTGCACTCAGTTTGGTCCATAGTTTCTGCTTCGATCTCAGCAGGTATTAACACCCTCCCAACTACTTGTCTCTCACTCGTGTGTCACGAATTCATCTCGACTTATAGCGATAAATTCTTCTTTAGTCTAAAGTATTCCATAAACATGACCTTAAAAATAATCGAGTATGTCACCAAAACCCCTGTACATAAAAGTGTATCATGAATGCGATTATATGGTTATAGCTCGGGAGCTGAGCAGAGACCGCATTTATCAAAAAGTCGCCCCGAGCCCCACAAAAGTTATAAAAGAACGACCTACAGCCGTGGTCTATGACCTTGAATCAGAAGCCGTGCCCAATGACAAGCCGCGCGGCTTGAGCATGAGGACTTACGGTATACCATAAACTATAAAATGCCTAAATAACTAATAGTACAACATCAAGTTTACTAAATGTTTTATGTGTCTTTCTCTCATTTTCTCTTGACATTCCTTCTAGTTAGTATAAGATGTCTGCTTGTGTATCATTGTGCTGTTAAATCACTGCGTAGCCCCATCCTGGATCTGAACGTATAACTAATGTATACATCAAAATTCTTGAATATCTATTTGTCTACAGAATCAGCCAAATTTTACCCTTCACCTTTAATAAATGGGAGAAAGACTTGAAAGCACGACTATCACTCATCACTGAGGCACCTCCACCAGGCACAATCACAAGCATTATAGAAGTCATTGTTAACACACTTTCTAAGTTCAGTAGGTTAACATGATCTAACTAGTGTACTTACTTACATACTCAGTATAATAGTGGAACAATTTAATCATCACATTTTGAAAGTTAAACTTTGCTTTCAAATGCATGGAACATAGAAAAATTTAGCCATTCATAACACTTATTTGAATGTTTCTTTTAATATCCAAAATCTTATCAAAGAAATTCACAAGAGTGTGCATTATTATTTGTAGGAAAAACAGAAGTGCCTGAAGAAATCGAACTTCCCAAAGCGGACTCTAACTATACATTGGAACAAGCAAGAAATGAAGCAATCAAAGAAATATTTCATAATCAAATGATATCATGGAACAAAATAACACTTGTAAGTTTTGTAGAATTTCCAAATGTATTGAACCGAAAATTAAATCCATAGAATTAGAACTGGTAAAGTTTTATAACTATGAAACACTCATAGCAGCAATAGGAAGAGTGGCTTTAACAGGAGCTCGAGGTCAGCATTTGCTAGATGATAATTTATTGAACTTTTAACCTAGCAACTCAAGTATACAAGGGTTTATCTGCTGAGTTACATATTAATTGGCATTAGTTTAACACTTGCTGAGCTTTTTTTATCTTGACAACACTTAATTTAAAAATGAGCTTCAGAAGCAACATGATATCTAAACAAAGTATTTCAAATCATAAAACTAAAATCATAAGGAAGCTTTTTGCGGAAATGAATAAGATAAAATAAAAATCTCACCACATTTTTCTATAAAAGGAGCTTGGTGTAAAAAGTTACAGACAGCAAAATAGTACCTTTGGGTTTATACTTTTTTGACTAGAGTGATGATATTAGAATGTTTCATTAGCAGACATACATAGAAAGGCTTTAGGAAGGCTGCCATTATAATTATACACAACTGCTATTATACTGGGAGGTATTAGAGTAACACTTTATTTTCAGTATGAGAGTTCTTAGTAAACTTAGGTTGTAGGTTTTTATTAAACATTGGCACTTGGGTGACTCATCAAGGTTTTATTGCAGTGAGAATAAAATTTAATTTTTTTAAAACCTTTGAATATTTTATTAAGCAATTCATTAAATCTAATTTCACAAAACAAAAACTTCTTTTAACAGTTTCAATTACTGTTTTGATTGATAATAATGTTGTGTTTATTGATATATATATATAATATAATAAGTATCAATGCAAGTATATTTAATTGGCACTGTTTCTGTATACTGAAAAAGAATTATGGTATTTAGCCTGAGCTCTCAAACTGTACTTTCTATAAAATAAAAACAAGCAAAGCATGTAAATCATGTATTTGTCTCTTCAGACAACACTATTCAAGGTTCTTTAAACATACTTTCCCTTTGATTAGATCATCAACCATTTCTGGTTGTTTTCATAAGGGAGACTGACTTTTTATAATATAATGAAGTACAGCATGTGTGTCTGAGAATTTCTCAAAATTAATTTAAAACAATTGAAAAGTACTGATAATTTCTTATAAAATCAACGAAAAATTGATGGTAATCTCATTTCAAGTAGTACTTTGTTATAGTCACAATAAAAAAAACACATGAAGACTCTACCTATTTCTCTCATACAGTCACAACTTGTTACTAATCATGTTATCGTTTTTATTTCCCCTCCAGTTGGAGTAAGTTTCACAATTACAAAAAGGATCAGTCTTAAACATGACAAATTATAGTAAAATAAACTTGTGTCTATGAATCATACTTGATGCTGTTCTGGCTTGCTTTTTTGTGTGCGCTACTAGGCATTCTGACGCAAAATAATTTCTATGCCAGTTAAAACCTTATCTATGACACCAAGAATAGACAAAGGTCAGGTTCGACTTCGTGTAAGTCTGCTGGCTTATAACAACAACGACACACTCAAGTGACAGCAAATATCTACAAAGAAGTTCTCAGCTAAACATAGAAGAAGCCATAGCTAATATAGATATACAGTGCACTCATGGGTTACAACATCCCTGTTTTACAGTTTTTTTTGCTTTGCGATGTGGAACATGCTGTTTTTTCGTTGTGTATTATCAGGTATGTTGACAGAGACATAAATTTAGTCTTGATATTTATGGTTTAAAAGCTGATGGAAAACAAACTTTGAACAAAGGCTTCAGCAAAAATTTTGCTAAGATATTTTACTTTTTATTCCAAACTCTGGACAGAGCACATTTTTGGAGCTATGAGGTTACATGCAATGAATTGTTACAACAATTGTTGTTTACACTGGAAGAGCAAATTTTATACGGTTTTTTATTTATGTATTTATAACTTTTTATTGGCATCAATAATTGTCAATAAAGTGATGTTTTATTTTCAAACCACAGTGTTGCATTGTGTTTTATCCTCAAAACAAAATCAACATATGTCTATGGAATTATTGATTAAATTGAACAAACGTGTTTTAAAACTTGTTAGTCTATCAGTCAGAATAGTGAACTGAAGATTATAGTAACAAAAAGTTCATAAAATGAAACATACAGCAGCAGATGTGTTGGTTGCATTATAGTTTTGTGTGTATGTGTCTGCATGTTTTACTGTCTACTTTCTTCTTTTGTTTTTGAGTATTTTGGTAATTTCTGTGTAAATTTGGTGGTCTATTAGTCAGAATAGTGAACTGAAGATTATAGTAACAAAAAGTTCATAAAATGAAACATACAGCAGCAGATGTGTTAGTTGCATTATAGTTTTGTGTGTATGTGTCTGCATGTTTTACTGTCTACTTTCTTCTTTTGTTTTTGAGTATTTTGGTAATTTCTGTGTAAATTTGGTGGTCTATTAGTCGGAATAGTGAACTGAAAATTATAGTAACAGAAAGTTCATAAAATGAAACATAGATGTATTAGTTACATAATAGGTTTGGTATGTATGGGTCAGCACATTTTACTGTCCGCCTTTTCTTATTTCGTTATATGCTTTGTCTAGTTGCACCTTTGAACCTTACATAATTGTATATGATGTTCTCTTTCGACTGTTGCATAACTGTTATATTGCTCTCTTGCCAGCTACAGTCAAGTCAGTTCTGTTTTAGTAATAAACCAGGCAAGTCCAGCTATGCAATTCAAGAATGTGTTGTATTTTGGTGTCCCAAAATAAGAAACAATATTTTTAATGTGTTGGAGGATAAATATAAACATTTCAAACACAGTTTACACAGGATTATGAAACCTGTGAAGAGCAAACAATAAAACAAGCATTTTTAGGAGAAGGTAAAACTTCCAATGATTTGTTGTGGAAGATGTGATAATTATGAGTTTTTGATTTTTTTGTCATGTGAAATTAAGTAAACATTACCTATATTAAGGTTACTTAATCATGACACTGCTTCCTCAGTGTATTTTCACTTCAAGTAAAATCAGCTAACAAATAAGATATACCCTGAGCATTCTAACACCCCCGAAAGGACTGCTAGTAGCAAAGTAGAAACCTAAATCTGTTATGCTTTTCAGCTGATGGAATTTGCTGCAAACCAGATGTCGTTGTGCATGGCTGATGCGACACCAAATATTGAAGGAGCTGCTCTGGCCTTTCGATGGCTAATTGATCATTTCACTTCTAGTTCTATTCCAAATACCAACATGACCTTGACACAATGGATAGATAATAATGGTGGCTGGGTGAGTGTCTACCGCGGTAATTGATAAAAAAGCTACTTCTTATCAATGTTAACTGCATACAAAACTTGTCTCCCTTGCAATTGTTGCCCACTAAGTTTTTATGAGAAAGTTTCTACCGTCTAAATACAACCTGCTTTTTTACATTTCAAATATTTTAACTTGAATTTCGATTCTTAAATTAACTGCTACAATACAATAAGTAAAGTAGTTAGTTTTCCTTGCAACAGTGTATTTGAAAATGTTTTCAAAGAGTTTTTTTGCTGAAAAATGTCAAAATGTTATAATACAACGTCAACTGTAATAAAAGCGGGATGTGTCTGTCTGAAGGCATGCTAAAGCAATAAATAAAAGTTACACCACATGGGAGTTGACCCTGGGGCACTAGATTCAAAAGCAAACTACTACTACACTACTCAACAGTCTTTGTAATTCATAGAATATTTCTCCATATAATGATTACTCATGACAATCTCTCACAGTGCAAGATTCTCTATATAATGATTACTCATGGCAATCTCTCACAGTGCATGATCCTCTATATACTGATTACTCATGACGGTCTGTCACAGTGCATGAGTCTCTATATACTTATTACTCATGACGATCTCTCACAGTGCATGAGTCTCTATATACTGATTACTCATGACAATCTCTCACAGTGCATGATTCTCTATGTACTGATCACTCATGACAACCTCTCACAGTGCATGACTCTTTATATACTGATTACTCAAGACGATCTCTCACAGTGCATGATTCTCTTTATACTGATTACTCATGACAATCTCTCACAGTGCATGATTCTCTATAGGCTGATTACTTATGACAATCTCTCACTGTGCATGATTCTCTATACATTGATTAATCATGACAGTCTCTCACAGTGCATGATTCTCTATATACTGATTACTTATGATGATCTCTCATAGTGCATGATTCTCTATATATTGATTACTCATGACGAGCTCTTACAGTGCATGATTCTCCATGTACTGATTACTTATGACGATCTCTCACAGTTCATGATTCTCTATGTACTGATCACTCATGGCAATCTCTTACAGTGCATGATTCTCCATATATTGATTACTCATGACATTCTCTCACAGTACATGATTCTCTATATACTGATTACTTATGACGATCTCTCACAGTGCATGATTCTCTATATACTGATTACTCATGACAATCTCTCACAGTGCGTAAGACTGGCAAGCATACTAGTCTAATAAAAGATGACATAGAAAAATATCAGAATAAAGAAACATCATATTATTTTAGTAGTAAAAAGAGCATTGGAAGGAGTAATACCTAACCATCAGATGTAAAATAATCACTGTAGCACTGAATAATAATGAGTTACAGAAGGGCGCGCTACTTAAAACCGCAATGGTTTTGATGCGAGCTTTGAAGTTTTGGATCCATAGTAGATTTTATTGTGGCTTTCAACTGGTTTGAAAATAAATTTGCACAAATTCTTAGTTTATTCTATCAGAAATTATCGGTATTTTTACATCATTTGTGATTGTTTTTGATGTTTGAGATGATCTGACTGTCAGTATTTTTAAAAATTAAAATCATCAAAACTTGAATGCAATGAAAATGTTCCAAAAAGATAAGTTTCCAAATATTACCCCAGTAGCCGGGTTTCTTGTTTCTCAACCTCCTTATGACATTGATTATTGCATTTAAGTTACAGTATTATGCATCTCTATTGACACATACTGAGTTTTGTACTTGCTCTTGATCGTTAGAATAAAACTTTAAACATAGCTTCACTCACATGTACATTTCTGTAGATGTTTCAAATGATTTAAAGATAAGCCACGTTGGTTAGAAATTGTCCGACTTTTCCCTCTGAATGCCGTTTAAACATATAAGTACTTGCTGCAGATCAGACCGTATACTTATCTCTTATACGCATGAAGACTGGAATTTGGCAGTCAGATTAGCTCAAACATCAAAAATCTATTGCTAATGAAGAAGAAACTACAATAATTTCTGACAGTCAAACAAAATCTTTTTTCAATTTTGTCTTTAATAAGAGTTCAAAACAGATTTAATGACTTGTTTACATGCTAATCATAGCCTTTCAAGATTTGAACAAAATCAATCAAATATGCTTCTACTGCTGCGTCTTTACAGAAATCACCGAGAAGATAAATCAAAAGAATATAGAAACTAAACTGGTTCAAAGTTTCACAAAGTTTATGACTAAAACCTTTTATTTTTACCATTACCAGGAAATTACAATTGTAATTTTTAGCAGTTATTAGTAATAACTGCTAAAATTTACAAATGGTAATAAATTATCACCGTGTAACATTATTGAGTAACTGTGTCTATATTATTATTTGAATTCTAAAAACATTCACAAGAGACCAGATTTAGAGTCCATAGCAAGGTACCCGGTAGATAGTGGTAAAAAAGGGTCATCGTGAACATAAAAATGTATCATTGTTTGCAATGATTTGTTAGCATACTGTCTAAAATAATATTTACTTAAAAATTTCAACTGCTTCGATTTTAATTTAGTTAGAAGTTTTATATTAAAAGAGTAAAATAAAAAGCAGTAATTGAAAATAAGTTCAGAGTTATCCAAAGTTGTCTGTTGCATTTTGAAGAAATTTCCGGTTAACGCAGAAAAAACTAAGCCAAAGAAAGTTATTGTGGTTCCAGACAGAAACATATCTGAAAAAAGTCAGCCAGAAAATACATCAGAGAAAGAAAAGCTAAAATTCAGACCTATTGCTATGAAACGACCAATCAGTGAGTTGGTAGTCGATTACCAAAGCATGCCAGTAAAAACATCAAGCAAAGTGCAACTAGAAAATATACAGTCACCAAATAAACAAAGTAAACTAATGACCATAGTTCCAGAAGTAATTACCTTAGATCCCGAACCCGCAAACTTAACGGCATTGACTACAGCTATGGAAAGGAAAAATAACGCATCGGGTCACCCAGATTCACTTTCAGAGCAGCGGTCTAAACTAAACGAACAACCAGTTGAATCTGTAAACATTGAAGACCAACTAGTAGAATCTCAGGCACTTCCAACTTCACGCCTAACATACATTGGGGACTGTAAAAAGTGTGGAGAGGGGAAAATGCGACTATTTGGCAAAGTTTCTGGCATCTGTCCAAAATGCAAGAATGCTGTGTGTTTGGTGGCGGATTGTGGAATGGAGTACGATGAAGGAGATAACAGCGAAAAGCTCTTAGAGCAACACATTGTGGCACAGCATATGGTCAATAATCCTTTTGCATGTTTGCACTGCGGTGCAAAAAAGCCTCGGGATCAGTTACAGATTGCAAGATGTCCAAGATGCAACATCAGATGGTGCCTTAAAGGCCTTTGTACATTTGAAGCTTATAAACACAAAAGTATGGCTGTACATGTGGCCTTTTGCAAAGGATATCCTGAAATATTTAAATTACTCACAAAAGAACAGTCAATTGGCCTCTGTTAATTTTCAAGTGTTAGAAAATAATTCATGTTTTTCTAGTTATAACATGTAACAAACTAGTAGAAAATATATCAATACCCCTTTTGTTCACACCGATATCTAAATAGCCTGCAAGTTAAATGCTCTTTTTATCTATAGTTTTGGTTACTTTTGTCTACTAAAAAAAATAAAATAATAACTGCTCGAGCAGCATGACAAGCTAAAGTTCAACAAAGTTATAACATTAGCAATGCTCTGACAGGAAGTATATTTATTAACCTACTAGCTGTACTACCCAGTGTTGCCCGGGTAATAAAAACGTATCCGGAGAAAAAATGGAACTATATTTACCATATATAACAACGTTTGTCATTCTAACTTTCAAACTACATATCATGAGAGAAATTTTTTGCGCTGGTCAAATAAATTTTGAAAAATAAAACTATAAAAGTGTTTAGATGTACTGCCAATGTGACATAATTAGCAATTAATAGATAAATAAGGTCAGTTTTGCTACGATTACAATAAGAGATAATTCAGTAATTATATAATTAATATGAAATGAAAAAACAAAATAAAAATCTTGAATATGTTGAATTAATGGTATCAACTCTTGCATAAAAATGTGTGTATAAAATAAGTTGTTTTTCCACAAAAAGCTATCCATCAAAACTTTGACCACAGTGATATTGGTACCTCTCGATACCGCAAAAATGTGAAAATGAGATATCCTACTGTCTTTGTCTGACAAAATAGAGAGAGTGTCAAAGGTCTTCCTATGGAACTAATATAATGGTCCAGGTGAGACGAATTGGCGTTGACCCAAGATATAGTACTTGAGCCTCACAAAAATATTTTTGCAGAGGCATCGTAACGCGTGGGAGCAGTGCTGAAATTATTAGTGTGTGTATATGGTGTACAAATTACTGTATGATAACATCATTATTGATCAAGATGCCTTATGTAGCTCAGTGGTAAACTTGTTGTATCGGAAAGCACGTGGATGCTTCAAATGTGGGTTGTGTGCTTCAAATTGATGAATGTAGTTTCAAATCAATCAGAACTCGACGTGTTAACTCTAAGATTTTAATAGCTATAGCTAGAAATACACACATACATACACACAGATTTTGAGAAATATGTATATAATGTGTAATATGTATATAAAATGTTTGATCAAAAAGGGCTCTTGAACACAAAACTTTCAATACATTTTTAAAAAGCTAGCACTGCCAGGAATATTAATTTAAATTAGGTTAGCTCATGAAAATTATATCTTGCTACCTGCTACTAATTGTCAAATTGAAGTTATTCGTTGATGAATAACTACATGAAGTAGTATATATTTGCTATTAGTAACATTTTACAAAAACAATGGAAGAATTAGTAAAATTATACAATAAATCTTATATAAAATATTATGAATAATAGAATCGTAGCAAGGTACAATTATTGCAAATGTATGTAAATGTATTTACATGCTTTTATCAACCTGTAAATAAATTTTAAACTTTTAGTTGAGCAAGATACTAAAAACTCTGTAAAATAATAGCTGTTAACAATATATAGAAAGTTCCACAATTTTAGTACTTCAGCGTCAGCGTTTTTAGACTGAAAAGAAATTGATTATTGTACAAGTATTACAGAACTTCCACACAAAATGAACATAACTTTAAAGTGAACACTTTGCGTAGCTAAGAAATAGCTTTTGGCATTTTATTTGCTATTTTTGATTGCATTTTGATTCTAATTCTAAATTGGCAACATTTTTGGGCTATGAGAGAGAATAAATATCATATGAGATTTTTTTATAAATTGCATAGAACTCGATGATCGCTTATTTGTATAGCTGCAAAGTAGCTTTTGTCAATTTGTTAGAATAAATTGTTAATAAATTGCTCACATATAAAGCTATTGAACAAGGCTGTGGTTTGATTTGAACTCACTTTTATTTTTGCAAATATCTATTCTATTTATCAAAAGATATATGCAAGTGATTATATTTAAAGTAATGTTTTTGAAAACTGAGTGCAAAGCAAACATTTTAAATAACCCAATCAGAATCAAATAATTAAACCGAAGCAATACTTAGTGGTTTAAAGATGAGTAGTGATTTAGTAGTTGTCTACACCTTCCTGTTAGTAGTTGTCTATACCTTCCTGTTAGTAGTTGTCTATACCTTCCTGTTAGTAGTTGTCTATACCTTCTTGTTAGTAGTTGTCTATACCTTTCTGTTAGTAGTTGTCTATACCTTCCTGTTAGTAGTTGTCTATACCTTCCTGTTAGTAGTTGTCTATACCTTCCTGTTAGTAGTTGTCTATACCTTCCTGTTAGTAGTTGTCTATACCTTCCTGTTAGTAGTTGTCTATACTTTCCTGTTAGTAGTTGTCTATACCTTCCTGTTACTAGTTGTCTATATCTTCCTGTTAGTAGTTGTCTATACCTTCTTATTAATAGTTGTCTATTCTTGCTGTTTTTTCGTCTGACCTACAGTATTGGGTGGCTTAAAATTACCTCAAGTAACTAATTTTTTAGACATAAATACAAAATACTAAGACTACAAAGTAATAAATATTATTACTTTAAATAGATATAATATAATTAGTAAAGACTTTGCTGAGCAAAGAATTTTGTATTATAAAACCAAATTAACAACTAAAAGAGATAAATAGATGAAATTGCCATGAATCTCATATGATGGCAAACAATTTATATTTCATTTTTCAGTAAGTAAGAATATTTTGATTTTAGTAGCTAATTGTTCAATTACAACTTAGTTGGCTAAATAATTTATCCTTCAGTTGTTTAAAGCCTATGCTTGCCTTTGTTTTGATATGATGTATGTTTCATTGGCTAACAAATCGCTGAAAGAAACAGCTGCATAACTTTCAGATTAATCTTGCACCACAGAAATGCATTAAAACATTTTGATGTGCAACAATATTTAATTTTATAATAACTTTGAAAGTTGCTTTCTCTTCGAATTTATTAGTATGAAAATTGTGAAAAAAAAACGTTAACTATAACATGAACCTTTTGATAGTCCGTATATTTGTTAAAACACGCACAATAGCCTACAACTTGCCATCTTGAATCCTTTACGATATATTATATATATATATATATATATATATATAAATATATATATATTAGTATAACTAATATAAACATATACATGTATATTAGTTATACTAATATATATATATATATATATATATATATATATATATATATATATATATATATATATATATATATTAGATTGCCAACTTTAATTACACTTTTGTTCAACTCATTCAACAACTGCTGAATTTTGTTTTCTCAATTTTGGTTTTGCCAATTTTTGGTTTCTGCAGCACTTTTCGATTATCACAAGTGACCAACAGGCTCGTCATGATTATCAGACAATGACATGTACTCCTTCAAGCTAAGGCTAACAAATTAAATGAATTTTACTGTAAGTTATAGGATATCACTGCTTAAAAGTGACAGCATTACCATGACAATAAAACAGATGCGTAAGAACAATAGACACGGTATTATTGAATGCGTGAAGTATATTTGTGAAAATATTTCGACGAATAAGGTTGCATGAAAGTGTAAACAGAAACCATCTCTCACAACTACCTCACATTTGAGCTGTTCTGGAAAGAGAATCCAAACTACGGCGGTCTCATGTGGCTGTGATTTTCTGTTCGTTTTTGAGCTTTTAAGAGCTCGTAATCACATTTTCAAATATTTTGCACCTAAAACACAACGGAGTAAGATATGGTGAATCTTTTCATATCAAATAGCTGTAATGTGATCTTTGTTGCTAGTCAACCTTTAATCTTTTAGTAACTTTGGAAGTTGCTTTCTTTTTGCATTTGTTAGTTTTAAAATTATGAAGAAAACCGCTAAAAATAACATGAACGCTTTGATACTCTCTTTGTTGAAACACGTGCACCAGGCTACAACTCACTGTGTTGATTATTTAATGATACTATTAGGGTACCAACTTTAATAACACTTTTGTTCAACTCACCCAATAACTACCAATTTTTGTCTTCTCAATTTTGGTTTTGCCATGTAAGGTACAACATCACCTTTGTTGGTGATGATTACAAAAGCCAGTAATGTTCACGATAACAAGAACCTTGTGATGAGTGTATCAGTAGACATTCACATGCTGTGGATCAGTGCACACAATTTGTTTAAAGTATAAAGAGTTCTTTGCCTGTGGTCGTAGTGGCGCACTCTTATCTCGGTTAGCGGCCCGCACTCAAAATAAAGATGACTACAATGTAAAAATAATTAAAATGGTACAGCATGCTTGGCATTTTCTCGTGCATCGTTCGTAAGTGAAGTTTAGATCTTTTGCAACAATCGATAAAAATTTGCGAAAGACAAAACTCGCGTGAATTTTTGGTGTTTTTGTTTTCATTTCTCAGATGTTTCCATCTTGCACATGCATCATGGAAACATTGACACTGTCATTAGCAGTAACTGCGTTTCAAATTAATAATCAAAAGTGCTTATTCAGCCTGTGCATATGGTATAATTATGATAAGAGCAATGGAATTCTAAGAATTGTATAGTGGTCAAATGGGTGGTTTGAGCCTTACAGCTGCAATCTTCGTGAGTTCAAATCCAGCATGAAATAGATATTTAATTCCTAAACTTGAATAGCTATAGCAGACACACAAACCTTGAGAATTAGATAGATTTGATATTGCTTATACCAGTCCAATTTACAGATAGCTGCATAGTTGAACAACTACTAGCAAAATAAGGAACTAAAAATGCTTTCTGCATATACCGAGTAGCTCTAGATACTGCACACAACGCGGTCTCTTTTTAGTCTTACCTACAGCAAAGGCACTTTAGCACAACTCAGACTGCATCAATTCAATTTATAATGATGTCATGCATGATGTTCAGCATTATCATCTCATTTATGTTCTTAACAAACTTCTATTTAGAAGCATATCAAGCAAATTATTCACATTACATGCAATAAGGGTTGTTTTTAGAATTTCTCATAGCATAAGGGTAAATAAAGCAGAGTGAACTTTAATCGTCCTTTGTTGGCAGGTATACATTGTATCAATGTATGCTATTTAAATTGAGTTATATCAAGAAAGGTTGATCACAGGCTATTTTCTGGTTTTAGCGCAACATTCTAACTAAAGAGATAAAAGAAGATCAAGCTTCATAGTTATTATAAATATTATTATACCTAAAATATATCTCATAATATATATGATTGTAAATAATAATGTCATCACATTCAAACTTTAATAGAAACTCACAAACTGCAAGAAGAGGGAATCAAATGATTTATTTTGATTCAAAAGAATAACTTATTGATGATGGTATTTATTCACAACAGTTTTTTGATTAACATAAGCAAATAAGTGCGTTAATTGGCCCTTAATTTAAATTACCAAGTTAGAGTTGTCCCACCACGGTGGTGTGTGGCTAATAACACTGTTACTGAGTAAGATAGATTACCTACCAAAACCAAAAGTGTAAGTCCATGTATCAGATGAAAAAACCTACAAAAAATATAAAATAATGAAATATGTAATAACAGATTTTGATAAAATAAAATATACTAGAAATAATATAAACTTATATTGCCTTGTTTAATGCCAAAAACATAATTTACTTTTAAGAAAGTTTACAATATAAAATAATATAACATAATACAGCCTAAAATAATATATTATTTATACTATAAATTATAAAATAATATATTTATCATGGTTAAAAGTAAGAATAATATAAAATGTGATTTCATAACATACTGTAGCACAATTTAATATAAATCTATTCAGCATAATGCCACAGAATTTATAGTTTAAAACTTTAAGATTTTTAATTCTGATATTGTTAGCGTAAATGACAGTTGATACCTCATTAAACACTTGTACTTTGCTAATGAATTAACACTAAACGTTGATATAACAAATGTTATTATTGTTAAAAACCCTCAAACAAGTTCAGCCTTCATCAGAAATTTGCTTTCGATAAGTCTGAGTTAGAATTTATTAGATGAAACTTTGTGGCATGAAAATTGACGAAAGATTAGCTTTTTATCACACAGGAATTCTTCAAGGGAATTCTTCAAGGAAAATTAAGGCAAAACTATGAGCTGATCCATCAAGTCTCTTTAGTTTCTTTTTATAGCTCACTGGTTCTGCTTTACATCAGCCTTATGAACAGTAAATAAAAATTATGTCTGATGGCTTGGTTTAAAATGTCAGTTACAAATCAGCAAAACATTATTAATAACTCGTAAACAAGTTTTACACCTTACATTTCGCAAACATCTAACATTCCACGCTGTCTCTTTATTTAAAAAAATTTTAAGTATTACCAATTCAACAAAATATATCCACAATATCTGACTTTTATCTTACTCTGTTCCCATGAATAAACTAAAAGACAAGCTATACTACGCCACTTGTGACTATTAGATATCAATTAGACCAAACAGTTTCCTGTCTGCATATGGTTAGAGATATGCATAGAGGTACTTGCCAGTTTGCATTAGAGAGATAAGCAATGAGATTAGTTTTGAATTATCTCTCAAAAAATACTTGATGAACTCACTAAAATAGACTCACTAAAAACTCACTATAACTCACACGAACCTAACACAGGCTTGCGCTTAGACTGTGGATTTCTCTGGGCGATAAGCCCTTATCAGCTTTACGCTTGTTTAAGAGGATAAGGATGGACATAAATAAATAAGTGAAAAAACTTCCAAAAGTTATTACCTGTTAATGGTAGCTATGTAATTATTTACTGTCAAACCTTGACATAAAAACTCAATGCGTTCTGACACTGAGCTTGTAAAACATTATACTTGCCTCTCAAGGCACTATTTCTAATATAAAATCACTAAAAATTAATCAATTCGTTACCATGTTATGAAAACACTACTTGAATATGATATTATGGTGAAAATAGTGTTTTAATTGTTGTAATTAAGTAACTAGAATATTTATTTAGTTGTTAGAATCTGCAATAAAATGTAACATCACCTTGTAGACTACTGCATGAAGTTTTACCTATGTGACAGACGTTGTGGATAATGGCTGCCTGAGAGAGACTTGAGAGCGATGCGTTTGGTACAGTAAACATTTGTGATCTTATATAATAAAAACTCAGAACTTAGCTTTAATAAATTAAGATTACTAAGCACACTCTTGAAGCAAACTTTAAATATTTTTCTAAACTCATTTTAGTTTTATTGTCATATTTTGTTAGTATCTGTTTCTAGTTAAGCAGTTTTTGCCTCGCGTTCACAATAACTTGGAGTCAACCTTTATAAAACTTTTTTCAAACTGATTGGCAAAGAAAGACTTTGTGGAGATGGTGTTCTTGAATGCAGCATATTGCATACTTGGCCATATAATGTAGTGGCCGTTGACAGCCGTATAGTATGCGTTTATCACACAGATTTCTTGCACCCCAAAAAAGAAACTTGCTAGAAAGTCAGCCAGTATCTCGAGTTTTTCACACGCTTGGGCATTCATATCTGTATTTTACATAACCAGAAATAATAGTGGTTTTATTTTTTTCAAATTTATTTTTTATTGACTGTTTAAAATGTTCAATAATATAACTTCTTAAATATAAAGTCAAAGATATTCGTTGTTCAACAGAGTGAAAGTCTGGTAAGTAAATGCTTTTCTACTTTTCGAAGGTTTTCGTCAGATTTTTCATTAATTAAGTAAACCTCATTCATCAGATTTATCTATTCACAACACTTCCTTATTGATGATGTTGGCAACTCAACTAATGTCATCTCCCTTACACTTCTCATAGCTATGCTGAATTCCCCTTTTAGTTTCCTTGTCTACTTGTAAGTTCCTCGATTGGGTAATTACTTTTTAAGTGTCATTATCACTTTATTTATTTGCATAATCATTCAATATCAACAGACTTTCCTCTGTAGTTATGTTTATAAAACTATTCCGCAATATTATTTTTCTACTTGGAATTCTTCACAGCTCAAAGAACTCTATTAGTCACATTTCAGTGGCATTATGTGTAATGTACATTTATAAAACATGAAAACATGTTACAAACAGTAACAGAAATAGCCATTATATGTAGAATGTAGATATACAGTAAGTGTTAAACCCTTATTCATCATACTCTCTGAATCTATTCTGTTTACAGCTGAGCATGTTTCACGAACAGTAATTTCATTTAACCAGCTCCTGGTATGCTTTAAGTAGGGTTTCAATCGATCAAAGCTACTGTATTTTGTCTCTAAAACACTGATAAATCTTATAATACTCAATGCTGACTTTGTACTATTTTTTATGACAAGCTGATGCAATTGTGTTTGCAATGTCTACATAACAGTGTATTCTTTTTTTAAGATTTTATTATTTTTATCTACATACCCAATTACTTACTAGCATAGAAGTCAGGTTTGTGCAAAACATGGAAGTCTGATCAGAAGTGTGACAAAGCTCAGTACGCTTTATAATCATGATTTTACTCAAACATGCAGATGACTGGTTATATCACAAACTCCTATGTATGATCTGTTATCAAATTATCTCTTTAACGAACTGATCAGTTCCAGTTACATGTAGATGATAAAATACTATGTTTCTAGAAACTTGAATTATAAGGATTTATGGTTCTGACTAATAACATTATAAAGTGAAGATGATAGATTAGAATGATAGAACAAACCATTCATAGATGTTGTAGATGTTTTTATAGTTTCAGCAACACAGACTGTGACAACGAAAAAAATTTAAGTTGCAGTTTTTATCACAGCGGGCGATAAACTTTGCCCATTAAAACTCAAACTAATGACATTTTTCCTCAAAGGTTGAACATCTCAAAGAAAGAATACCTATAATGTCAAACGTTTCAAACAGAAGTCTAAGGCATCACCTTGCATGATATTGGCATATTAAAGAGAATTAAAGTACACTTATATAATGAGGTTGAGACAGAGATGAGGAAATACATTTTTGAGACAGTTTTTATGAGAGTTATCTGTTTCCTCACCTGATGAAAACAGTATTTATGAATTCTTCAATTTTTTCCAATTCATACTAAGTTAACCTTTTGCTATTGTAAAATACTGAAGTAGGTGCATCTTTTGATATCATTAAATGATTTCTTTTAATTCAAGCTCAATTAACTTTTTGTTATTTGAAATACTACAAGAAGTGCATCCTTTTATGCACAACAATATACTCAAAAAGTGACAAGCATGATTTTAAGATGAATAATTGTTGATAAAAGCTTTAAAATCTGAGACAAAACAGTCTGTTTATCTGCTTTTCCGCTCAAACAAGACACCTAAAAGGTCGGTTACTCAAATGGGCTGCAGACATGGAAGAAGTTTAAGTATTAGGAAGTTTGAAGAAAACGACGAATTACCTAAATGGGTCCGTAAAAAGGATAATTCAGTTTAAATTGGCTTTAAATGAGATACAATCAGAAAGGCTTGGATTCTCAAAAAATTACTGTCACAATCACTTCATGAAAACATGGCAACTTGAGGACAGACTGCCAAGATGTTGTTAATCCATGTTTGTTATTGAAACTGAGACCTTATATATTCTGTTATAGCATCAATTCATCTGAACTACTCTACTCGACTTACCAATGACTCAACAAATTGTTATCCAAGAGTTTCCATGCCTGATATTTGCCCAGCTCCTGGCTTACGTACCCTAGTATAAATCTATCACAATCAGTATTGTGAATAAAAGACTCACTATTACTCTTTGTCTTCAAGTTTCCCAAGTCAACAGAAAAGGCAAAAATATCATCAGACCACCAGCATAGTGTCTTTTCTCAGCCAAAGACAAGTTGAAATATTATCTTTGTCTCTTTAAAACAGAACTATTCAATGGAAGTTACATAATTGGCAAATTTTGTCATACAAAAAAACCATGAGTAGAACCAAAAGAAGAAATTGAATAAAACTTCATTATTCAGTGTTGACCCTGCTGGAAAGAAGGTCATATTTACTGAAATTGCCCTAGCCTCCCTAAAAAACTTGTAAGTAGGAAGCATATAATGTCGGGAACTGAATATGTTTGAAGCTGGATAGCCTTGAAGATCAATAACAGACTGAATGAAAGGACTAATTTTATGCAAAATAGCAAGTTTTTGTCAACGTACCACAGTACTGATGAACTAGGACCCAAAAAAATGAAGCTGTTTGCAGCTACAGGTTTGACATAATTTATAGCGCTCAATAAATGGTATCATAAACTAACGCCTAAAAGAATTCATCGCTGACTACTACAAAGTCAAAGTATTCTAGTATTGTATCCTCTCTATATAAACACATTTTACATATTTGAAGATATACAAATGAACACATGGTCTTGCTCACTACATGAAAAAAACACATTCTGCTAGAATTTTTCAGTTTTTAAAAATTACACTGCTTAAAACCACATTTCTGAGCTCTTACACAAATCCAAACAGGCTTCTGAATGGACCAACCAAATAATGTTTAAAAGTAGCAGCTAAAGGAGATCCAGAGCGAAGGAGGAAAAAAACCACTGGAGAAGTAGCAGCATTTGAGTAACTCAGTGTAAAGGACAGGAGTTGCTGTCATGTCAGGTAGGACCTTACTATCTTTAGAAACCTAGCAGTGTAAGACTCGGAAGAGAGAATGCAGACTTTGGTCTTTGCAAGATCGAAACTTGACCTCTTTAAAAACCTAGCAGTGGGCGCATCAGAAAAAAATAAGGAGTTTTGCCTAATGCCAGGTTGACCCCTAACATCAAAATAAAAACTTAACACTTAAGATAAATTATTAGAAAAAGGACTAAAATTTGGCTTCACGCCTGACATGTGTTCTGAGTGTGAAACTTGCCCAGATTGGCCAGTGAAGGTTCTGGAGCAACTGATGGCGGTGTCCTAGAACAGGTTTGTTATTGAACTATGAGTTAATCGCAGTGCAGTCCGAATGCACCAGATCAGAACCGAATTATATTATTTGTGGAGTGTATTGAAATATTATGTGAATCATGCACATGTATTTTGTTAAAGCAAAATATTTCCACTTTGGTGAGTTTGTAGTTTTATTGTAATTTATTATCTCAAAGAAAGAAGCGTGAGACTATCGGTAATTCTCAAGCGTATTGTACCATGGTGTCTCAACAGCCGTCTTTACCTAACTACATAATGTTAGTATGCACATACAGAGGTAACTACCAACCATTCCTTTATTGCTACCAAATTTATCACATTTACTGTTACGAGATGACAGATAGAGAACTTAGTAAGGGAGTTCTCTTTAACCAGGAAAAATTACTTCATCTTTAGCTATGCAGGTTATTTTGCATTCAGCTTTTAATATAATTACACTGAGTGGAAAGTTTTTAATGTAATGCTACTGAAAAGACTTTCAACAAAGACAATTAATTGTGCACTGATTAAGACTAGTGGATGTGAAGGTGGTATAAAAGTTTAGATAAGGGGCATCAGGTCTCATTATGATTCAAAATAGCTTTTTATCACACACGTCTTATCTGATTTTAATGTATTTATTGGTATTTATGGAAAAAATATATATTCACATACTGACATACCGTGCATGTAGTAACAAAACAGTTTATTTTTCTTGTAATTAATAAAGTTAATTACTGTTAGTGGTACAACTCTGTCTGTAATAACAAAGTCTCTCTTCCATTGCTGAACGAACTGCTGCGCCTGTACAAGTTTAGAGCAAATTAATGTTTCTTTTAATTACCATTAGCAATTCAATTCTCTCAGTAAGAAGTCCCTTTCTTCTATCAATGTAGTCAGTCATACTGAAGAGGGACTCACTCGCCACAGATGATGTAAATACCACAGACTGGCTAAATACTGATAAGCCCCTGGGGTTATTGTAGTTTGTACGATACAAACGATACATTGTATCGTCAGGATCAAGAGAGTGATAGATAACTCTATGCATCTACCACGTAAATAACTTTGGTAATGCTAGTAAATAGAAGTATTACACAGAGTTCTTGTTTTTATTATCTTGTTCGTGATTGGCTGCATTAAATCCCATCGCCGTAATTGGGAAATACCACACTTTCTGGTTACCTCCTGACTAAAGCAAAAAGGTTCCTCAGCTGTGTTAATGTTGATTCAGTCTGTAGATATGAAATAAATTGTGTTGCAGGCCCGGAAGTCATTAGGTAAAAATAAGGAACTTGCATTTGATGATTTTTATTAGCGTAGTTGGCTAAAATACTGCTTTCTGCTAAATAGTTAATCTGTAAAAAGTATCTCAAGTTTCAGATTTTTAAGAAAAGGTCGGCCAATACCGATTCAGATTCATAACACCCATATCGGCACCGATACCGATTCTGGTACCAAAATTAGGGCAACTCTAATATAAACCATTGGAAATAAATGCAAAAGAAACATCTCTGGGTATGCTTGAACAATCAACCCTTTGGTTAGCAGCCGATTGCACAAACTGGATGCGCCACAGAAATCAGATGCTTTATTTAAATATGTAAAATAACTCACAAAAGCTTCCCGCCATTTGAGCCAACATATTGGTAATTAATGGTCAAAACTCATTTGTTTGATACCGTATAGTAGGCTAGGTAGTTGTTTAAGAATTAAAACTTAACATAACACTTTTGAGATGTCTGAACAAAATAACATGGATGTTGTTGCCATAGCTACAAATGTTTTACCATATTGTACGATTTTACAACAACTGAGAAACTGGCTAGCAGATTTTTTAAGATGCCATCTAAGTGCCATTATGAAATTGGCTAAAGCCTGCAAAGTGTGTTTTTCTCATTATGCAATTTTTTCTTCAGAAAGAAAACTTTCTCATGGATGGTTAATGAAATTTAAATATTATCTACTGTAATAACATAAAATACAGATCACTTCATAAAAATAAAACAGATTACATTCAGCCCGTGAATTGTTAATTCCAAATTCTTACTAGATACACGTGTAACTGGACATACCAAAGGAAAGAGGACAGACCAAAGACAGACAACAGACAAACAACATTGATAAATATATATATGATAAACAATTGTTATTTGTTATGTTTGGTGCAACCACATTATATAGCTGTAAAAACAACACAAAAGTTGTATGAAAAACTGATTAAACTTTAAGATATTAATGCTTACAGTACATCAAAGTTCAAGATTGAAGGGAGGCCTATTGTAGAGAAATAAAATAAGGTAACATTTGAATTACTGAGTTATAATCAGATTCTTTCATAGTATCCAAAGTATGGTCATTTGAAAAGTTATACTGAAAACAATACTGATAGGAGATGTGAAAGTTACTAGAACTTTGGAGTTGTCTTCTCAAAGTTATGAGTTCCAAAATTCACCATGAAATATTTAACAAACCTCAACCTAAAATAGAGAATACAGTTTTATGCAGACACTGGTGCTGTGAAATTTGAAACCTGATACTCATAACATACTCATTATATTTATTTACAAGTAGCCTAGGAGTCCTAGATTGTAAGCTACTACACAAGAACTGAGGTAAATTTTGGGTTTAGAACTGAAGCTAAATTTAATCCTGCTAACACAGAAAAAAAAACACTATTGAAAAAAACAATTGAGCGTCAATTATACATGAAAAATCATTTTCTCATTACTCCTTATTGGTGTGACCATCAACGAAGAGTAACTTCTGAGAGCTTGGCTGACTATCCACGAGTTCACACTTTAGCTTGCTGTTAGTGGAAATATATATAAAAATAAATATTCAACAATATCTAAGCACACCTCTGTGACTGGTTATACTCTTACGTAAATTACTATCCAAGAAAAGTCAGTTTAAATAGGCTGTTACTTTATAAGCTAGCGATGTTCTTTTTTTAACCTGTGTTCTTGTGGGCTAATTATATCTCACCTTTAGTTTCAGATCATATTCAGAGTTGTGAGCAGGGAACCTAAAGAGCTGTTTCCTTTGAGGTTGAGTAACTCTTACAGCCTTTGCATTCCCATTTTCAAATACTTTAACATAGCATGGTAAGGAACGTTTCAGGGCGTACCTACAAAAGTAGTTGTTAGAAACTTGAAGTCTAAAATAGCCAATAAATGGCTGTGTGAAAGTGTGTTGATGCTCTTATAAGATTGTTCAGTAAACAACTTTGAGTTCTACCTGAAGTTGTTTGTACTTGTTGTGTTGTATCTAAGGAAGTGACCTTCAAGAAGACCTAAGGACCCGACCTAAGGAAGTGGAACTTCAGTGGCAGTTTTCAGAACCTGCCAAAACTAGTAAATTTAAGAATTGGGCTAAAAAGTCTTGTAAAGGTGTTTTGGGGGCCTGTTGTCCATTTTTCTAAACAAACCACAGCAAAATATTTATAAAAAAAAGTATTCACCAAAAAACGTTTAAAGGAGTTTTTGAAAGCCTATAAAATTATATATTTATCTATCAAATTCTTCGTAACATAACTATTGCAGTTACACTAAACAATGAATAAATAAATGGAGTTAAGATGTTTTTGCAGCCGGGTGTACATAACACATCCACATAACACAAAACCAAATATAAATAATATTATTAACATTAGAATTATTAAAAATATTAAAATAATAATAAGTAATTAGTAATAACACAATATTATTCAAATTGCTTTTGTTTTAAGAAATTTGGAGAATGCAGAGTTTTATCATACATCAGTTATATCTGATATAGGGTATTATACTGTGTTAATTGTACAACGGGAATATGTTACTACCGGCTGTTGTTCATTGGACTGTGAATAAGTTTACGATTTCTGTCACAAAACACAGAGGATCAAACTGGCACAGTTTTTCTGAGGTGTTGTAGTTTGGCTGATTATGTCAGTTTTATTTCTTCAGTCTGATAAGCTGAATTTTAAGGGTTGAGTGTCATGCTGGTTAACATTTTGGTAGCCTTGTTAATCGCATGTGCTGAGTGATGTAATTGGGTTAATGTTGACATAGTTAAGACAACTCTGATTGTGACACATAAATGAAAGTTTTTTACACTCATATTTTAATTTATCATTTTCGACAGCTTACCATTGATTTAAAGCTCACCATCGGTTGATGAGGAATCTTTGAGTCAACTTAATTAACACTCAAATGTACCTAATTTCAGGTAGAAGGAATTGTATGGAAAACACGTAAACTGTCCAATGATGGTTACTCATTTCAAGGGTTTGTATATACACAAATTATTTTTATATTACTAGTTAAGAAGAATTATTATGAATGCACTAATCAGACAAATAACTCTTTGTCCAGTAGCCTTTTGTAAAATAAGAGTTGTTTATTATTATGGATGACAACTCCGTACACATGATATATTTATCATACAAACATGGTCGTGTATCTACTATGGTACTTTCCTTTACTTTATACTCAGTTGTAATACAAAGTTGTATTTTTTTGTTTTCAGTTCATATACATGTACATTTGTTTTTCCAGCCAACAGGAATAATGTATATGTATATATATGTATATATATGTATGTGTATATATATATATATATATATGTGTATGTATATATATAGTCTGCAATTGTATTACCTTCGATGATGGTTTAGTAGCTATGGTAACACTTGTATAGTGTACACGTACTTAAAATATGACTAATGGGAGAATTTGATTGTCAGCGTAGGTTTCTATAGCAACAATATATATAACTGATGCAATAAATAAATCTATCTGATGTGTTAATTGTTAGCCAAATATGTTTATATGAAATCTTTTGGAAACTTGCTGGTCACTTTAAGCTGTTTCTGTGTTGCAAGTGGTTAACAGTGACTAACATGTTCAGCTGCTAATTATTAGGCGCATATTTCAAGTTTACATAAGTTTATATCGTGAGTATATGACGGGAAATAGATTATGCAATGCAAGACTTCTAAACAGGTTTGTCTAAAAGTTTGCTACAGGAAAAAACACACTTAAGAAACTACTCTAAGATAGAGGTGATACATCAAACAGACAGGCTAGTTACAAATATATATAATCACTGTTTTGTACAATATAAAAAATGCTACAAATAATGCAATCTCTAAAGTGTCAATGTTTAAAAAATTAAAATACAAAGTTTTGGGAGTTATCATACCGTATTTTTTAAACATCATTTGTCAACTCTTGCTTTTATAGTTTTATAATAGAATGGAATGAGAAAGTCTAATTTTATTCTATTTTCCAACATTTATTATTTGTAATGCTTGATACAATCACATCAAATAACTGTAAAATCAGTACAAAAATAATGTCAAGTAGCGGATTAAAATTTATATGTATTTGAGCTTAGAGTACATTAGTGCTATAATTTAATGGCTAAACGTCTTGTGATTAAACATGAAAAATATGCTATTGTATTTAATGCAATACAATAAGATTCATTTATAAGATCCCAAGTATGTCATGCAGAGAAAATCACTAGTTTTTTTTGTAGAAGAGTTGTCTTCCTACAGCCATGAGATCCAGACGTCATCATGAAATAGTTAACAAGCCACAACCTAAAACAAGGAATACAGTTTTGTTCTGCAACCAGTAGTGCCCGACAACTTAAAACCGAATTATCATTTATACAAGAAATGCTGGCATGTTATAACAATAATTTCATTTAGATTGTAGTGAGCATCTCAGTAACAAACTCTAAACTAGTCAGAAGTAAAAACTCTTATAAAATAATTGACCAGTGGTCTTCAGATTCCTCAAGGTAGCCTTAGCATCCTCAAGGTTAGCCCGTTTAAAAGTGTTCAGTGTTTGTGCTAAGTAATGCAAAATTAAAGTGTTGATTGTGTGCTCATCGCATTTATTTACAAACACAAGGGGGCTAAGAAAGTCATATCATCAAGTATACTCTCAGTAGTCTCAAAGTTTGGGTAATCAGACAATAAAACATGTGATTTTTGGTCGTAGAGTTGAAGCTAAACTCTGAGAATATCTCCCTAGAGATGTTGTCACCCGGCTATTACAGAAGTTGGAGCTCCATTAACAAGGAAAATTGAGCTCTAACTGTCATATATACATTCACTTGTCTATTGCTAAATACAAGTGTTACAACCAGAAAAAAGTAATTGCTAAGAGATTGATAAACAAGCTACCAGGTTCTATTTTAGCTTGTTATTGGTGTAAATATACATGAAAA
Source organism: Watersipora subatra (assembly GCF_963576615.1). Classification (NCBI taxonomy): domain Eukaryota; kingdom Metazoa; phylum Bryozoa; class Gymnolaemata; order Cheilostomatida; family Watersiporidae; genus Watersipora; species Watersipora subatra. The sequence continues at coordinate 26,831,574 of NC_088715.1, forward strand.
TAAAAACTTACTTCTTTATAAGAACAGATCTTTGACTAGTTAGACTTTTTATGAAAATACTAACCCAGAAAAGTCAATTTGTAAAAGTTGTTACTTTATAAGCTAGCCATGTTTTAACCTGTGTCCTTTTAATCTACTGATATCTTACCATTAGCCTTAGATCATATTCAGAGTTGTGTACAGGAAATCTAAAGAGTTGTGTCCTTGGAAATTGAGTCACTCTTACAGCCCTTACATTTCCATTCTCAGATACTTTAACGTAGCATGGTGAGGGACGTTTCAGAGCGTACCTACAAAAGTTATTGTTAGAAACTTGAAATCTAAAATGGCCTGTACATGGCTATGTGCAAGTATGCAGATTCTCTGATAAGATTGCTCAGCAAACAATTTTGAGTTTTACCTGAAGTTGTTAGTACTTGTTGTGTTGTATCTAAGAAAGTGACCATTTAACGGAACTTCGGCAGCAGTCGTCAGAACCTGCAAAAACACGTAAATTTGAGAGCTAAACCGAAAAGTGTTGTAGAAACATTTTAAGAGTCTGTTGTAGATTCATTCAAACAACACAAAAAGAAAAATATATCTAGAAATAATAGTACTAACATTGGCAACCAGAACTTAAAAATAACACTATAACAAAACTATTTTAGTTGCTTGTGTTTCGAAAAATAAAATAATGTGGAATGTGATCTTATATTAACAGGCTTTTGTTATTTGAGTATGTCTAACCGGGTGGTTATTAAATAAATTTTAGCTGCAGTGGTCATTGAAGCGTATAAGCTATAAATGCTTGAAAATTTAAAAAATATAGATAAAACATGGTAAGAGCATTTTGGAAGACTGTTGTACATCTATGTACGTAAAACAAGACAATTTCACTGATGATATTGCTAAAACTAAATACAGTAAAATAGTAGCAGCACAAGACTCCATGAATTGCTCAAGTTTTGAAGGATCCAGAGAATGTAAAAAAATTTTAAATATTAGCCTAGGTTTAGGATTGGGGCACGCACGTCTACCAAAATCTTCAACAATATGTATAATTTATAAACATACAAAAATAGGAATATTACACGTTGCATAGTATATACATGTATGTTTAGTATCAAAGATTCATAAAACAGAAGAACTTGGAAGAATATTTTCTTTTTTGTTTTAAATGCATGTTGCGTCATGCTCAAGCTGTTCTTGAGGATCCATTTATATGCACTGTGTAGCCTTGAGTAAATGTGACACAATAGATTGTACTGAAGTAGTTATATCTACCAACCTGGCCTACTCTCAATGGCTCACTACATTCAGCTGACAAGTAGAGTAAAGTGGTGGCAGGTGCTCCGGAAAGTGCTTCAGAGGCGTAGTCCGGGGAGACGATGTTCCAAACAAACATATGATCAGGGTTAGCTGTATATAAAGATGTGTTCACAGCTTTCATCACAAAATCTGTCAACAAAGAAACCGTAAATAAAATGGGCCATTTATTCAAATTTGATCTGGGGTAAAATGAAATGAACAAAAAACCCTTATTCAGATGATAATGTGTGAATAAACAAAAAACAACATTTTATTTTTACAATTTTTATTAAGTTTTGACAAGGAACCAATTAGCTTCTTAGAGGATTCAGCTATAAGAATTGGAAGCTCTATTCAATGCAATGGGTTTTTTAATTAACATACAAAACAGCAAACAAACTAAACTATACATTCTAACATTGTCAGCATAAGGCTCATATAAAATCATGAAAGCTGTCAATCCCAATATCCTTTGATTAGAATATAAAAAACAAATACTCATTTATGTAGTACCGTAGTGAGCTCAGCTAATTTAACCTAATGGAAAAGCTGCCAGCTGACTATTAAATTCAGCTGCGAATCTTTTTGTTTACTATATATGATTGGTAGGATAACTTCCACATACTTCAGGTAGTTTTTCCTTATTCAAAAACTCCTTTTAGGATACTATTTATCAACAAAGAATACATTTGTTAGGGTTTAAACTTTAAAGCATTTTCAAATGGAGCAAATTTAGAACAGCCTTCAGACCATAAATATAGATATTTGAACTATGTAGCGGAAAGTGGGAAACTTTTAATAACAACTGGTTACAAGGGAGATAATAAGAAAAACAGTCTCACATATAGACGTTTCCTTGGAAATATTTACTTACCAAATCTAGCATTGAGTGTTCCTTTTGTAACGATCTCTCCAGTAGAAGTAATTTGAAAGCTTCGATAGTCAAATGTAGTCAGCGAATAGCAATCACTGTACACAGATATTCCACCAATCACAAAGCTTGTTTCAACTAGAAACTAGAAAAATATAAAGACTGTGTTTAATTGATTTTCTGTTTTGAAGTTTTGTTATTTTACAAGATAAAGTTGTACAAAAGGAAATCTACATGTATACCAAAACTAAAAATTTGAAATAAAACCAAAAAGTTAACTAAACATGTATGTACATAATATTTAAAACAGATATACATAGATAACCTGATTCATCAATTAAACTCAGTGAAATGCTTTCAAATATCCAACTTTTTCAATACTTAGATGTTGGCAAACTTTAAAGCAATATGTTTGGTTACTCTAATTCTAATGCCTCTGAGCATAAGAAAAAGGTTATTTAATAATATTTTAACTATATAACTAAAATTGTTAGCATTCTGTAGCTTTAAAGTTCAGTCAAAGTAATGGAAAAAAATAGAAAAAAAACTTTAATATTTGATTCTAATTTATTCATGCCTTTTAAAAATATATATTTGTCAGATAAGAACAAATCCCTAAAACAAAACTCACCAGAGCAGAAACTAACATGCAAGCAGAGAAACCTGACATTTTTACCGGCATGAAATGTTTGAAAAAAGCAATTTCAGCTCATGATGACACCTGCAGAGCTTGTCTAACCTTTTATACCACCTTCACATCCGCCAGTCTCACTTGAGTGCGCAATTATGTCTTTGTAGAAAATCTTTCAAGTGGTATTACAATAAAAACTTTCCACTCACTGTAATTACATGTAATTTATCCTGTTGTACAGGGAATTCCCTTACTAAACCCATAATCTGTCACACTTAGCAGTTAATGTGATAAATTGAATAGCATTAAAGGAGTCATCTGTAATTATCTGGGCGGGCGAGTCTACCGGTCTCTCTGACTATTTAGTTTCATAGAGTTGGTTTATGACTCATTGAAACATAAATTATCTCCCTTTGTGACTTATATATCTTATTTGCTATGAAATTATATACGCTCACAGCGTACACTACACTGCACTACATATACTGGACTACATATATTGTACCACATATACTACACTACATATACTGCACTACAAATGCTGCACTACATATACTGCACTACATATATTGCCCTACATATACTGCACTACATATACTGGACTACATATATTGTACTACATACACTGCACTATAATTACTGCACTACATATACTGCACTACATATACTGCACTACGTATACTGCACTATATATACTGCACACAATACGCTGCTCACTGTGTCCCGATTTCGTGCATTTTGATTGGCAGTGTCATCAACATTTATATAGTTTTGTGCCAAACCTAACCATAACTAGCAATAAAATATTTTAATTTGTGGTATAATTCTGGCAGTCACTAATTTAAATTAAATAGTAATGATATTTTTAGCTGTTAAAGTCATGCTAAAACTTCACATTAACTAAGCACCACCATAATTAAAGTTGAGAGACAACGGCAATCAGGTGGCAGCATTTAGTTCCTTTGGCTTTTGTTCGCTGCTGTAGCCGCACGAGAGACCAAAAACCTTTACTTCAATTCATAAAAAATCAAAATGAACTTAGCAAAAAAGTAAGAAAACAATGAAAAAGCGAAATTGAACTACACCCTTTGATAGCAAAAAGAAAAAATCAAACGCTTTTTCAAAAAGTCAATTAAAAATATTATGCAATTTTAAAGCTTCTTAATTAACAAAATGATGAGATACAAGATCAAATGTTGCAGCTATTTAGTATTTACTTGTGATTATATCTGTGGACAATTATGTGTATCAATGAGGTCAGTATACTTTTAATATTGCACCAACACTAACACCAACACTCAATGGGCTACAAGAGTGCTTTAGTAGAAGGTATGAATTCTTTGGAAAACAATTCGGTCAAAACAATTAAAGATAATATCATCAGATGTACATATGTAACACACATTAACCTTTGTATAAAACCTCTTGTTACGTTTTGTTGACAAATGTTGGTGAATAAGCATGTAAATATTTTGTCAAAGTCTTCAGCTCTAAGCTATATTAGTAGAGAGTAAAGAGAATGGATGAAAATTAATAAGAAAGCAGAAAAAGAGAAGACTTTGTGTTGTACAGATTGTTTACACATTTGTATAAGCCTTTCTTCATTTTTATAGGTTATTACGTATTGAATATTAAACATTATCAGATCTACTGCCATGTTTAAAAATATAACTACAATATACCATACATATGACAGGTCGCAGCAGGTACTCTCTGTTTCCATGCCGGAAACTGTACTTGTACAATGCCCTTAATGACATTAAAAAATTTGTTAATGGTTTTTTTTAAGCCATAAAGTGTTGCAAGCGAAATAATGTTATTTTGAAACACGCTATGGTGAACTAACAACAAGGAAAATGATGTAGTTGCCAATTATACAACTAAATCAAATGATAGCAACACTTAAAACAAGGAAGTTTAAAAGGGAATTTAGCAAAGGAGTGTGGGAGAGTTTACATATGGATGGGCTGTCAATGATTTCAATAAGGAAATTTTGAAACTAGAATCATGCATCTTATCTTCGAACAGTGGAACTAATTCTTGGAGGAAAATCTGAGAATAATCTATATAAAAAGAGACCAACATTTGCTTTCTAGACCCTGACTCCGTTCAACCATGTAACTTTTACACCTCCTTTTCACAAGCTTTATTGTGATAATTTTTAACAGTGAGATTAAAAGGAAAAATGCACAACACAAAAAGATATGTATTTCCTGATTTGTGTTAAAGATATAAACGCATACTTACAAATAATAGTTTCTGAAAATCTTAGCCATGGTTACGGGTGACGGCAGGCAAAAACTATTTGTTTATAGCTTAGCTTCCTTCACAAGATAAATACATTTTGTTATTCTATATACATGTATATAAATTTCAAATTAGGTTTTTGGTAGTTCAGCATGTTCAGCTATAGCTATTAAAATTTTGGAGTTAAAATCTGGATGCTGGATTTGAACTCACAAAGGTCGCACCCACAGGTTTGTAACTCAATCATCTAACCATGAGTCTACAAAGGCTCTTAAGATTTTTAGCTTTCACTATATAGTATATACTGTATACACCCTTTTTTGATTTCACCTGCTAAATGACCTATTAATTGAAACTCTTTTAACCCTATTATTTCTATGGAACACAAAGCTTTTTTGTCCTCGCTGTATTAGGGCTAATTTGTTTTCCGAAAAACGACATCAACAATAACTTCTATTGAATTTTAACTTTGGCTACGGTATATCAGTTCAGCGCCATCCGTTACAATAAGAATAGGTTTGCAGACCGACAGACAACCGACAGACGACAGACTGCATAAACTATGCTATATCATATTCAAACATTACATCGTATTATATTGCTTAAAACTTTGTTTTTTATATCCTACTTGTTAAAATGCATTATATGATGAGATCTATATTATTACTAGCTGTCAATATTTTATCCATGTATAGGTTGACTGTCATAAAGAGTGTCATAACGCTGCTACAGAGGATAAATATGGGCACAATTATTCTGAGGTGCTAAGATGGCTCAAATAATTAGCTCAACATGTTAGATTCTCAGTCTAATAAACTGAATTTCATAGATTTAAGTGACATGTTGGGCAACATTTTAATCATCTCATTAAATGCATGTACATAATTTTGAAATCAAATAGAAGTTGGCACATTTAAAACAACTGCTGATGTAATAAAACGCAAAATTTTTTGATATCTTTAATGCCCTTCATCATTTCCGACAATTTACCGTTGAGTCAAAATTCACTTTTTATAACTGACGACTAATCTGTGAATCCTTTTAAATGAATTTCAAATGAAGCTGCTCCCAGATAGAAGAAATTAAATTTAAGTATTAATATTGTATCAAAAATTCAACGCCGCTGAACTAGAGCTATTTTGAACCACCGACCTTTCAGTTAACAGCTGAATGCGCTAATCGATTGCATCACAGACAGAACATATCAAAATTATTATGATGTACAATATTCTCCGCAACAAATCATTTTCCTGATTGTTGATACTGATTGTGTCAACAATAAAAACAGTCATACCTAGGCGGGATTGAACCACCAGCCTTTCGGTTAATTAAAACTGGACATTAAACTTCTGAGAGGTCCGAACAAGATAACACGAATGTTATTGTCATAGTAACCAACTCCTTATCTTATTGTACAACTTTACAACTGATTAGAGAGGTAACATATTTGTTCCTAAATGTCATGTAGGCGGCATTATGAGATTATCTGAAGCCCGCATTGTGTGTTTTGCCCATTGCACAGTTTAATTTGGAACAAAAAATGTGGTCAAGAATGGTAAAAAAAACTTTAAATATTATTTTTTATAATATCATAAAATACAACACTTTATTAAAATGAAACAGAAGACAACATAAATTCATAACCGATCTCAATAAAATTTACATTAGAATAAATAACAGTGTTATACGATGTGAAGGGGACATATCAGTACTTAACCAGATGACCACCACATTAACAGAAACTACAGAAATTGTCTCATTTTTTCTATACTACAAATAACTATTGTTCTACCGGCTGATTGGTCAAATCTATTGTCTCGCTGTTTCAGCACTAGCATAAAAACTTGAACCAAGTAAAAAAAATGATGACTAACATAGAAGGACTTTATGTATTTACACCTCTACCTGTGTACAAAAATATAAAACAAATACTTGAGCCAGCCTGTTTGCCAGATAAAATGAAGGATATTAATTTAACAAAAGGACTTCCTTTTCTTAGTTGTGCCGACCGTTTTTTAAAATTCCTTGTTTCTGATTAAATTCAAAAAAGGTGGTTTAGGAGTGTAATCATCACTCAACTTGGAGTTACCTCCACATTCATACTTATTGACAGACAACATAGAATTTGAGCGAAGATTTATCTCTACATACAAAGTTGCTTCCAAATAAACTGGTGCTAACTTTATTCTTTAATTAGATCTTTAAGTAAGGTAAAACTAGCTAAGAACAATAAAAAATATGTGGTTGATTTTTATTTATCTTAATTTAATTTTCTCCTCTAATTTGCCACGTCTATTTTTAAAATTTTTAGTTTAATTACACTACAAATGTATTATGATTTGTTTTTTCTTGAAAGACCTTACATACAAAATACAATCATTCCAAAGAAACAATACTTTCAGTATATATATATATATATATATATATATATATGTGTATATATATAAATATATATATATATATATATATATATATACAGTCAAACATGGATAACTCAAACTTCAAGGGACCGAGCAAAGGTGTTCAAATTATCAGAGCATTCAAGTTATCAGAGCACTGTCACAAGTCCATATATTTACTTATTTATTAGTAGATACATGTACATATACAAACTATAATATAAATCAAAAGCACAAATGGCTTGTTTCAAATTAAATGCTTCTAATATAAAGTTTAAAATGTTTTCATGAAAAAGTATAGAGATTTTTCAATCACTTGAGATTGGTTTGTTGTTTGAGGTGATGTTATTGCCAGGACGTTTTTCAGATTGACATTGGCAAAACCTGATCGTTGTTGAAATGCTCAAAAGAAAAGACATTTTTTTCTTTTGGGGTTTTACCCACGATCAATTTTGCTGTTTTTTCTTGAAGTTTATGCAAATTACCTTACTTTACCTGGGATTCGTTAAGAGCAACACTCCGAGGCAGTTCAATTAGAAGTTTTACGAGGTTTTACGGTACATTCTATATCACTCACGCTTTTTTAATAGATACTTATTGAATGTACACACGTATTCTGTGTTTAGGTCAAACGATGAATAGTTTTTTGTAGCTCAGACGACGTATACGTTTAATTACAACATTTTTTAAGACGTTTTAAACATTCAACATTCCAACGTTTATTCAACACGGAATCAACCTCGGAAAACTATTCATCACGGGCTAGCCGGGTCACGCACTCAAGGATTTTCGCCACGCACATACAAAACAACATGCGATTTTTGCTTTGTATGTGCGTGGCGAAAATCCTTGCGCGCGTGACCCGGCTAGCCCATGCTATTCATCGTATCGCAGTATAAATCAAATTTCACCAAACTTTTAGAAAAGTCGTTGACAAAAATATTTTGCCGATGGTGGTAATAACGACGCTTATGAATTACGAAAAGATGAAGTTCACCTCTATAGCTTTGAATAAAGTGATTTTCTAAAGCGAAAACAACCGTTTCGGTAGCCGTTGGGCAAAAAACAGTTCGAATTAACAGTGTTGAGTTCTAGTTATCTATAGCAATTTATCATTACGTGGGAACGGACCAAAGGAAATGTTCGAATTAACCATGTGTTCGAGCTATCCGTAGACGAGTTATCCATGTTTGACTGTATATATATATACAGTGAAACATGGATAACTCGCCCTCGGATATAGCGAACACATGGTTAACTCGACTGGATTTGCTTGGTCCGTTCCCACGCAATGATAAATGGCTCTATATAACTCGAACTCAACACTGTTAATTCGAACTGTTTTTTGCCCAACGGCTACCGAAACGGTTGATATCGCTTTATAAAATCACTTTATTCCAAGCCATAGAGGTAAACCTCAAATTTTCGTAATTCATAAGCGTCGTTATTACCCCCATCGACAAAATATTTTTGTCAACGACTTTTCTAAAGGTTTGGTGAAATTTGATTTATACTGCTACAGTGTATACGATGAATAGCACGGGCTAGCCGGGTCACGCGCGCAAGGATTTTCGCCACGCACATAACAAAAACAGCATGTCGTTTTTGTTTTGTAATTGCGTGGCGAAAATCCTTCCGATGTTGATTCCGTGTTGAATCAACGTCGGAATGTTGAATGTTTAAAACATCTTAAAAATTGTGGTAATTAAACGTATACGTTGTCTTAGCTAAAAAAAACTATTCATCGTTTGACCTAAACACAGAATACGTGTGTACATTCAATAAGTATCTATTCAAAAAGCGTGAGTGATATACAATGTACCGTAAAAACTCGTAAAACTTTTAATTGAACTGCCTCGGAGTGTTGCTCTTAACGAATCCCAGGTAAAGTAAGCTAATCGTTGCATAAACTTCAAGAAAAATCGGCAAAATTGATCGTGGGTAAAACGTTCAAAAGAAAAAGATGTCTTTTCTTTTGAGCATTTCAGCAACGATCAAGTTTTGCCAATGTCAATCTAAAAAACGTCCTGGCAATAACATCACCTCAAACAACAAACCAATCTCAAGTGATAGAAAAATCTCTTTACTTTTTGATAAAAACGTTTTAAACTTTACATTAGAAGCATTTAATTTGAAACAAGCCATTTGTGCTTTCGATTTATATTATAGTTTGTATATTTTCATGTATCTACTAATAAATAAGTAAATACATGGACTTGTGACAGTGCTCTGATAACTTGAACACTCTGATAATTCAAACACTTTTGCTCGGTCCCTTGAAGTTTGAGTTATCCGAGTTTCTCTGTATATATATATTTTCAAACAATACTTATTTCATAGTTATGATTTATAAGGGCCCCTAACTTATAGGTGAACTATATCAATGCTATGGCATTATATATGGCAGTAGTCTGCACTTGCAGCAACAGATGAATGGCAGAGTGTTAACATGTTAGTGGTGTCTTTTTTTTAGAAGTGCCAATTTCTATGTCACTCTGTTAAAAGTGCAACATATGCATGCTCATTTGCTTTTTAACATAAGCAGAGAACATATTCAGAGGTACATCTACCAGTTAAATAAATACTAGTAGTGTCTAGCCAATACAGCTATTGTATAGAATGAATGATTGACTTAATCACAGTTTACTATATACATAGTTATTACACTGTTAAATACACTGGTAGTTTAGCCTTTGTTCCATCTAACAGTAAGAGTCACATGAACATCTGCTATAATAGGTAAGCATACACTTATGGTACTAGTCTAAGATAAAGGAGTTATATCAAACAGACATTCTAGTTACAGACATAAATAGATAATTAGTTTGTTGTAAATTGATAGCAAGAGTACGGTTGGAACATGATGTAATCTTTTCACGTTAAAAAGTTGCAGCACAGTACTAATTAATGTATTCTATTGTTCTTTATTAAATATTATTGTTTTTTTATTCCGGCATTTTTGGTTTGTCAATAAAATAAATCAAAAGTTATATTTATTTTTTTACTAGCTGTACTACCCAGCGTTGCCCCAGTAATAAAAAAGTATTTGGGGAGAAAATTTAGTTATATTTAACATACCACATTCAACATTTGCCGCTCTAACTTTTAAACTTCATATCATAAGAAAATATTTCTGTGCAGTTCAAATAAATTAAGAAATAATTTTCAAACAACTACAACTTTTAAATTTCCTATCATAAAAGAAGTGTTTCATTGAAATAAAAATTAAGAGGAAAAATAACACTGTAAATTTGTCTAAATATAAATGTGAAATCCTTAGCAGGTAATGGCTAAATATAATCTGTTTAGCTATGAATACAATAAAAAATTACTTTGATTACAATTATATGATTTTCGTTTGTTTCTGCATAGGCATCATAAGGTGAAAATATTGTAAAGACACATAGAGTGGTATAAAAACCCGTAGTAATTATTTAATGCAATCACTGCTTATTAAAAATCATCAAAATCATCATCATTAGAAATAGTAACAAGACTATATGTTAACCTTAGTAATTTTATTTGCCTACAATATCTTTAGTGCATTTTGTGGCTACGTTCTGCAAAAAAATGTAACATTACAATGTACTACATGCAGAGTTCTTATATTTACAACAGATATGTAACATAAACGCTGAATCTAACTTATTTGAACTTAGCTTACCAAAACATACTTGAAAAAAGTTTCATATGCATTTTGGTAAACTTCTAACTGAAAATTTATAACTTATCTGTTGGCAAACTCATTTTTAACATAAGGGATGACGCTGTACTGACATATAGTCGCCAAATTTTGAATTCGAGAAAAGTTATTGTTGATACCATTTTGCAGAAAACAAATCAGCCCTAGTACGGCGAGGCCAAAACAGCATTGTGTTTCATAGAGTTATTAAAATTCCTAGAGTTTCAATTAACTTGCCATTTACCATGGAAATACCTATGAATTAATGCACTATTATCATTGTCAAGGAAATATAGTGTGGCTGGGAAAAAGTCTTTGGAGCAACTGAAATAAATTAGGAGAGCAAATAAATGTCGATATGAAATAAAAAGCAAGTATGTAAACCACGAAACAGATTGTTTTGTTATGATATAATTACTACAAAGTCAGAAAACCAAATAATAATCACTACGTCGTTCGTAATCAGTACAAAAATCGTTAAAATTTTACTTTGGGAGAACCTATTGTTGATATCGTTTTGCTGAGAACAAATTAGCCTCACTACGGCGAGGACAAGAATACATCGTGTTGAATAGAGCTAAAAAAGTGCATAGAGTTTCAATAAATACATCATTTAGGGTGTGAAAACGACAAAGGATGTATATGTTATGTAGTAACAGTGATGAACTGCAAAACCCATAGATTAGTAAACCCTAGATATGCAATAACCAAAATAAGTGAGGCCTACAATTAGCATGACGCAACGTCATCGTGATGTATAAAGCGAATCAGCTGATCTATTAACTCCTATTGACTTAGCACTAAAAACTGCTCAATTTTTCCATAGTTTGTGCATCTGAGACTGCATATTTTATTGAAAATATGTAAAACTGGCTTTGGATGAGAAAGGCAAAAATCTTAGACACATGGTAATGGATAATACCAACGATTTAGAAGCTTCTATATCATTGATAATACAAAGAGTGACCAAATAGAAATGAAACTAGTAATGAACTAATGAATCGAATGAGATTTAGAAGCAGTTAAGTTGAACCACTGTATTAAACACCCATTATATATGACTGAAAATATATAGACGAGATAGTTTTTGTCTAAGGTTGGTTGAACTAGATTCCTGCTTTGAAGCGGCATAGTGTATTCTGATTTTAATATAGCGATTTAGTATAGTTTTGAGTAGATTGGTGGCTACACTGTGCATGCACTATGCATGAGACAATAATTCTCTTAGACATCCATCCACCAATGTAAGCTTTATACTGTTAAGTTTGTTGTCCTTTTTCAGTATTGTGATTAAGTTATTTTGAAACCTATTCCTCTGCTTTAATCGACAGACTCTCTGCTGCAGAGTTTTGATTCTTCTTTTTAATATTGAGATACGTGTGACAGCAGGCTGTTTAGGTCTACCACCGCGTCGGCTGCTCGTTGTCGAGGCTGTAGGTGTGTCCTGATTGCTAGAAGCTGCAGGTTGCTCATCATCATGGATAGTAGCATCACCAGGTGTAGTATTGTCAGGGTCAGGTATTATGGTGCTGGCTGCTGTCTGAGATGTTCTTCCACGTTTCGGCAGGCTTTCTGTTCTCATAGTTGGTCGCTGTATTTTCACAGCTTTTGGCTGAAGATAGGTTGGATGAGCTGTAAATATTGTAGGTATTGCATCAGATTTTAGCATTGGTTTTCTTCCAATACCTGGTGGAACTTTGTAGCAGTCTTTCTCAACATGTTCACTACATAATACAGAGCTTGATGTTGGAGTCCAATCCTGTCTTCGCACCGCCTTTTTCCAAGCATTACTGGTTTCAGCTCGTTTGGAAAGCAATGAAATGCCAGATCTGGGCATTTCTCAAGATTGCTTGAACATCCATAGGCACGGCACCAGCCGCAGCTTGACTTTTTCTTAGCCTAAACATTAACAATACATACATGTAGTAGAATGAATATCATTACATTACTTGAAATGAGACAAAAAGGCATTCGATCAATCATGCCAAGCTAGATTACAACCCTATCAGCTGAGAGACAAGTTTGTAATATGTGTTGTTGTAATTAGTCTAGACACTCTTTCATCTGATAGTCCCAAGCATTCATTCACTTCACTTTCAATTCAGAATAATCATAGAAAGGTATGTTCATTATTATGAGAAAATGATAAGACAAGTAAGTTCAGTTGAGTTGGTTTGTTTCCAGTAGTTTCTTACAGTGTGAACCAATGATAAAGTACCTGTGCAAAAGTTAAGCTTACCAAGTATTTAAAATTTGTATTGTGGGTTCACATACCTGGAGTGTTGTAGTCTCCTCTGATGACATTTCACCAAGAATTTGGTCTTATTGTAATGTTTATGACTTGAAAACTAGTGGGACAAGCATGCTTTCACTACTAAACTCATTGTTCAGCTGAAGGCTCGGTTGCAATGATGCACATCACTGCAACGTAACGTCGTGAGAACAACAGCCAATTATAGGCCTCACCTTTGCTCCATTGTAATGATAGCTATTCGCCAATCTAGGGTTTACTATATCTATAGCAAAACCTGACATGGTTCTGTGGTTAACACTGGATTGTAAAACTGTGGTCACAATCTTCGTGAGTTCAAGTCCAGCAGCCGGCGAATTTTTATTTTCAAAAACTTACTAGCTATAACTGGACATACCAAAAGACAGACGACAGACCGAAGACAGACAACAGATGAACAACATTCATCAATGAATATATATATATATATATACAGTCAAACATGGATAACTCGTCCACGGATAGCTCAAACACATGGTTAATTCGAACATTTCCTTTGGTCCGTTCCCACGTAATGATAAATTGCTATAGATAACTCGAACTCAACACTGTTAATTCGAACTGTTTTTTTGCCCAACGGCTACCGAAACGGTTGTTATCGCTTTAGAAAATCACTTTATTCAAAGCCATAGAGGTAAACTTCATCTTTTCGTAATTTATAAGCGTCGTTATTACCACCATCGGCAAAATATTTTTGTCAACGACTTTTCTAAAAGTTTGGTGAAATTTGATTTATACTGCGATACGATGAATAGCACGGGCTAGCCGGGTCACGCGCGCAAGGATTTTCGCAACGCACATACAAAACAAAAATCGCATGTTGTTTTGTATGTGCGTGGCAAAAATCCTTGAGTGCGTGACCCGGCTAGCCCGTGATGAATAGTTTTCCGACGTTGATTCCGTGTTGAATCAACGTCGGCATGTTGAATGTTTAAAACGTCTTAAAAAATGTTGTAATTAAACGTATACGTTGTGTGAGCTACAAAAAACTATTCATCGTTTGACCTAAACACAGAATACGTGTGTACATTCAATAAGTATCTATTAAAAAAACGGGAGTGATATAGAATGTACCGTAAAACCTCGTAAAACTTCTAATTGAACTGCCTCGGAGTGTTGCTCTTAACGAATCCCAGGTAAAGTAAGGTAATCTGCATAAACCTCAAGAAAAAACGGCAAAATTAATCGTGGGTAAAACCCCAAAAAGACAAAAATGTCTTTTCTTTTGAGCATTTCAACAACGATCAAGTTTTGCTAATGTCAATCTGAAAAACGTCCTGGCAATAACATCACCTCAAACAACAAACCAATCTCAAGTGATAGAAAAATCTCTATACTTTTTTATGAAAACGTTTTAAACTTTACATTAGAAGCATTTAATTTGAAACAAGCCATTTGTGCTTTTGATTTATATTATAGTTTGTATATGTACATGTATCTACTAATAAATAAGTAAATATATGGACTTGTGACAGTGCTCTGATAACTTGAACGCTCTGATAATTCGAACACTTTTGCTCGGTCCCGTGAAGTTCGAGTTATCCATGTTTGACTGTATATATATATATATATATATATATATATATATATATAGATTAACGATTGTTAATTGTAATGTTTAGTACAGCCACATTAGATAGCTGTAAAAAACAACACAGCAGTTGTATGAAAAACTGTATAAATTTTTAGGGAGGCATATAATTGTAGAGAAATAAAATAAGGTAACATTTGGATTACTGAGTTAATATGAGATTTTTTCATAGTATCCAAAGTATGGTCATTTGAACTGTTGTACGGAAAACAACACTGAGAGTAGATGTGAAAGTTACAACAACTTTGGAGTTGTCTTCTCAAAGTTATGAGATCCAAAATTCACCATGAAATAGTTAACAAACCTCAACCTAAAATAGAGAATACAGTTTTATGCAGACACCGGTGCTGCAAAATTTGAAACCTGATACTCATTACATACTCATCATATTCGTTTACAAGTAGACTAGGAGAAGGTCCTATCATGGATATAATAATTATATTATCCATAATCCCAGATTGTAAGCTTCTACACAAAAAAAGAGGTAGATTTTTGGTTTAAAAGTGAAGATAAATTCTGAGCTATTCTTTTTCTAAAAATTCATAATTTTATGCAGCCGATACAGAAAAGAAAGCACTATGAAAAAAAACAATTGAGCATCAACTAAACATGAAAACTCACTTGCACGTTGCTCCTTATTGGTGTGACCATCAACGAACAGTAACTTCTGAGATCTTGACTGACTATCCACCAGTTTTTATTTGAGCTTGTGGTTAGTGGAAATATACGTACATAAAAATAAATATTCAACAATATTTAAGCACACATCTGTGATTGATTATACCCTTCCCTAAATTACTATCCAAGAAAAGTCAGCTTAAATAGGCTGTTACTTTATAAGCTAGCGATGTTCTAACCTTCTAACCTGTGTTCTTTTAATCTGCTGATATCTCACCTTTAGTTTAAGATCATATTCAGAGTTATGTACAGGAAATATAAAAAGCTGTTTTCTTGAAGGTTGAGTAACTCTTACAGCCTGTACATTTCCATTCTCAGGTACTTTAACGTAACATGGTGAGGGACGTCTCAGAGCGTACATATAAAAGTTATTGTTAGAAACTTGAAATCCAAAATAGCCAATAAAAGGCTATGTGAAAGTGTTCTGATCCTCTGATAAGATTGTTCAATAAACATTTTTAAGTAGTACTTGTTGTGTTGTATCTAAGGAAGTGACCATTTAATGGAATTTCAGTGGCAGTTTTCGGAACCTGCAAAAACTAGGAGATTTAAGAATTAGGCTAAAAGGTCTTGTTACCATCAAGACTTTTTAGCCAAATGGACAACAGGCCCAAATCCTTTTTTGGGCCTGTTGTCCATTTGTCTAAACAAACAACAACAAAGTATTTATAAAAATAAAAGTACTGGCCAAAACACGTTTAATGAAGATTTTGAAAGCCCATAAAATTATATAGCTATCTATCAAATTCACGTTATCATAGCTATTGCGGTTACACTAAAAATGAATAAACAATTGGGTTAAAGTTTTTTGGCAGCCGATTGTACATAACACATTCATATAACACAAAACAAAATACGAATATAAATAATACTACCAACATTAAAGTTAATAAAACTATTTAAATAATAATAAATAGTTAGTGATAACATAATATTATTCAAATTGCTTTTGTTTTAAGAAACTCGGAGAATGCGGAAGTTTATCATACATCAGATACGTTCGATATATAAGATATTATACTGTTTTATTGGTACAATGGAAATATGTTATTACTGGCTTTTATTCATTGGACTGTGAATAAGTTTACGGTTTCTGTCACGAAACACAGAGGATAAAAATTGGCCTCAGTTATTCTGAGGTGTTGTAGTTTGGCTGATTATGTTAGTTTTAGTGCTTCAGTCTAATAAGCTGAATTTCAAGGGTTGAGTGCCATGCTGGTTAACATTTTGGTTGCCTCATTAATCGCATGCGCAAAGTTATGTAATTGGGTCAAGTTGGCATAGTTAAGACAACTCCAATTGCGACACATAAATAAAAAATTTTGACGTTCATATTTTAATTTATCATTTTCGACAGTTTACAATTGATTTAAACTTCACCAACGATTGATGAGGAATCTGTGAGTCATCTTAATTAACTCTCAAATGTAGCTAATTTCATGTTGAAGGAACTGTACGGAAAACATATAAACTGTCCAATGATGACTACTCATTTCAAGAGATTGTATATATACAAATTATTTTTATATTATTAGTTAAAAAGGATAATCACTAATGCACTAATCAGACAAAGAACTCATCTTCCAGTAGCCTTCTGTAAAATTCGAGTTGTTTACCCTCTAAGAAAATTGCAGTAACCACTGTGAATAGTCCCCGTCTAATCCTGTGTCATTATTTATGGATGACAACTTGATACCCATGATACATTTCTGATACAAACATGGTTGTGCATCTACTACAGTACTCTCCTTTACTTTATATTCAGTTGTAATACAAAATGGTATTTTTTATTTTTAAATTTATATACATGTACATTTACTTTTCTAGCCAACAGGAATAATATATACATATAGGCCTACACATTTATGTTTGTTTGGATGAGGAAGAAAAACGTTGATAGCTGTTGTAAATGTTATGGGTGTAACAACATTGATGCAGATTTGACCAATCAAACTCCATAGCGCATCCAGGTTGAAATGTTTTCAATAGTATTACCTTTAATGATGGTTTTGTTGCTATGGTAACACTTGTATGGTGTACGCGTATTTGAAATATGACTAATAAGATAATTTGATCGTCAGCGTAGGTTTCTAGAGCAACAATATATATAACTGCTGTTTTGACGGAATTTACCTGCTGAATTAATTGTTAGCCAAATAATTATGTTTATATAAAACATTTATAGAAATATTTGCCAGTCACTTTAAGCTGTCCCTGTGTTACAATTGCTTAACATGTTTAGCTGCTGATTAATAGGATCACATTTCAAGTTTACATATGTAAAATAGTTATGCAATGCAGAACTTCTAAACAAGTTTGTCTAAAAGGTTGCTACAGGAAAAGACTCACTTAATAAACTAGTCTAAGATAGTGGTGATACATCAAAAAGACAGGCTAGTTACAAATATAGATAGTTATTGTTTTGTACATTATAAAGAATGCTACAAATATTGCAATTTATAAAGTGTCAGTGTTTAAAAAGTTAAAATACAAAGTTTCTGGAGCTATCACACCGTATCTTTTAAACATCAATTATTAACTCTTGCTTTTATAGTTTTATAATAAAATGGAATGAGAAAGTCTAATTTTATTCTATTTTTCAACATTTATTATTTGTAATGCTTGATATAATAACATCAAATAGCTGTGAAATCAGTACAAAAATAATGTAAAGTAGCGGATTAAATTTTATATGTATTCAAGCTTAGAGTACATTAGTGCTATAGTTTAGTGGCTAAACGTCTTGTGATTAAACATGAAAAATATGCTATTGTGTTTAATGCAATACAATGAGATTCATTTATAAGATCCAAACTATGTCATGCAGAGAAAACCACTAGTCTTTTTTTGTAGAAGATTTGTCTTCCTACAGCCATGAGATCCAGACGTCATCATGAAATAGTTAACAAGCCACAACCTAAAACAAGGAATACAGTTTTGTTCTGCAACCAGTAGTGCCCGACAACTTAAAACTGAATTATCATTTATACAAGAAATGCTGGCATGTTATAACAATAATTTCGTATAGATTGTAGTGAGCACCTCAGTTACAAACTCTAAACTAGTCAGAAGTAAAAAATCTTATAAAATAATTGACCAGTGGTCTTTAGATTCCTCAAGGTAGCCTTAGCTTCCTCAAGGTTAGCCCGTTTAAAAATGTTCAGTGTTTGTGCTAAGTAATGCAAAATAAAGTGTTGATTGTGTGCTCATCACATTTATTTACAAACACAAGGGGGCTAAGACAGCCATATCATCAAGTATACTCTCAGTAGTCTCAAAGTTAAAGTTATCAGACCAAAAACATGTGATTTTTGGTAGTAGAGTTAAAGCTAAACTATGAGAATATCTCCCTAGAGAACTAAGTTGTCACGCTGCTATTACAGAAGTTGGAGCTCCATTAACAAGGAAAATTGAGCTCTAACTGTCATATATACATTCACTTGTCTATTGCTAAATACAAGTGTTACAACCAGAAAAAAGTAATTGCTAAGAGATTGATAAACAAGCTACCGGGTTCTATTTTAGCTTGTTATTGGTGTAAATATACATGAAAATAAAAACTTACCTCTTTATAAAAACAGATCTTTGACTAGTTAGACTTTTTATGAAAATACTAACCCAGAAAAGTCAATTTGTAAAAGTTGTTACTTTATAAGCTAGCCATGTTTTAACCTGTGTCCTTTTAATCTACTGATATCTTACCTTTAGCCTTAGATCATATTCAGAGTTGTGTACAGGAAATCTAAAGAGTTGTGTCCTTGGAAATTGAGTCACTCTTACAGCCTGCACATTTCCATTTTCAGATACTTTAACATAGCATGGTGAGGGACCTTTCAGAGCATACCTATAAAAGTTATTGTTAGAAACTTGAAATCCAAAATGGCCAATGCATGGCTAAGTGCAAGTATGCAGATTCTCTGATAAGATTGCTCATTAAACAATTTTGAGTTTTACCTGAAGTTGTTAGTACTTGTTGTGTTGTATCTAAGGAAGTGACCATTTAATGGAACTTCGGCAGCAGTAGTCAGAACCTGCAAAAACACGTAAATTTGAGAGCTAAACCGAAAAGTGTTGTAGAAACATTTTAAGAGTCTGTTGTAAATTCATTCAAACAACACAAAGAAAAATATATCTAGAAATAATAGTACTAACATTGACAACAAGAACTTAAAATTAACACTATAACAAAACTATTTTAGTTGCTTGTGTTTCGGAAAATAAAATAATGTGGAATGTGATCTTATATTAACAGGCTTTTGTTATTTGAGTATGTCTAACCGGGTGGTTATTAAATAAACTTTAGCTGCAGTGGTCACTGAAGCGTGTAAGCTATAAAAGCTTGAAAATTTAAAAATTATAGATAAAACATGATAAGAGCATTTTGGAAGCCTGTTGTACATCTATGTACGTAACACAAGACAACTTCGCTGATGATGTTGCTAAAACTATATACAGTAAAGTAGTAGCAGCACAAGACTTCATGAATTGCTCAAGTTTTGAAGGATCCAGAGAATGTAAAAATTTTTTAAATATTAACCCAGGTTCAGGATTGTGGCACGTCTACCAAAATCTTCAAAAATATGTATAATTTATAAACATACAAAAATAGGAATATTACACGTTACATAGTATATATAGTTTAGTATCAAAGATTCATAAAACAGAAGAACTTGGAAGAATATTTTCTTTTTTGTTTTAAATGCATGTTGCGTCATGCTCAAGCTGTTCTTGAGGGTCCATGTATATGCACTGTGTAGCCTTGAGTAAATGTGACACAATAGATTGTACTGAAGTAGTTATATCTACCAACCTGGCCTACTCTCAATGGCTCACTACATTCAGCTGACAAGTAGAGTAAAGTGGTGGCAGGTGCTCCGGAAAGAGCTTCAGAGGCGTAGTCCGGGGAGACGATGTTCCAAACAAACATATGATCAGGGTTAGCTGTATATAAAGATGTGTTCACAGCTTTCATCACAAAATCTGTCAACAAAGAAACCGTAAATAAAATGGGCCATTTATTCAAATTTTATCTGGGGTAAAATGAAATGAACAAAAAACCCTTATTCAGATGATAATGTGTGAATAAACAAAAAACAACATTTTATTTTTACAATTTTTATTAAGTTTTGACTAGGAACCAATTAGCTTCTTAGAGGATTCAGCTATAAGAATTGGAAGCTCTATTCAATGCAATGGGTTTTTTAATTAACATACAAAACAGTAAACAACTAAACTATACATACTAACATTGTCAGCATAAAGCTCATATAAAATCATGAAAGCTGTCAATCCCAATATCCTTTGATTAGAATATAAAAAACAAATACTAATTTATGTAGTACCGTAGTGAGCTCAGCTAATTTAACCTAATGGAAAAGCTGCCAGCTGACTATTAAATTCAGCTGTGAATCTTTCTGTTTACTATATATGATTGGTAGGATAACTTCCACATACTTCAGGTAGTTTTTCCTTATTCAAAAACTCCTTTTAGGATACTATTTATCAACAAAGAATACATTTGTTGGGTCTTAAAATTTAAAGCATTTTCAAATGGAGTAAAGCTAGAGCAGCCTTCAGACCATAAACATAGATATTTGAACTGTGTAGCGGAAAGTGGGAAACTTTTAATAACAATTGGTTACAGGGGAGATAATAAGAAAAACAGTCTCACATATAGACGTTTCCTTGGAAATATCTACTTACCAAATCCAGCATTGAGTGTTCCTTTTGTAACGATCTCTCCAGTAGAAGTAATTTGAAAGCTTCGATAGTCAAATGTAGTCAGCGAATAGCAATCACTGTACACAGATATTCCACCAATCACAAAGGTTGTTTCAACTAGAAACTAGAAAAATATAAAGACTGTGTTTAATTGATTTTCTGTTTTGAAGTTTTGTTATTTTACAAGATAAAGTTGTACAAAAGGAAATCTATACCAAAACTAAAAATTTGAAATAAAACCAAAAGGTTAACTAAACATGTATGTACATAATAGTTAAATCAGATATACATAGACAACCTGATTCATCAATTAAACTCAGTGAAATGTTTTTAAATATTCAACTTTTTCAATACTTAGATGTTTGCAAACTTTAAAGCGATATGTTTGGTTACTCTATTTCTAAGGCCGCTGAGCATAAGAAAAAGGTTATTTAACAATACTTTAACTATATAACTAAAATTGTTAGCATTCTGTAGTTTCAAAAACCAGTCAAAGTAACGGAAAAAAATAAAAAATAAACTTTAATATTTGGTTCTAACTTATTCATGCCTTTTAAAAATATATATTTGTCAGATAAGAACAAGTCCCTAAAATAAAACTCACCAGAGCAGAAACTAACATGCAAGGAGAGAAACCTGACATTTTTACCGGCATGAAATCTTTGATAAAAAGCAATTTCAGCTCATCATGACACTTGCAGAGCTTGTCTAACCTTTTATACCACCTTCACATCCGCCAGTCTCACTTGAGTGCGCAATTATGTCTTTGTAGAAAATATTTCAAGTGGTATTACAATAAAAACTTTCCACTCACTGTAATTACATGTAATTTATCCTGTTGTACAGGGAATTCCCTTACTAAACCCATAATCTGTCACACTTAGCAGTTAATGTGATAAATTGAATAGCATTAAAGGAGTCATCTGTAATTATCTGGACAGGCGAGTCTACCGGTCTCTCTGACTATTTAGTTTCATAGAGTTGGTTTATGACTCATTGAAACATAAATTATCTCCCTTTGTGATTTATATATCTTATTTGCTATGAAATTATATATGCTTACAGCGTACACTACACTGCACTACATATACTGGACTACATATATTGTACCACATATACTACACTACATATACTGCACTACAAATGCTGCACTACATATACTGCACTACATATATTGCCCTACATATACTGCACTACATATACTGGACTACATATATTGTACTACATATACTGCACTACAAATACTGCACTACATATACTGCACTACATATACTTCACTACATATACTGCACTATATATACTGCACACAATACGTTGCTCACTGTGTCCTGATTTCATGCATTTGGATTGGCCGTGTCATCAACATTTATATAGTTTTGTGCCAAACCTAACCATAACTAGCAATAAAATATTTTAATTTGTGGCATAATTCTGGCAGTCACTAATTTAAATTGAATAGTAATGATATTTTTAGCTGTTAAAGTCATGCTAAAACTTCACATTAACTAAGCACCACCATAATTAAAGTTGAGAGACAACGGCAATCAGGTGGCAGCATTTAGTTCCTTTGGCTTTTGTTCGCTGCTGTAGCCGCACGAGAGACCAAAAACCTTTACTTCAATTCAGAGAAAATCAAAATGAACTTAGCAAAAAAGTAAGAAAACAATGAAAAAGCGAAATTGAACTACACCCTTTGATAGCAAAAAGAAAAAATCAAGCACTTTTTCAAAAAGTCAATTAAAAATATTATGCAATTTTAAAGCTTCTTAATTAACAAAATGATGAGATACAAGATCAAATGTTGCAGCTATTTAGTATTTACCTGTGAATATATCTGTGGACAATTATGTGTATCAATGAGGTCAGTATACTTTTAATATTGCACCAACACTAACACCAACACTCAATGGGCTACAAGAGTGCTTTAGTAGAAGGTATGAATTCTTTGGAAAACAATTCGGTCAAAACAATTAAAGATAATATCATCAGATGTACATATGTTACACACATTAACCTTTGTATAAAACCTCTTGTTACGTTTTGTTGACAAATGTTGGTGAATAAGCATGTAAATATTTTGTCAAAGCCCTCAGCTCTAAGCTATATTAGTAGAGAATAAAGAGAACGGATAAAAATTAATAAGAAAGCAGAAAAAGAGAAGATGTTGTGTTGTACAGATTGTTTACACATTTGTATAAGCTTGTCGTCATTTTTATAAGTTATTACGTAGTGAATATTAAACATTATCAGATCTACTGCCATGTTTAAAAATATAACTACAATATACCATACATATGACAGGTCGCAGCAGGTACTCTCTGTTTCCACGCCGGAAACTGTACTTATACATTGCCCTTAATGACATTGAAAAATTTGCTAATGGGCTTGTTTAAACCATAAAGTGGTGCAAGTGAAATAATGTTATTTTGAAACACTTTATCTTATACTAACTACCAGGAAAATGATGGAGTTGCCAATTATGCAACTCGATCAAATGATGGCAACACGAGGAATTTTAAAGGGGAATTTAGCAGAGCAGTGTGGGGGAGTTTGCATATTGGATGTACAGCCAACGCTTTCAATGAGGAAATTTTGAACTTAGAGTTATGCATTTTATCTCCAAACAGCAGAACTAATTCATGAATAAAAATCTGAGGATTATTTATCAAAAGTAGACAAACATTTACTTACTAAACCCTGACTCCGATCAACCATGTAACTTTTATACCTTTTACAGGCCAATTTTCGATAATTTTTTACAGTCAACTGAAAAAGAAAATTGTGAAGAATGAAAAAATATTTATTTCCTGATTTGTGTTAAATAGATAATTGCATACCTACAAATGATACATAATAGTTTCTAAACATCTTAGCTATATTTATGGGTGACAGCAGGTAAATATTATTTATTGATAGCACAGCTTCCATCACAAGATAATTATGTTATAGTAAATTTATCACATTATCTATTAACATCCACTTCCTCAGTAATTCTCTAGTCTACTTACTACTTACTAATAGCCTACTTACTACTTACTAATAGCCTACTTACTACTTACTAATAGTCTACTTACTACTATTATAAAGATGCGTACCAAAAGATAACCATTAAACAACCCCTACCGTCTCTAGCCTAAAAGATGTTAGACAATGGAACCTAACGCTGCACGTGTGATGAATTGTGGGTATTCTGTTCACTGCGATAACCAAAGTTGATAAATGAGAGATCACTGTTGAGATTAGCCAAGGCATGATTGACTGTTGGCTCACTCATTATGATAGTAACTAAGGTTGGCTGTCATAATGAGTGTTATAACGCTGCTACTGAGAATAAATATGGGCACAATTATTCTGAGGTGCTATAGCTCGATTAGTTAGCTCAATATGTTAGCTCTTCGGTCTAATAAGCTGAATGGCATAAATTCAAGTGCCATGTTGGGCAACATTTTAGTCAACAGTTCATTAAATGCATGTACAGTGTTTGGGGATGTATAAAAGTTGGCACATATAAAACAACTGCCAGTGTGATGAAAAAGGAAATTTTTTTACATTATTGCATTACATTCATTCATTCCTCCATTTTATAGTTTCAGTCTGTTCAACTTTGTGTCAGAAATCATCTATTATTAATGAAAAATTTGTGGGTTCTTAAATGAACTAAATCTAATACATTTAAATAAATTAAATTTATTTAAATGCTCCTAAACAAATCTGAAGTGAAGTTGATTTTAAATTGAAAGAGTGACAATAAAAGTTGCAATTTCCGCAATAAGAGCACTCATATCAATAAATTAAATATGGATTAATTGTTTGTCATTTGATAATTACGAAGGTTTATGAATGGAAAGCTTGGCCGCTGCAATTTAAAATGACTCCTGATAATAAAGAAAAACACTTGGGGTAATCTTTTCTGTTTTAATATTAATTATAAACAAAATGAATGATAGCTACCACTATCATTCAGTGCGGCATTCATAGTATATTTTGCGGTTTGCTTCCCTCACTCATGCTTTCTCAAGGAGTTGTCTTCTTCTAACAGTCTTCACTTGACTGGAAGAAAAGAGACCCTTTATAACTGTTTTGATACATAACTACTTGAAGCATTTAACTATCTATACAAAACACTTACTAGAGCCTATACTATGTTCCTGCTATACAGGTTAATCTAAGGAATTCATGCAATTTTTTGACAAAGAAAAGTGTTGAAACATTTTCTATGCTTTCTCAGCAGACATAGTCTTTGCGCACACAATTATCTGTAGCTAGTATTATCTGCTGAACATGCACTTAGAATTATTCACTCATTTTTACTGATGACAAACTCTTATGCGCATAAAAGTATATGCAATTTATGTGCCCTACAAATCTACAAACGTAAAAGCATGTATTATTATAGGTATTTTCTAACGCTAGCATAGGCTGTTTGACATTAAAAATACTTTATTAGAATGCATACATACATCTAAAAGAAATTTGTTCATTCTCATTCTTTAAGCTTTTATTACAAACTAGCGTTCCGGCAGTTCATTGCGTCATGAGAGATGATCATGTTTAATATTTGTCTGAACAATTATACTTCAATTTTGCAAGGTTGCTGTCTGCTGATTTGTTTGAATGGCAACATGATCGGTTGCCAAGCTGAGTGTCCGGTTTTGAATCCTGCCCGATAAAATCTTTTTTTCAAACATTCAAAATTTAACCATGGCTTTAAACGAACTGTCATGCCTATTATTATAGTCAAAACTAGCTGAATACTTTGACTAGATGAATTTCGACTAGCGTTGCTTATAAAACGGTTTATAAACAGTTGCAGGTAATGTAGTTGCCATTGGCTAATTTGAGTAAGCTAGGATCCGTATTGATAAACTTATTAGGTGACAATGCGCATAACGCAGAGTCGCTAAGCATATGTTAGCCCAGATAATGACTCATATAGCACAATAAACCTTTTGCATTGAATTGGGAGGAATTTTTATTTGGCCAAACATTGGCTTTGTTTAGTTTGTTAATTGCTGTTTTTTAAATTAGCAAATATTTAGCCATCCAAATCGTAACTTGTAGCAAAGCGTCACTACATCTATTACGAGTAATATCTACAATTGACGGAGTTCTCATTACCTAGCAACACGATTAAATTGGAGGCTATCGAGCATTCTTATTGGATAATGACTTCATTATGTGCTGCGACTCGAGAAATTGAATAGGAAGTCCGTATCAAAGCAACACTATGCTAAAACGTGAAGCAAACCGCTAGGTATGTACATTGTTCAGTTTTAAATAATCAAGCCTTAGCAAGTAGCCGTATGTCAGTTTTCTAAATTAAATTTGCACAAGCCAACTCTAAAAGAACCAGTAATTTTTGTAAGTGGAAACCAACTTTCGTATTTTTATCAAGCTTTGAAATTTTTTATAATTCCAACTATTCTGTCCATTTACATGTATATTCTACTAATGTGTTTGACAGCACGATGTGTTAAGATTAATAAAAGACAACAACAATAATCAGATCATTGGTTGAGTTTTACTGGAGACCTGCAGAGCTTCAAATACATGCATCTCAAGTAGCTGAATGGATTAGTTTGGTGTCTTGTGAACAGGAGGTTCCAAGATCTTATCTTCTCTGATATAGATTTTTCATTGTTAGATTTTAACCAGCTATAGCTGAAATAATGAGCAACAAACTTTGAGATTTATATATAGATTTATATATATATATATATATATATTTATAACCCTAAAACAAATTTTTGCATTCAGTGACCTGAGTCATGTGTCAGTTATTCATGTAGAGAATCTCCTGACAATTTACTACTCCTGTTTGTTAATTATGTGCAGAGCCTTAGCATTTTACAAAGCCCACCCATCTTACAAATTTAAAAACACTTCAAAAACGCATGATAAGGGCCATTCACAAAAAACCTCGCCTAACCCACACCAAACCTCTTTTCAAATCATCATCCATACTACCTATCAGTTCACTATATTCATATCGCATTATACTTTTAACCCAATATATGAAACCCGATTCTCAAATTCCTGTCTAAATCTCCCACAATCTTCATTCCGTGCAGGCCATCGCAGGGTGGATTTCCAACAAGCCATTTTTTGGAACCAGCTTCTTAAGTCTATTAAAGGCACAGAGAAAGTGGCCAGTTGCAAGAGAGAACTTAGGTAGTATCTTTTAACATGTGAATAAAACCAATGACGACAAGCCCAACGCTACGACTAGCTATGCTATTGCGTATTATGGGCTTCATCACTCCTCCAGCTTTTTTTTTTTGCTCAGCTACATGTAATTTTGTTGATGAAAATAAATCACAAATCACAAAATGTTTATTACATTTAATTATGTCTAGCTCATGTCACAATAAATTAGTATGTATAACTTTTAATTAGCGTTAGAAGTCATCTACAAAAGGATGTTTTTGCCAAAATAAAAATATAATAATACTATGAAAATAAACATAGTAATAAACACCTAGTAGCCAATAGCTATTCATGCTTTTATTTACTCTCAATCATTGGTTGAATTCTTTCAAATACCTGCTACTGATTGGGCAACTACTGCAAATGTGAATTTGAGAGCAATTTACCAAATTAATGCTAACCCTTGCCTTGACTGCCGAAATGTGACGATTCTAACTATTGAAGAGGCCAATTAATATAGACGCCGTAAGATAGTTCATTACCACCTACCTTTTAATGGAAATACTAGTGATCAATTAGTATTAAATGCAGCACTTGGTGTTTGTCTCTAGACAGTGAAACTTGGCTTTTTAATTTCCATTCATAACTGACACACTTGAACAGAAACAACGTTTTCGACAGGCTCCAGTAGCTAATTATGACTAAACAATTTTGCCTTTGGTTGCTACCTAGGAGCCGCATTATTTAAATTTTGCAAAATTTCTCTTTTATTTAGTGAAGAATAAATAACAAAGGTTGAATAATTAAAAAATACTATTGTTTTTTTGCTCAAATAAAACATTTTTAGATTAGCCAAAGTTATTTTTCAAAGTTCCGTATTAAAAAAGGGGATTGCAGAGCGGACAAGGACATTTGCTTTACTATAATTCTTCATTTCTTACAGTTGATTTGGTGCCTCGCCCGCTGCTACGCACCCCGTAAACTCTCTGATTATTTCTATTATTTATCACCGACTAAGAAAAGAAATGTTGTCAAGTGCCAATTTCAGGTTTTTTGGCTTTTTACATTTCCTGAACAAGGTTTAGAATCGGACATGATATTATTATCTTTTCAATTGCGCTTCATTCATCTTTTGTAATTCGACTTACACGGATATGAATATGAGATAGGCAAAGTTTTAACAGCACACGAAACAGCAGCAAGAGATAAGTCTTAATTAGCTGGATCGGCAGCGAGCTGCTGCTCTATGTTACTAAAAATAGAAACGAATAATTAAGCACCTAATATCTACTCTCATTAACTCTAAGGTTACTACTAGAAGAAATATCATGAATTATCGATGTTTACTTCCGATTATTAAGCACAGAGACAAGAGTGCTAAGCAAAATATGCATTAATTGCTTAAAATATTTTTGCTGTTGTTTTTTCAAATTATAGAATTTGATCAGACGATGTTGTTTCTGACTGCTTAAAATAATCTTTTGGGGTTTCATACAGTAAGTATTAACTTGGACACCGAGTGAGCAAAGTTTTGTGTTATTCGAGCTTTGAAAGTACTATATTAACATATAACATTAACATAAATCTAATGATGAAAATAAGAGAAAGTTGATCTGTAAACCAAAAAACTAATCATAGGAACTATGATTCAATATAATAATTCAATGTAATATTCAATATTACAGTACATTCAACATTATAGTATATTTAATATTAAAGTATATTCAATATTATAGCATATTTAATATTACAGTATATTCAATATTATAGCATATTTAATATTACAGTATATTCAATATTATAGCATATTCAATATTACAGTACATTCAATATTATAGTATATTTAATATTAAAGTATATTCAATATTATAGCATATTTAATATTACAGTATATTCAATATTATAGCATATTTAATATTACAGTATATTCAATATTAAAGTACATTCAATATTCCCAATGTTGATAATTAAATACCATGTTTCTTACAACACGGCTGCAACTTGCCAGTCAGCATCCTCTAACATGAGCTACTAGTCATGGCAATACTACTCCAAGGAGATAAAAGGAGAAATGAAAAAACCTCTTGTGAAGCTGGCGTGTAACATTTTAGAAATCTCACAAGTTCATTGAACTCAACAGCATGATCCATGATCATGCTGTTGAGTTCATGGTGCATCTTGAGCATGATCATGCTGCACCATAATCATGGTCATGCTGCACCATAATCATGCTGCACCATGATCATGCTGCACCATGACCCTGCTGTTAAAAGCATGATCATGCTGCACCATGATCATGCTGTTGCAAGCAAGATCACTGTTAAAAGAATTATACTTGGTACAGGTTTATTCTCTTTCTACTAACATGTACCTCTGTTTAAAAACTGGAACTTTTCAATTGAAGGGCACGTCTGATTTTTATGACAGGCAAAAGGTGGGCCAGGAAGATGCTGCATTCAATGCTCCGAGTCTAGATTGGTAGCCAACAATCTTGTCAGCCTGATGCGGTATATGAAACTTTCACTCTAGTGATGGATGTAATAATAGAAATCAATAATTACCAATCAAAAGTTACACACACATAATAGCACATTTGATCTATAAACCATATTCTAAGACTACACTGGTAATTGTCTCCCTATTGATGGAAAAACAACTCCATGAACATTGTAATCCTGGAAGAAAATATTATTTCATTAAAGGCTTGTATACACTGTATCACAATATACCCACAGTCATCCAACACTACACGAGTGATCGTCTGTGGTAGCACGTTTATGCTATCACAACTCATCTTTATTTACATCAGCGAATAGCCTGTAACAAGTGTTCTCATTACAATGCGGTCACAGACACGATGAACTACTACCATGAAGAGAAATATAGATCACGTAATCTGAAGCAGCCAATCACCATCACCAAAGCACGTTGCACAGTGTGCCATGGATGTACAACAAACCATTGCGAAAGTTTGACAGTTCGAACATATTTGCGATGCCTCCATGATGACATCGGTCTACAGTGCAAAGTTCACGAATAATCAGCGAAGGAACGATCCCCAAACACTGCAATAGGGTATATTAGTATTTTTGGTGAGATGTAATATTGTGGTAGGAGTTGTCTAACATGCTGAAACTGCCTAAACTTGTTAGAAGTACATCAGTCATAACAATAGGGTGAATGGCAGTTCCACTCAAACCTTAAGTTTATTCAGCATTTGAGCTTCACAATAAAAACATTCCAAATAACACAAGTACAATGTACAGTATTCACATTCCATCAGAAATTCATTCAAACTAGCAACAAATAAATAATGCAGACACAAAATTGAGACGATAACTCCCAGCTATTTGACAGCCAGTTTTAATACTTCATCCATCACTTGTGAACTGTTCTTATCTCCAACGCCAACAGAGGATTCCTGACCAAATTCTGTAAACAACAGAGCTGAGAATAAAAAATCTCACAAACTTGAGAAAAAGACAACAGCATAGCAGATATTTTAACCTTTTGAGTACTAGAGTCACCTATGTTGGGTACACTAATGTTATTGTAGATATCGCACTGAACTCCAGCTAAAACACCTGAATCAGTGATAGGCAGATGAATGGTGACAGAAACAATAAAATAACTACACCAAAAAGATATTCACTACACTCAGCAGAATAGATATGGTATAATATGCTAGACAGCAAGCAACACTAATTACAGTACAATGTTAAATGACGCAATATTTTCAATTGAATCAGCTATTGAAACAAGGCCTTCAGTTTTGATGAATGTAAAACATCTCAATACATGTTTGAATTGATTCAATTGCCAGGATGGTTAAAGATTAAAATCAACAAAACTTGATCGCAGTTAAAACACTAAAAAAAGAGACAAAATGACATCACTAGTTGTTATTTTGCTATAGTTGATATCGGCTATTGTGTTCCAGTTGCAGCGCTATGCGTCTCTTTTCTGTCAGTCTCTTTGCAACTATAGATGTCGTAATAACACTTTCGCTTGATCGGAGCGATTTAACTGTGATCAAGTTTGTGTCTATTTTAATCTAGAAACATTCTAGCAATCAGATCAACTGAAACATCAGAAACCAAATCTCAAATGATAGAAATATATCGATATTTTCTGATAAAATCTTCTGAAATTTTGTGCAAGTTGCCAAGTTCGTCATTATTAAAAAGCAAATAAAATGACAACACTGGAACTTACCATGCCTTGCCCAGATCTTAGGAGTGATACCGCTGCATTCTCTTATCAATATTGGAACTTTGGGGTTGGCCTTTTTCAATCCTACATACTCTTTAGTTATAAAATCTCTACAATATGAAAATATGGTAAATCTCCTTTTAGGAGCCTTCTTTTCGTGCATCGACTTTATCAAATAGTCTGAGGACCCTAATGTGTGTGTGAGTTATTTATCTGTATTGCTATCTAGTCAACTCATCAAGGGCTGCACACAAAAATAGGACTATAGCATAAAACAGAATAAAGAGGTGGTTAATGATGCTTTACTGGCTCTGGATTTTGATCATGGAAGTCAACTTTTTTTCATGCTATATTTTATAAAAAACAGCTCTATTTCATTAACAACTGACTAGTTGTATAGCCTACATTTATACAAGTCAAGGATGCTACACATTCAAGACCGTTACTTATAGTTCGTTTTACATTCATATTCATTCTGTGAAGATTGCATCTGCATTTTAAAATGCAAAAGATAAGCTATTCAATAAAAATGCATCCAACAAAAATAAACACCAGTACCCTGAATTTGGGGATGATGCAATTGAAAGTTCTTATAGCACTTACAAGGTGTACACCAAATAAAAATTACGTATCAGCGAGCAACTCTTAGCTGTAATCCTGGATGACAAATAATTTCTACTTTTGAAGTTGTCGTTATAAATGAAATTGCAGAAACTTGTTTTACATTCATAAACAACAAAAAAGTATTTAGCTTGATAGTAATGACATATTAACTTGCCTAAAATAACTAGCATACTTGTAGCTGTATTTTGTATGTGCTGAGTATGTAAAAATCTGAACTCTAATACGACTAGTAAACCAGTAAGTAAGGTGATGAATTAATAATTACGAGCTGTAATTGCTATACAGACCCGAAAATATAATTATTTTGTCAATTTTTTCTATTTCTTTGTGTGCAACATTTCGCCGTACTTTTCACCGTACTGTTTCATAGCGCAAACTTTTTTGACAAATACTAATTCCATAAATGCACCGAAAAACTGTAGTAAGACCTGCGCTCAGCACGGCATTAATAGTAAATTAACTTCGCTGTTCACTTGTGTATGCTTTGAGATGTAATTTTATTTAAAAAGCGCACTTGTTCAAAATGACGCTATAATATAATGAGTAAATATGTTCATATGCTGGTTAAAGCGGCCATTAGAGCAAGCATGTCTAGAGGACCATGCAGAAATGTTTTAACATGTTTCCTCGACTATTCTGTGTAGCTTAATATATACATGCAAATGGGGTATCGGTTGCAATATTTTCTTAGACCAATGTTTCTTATTAATTAGATAAAAATGACAAGTTACATTCCCAGTTGTTTGCTAGAAATATATATCGATTACGCTTCTTGTCTATTCCAGCCAACAATCACGCGTGACGGTGTAACACGATTAATATAGGTTTATTTATTGCAAAAACCAACAAAACTACTAACAAACTAATAGCCCAATAACTGTGCGTATCACCAACCTAACACCTTGACTAGCAGCAGACGTTTGGCAAAGGTGAATTCTTAGCTCCTTTAGCCGGGGCGCAAACTTGACTGCAGCCATTTCAAACGGAAACAGGGTTGAGCATAGTCCTCTCGAAAGGCTTGCACGCATAACCAAAACTGCCGCTTTTGTAAGTAGCTCTCCATAGTTCGTAATTTCATTTAACCCAACAATGTTAATTTTATGTAGAGTGAGCGTGCGTCAGTAAAATCAGACTATCCCAATATGGCTGATTATTGTGATTAGTAACCCGTTTGATTTCAGTTTCTCTATTGCTTCCCCAGGAGTATACTTCCATATTGCCCTATTTTGAATCCATTGCAAGGTTGGTTATTAAAAATCTATATTGTAACAACATGCATAGAAATAGCTTTCCTAGTATTAATATAATTTAGGCGCAAATATTTTCTTACGCATATTTCATACTGTATTAGCCACATTATTGATTTGCATCTTGCAATTGCCTCTTTATTTTGTTTACTG
Source organism: Watersipora subatra (assembly GCF_963576615.1). NCBI lineage: Eukaryota > Metazoa > Bryozoa > Gymnolaemata > Cheilostomatida > Watersiporidae > Watersipora > Watersipora subatra. Next base: position 26,865,354 of record NC_088715.1, read on the forward strand.
CATCTGTTCTTTGGGATATGTTTTTAATTGTTGGCTAGTCAGTTGTTAATTTCATACAACTCTTTGGATATTGGTTTGGCTATTTTTAGATTAAACTTTGTTTATACAGCCTTTTTGAGCTACAAATATTACCCTTTTACTCTACAATTAAACAGGCAAGGTTAATGGGAGATGAATTAACACGTTAACAAGTCATCATCTACTTGTCAACTTTAAGACAGCAGAATGAATAAGTACCAGAAGGTGAAAATGATTGGGGAAGGGTCCTTTGGCAAGGCCTTTCTTGTGAAAGATCGTAGTAACGGGAAACAGTATGTGATTAAGGTAAGATGCTTGTATTTGGCAACATTTTGTTGGCTATAGGTAGCGCAATCGTCATCATGACGGTTTTAATATTTAATTGTTTAAATATTTGATTATATTCAGTCAAACTACACAGTATATAATCAGTGATATAAAACTCCCACATGATTGGTTACGGCCATCATGTTGGCGGATTTGTTGATCGAGGTCTGTTGGGATAAACCCAAACATGGCGCCAGAACACAGAAATATGCCGAATAGAGCCAATAGAACCCTTTGTAAATTTAAAAATATTGTGAACAATGGTGGTTATTTTACTGATCTGTTGGTTTCATTTCGTTGTCAAATAAATATGTCACAGTCATGATCAGTTAGAATTCACAAGCATTCATGATATTGATAGTCACCATTGGGAAATAGCTCAAATTTAGATTTTGAGTATGAAAACTACACTGCACAGCTTTCTCTACTGTCCCATCCTATTGGCCAGGTCAAACAATGTGACAACGATGAACAACTTTGTCATTTTATGATAGGGGTGGCAAAATATTAATCAAAAACTAGGGAAAAAAGGCCGTTGTTCGGGTGATTTTGGGTAAATTATATTCAACTTTAAGCATATATACTAAGACCCCTACCAATCTCAAAATTGGTAAAAATAGGTAATTTGAAATGTTTTATTTTCCATTGGTCCATTTTTCTAGTTAGGTATTACCCGTACACTATAGAAATTCAAGCTTTGCTGATTCATGGTTTGTTATCCACGAACGACGCATATCTGCAATAAAAACCTAGACCAAAAACCTAACAAGGTGAAGCGACTGCCCGGCGAGAATTGTGTTAGCACTGAAACACAGGCTAGCACAATCCCAACAGAGCTCGATCAACAAACCTCGCCCACATGATGCTTGTGACCAGTCCTTGCGGGGGTTTTAATTCATTGATATAATGAGCTGGAACTATATAATTTCATTTATAACCAAATTATAAATCATCAAGGAAAATTCAAATGATTGATGTGAATGTTAAGTATAATGAAATTGTATAAAATCCAATTATATATCATCAAACTATGTCGTGATAAATGTGAAATTAAATTTATAAATATCATTAAAACTATTAATAATTATGAAAATATTATTTCAGGTTACCTTAAAAAAGTTAAACAAAAATAATAAAGAATTAATCACTCCTGAACATATACATGTATACAGAATTTCTTGTTATGATGATTTTATTACTGTAGGTTATCACAGCTTCTTAATTTTCTATAATTTTGTAAATTCTCAACTAGCTTGACATAAGCATATATTAGATAAAACTTGACAGAGAAGAAAGCCAAATAAAACTGTAAATATTTATTTATGGTTTTTTACGTTTTTTGGCTATTCATTTTGTTTAAATATTTGTCTGCAAAATCAATTAATCCTAGAAATTGTCGAAAGCTGTCATTGCAACTAATTTCCTGACAACGAGCCTCTTGGTCTGTACTGTAAAAGTACTGTAGAAGTCATAGATAGTTACGCATGGGCCATATAAATTCCCTCACCTGTAGCCAACCATTGGATAGGGTATCCTAGAGACACATTTCTTTGAAAATAATTAAGTTTATATTTTTTTGCCGTGTCCAAATAGTACAGAATCGAAACTGAGGTGAAGATTAAAAGGAAGGGGGTAGAATACAGACAGACTAAACATTAAGTCTCTCATCTAATAATTTATGATCATTTGAACAAGGAATAGGAGCTTCGTGTCTCTTCCATTTGATCTTATCACCTAGTTGTTGCCGGTTTCGTTTTCAATATAACTGATAACGAATAACGCTGAACTGAAAGAGAGCGGGCATCGTGTCTCTTTCATGCGTTGTGTGAGGGATTTCGGCGAATAGCATATCGGCATCTTTATTATTTCGACATATTTAGCACACCAATTGCCAAAATTGAATCTTTAGAGAAATTTTGTTGATATGGTATAGTGAAAAAAAATTTGTATGGCGATGGCAAAAAATATCGTGTTTCACATTGTAAGACGAAAAATTGTATAACAGGGTCATCGAAGCTCGAGGGTGCTATGTATTACTATAATGAGGCAGTTGAGAACACTAACAGAGCCACTGACTTTCAATGCAGATGTTATGAGAGTCAGTTAGGTGTCTGTAGTGAATGTCATGTTGATACAGCTGTGGGCATACTGTGGCGCTCAGATTTGTGTGGAAATGTTACAAGAATGAGCTTCTGTAAATTGTGCAGAAGAACTGCAACTGAGTGAGGATAATGCTTGCAGGAAATAGCTATGGGGAAAATGGGTCCCAAGGAAAGAGAAGATGCCAGAAAGGAGGTTGCTGTTTTGGCTCAGCTTCAACACCCCAACATTGTGTCTTACAAAGAATCGTTTGAAGGTGGGTCACACTTCATACTCTGGCTCCTGCTTCTCAGAGTCTCTCTCTATACACTGGCTCCTGCTTCTCAGAGTCACTCTTTATACTCTGGCTCCTGCTTCACAGAGTCACTCGCTATACTCTGGCTCCTGCTTCTCAGAGTTTCCAAACCACGGTCTGTATTTTTGTTAGTCTGGTTGTAAATATGCATAATAATAATGCTCACATCTTAGGCCTGTCCGTAAAATTTGCTGTAATCCTATCCCTTTCGCGTTTGATCAGGATTGGCACCTCTGCAATAAGTGAAAATCTGCAAAATAGAAACTTACATAATTTTGAAGTCATTCTTCTCATAATCATAAGTATTTCCCTCTTTTTCTTAGGTTTGTTAGATGGTTTTGAGAATCGAGGGTGTTTACGAGACATGATGAAGGGTGTCGCAAGCGCATTGCATTTTTACATTTCACGTAGAGTAACAGGCAAATAGCCAACTGCGACAACTTCTAGCATGACAATGCTCAAGGACAGATTTTACTAGGAAATAGGATGAGAGAGATTTATGTATTAATTTTTTTTAATCTTCGTTTTCAAATATTTTCTTTATTTTTTTCCATATTTTTTACCCCGCAAAAGGTGAACAGTGAAATAGCAAGGAATTACTGTACATGCATCTTTTGGAGTAAGTTTTGTGTATGTAGATATATTCTCTGATACTGGTAGATATTTAGATGGTTTGTTAGCATTAGTCACACGTTGGTAACATCTGATACTTAAAAGGAGAGTAATTGCTTACCCTGTAGAATTTGGGAACCTCTTCATCTCGATGGACTTCTGCGATGCTGGAGACCTCTTTGCGAGGATTAATGCCCAGCGAGGTGTCCTCATGCAGGAGGCTCAGGTACGCCCTAAAGTTTTCTATCAGTCAATGCTGATTATTTTGAGGATCTGGAGGCAAAAAAATTTTAACTTTTCAAGTTTAGTTCATTACAAGTTTTTTCTGTCTAATCGTTTCAATATGTTTTCTTGCTTATCATCAATGATGCCACCATTTATTTTCAAGACGTTTTACTTTGAACAACATTGGTAATATCTCATTTTCATAATTTTGAATATTTTAATTTAGCGTACAGTTCAACTTCGTTTCAGTGTTTACATCGTAAGGCAGAAATTTCGTATTGGGGAGTATAATAGTAACCCATAGTAATTATCTAATGCAAACACTCCCTGGTAAAAAGCATCAATATTCTGTATACATATTTAAAATTAGTAACAAAATAATATGTTACTCAATTGTTGAATTTAATCACAAGCATTCAAATGTCTTGCAAATTCCTTAATCAATCATTTTTATACATGAACCAGTCCAACTAACTCAGTGCTAGAAAATGATGAGATTTGGATCATTATCCTTGTTTATTTTTATCTTTCAAATTCTGTTCCAGAAGACTATTCGAAAAATGAGTCTTTAATTGCTGAACAGTTTTGCTTATTATAAATAATATAAATAATTTCTATTTATTTTAGATGAAAGAGCTACTTGTTAACGATTTGAAAATTATTTTTAACATTTCTTAACAAAGTACATTGAATACTAAACGCGGTGAAAGGACATCAGAGCTGGGAACTGTCGACTAGTTTTGCTGATTTATCACCGGGGATGTTAGAATTTTAAGTTTTGTGTAACTCTGATTTGTTTGAAATATTTGAAATCTAAACATAAGACAATGATAATTCCGTTTGCGTCACTGTTATGGCGGTAGATAAGTTAATAATATCAGCTTTTCTCTATAATGCTGTTTCCCATAATCTTGGAAACAGTCTAAAGTATCTCATGATTGGCTGCATATTGCATCATCTTTTAAGAATTTGTACTGTTAATAGAAAACTGCAATGCTTAAATGATTTAAGAATTTTGGAAAGTAATGTATGTAGGAAAGTACATAATTTGTCAAACAAACACCGGGTTATATTTTTACAACATATAGCAAAAACCTTGTAAATAGAGATGATGGTGGTCAAGGTTTGAGAGTTCAAAGAAGTAAAAGTTCTTTTATTCGCTAAATTTCAATGTCAATCTTATTTTTAAGAAACCTACTTGCATTTGCACCCTTTGCCAGCAAATAGCGTTAATTCTCACAAATACCAATGGCAAAATAGAAAAGACAACTCCAACCACAACATTTAGTGCATCATAAACAGAAAAATTTCAAATCATTCTAGTGTAAGGTCTTTTTTTCAATTTTTTTGCTTGTATCGAATGACAATCTAACATTTTCTATCATCTTCCTTGTTGCAGATTCTTGACATGTTTGTGCAAATATCTCTCGCCATCAAGCACATTCATGACAGAAAGATTCTGCATCGTGACATCAAATCACAGAATATCTTCATAACCAGGGGAGGAATAATGAAAGTTGGGGACTTTGGCATATCAAAAGTTATGAATAGGTGAGTGTGCTCATTTCATTACAACTCTTTGTTTAATATGTAAACAAATCTCCAGCGGAGCAGCTATTATAAAATAGTCCCCCACATGCAACCTCCAAAGTTGTAAAACGCTCCAAGTGAGAAGATAACTCATAAAAGTCGAAGCTAAAAAGTTTAACCTCCCTTTGTGGCTTAGCTTTTGCAGCTTCAGTACTTTTTGGTATGAAAATATTTATTGGAATAATAATATAATATATGTAATATAAATTATTATATTTATCTTTGAAAAAGGTAAATAACACATTAAAATACCTAAATTTCACTCATACTCTGCCTCAGTGAGAGCCCTCCACAAACGCCATTGTCAGCAGTCGTCACGGCTCGCTGTTTTTCTGTTACGTTTTTTGAAGTTTGAAAATGCAAAGTGACACTGTTCATCATGTCTCTTGAACGCCCTCAAACCTCTAAATTGTTTAATGGACATGAAAAACAGAAAAATGCTTACAATTAATAAACAGGTGACTTTATTAGATATAATAAAGGCAAACAATAGCAGGCAAAGTTAGTTTTTTTATGGATTTTTATTTTTTATGGTGGGTGCTGATTCCAATTAATCGCGAAAATTGAGGTATTACGGTATTCCACTTGGTTACTATTTTATCTATAATGAAATATTTTTACTTATTGAATAGCTCTTCTACATTAAAGGTGATTAGGAGACATGCTCACTCAGATAATGCAAAACTATTTGTTGTAGTGTAATAAGTAGGTCAGTGGGTATACTAAGTTGTTAGCATTTGTGCCATCACTTACCTTCTATGATATCTACTTTCTTAGGCTTTAACTTATTATTTTATCCACTAAGGCTATCATATATTTTCAACGTACCTTTCATCCTGAAATCAGCCCAAATCACTCTATTCATTGATTTTTTATTGTAGAAGTTACCCCCACACGTTAGAATGCCCGGAATCCCTTAATCAAACATTTTCAGGCATGAACCAGTCCAACATGCTCATTCATAGAAAATAATGAGATTTGGATTTGTCCTCCCACTTTTCCATGTCATTGTTCAGTAAACTTCTATGGTAGCTTTACACATAACCTTAGATCCATACCGATAGCGCTAAGGAGTTAGCGAGAATGTGTCTTGGCATGCTCTACTACTTCTCCATCTAGTCGTATACCTCTACTTATAGCACTATGGAATTAGCGAGAACATGTATAGGGACACCCTACTACCTTTCTCCAGAGATCTGTGAGAACAGACCGTATAACAACAAGAGTGATATCTGGTCATTAGGCTGTGTTCTTTATGAAATGACCACCCTCAAACATCCGGTAAGCCCGCAATCAAATATTTATGAGCTTAGAGGCTATCTGGTTAGCGAAGGTTTCATTTCATACTCAGCATGAAGATGATTAGTAAATCATATTAAATTAAATAATTAAATTATATAATTTTAAATCATATTTCATGTTTACATCTTCTAAAGCTTTCTTGTGACATACTGTTTTGTTTGATTTCATTGCTTAAGATGTGGCACCATTGGTGTCTACTACAAACTTTCTGACCGCGATTCTTGGAAGTTATATTTTTCTTCGATTTTGAGTTATTTTTTGAGGGTTTTTAATTTGGTGAATATTTGCATTTGTGTCATACCTGTCACAACACTGGTTGTATCACTATTGCTCATAAGTTGTGTCTATAGAACTCAGTCTATAGTTACCGATTGTCAGGAATGAATGCTGAGGAAACTCCTCGGCTTTTTTCCAAGATCAGTTTTATCAGTTGAATTTCGCTAAATATTTTAAGCCTCTTGTTTATTATATCTAATCATCATTATTACATTTGCAAATGTTTCAACGTCTGCCAAATTTAAAAACTTATCAAGTTATTGTTTTTCTTGAAGTATGTTAAAATGTGAACAAAACGATTTGTACAATTTTTCCTAATTTCAAGTTTACCCACAACTATGACAAAGTAAATTAGCTTTTTTCTATAAACCGTTGCACTATGTGTAGTGCACACTGTACAATTTAAAAATAATGCAATGGTTGTTTGTTTAATATTTTTAAATGCTATCTGAATGTGTACCATATATTTTTTGCATTTCTGGCTTCTTCAAACTGCAACATTAAGAAATTTTTGTTTTTTTATAATCTTGCAAAGGCAGCCCAAAAGTATGTAATGAGCCCTGTTCAAATTTACCAACTTGCAGATGGTGGTCACATAGAAGCCATTCTAAATTCTGTTTTAAGGCTAATCACAGAGAGCAGAGTTGAAACGTGTTGTCAGTTTTAATGACAATAATCAGAGACGATGCAAACATTTTAAACAAGGAATAACAATGCTGCTCCTTTAAAACTTTTGTAAATGCTGCTATGTCTCCTTCCTTTGTAACGATATTAATTGTGAACCACCATCTTTGATTTGGATCTAGCCTCTGCTCAAGAAACCTAGTATCACACCCTATTTATCAGCTAGATTTTCTGTAGAATGACACACCAAATTTAAGCAAATATCTTTAGCAGCATTCCAACAAAACTTGTCATACCACTTCAAAGCTTTTTCGAAGCTGTACCATTTTAAAAGCAAAAGTACAGATGTTGGCGGAAATTGAAACTCAAACAAAATATACCATATAACACTATAATTATTGTATTATTTAACATATAACACTATATTTATTATATTTATTTAACATATAATACTATATTTATTATATTTATTTAACATATAACACTATATTTATTATATTTGTTTAATATATAACACTATATTTATTATATTTATTTAACATATAACACTATATTTATTATATTTATTTAACATATAACACTACATTTATTATATTTATTTAAGATATAACACTATATTTATTATATTTATTTAACATATAACTATATTTATTTGACGTATAACACCTCTATTTTATCTAATATTGTCGATAAAACCTGCTTCCTAAATTGAAGACTTGCAATTTCCTTTCTTCAACAAAGGCTTATTTGGACGGCTATGTTATGGCTGAACTATCTTTACATTTCAGTTTGAGGCTGGTAGCATGAAAAATTTGGTGCTAAAGATAATTCGAGGAACGTATCCACCCGTCCCTCCTCGATACAGCTACGAATTACGCAATCTACTTGCTCAGCTGTTCAAGAGAAATCCGAGGTATGTTAAGAGATTTGTAATTGCATTCTACAAAAGAGTCATTACTTTTACTCGATTGTTAATGCATCCACATTTATGAGCAGATGTCAATGTTCAGGTGGGAATACTATTGGCATATTATGAAGGGTAGTTATGTTGATGCACCTCTCTCACCGTGTCAAGACCAGAGATTTTGTATCAGCTCTATTAGGTTTGTCATTGTAACCACGTTATTTTTTTATCTCTGTCGATGTATATTCATAATAAGGTTTCTGTCAGTTGTCAGCATAGACCTATTAACTATAACTATATAAGTATAGTTAATAGGTCTATGGTTGTCAGTACAGTATAGCTATGCCATGTTAATTTATCCACATACTTGCATCTTTGTTAACACCCTTTGGTCATGTTATCGATACCATTGCGCCCATTTGTAAGCTTCTTTGTGAATGTATCTGATCGAATCTAGTCATGCATATCTCAATTCCCGGGTGTTTGTATGCTTTACTCATCACCAGGTGAGAAAAGGCAATGCTATGTAAAAATATCCAGACATTTTCATTATGCATATCATAACTCTGTTATGTCGGACTTTCATCTTCCCTTTGGTCAGACAGCAATCCTTGCATCAATGAATATCGGTTTGAAAAATACATTCAACTAATTTTGAAAGGATTTTCAGATTGCGAAGTTTTTAATTTGATAATCATTTTAATATTTTTTGCATTCAACTTTGCTTGAGATAATTGCATTTATTTAAGATTTATCTTCTCTTTGTGCATTGGGGATATAACTCTCTGACTGTTCAGCAGGCTTTGAAACCCTTCAAGTTAGTATTTCTCATCAAAATCTTTTAAACTAGTTTAGACTAATTTCTTGCAATAAAGGCTAATATTTGTATTTATGGTTTACATAAAGTGATATAATTAAATACCATGACTCGGTAGCAGCAGTTATCATCAGTTCAGTAGTGAATGTATAGCTGGTTGCATTACTATTCTTCGGGTACACAGGGACCGCCCCTCCATTAATACAGTCCTCAATAAACCGTTCATTCAAGCAAGAATCAAGAAGTTCCTGAATGAGAGTGAGGTGCAGGCAGAGTTCAGTCACACCATACTGCATGGAGCGAAGCTGCAGAAACGTTTGCCACCAGGAGGCAGACCCGTCAGTGGTATGTTCTTTATAGTTTTCATATGTTATTTCTTAACCACTTACTGCAGTTTGTTTTTTCAAGTTTGTGATATGGCAAGTGCTATTGTTATATAAATGCAAACATGTTTTGGTAGGTTTTTAGTTTGTTATGAAAGTGCGAATGCTTACAAAATTGTAAAAATCGATGCATAAATATTTTAGTTGGTTTTCCTTTATTTGTTTGTGTCTTCATTGATCATCTGCTTTGTGTACTAGTGAAGGTCAGAATCTAGAACAAAACTGCGAGGTAACAAATTATTTTGTCGTATTTTTCAATTGTTTACTTGCTTAATTTTAGTTTTGCATATTTATTTTATCATATAAGCCAGGATTGAAAAGCCAGGACATCAATGACTGTCGATTGATTAACATGCTGACAGTTGCGCATATCAAAGGTGTCCTGAAACAGTTAAAACATTTGCTCATTATTTTGTAAGATTTTTTGACATACTGAAGACTGTGAGCATGAAATCAACTACAGAGCATTGGAAACTTGTTTGTCTTTTACCAATCCATCATTTTTTTACGTCACCAAGCCGTTTGCCCATGCGCTCGTTCACGAAAAAGCCGCCATATTTGTGGAAAACGATTGTTTTTCTTTTATTTAATAGTATTTTTTGGTGTTGTTTTGATACGATAATAAAAAAATGGCAAACAAAAGCATCGTTTTCAAAAATTCATTGCAAAAACTTTGTTTTTGAATGATAAAAGTTGTCTATAAAGATGGCTGACAACGATAGAATGACGTCATGAAAAAACGAAGGATTGTGTACACATGTATGTGTAACTTTTTTTTGACCGTAGCGATCATCAGCAAAATAATGTTTTTTTGTTACATGCCACATAAAAATGAAATATCGGAACTCAGGAATAATTGAGTGATTTGAACAAATGTGTTTCAAAGTTGGTAATCTTAGTGTTGCAGAGGTGTCGGGATAGTGAATTGAATGTTCTAGTAACAGAAAGCTCATAAACTGAAACAGACGATGGTGTATGTAGTATGTTTATATCACAAAATAAGAAAGACTGTTCGTCTTAATGTTGAAACTTAAAACAAGAGGTATTTCAAGAAGACGTGTTTAATGACAGGGCAATGCAACTCCAAAACTTTCATGCATTACAATTAGCGCACTTTGAATAAAAAAGCATAGTATTACTCCAGCTTTTGTCATTTATGAAGTTGCCATCTCTTGTTAAAAAAGATTGTCGTACAGCCTTCTATGTCACCTGGCCTACTTCAGTATTGTTTGTAGGCCGTGTCGTATTGCTAGAAGAGGTTAGATAATTTCTTGCGCACTTTGTAGCTCCAGCAGCTAAGAAGCCCACTCCTGCCCCCACACCAGCTTTTCAGAAGTATGATCCAGCCAGTGTCTATAAAAACAAAGTTGCTGCGAGACGGCCGGCTTCAGCAGCCAGTAGACCTGCTCCTGTTGGCAGGCAAATCAGTGGCGGAGCTGCTCGCAGACCCCCTTCTGCAGCTGCCCAAAGAAACAATGTAAGTTTGGAGTCGAGCAATCAATTCATTTTTGTTCTCACAAATTTCATAGACATTGCTTTGCTCAATATTCAGTGGAGGTCTTAACTATGAAACCACCTCTGACTTTTTTGTGTTTTTTGTCATTTATGGCATAAAAAATTCATTTTTATTAATTTCCCAAAGTATGCATATTTTGGTGGTCTGGAATGCCTGACCTGCAAACAGCAGGTTAATGTTAGGTTGATATTAAGGTCAAGCAGCAGGTTGAGACTCAATTCCCACAAATGGCTTCTGGTAATGACATGAATGACTCAATCCTAAATTGCTCTCTGCAATTGGGCATGTCACTGGGTGCCACATCTCAACACTGAATGACTACCAGAAGAAAAAAGAATTATTAAAATAAGTTTTATAGACAAAACTACTTTTAATAAGGATGTGCCGGTTCAGGAAATGACAATGGTTAACTAACCTTGACCTTTCGTAGGACTGTTTTCCATTTGTAGCCATTTGCTTGTAAAAGATAAACGGTAATATGCAAATGTTTCCACCCATTGCATGCATTGCTGCACTTGCTGCACACAAACAGCAACCTGTTTGAAGTAGGTTTTTCATACTTTATGGACACACAAATGGACGTACAGTCGTGCAATGCCTAGCTTCATACATAGAGGGGGCTATCAACATCTGCGTAAAGTGGTCTAGCTTACCTTAAAGGTTGACTTGCAACAAAGTTCACATTACAGTTATTTGGTATCAAAAGATTCGCCATGTCTTACTCTGTTGTGTTGTAGGTGCAAAATATGTGGAAATGTGATTACAAGCTCCTAAAAGCTAAAAAACGAAAAGCCGCCGTAGATTGGAATCCGTTTATTTCTCTGACGTAGTCATGACAGTTTGGTTATTGTCTTGTCACGTGATGTTCTCACGTGAATCAAATGGCCAATTAAAGGCTCAATATAAACTTATCGTAGCACTAGTTTATGACAAACACTTCGGGTTTTACCGAAGACCCCGTATCAAATATAGATGCTCGCTACTTTACAGTTTTGTTTCGGCTTGATCCAATCGTCAAGTCGTAATCTGATCATGTGACCCAATACTTCGAAAATAATTTTTGCAGAACTTTTTGATTATCACAGGTGACCAACAGGCTCGTCATGATTATCAGACAATGATATGTACTCCTTCGAAGTAAGGTTAACAAATTAAATTGAATTTTTTACGGTAAGTTATAAGATATCACATCACTGCTAAAAGTGACAGCATTACAATGATGATAAAACAGATGCGTAAGAACAATAGACATGGTTTTATTGAATGCGTGAAGTATATTTGTGAAAATATTTCGACGAATAAGGTTGCATGAAAGTGTAAACGAAAACCATCTACCACAACTACGTCACATTTGAGCCGTTTTGGAAAGAGAATCCAAACTATGGCGGTCTCGTGTGGCTGCGATCATTTGTTCGTTTTTGAGCTTTTAAGAGCTTGTAATCTCATTTCCACATATTTTGCACCTACAACACAACAGAGTAAGCCATGGTGAATCTTTTCATATCAAATAACTGTAATGTGAATTTTGTTGCAAGTCAAGCTTTAATGTAGACTACGTATTGTTTGAACCTGCTCAGGTTTTTTATAGTTTTAATTTTTAACAACCACTTCACTTTTGCTCACAAAACTCATATGTTAGCATTTAATCTAAACATATATTCCTCAAAGTATATGTGTTGCTCCGGCTATAGCGTACGCTGATTATTTTACCAATGCGCCCACGTGTTACGATGACCCTGTTAAGAAATATTTTTCCGTAAGGTTCAATTACTATATCTTAGGTCAAGGCCAATTCTTCTCACGCGGACAATTTTATTTGGAAGAGCCTCGACATTATCTCTCCATTCGGTCAGACAAAGACAGTCTGATATCTCATTTTTACATTTGTACCAGTATCGAAAGGTACCAGTATGGTCATATTCAACGTTTTGATGGAGAGCTCCTGGTGAAACAGTTACCTTTTTTATACACACACTTCTATGCAAGAATTCATATTATTAATTCTACATATTCAGGATTTTTATTTTGTTTCTCACCTCGCACTAGTTGTATCATTATCGAATCATCTTTTAATGTACTCGTAGCAAAACAGACTTAATTTAGCTATTACTTGCTAATTATTTCACATTTACATCTAAACCTTTTTATATTCTTATTATTTTTTTTTATTTATTTTGTACAAATCAATTTTCTGATCAAAGACTTTTTTATTACCCGGGAAACGCTGGGTAGCACTGTTAGTTCAGGTATTAAGTCATGTTTATTCGAATTTTGGATTAATTGCATCAGCGGAAAAAAGATTAGGCAAAGTATCAAACATTGATATTTATTTTTAGGATATCGTAGCAAAACGGAAAGAGCTGCTGGAGAAAGAAAAGAGGCGACGCGCAGAATTGGTAGAAAAGCGAGCAGAAGACGCAAAACTTCAGCATCAGAAGTTTGTGGAGAAACAGAAGCAGGACAGAATAAAGAGAGGGAAGGATCAATGGCGCAGCAATCTTCTAGGTTTGCTCTCAGTCTCTATTTTCAATGTATTTCATTGAGTCTTGTTGCCTTTAAAGTTAGTTCATTCTATATCGCTGTATGCTGATCACGCCATACTTCGGTGTGATACTTCGCCTGCGAGAACGATGTTCACATTATCGCAAATCCATCCGCATTTACATCAGCAAAAATGTCCTCGACAGATTGCTCATTATACATTGTAGTCGCGAAAACGAGGAATTACTAGTCCCGCAGCGACTGTCATGAAATAAAAAATGGATCGCGCAATCCGCAATTGCCAATTACCATCGCTGAAGTGGTACACACGTTACAGCCTGTGGCGGATGCTCTGGAAACTATCTAGAAAATTTTTCTGCTCCAAATTTACCCAAAGCATCCGCATTGCCTCAACGATGCCTTCCGTTTACGGTGCACATAATCGACGAGTAATCGGGTATAAGATAACGGCGACATATGGTGACATCTTGTGGACCAGCCTTTTATTTCTTCATTACTCTCTTCAGCTGAAGTTACGGTTTCATAGTTCGAATGAACAACAATCTGCACGCTGATAAAATCTGTTGATGATAAGTTATTAAATATTTAAATATTCTTTATTCTATTTATTTATAATATATATAATTATTATAATAATTATATATAATTATTATAATATATATGATTTATAATATATATAATTACTATATTTATTTATAATATATATAATACTATATTTATAGTATTTATATATATATAATTATATAATATAATCTATTTATAATGTATTTATTATATATATTATTATATAATAATATATAATTACAATTTATATCCATATATATATAGTTATATATAATAATATATATTCATTTTTAATATAATTAAATGTTATAAATCTATATAATCATTTATAATATTATTTAATATGGTTTAATTATATTATATTTGAAATTTTTACTCTATTTATTTAATAAATAAAATAAAAAGGCTAATTAGAATATAATGAAAGCTTTACTTAATTTAGATATTTGAAATTGGACCATTTTCTATCAAATGTTCAACAACATGTAATTTGGTAACCACGCTATTGACCTTTGAATACTGCATATTTTGTCCTGTGTAGTTGGAGTTGTCTTCTCTATTCTGCCACTAACTATTATTTAGCATTTGTAGTTGTGAGAATGAATGCTATTTGCTTGCATTTAGGGTGTAATTGCAAGTTGATATCTTAAAAATATGATTTACATTGAAGTTTAGTATCTTTAAAGCCAATAAAGTAACTTTCAATTATCAATGTTTATTCACTTCATTGAACTATCAAACCTTGACTTACAATCATCTCTATTCACGAAACTTTTGACATACAATGTAAAAATATAAGCGTGTGGTCGTTTGACATATGATGTAATTTCCTACATACACTACTACCAAATTTTCTTAAATCATTGCAGTTTTTTATTAACAGTACTAAAGCTTGTATCATTTTAAAATGAAACGCCCAAATAATGAAAAATATAATTAAAATATTTAATATATGAATTAGTATATTAATGTATATTGTATCTAATATAAATTAAAACTGGTTATGTATTTCACTTTGTATTTCAATTACCAAATCCAGCATTAAATATAAGCCGAGCTTTCACTTTTGCGTCGGGCAACCCATATTTTGGCCGATCATTATTTAGTACTTTTTTCACATATTATTTGGCTGTTACATTCGTTTTTATGCATATTTTGCTGTCATTGTATATTTAAAGCTATATATGGGTGCCTGAAGTATTTGTTATTGTGTTTAGGCTCTATAGCGAATCGAACAAAGTAAAAGGTGTGCTTATAAGACCGTTTGATCAAACTGACGATGTTTTGGCATACAAAGCAAACATCAAAGAAAATTAACTTTCTGTATCAGTGTTTGCCTGTAGTAGGTGTACTATAATACATAAGCATCCTGCTACAGATAGTATATTAGTACTAGCTAAATGTTAGCTAGTATAGCAGTTCTACTATAGTAGCACAGACGTACAGCGCTACCTTGGGCTACGGTACTGCTTCACGGTTTTTTTCACCTTACGATATGGAATACAATGTAGAATACGATGTTTTTTCATTCCCTGCATATGGCATTTTTTGACATACGAATCAACAAAAATGTGTACTGAAATTCAAATTTGGCGGTCGGTGTGCTAAATATGGAATAACGATCATGTTGATATGCTATTTGTCGAAATCCTTCCCACAATGCCTGAAAGAGATACAATGCTCGCTCTCTCCCTCTCAGTTCAGCACTATTCGTTATAAGTTACAGTGAAAATGAAACCATAAACAGGTAATAAAAATTAAGACGATTATAACATTAAAGTTTAGTTTATTAAACCCATACTAAAACATAGTTTTAAGTATGTGTTTAGTAAGCTAGATTCATTTAGATTAAATTCAAAGTTTATGTTATACGTCTGTCTCGAAGGTAAGAACTCCCAACGGTACGTACTGCACACAGTACATTTTAATGTTACATTTTATTGCAGATCATATTCAATAAATACACTAAAGTTACTGTAGATAATTATAGTTACTAATGTTAATATACTATTTTGTTATTAATTTTTAACATGTACAGTAGGCCTACATATATAAAAATTTTTTTGGTTTTCACCAGGGGTTTGTTTGCAGTAGATAATTATTATGAGCTTTCATACCTCTTTATACATTTTCGCCTTACGATACTCACCCTGAAATGAATTAATGTCCTATGGCAGGATTCTACTGAACAGCCATCATGTATTTCTTCTTATAAGTATCGTCGACACGCTACTTTCGTTTTTTTTAAATTTTATAAGAACCAGCTAATCCTATTTTGAGGACCAATTTCTCACGCTATAGAAAACCAGTGAGTAAATAAGGTTTTACCACCAAAAATTTTGTTTCATTTCTGCCAAAAAAGTGTTAGGGTTGCGTTAATCCTTTTTACTATCGGTATAGCTATAAAAGTCGTTGCTCAATAGGTATGTCTGAAGTAGATAGTGGAATTATCTGATTGCTTGCGTTGAAATTTTTTGAATAAATGCAACAGCAGTATTATATTTCTAACCATATAAAACAAACCCATTGGTAATAACTGCTTGTAGTCTCCTAGCTGGTTTGCCTACTAATCCGAAGCTTTCGGACTGAACAGGCATTAACCAATGATATACAGCCCCCCCCCCCCCCCCCCTGGGGGGCTGTATATCATTGCATTAACTTAGTACAAAATGTCGACAAGCATTTCCTGAGGTAAGTAAAAACTTCGTCCCTGGGTGGGCTTGAACCACCAACCTTTCGGTTAACAGCCGAACGCGCTAACCGATTGCGCCACAGAGACTAGTTGGCTGCGGTGACGGAAGCTCGGTACTAAATCATTTGTGTCAATCATACTAGGCATCTCCTTGATTGCAATGCATTTCCACAATGCAGCGTTGCCAACGCACTAGCCATTTCGTGTTGTACGCGTTGGGTATATCGATAAGTTGCATTGCAACAGGAAGCTAATCAACCAGGTTTATATCATCACGGCAACCAGACAAGCAATCAGCAAACCGTTAGCCAATATACTTGTATTAGGATTTAAATGGTTAATATAACTCTGTATGGAGTGGTTTGACAATATTTTAAGATTTAAAATGCACAATTTTGGAGCAATATCTCCACCGTTTAGCCGCTAACATCAAACTTGATGTTTAAAAACTTGGATAAAAATGGATTATTATTTATTTTTAAATAAGTTCCTGATCCCATTCAATGTTTTGCCATCAATGTCAGGCAAAGCCTTCTATTATAAGGACTGGAATGCCCAACCATTGAATTCATTGAATGCTTACGCATTTGATAGACTCATATGGAGACAAAGATGACAACAAAGATAAACCTAGTCCTGTAGAACCTCCTTCTAAACCTGATTGGGTGGACCCTGTAGTACCCGCTCCATCAGATGCGCCTCGCGGAAACTATGCAAGATATCATGAAGCCTTGGATAAACAGAGAAGAGAGAGGGAGGCGAGACTGAGGCAGCCTATCAGTGGTAATAAGATATGAGGCTAAAATCTTAACCAATACCTAATAGAATCAACTTTAATAATTTGAATTTAGCCTTTCTTTCAGACTTGCTAAAGTCACTGGTATGGCCATGCTATGCAGCCTTTATCACAACATACGGCATATTTCTTGTTGTAAACATTACTTCGTACACCAGATGGCATGCATGCACTTCTCAACTTGTCACGCCTGATTGCCTTGTGTTCTGGTGATTGACAGCGCAGGTGCTAGTGACACCATTATGAACTTGTTATCTACAACTGTATTCACACCAGCCGATTTGCAAACCGAGTTTTTGTGGCTGATGTCTGAACGATTTTATGGGAGTTATCGCCGATTCTTTTCGTTCACACCAGTAGGAGTTTGGGGAGTAGGCATTTTTGTCATTTTTTATTTGCAATGTTGGATAACTTTAACTGACATATTTGTAGTGATTCAGGATTATTATTTTATTGACTGTTTCCTATGAAGTTTCTTGTGGACATTTTTTAACAAATTCACGTATTATTTTGCACTGCCCAGTTCATTACTAATAACGAATAACTATAGGGAGAACAATCTTTTGCTAACAGCCTTTACTTCAATTATTATAGCAAGGACATAATTTAATCAAATGCTTCAATTATTAAGTCATTGATATACTAATTAAATATGGGCAATAATTCTGTTGATAGCACCTTTCAGGGGCTATCAACGTTTTAACGTAACGTTTTAAAAAATGAAACCTTCGGTGATTGGACAAAAAAACATAGGCTGATTAACTGTGTACCACAATTTCGTACTTAAAAATCGGTCAACGCCTCAAACGGTCTACGTTTATTACAGAAACCTTCGAATAAATTCGATTACAAGTAAATAATGCCATAGACTAGTGAAATGTGCACGTTATTTTTTCGCGAAATGCGCACGACTTGATTGTTCTATTCTCTGTCGCCCGCCGTTTCAATTTCCGGTCTTAACTTTTATTAAACCAAGCTTTTCAAGCGTTTTGTGACGATTTTCGTCCTAATAAGTCTGTCTATTTGTGTATAATCCGATCAGATGGGTAAGTTTTTAGAGAATTTCGATAATTTACAAAAAACTTGGTAACATATTTAAATAGGCCTATATGTGTTTTGTATCGTTATTATACTTTAACTAATCTACAAAACGATGGTAAAATCTGTTGATGAAATTTTCATACAAGAGTTCGTCTCATTGTTGATGAATAATTTTGTAAGTTGTGTGCACATGCGTTTATCATAAAAACTCCCTCACTTCACATCTGCTCGTTTGGTCGTGGGATGACACAACGTACACAAATATCAAAACAATCATGGCGTTCACTTCGAATGACAAGTGTGATTTGCGGTGAAAGCAATTTCATGGGCTACTCAAATTGAAAATTAGTTTAGAATAATCCACTGATCTGGCGCAGCCCAATAAAATTTTTCTCTTGACCTAATCAGTCTCGTTTACTCGTATCACACGAGACAATTCGCGGCCAGTGGGCCAAATCGTCCAGACAATCGACATGAAATTGGCTGGTGTGAATGCAGTCTCACGCTGTCACATTTCAATTTTTATTAAGTTAACTCGTATTTCTGATGAATTTTTACCCAATACTTTTGATCTATGAAAATGTGTTAACTAGTCAAGCGTGATTATTGGATGATATCTTTTGCAAGTAATCATTCTTTGTTTGGGTAGACTTAGTTAAGCTGTCTTCTAGTTACAACTGATGAAGATGATTATCTGAAATACTGTTATGTAGGTGGTGGTGACGCGGTATCCGCCGATCCAATCTCCGCTGCCAACAGAGCTGCCGCTTTGGCTCAGGAGAATCGACAGAGAGGTGCTGACTCTGCGGAGAGGGCGAGGGTTGTAGAGGACTTTAGGGAACGACAGCGGCAAGCTATGGTTAACAAAGTGAGGTCATTTTTATAATAACCTTTTGCTGACTGTTTTCTGCAAAAACCATTGTTTGGACACGCTGCTGAAGACGAAATGCTGCTGAAGGCCAAATGCAGTGTCAAATGTGAATGTCAAATACTGTTGAGACTACTCTTGTGAAAGACTGCATAGAAAAATGTTAAGTTAAGAAACTTTTTGGTAGATAAGCAAAAATAAGCTTTGCTTATCTACCAAAAAGTTCGCTTTGACTTGCGAAAGATGTTTCTAGATACGAAAGGCAGACACGGCTTTTATATTTTGGCTCGTTGGTTTCAAATTATTTGCCCATTCGCCTCCCATGGATACAATGTACTGTACAACACGCTTCACTCAGTTTCATTTACTTGCAAAAATCAGTGAATGACAAACAGTTTTTAGTCGTCATATAATTTGGGGTTGATCATAGATTGTATACAGATTAAAGGTGTTCGCGCTGGCCACATGTAACGATTTTTCGTTGATTCTGACCAAAATCGCGAAATGAACAAAAACACAGAATTATTCGGCCGAAGTTCACAGAATTGTCTAAGCTGTGCATGCACACTGAAGTCGTCAATGACACGCTTTCAATTGGATAAAAAATTATTAGTGAGCACGATTCTAGCAGCTTTTGCAATTTATATAGTCTGAGGCACATAACGCGACACCCAAGAAAATACTAACAGGATTTGCCATAGTAAATACGATGCAACTAACTTGATTGCGCGAAAGATGGCAGCTCTTTCTGCTCTTTCTGCAATGGAACTTTCGCTGCTAAAAAGAAATTGTTATTATTAAAAAAACCGATTCGATTCGTAGCCATAGTGTCCCAACGATAAAGAATCAAAAATAGTGCAATCTAGGCAGTTGCATCGTATGTACATGTACTATGTCTAATTGCGCTGATACTTTGGTTGGGTCATAATACGTGTCTTGGACTATATAAATTGTAAAACTGCTAGAATCGTGCTCGCTAATAATTTGTTTGGCCAATTAAATGCGTTTTGTCAACAATTTCGGTTTGCATGCACAGTTTTGACAATTCTGTGAATTTCGGCCGAATAATTCTGTGTTTTTCGTTCATTTCGTGATTGCGGTCAGAATCAACGAAAAAGCATTACGTGTGGCTGTACCTTAAAGGGGTGGTCACACCAGCGCCGAACTGAACTAAATGACGCAAAACGACGTCGCTCTCAGTTGTAAAAAGTTCGGCCAAAGAAATTTCTGGCCGAAACGAACCATTTCGGTCCTGCTCGAAATTTCGTGGCCGAACCCTTGCTCTTATTGGCTGGTTAAAATTTCTAGAATTCTAGCGAGCACGCGTCACATTTCTCCTTACCTGCGTGTGAGTAAAGTTAAAAAAGAAATGGGACGATACTTTTATTTCGTTAAATAAACAACATGTAGCAATTTACGACAAGGTTCACACGGACTTGTGATTGTGTTGCATAAATGTAAGATATTGCACTTAAGTTTTGCATAAATAAAAGAGAATGGTTGTGATTTTCGTTCGTGTAGAATATAAGTAATGTGTCATATTCATCCTGATGAAGTATCGTTGACTGATTTATTGATGTTAAACCGCAGTACTATGATAAAGACTGTTTTTGTTTGTTACGTACTCAGCATAGAAAAACATTAATATGTTAATAAAAAAATATAATTATGTTGATGGGAGGGGTTGGCAAAATCTTTGTATCGAGTGATTTATTTTGAGCAACTGAACGATCTTCTGATAAATCTGATGTGTAATTATAATTTATAATTGTTCCTCAACATTTTTTGTTTACAATAGAAATATTTAACTAAAATACATAAAAACTACTAATGAAACTGTGTCCTGTCTCTATACGTATGGTATCTAGGAAGCGAAGTGACTTCGGATGCCGTGTGACATGTCCCACAAACCGAACCAGCCTCCGAACCAATCCTACGTCGGTTCGGTGCTCGTGTGACCACGCCTTAAGGCAACTTTTGTCTCTAGCAATTCAAGTTTTCTGTGTGATCATGTAGTTTTTCAGTTTGTGCCATTATAAATAGATTTTTCTACATGCAATCTCAAAACAATTTATTCTCAGCAAAACAAAAGCACTACCACAACACCCTTTTCTGCCCACTTTCTTCCCCCAGTTTTTTAGCGTTTTAGTTTTTTTTAAACTAAAATAAAAAACGTTTAACCAGAGACCAGTCTCTGGTTAAACGTTTTCATCTTACTTTTCACATAAATATTTGGGCTAAATCCATTATGATTACCAATGGAGCGACCGA
This sequence comes from Watersipora subatra, assembly GCF_963576615.1. Lineage (NCBI taxonomy): Eukaryota > Metazoa > Bryozoa > Gymnolaemata > Cheilostomatida > Watersiporidae > Watersipora > Watersipora subatra. The sequence continues at coordinate 26,887,077 of NC_088715.1, forward strand.
CATAACATCGCAGCCAAACCGCATAGACGGAAGATAACAACTCCCTTTCAGTGCAGCTGATGCATCAGGTGCCATGCGTATTGTGACCAGGTGTTGTTTTGCTCGCTCCGCTCCACGGCGGACAACTCTGCAAAAACAACAGTTTGTCAAAACAGGCTAACGCAACTAGTACACCAATAGCTTGTTTATATAACTGTTTCACCGGTTGCCAATTTCTGCAAAGCATATCTAGGCATAGCACAACCACTCTATTTGTCAAAGATAGTCTCAGCATATAACAACACCTCAAAATATTTATCTCTACAAAAGGCACTTGCAGTTGAGTGTTTTCAACATCTGTAAAAGTTCTTTTTTGTAACAATTCCAAAAATTCTAGTGCCCTATTGATTTTTTCAGACTCAGGTGTCTATTCTGTAGGTGCAAAAAATATCTATGCCTATTAATGATAAGCAAGGACATTTACAGAAACGTCAGAAAATTTATCAAAGTCAAAAGCTATTGGTTTATAATAGATGATGTCCAAGAACTTGAAATCAAGTGGCGGCATTGATTTGGCGCCAATGGTTTAGCCAATCATCTTCTAGTCTAACCTGAACTTGGACCATTTCATATTAAATATATGTAATTGGACCCTCGGTGTCTAGTGTCGTGAGAGATTGTTGGCTGTATTAGTAATATTTATAACTACTAGTGACAGTGGGAAGGTTAATGATTGGTGCAGTGGTTAGTGCGTTCAACTTCTAATGTGAAGGCTTTGAGCTCAAATCCTGGTGATGCAATTTTTTCCTAAACATCCAACAGTGGCTTCAGATAGACGGAGGAACACGGCTCCTAATGTAGTAAAGATTTTTAACTCACTTTGGCACTGTTGGTGTATAGACACTGATTGGTTTATTGATGCTGATTGGTTTATTCTTTCTTTCTGGAAATATCATGAATGCTGTTATTTCCTCTTGTCAACTGTAATTGAATAATCTATTGTTAGTAAAGATGATTTTTGTTTTAATTTTTAGGGTTGCGGTATAATTAGTGATGTTATGCTTTTATTAGATTTGTGTCGAAAGTTTTGTTTTGGTCAAGTTATTCACTTGACAAAAATTTCTTTTTTATTGGTTTTCACAGCATTTAGAAAAAAAGGGTACAATTTTTAACCTTCTGAGCATTTTAGTCGAGATCATGTTTGGCCGATTTTAATCTTGAAACATCCTGGCAGTCGGATCACGTCAAACAACAAAACAGACAACAAACAAAATCTCAAATGATAGTAAACTATCTATACTTTTGGGTAAAAACTTTTAAAATTTGATATGAGTGTCGTTTAAACAGTCAGAATAATTAAAACGCATATAGTGCTTTACCTCTTATTATCATAGAGAAAACATGGGTAGATGTAAAGGCGCTATTTTATGAATACTTTGCAAAAAAATATGTTCAGCATGCCACTGCGGCCGCCTCGACTTTCTCGCAATGTCTTGTGCATTGAGATAACTCTAAAATGTTTCTACTGCCAGCATTGTAGTAATATAATTTGGACCAACGTCTAAAATTGTATGTTTACTAAATGCTCTTACAGTGCACCCTCGAGATACGATGTTAATCCGTTCCAACGTTGGCATCGTATGGTGAAAAAATCGTATGTCCGGGTATAGAAACCATTGTAATTATACAATGAAAAAAAAGAAGGTAAAAATCGTCCAAAATTTTATAAAAATGCTGTACATATTGAAAATTAGTAACAAAATAGTATGTTAACTTTAGTAACTATAGTTGCATACAGTAGCTGCATTGTATTAAGTGCACCTAGTGATTATAAACTGCAATACTGTAAAATGCAAAATTACATATAATCTGTTTACCAAATGCAGATCGTACGGTAAGAAGTTCTTACCTTCAAAATGTACGCATAACATAAACATTGAAATTCACTTCGAATAAGTTTGGCTTGCAAAACTTACACTTTAAACTGAGTTTTAGTATGTATTTTGAACTATTTTACTGAATTTCAACTGTTTATCACGAAGTTTTATCATTCATAAGTTTCCGTCTTCACTTTCATTATAAGATTTAGCGTGTCTGGTTGAAACATTTTTTTAACCAAAATTAATAAGAAAGGCCGAGCGGTGCAGTTATCGAAAGCGGCCTCTCACACGCCAGACCATTTAATGGCTACCGACAAGAAAAATGAAATTTTATTTACTATACAGGACGTACATACCTTTGGAGTAACGTGACTCTAGCTGGCACATATAGCAAATGAAGCAGAGAGGAGGCAAAAACGTATCAATGCTAATTATGTTGCGGTACACTTGAAGATTAATTTAATACGTAATGAAATGGAATTTTTAGCAGGCTAAAAGAAGTTGTCTAGTCCTTTCCAACTTTTTTTCTAGTTTAAAAGAAAAAAACTGCTAGCTAGCTAACTCTTGTAGAAGGATCCAGAGAAGGTGCTACAGTATTTCTTCTTGTATGAAATGTGCACAAGAATCAATGTAACCGTACGTACAAAATTTGTACGTATTTATACTGTAGAGGACAGGGCTTTTACAAGTTTCAGAAAGTAAAGTCGATGCGGCAACTATCTTGAGTAGTTAGTTATATGAGTTACATACATACGATGAATTGTATTCACGTAGGAGATAACAAGCCCATCTGCAAAGACATGGTTAAACAAGGAAAATCACATAAAATCAGAAAGAAACAAATAAAATGAATAAAATATGAAAAACATGTCACACAAGAGATAAAATATTATACATGCATAGTTTTAATATACCAGTCCACATCAGTAAATTAATCACTTGAAATATTTCTGCCGATGTGGGGTTTGCTGTATCTTCTACTTCCTAGCCCTTGCTAAATGTTTGCTCATTTAGAATGCTGGTCGCGTGCATCGCCTTCTAACTCCTTTGAATCTTCAGTCGTAAGCTCCTTCCTGTGCTTGCTTTAATGGAGTTCTTGTTTTGATAATAAGTGCAAATGCTGATTGGCTACGATCATATTCCATGACGATGTTAATAATACGTGTGCCTGCTTCTTATTTACGAAGTCCAACTTTGTTGACATAGAAATCATTTTTCCTTCGTTTTGTAACGTTTGATCGGTCTCAGATTCCGTAGCTAATGAACGAAATATAAATACTTGTAGTTGTATACGTATGCTGACTAAAAGTTTATAGTAAAATATATTATAACGCTACAAATAAATATTTGCTCTCTCGTGAATTTCACACGAAATTTTCCACGCGGAATGATGCCGTGAGAGAAGTCGATCATCGTGTCTCTTATAAACGTTCTGAAAATGTATTCGTCAAACTACATTATATTTCGGTGTCTTTTTTATTTCGACATGTGTTATGAGCACACCGACCGCCAAATTTTAACACGGGCGAAACTTTTTTCAAATTCGTATGGTGAAATAAAATTCGTATAGCGAGGTGAAGATCTCACAATATTCGACTTTGTAAGGTGAAAAAATCGTATATCAGGGTAATCGTATTTCGAGGGTACACTGTACATGTTGATTTTAATTTTACCGGCTTGTGAGTTTCCTGTTTTAATTTTATTTTTAATATTTCTTTTTTAGGCAAGAGGCCAGGGTGTTGGTCCGGCATCGCGTCCACCCAGTGGTAGACGAGATGCTGCCAATAATTCACCATTTGCAAGGAATCCTGAGGAAAATGACTATCTGCAGAAGCTGAAACAGATTCGTCAGCAGAACTTCTTTGACAGGCGGGCGTTACAAGAGAGACGGGCCGGTAGACGTGAGTCTTTACAGATTTACTAAATTTCCATACAGCGATAGTGTATCGACACACCACATATGGCGCTACAATGCCATCATGGAAACAGTTGTATTGCTCTCACGCTGTCATGATTCATCGTCACTGTTTGATGTTAATAATATTGATATATTTTATATTAATAATATAATATTATTTTATTAATAATAAAATATTTGCTTATGTTTTTATACAACAATAGTGTATCGACACACCACATATGGCGCTGCAATGCCATCATGGAAATGGTTGTATCGCTCTCATTGTGTCCATGATTCAGTGTTCAATAATGTTTGAAATGGATTTGCTTGCTAGCGAAGTACTTCAATTTTCAAGGTTTTTGCATGTTATCTTTTTTAAAATGATTTGGAATGGTTACCTACTGGGTAACTTAAGCACACATGAAGATAGCAATGTGTTAAAATTTAGTTGGTTTCATCAAAAATTTTATAAAATGTGTAAAGCAATAATTTAAATTGTTTTACTAAATAATTCCCATTTAATACCACAGGGAATTCCCATCTTCTATGATCTAGGGAATTCCCATTTTATACCACAGGGAGTTCCCATCTTCTATGATCTAGGGAATTCCCATGTGTATGTGTTATAGAAATTCTATAATAATAACATTTTTGGAAGTTTCCAAATTAATGGCAAATGTATCATAAAATGTTTGGTCCCTTCAATAACCGATCCTTCTTTAGCATCGCTAGTAGCTGCCTACATTTCTCCAATAACTTAAGTCCGTCTGCTTGTTCTCACAGCTGATCCAAAAGAGGCTGAGCGACTGAGAAATGAAAAAATTGAAGCCTTGAGAGCGCAAGCGGAAGAACGAGGGAAACAGCTCAAAGCGCAACTCGAGAGGCAGCGGCAAGAAGCAGCTGCCAGAGAACAAAAAGCTATGCAGCAGCGGTTAGTAGTTGCAGAAGTGGTAAATTTGTGAGTGATGATCTTGATGTTTAGCTGATCAAGAACTTGTTAACATCAATTCAGTCTTAGGACAGTGTTGATATCACTTGCTAGTATCATTTCAGTAGTAGTACAGTGTTGATAGTACTTGCTAGTATCATTTCAGTAGTAGTACAGTGTTGCTATCACTTGCTAGTATCATTTCAGTAGTAGGACAGTATTGCTATCACTTGCTAGTATCATTTCAGTAGTAGTACAGTGTTGATAGTACTTGCTAGTATCATTTCAGTAGTAGTACAGTGTTGCTATCACTTGCTAGTATCATTTCAGTAGTAGGACAGTGTTGCTATCACTTGCTAGTATCATTTCAGTAGTAGTACAGTGTTGATAGTACTTGCTAGTATCATTTCAGTAGTAGTACAGTGTTGATAGTACTTGCTAGTATCATTTCAGTAGTGGTACAGTGTTGATAGTACTTGCTAGTATCATTTCAGTAGTAGTACAGTGTTGATAGTACTTGCTAGTATCATTTCAGTAGTAGTACAGTGTTGCTATCACTTGCTAGTATCATTTCAGTAGTAGTACAGTGTTGCTATCACTTGCTAGTATCATTTCAGTAGTAGGACAGTGTTGCTATCACTTGCTAGTATCATTTCAGCAGTAGTACAGTGTTGCTATCACTTGCTAGTATCATTTCAGTAGTAGGACAGTGTTGCTATCACTTGCTAGTATCATTTCAGTAGTGGTACAGTGTTGATAGTACTTGCTAGTATCATTTCAGTAGTAGTACAGTGTTGCTATCACTTGCTAGTATCATTTCAGTAGTAGTACAGTGTTGCTATCACTTGCTAGTATCATTTCAGTAGTAGGACAGTGTTGCTATCACTTGCTAGTATCATTTCAGTAGTAGTACAGTGTTGATAGTACTTGCTAGTATCATTTCAGTAGTAGTACAGTGTTGCTATCACTTGCTAGTATCATTTCAGTAGTAGGACAGTGTTGCTATCACTTGCTAGTATCATTTCAGTAGTAGTACAGTGTTGATAGTACTTGCTAGTATCATTTCAGTAGTAATACAGTGTTGATAGTACTTGCTAGTATCATTTCAGTAGTAGGACAGTGTTGATAGTACTTGCTAGTATCATTTCAGTAGTGGTACAGTGTTGATAGTACTTGCTAGTATCATTTCAGTAGTGGTACAGTGTTGATAGTACTTGCTAGTATCATTTCAATAGTAGTACAGTGTTGCTATCACTTGCTAGTATCATTTCAGTAGTAGGACAGTGTTGCTATCACTTGCTAGTATCATTTCAGTAGTAGTACAGTGTTGATAGTACTTGCTAGTATCATTTCAGTAGTGGTACAGTGTTGATAGTACTTGCTAGTATCATTTCAGTAGTGGTACAGTGTTGATAGTACTTGCTAGTATCATTTCAGTAGTAGTACAGTGTTGATAGTACTTGCTAGTATCATTTCAGTAGTAGGGCAGTGTTGCTATCACTTGCTAGTATCATTTCAGTAGTAGTACAGTGTTGATAGTACTTGCTAGTATCATTTCAGTAGTGGTACAGTGTTGATAGTACTTGCTAGTATCATTTCAGTAGTGGTACAGTGTTGATAGTACTTGCTAGTATCATTTCAATAGTAGTACAGTGTTGCTATCACTTGCTAGTATCATTTCAGTAGTAGGACAGTGTTGCTATCACTTGCTAGTATCATTTCAGTAGTAGTACAGTGTTGCTATCACTTGCTAGTATCATTTCAGTAGTAGGACAGTGTTGCTATCACTTGCTAGTATCATTTCAGTAGTAGTACAGTGTTGCTATCACTTGCTAGTATCATTTCAGTAGTAGGACAGTGTTGCTATCACTTGCTAGTATCATTTCAGTAGTGGTACAGTGTTGATAGTACTTGCTAGTATCATTTCAGTAGTAGTACAGTGTTGCTATCACTTGCTAGTATCATTTCAGTAGTAGTACAGTGTTGCTATCACTTGCTAGTATCATTTCAGTAGTAGGACAGTGTTGCTATCACTTGCTAGTATCATTCCAGTAGTAGTACAGTGTTGCTATCACTTGCTAGTATCATTTCAGTAGTAGTACAGTGTTGCTATCACTTGCTAGTATCATTTCAGTAGTGGTACAGTGTTGATAGTACTTGCTAGTATCATTTCAGTAGTGGTACAGTGTTGATAGTACTTGCTAGTATCATTTCAATAGTAGTACAGTGTTGCTATCACTTGCTAGTATCATTTCAGTAGTGGTACAGTGTTGATAGTACTTGCTAGTATCATTTCAGTAGTAGTACAGTGTTGATAGTACTTGCTGGTATCATTTCAGTAGTGGTACAGTGTTGCTATCACTTGCTAGTATCATTTCAGTAGTAGTACAGTGTTGATAGTACTTGCTAGTATCATTTCAGTAGTAGTACAGTGTTGCTATCACTTGCTAGTATCATTTCTGTAGTAGTACAGTGTTGCTATCACTTGCTAGTATCATTTCAGTAGTAGTACAGTGTTGCTATCACTTGCTAGTATCATTTCAGTAGTAGGACAGTATTGCTATCACTTGCTAGTATCATTTCAGTAGTAGTACAGTGTTGATAGTACTTGCTAGTATCATTTCAGTAGTAGTACAGTGTTGCTATCACTTGCTAGTATCATTTCAGTAGTAGGACAGTGTTGCTATCACTTGCTAGTATCATTTCAGTAGTAGTACAGTGTTGATAGTACTTGCTAGTATCATTTCAGTAGTAGTACAGTGTTGATAGTACTTGCTAGTATCATTTCAGTAGTGGTACAGTGTTGATAGTACTTGCTAGTATCATTTCAGTAGTAGTACAGTGTTGATAGTACTTGCTAGTATCATTTCAGTAGTAGTACAGTGTTGCTATCACTTGCTAGTATCATTTCAGTAGTAGTACAGTGTTGCTATCACTTGCTAGTATCATTTCAGTAGTAGGACAGTGTTGCTATCACTTGCTAGTATCATTTCAGTAGTAGTACAGTGTTGCTATCACTTGCTAGTATCATTTCAGTAGTAGGACAGTGTTGCTATCACTTGCTAGTATCATTTCAGTAGTGGTACAGTGTTGATAGTACTTGCTAGTATCATTTCAGTAGTAGTACAGTGTTGCTATCACTTGCTAGTATCATTTCAGTAGTAGTACAGTGTTGCTATCACTTGCTAGTATCATTTCAGTAGTAGGACAGTGTTGCTATCACTTGCTAGTATCATTTCAGTAGTAGTACAGTGTTGATAGTACTTGCTAGTATCATTTCAGTAGTAGTACAGTGTTGCTATCACTTGCTAGTATCATTTCAGTAGTAGGACAGTGTTGCTATCACTTGCTAGTATCATTTCAGTAGTAGTACAGTGTTGATAGTACTTGCTAGTATCATTTCAGTAGTAATACAGTGTTGATAGTACTTGCTAGTATCATTTCAGTAGTAGGACAGTGTTGATAGTACTTGCTAGTATCATTTCAGTAGTGGTACAGTGTTGATAGTACTTGCTAGTATCATTTCAGTAGTGGTACAGTGTTGATAGTACTTGCTAGTATCATTTCAATAGTAGTACAGTGTTGCTATCACTTGCTAGTATCATTTCAGTAGTAGGACAGTGTTGCTATCACTTGCTAGTATCATTTCAGTAGTAGTACAGTGTTGATAGTACTTGCTAGTATCATTTCAGTAGTGGTACAGTGTTGATAGTACTTGCTAGTATCATTTCAGTAGTGGTACAGTGTTGATAGTACTTGCTAGTATCATTTCAGTAGTAGTACAGTGTTGATAGTACTTGCTAGTATCATTTCAGTAGTAGGGCAGTGTTGCTATCACTTGCTAGTATCATTTCAGTAGTAGTACAGTGTTGATAGTACTTGCTAGTATCATTTCAGTAGTGGTACAGTGTTGATAGTACTTGCTAGTATCATTTCAGTAGTGGTACAGTGTTGATAGTACTTGCTAGTATCATTTCAGTAGTAGTACAGTGTTGATAGTACTTGCTAGTATCATTTCAGTAGTAGGGCAGTGTTGCTATCACTTGCTAGTATCATTTCAGTAGTAGTACAGTGTTGATAGTACTTGCTAGTATCATTTCAGTAGTGGTACAGTGTTGATAGTACTTGCTAGTATCATTTCAGTAGTGGTACAGTGTTGATAGTACTTGCTAGTATCATTTCAATAGTAGTACAGTGTTGCTATCACTTGCTAGTATCATTTCAGTAGTAGGACAGTGTTGCTATCACTTGCTAGTATCATTTCAGTAGTAGTACAGTGTTGCTATCACTTGCTAGTATCATTTCAGTAGTAGGACAGTGTTGCTATCACTTGCTAGTATCATTTCAGTAGTAGCACAGTGTTGCTATCACTTGCTAGTATCATTTCAGTAGTAGGACAGTGTTGCTATCACTTGCTAGTATCATTTCACTAGTAGTACAGTGTTGATAGTACTTGCTAGTATCATTTCAGTAGTGGTACAGTGTTGATAGTACTTGCTAGTATCATTTCAGTAGTGGTACAGTGTTGATAGTACTTGCTAGTATCATTTCAGTAGTAGTACAGTGTTGATAGTACTTGCTAGTATCATTTCAGTAGTAGGGCAGTGTTGCTATCACTTGCTAGTATCATTTCAGTAGTAGTACAGTGTTGATAGTACTTGCTAGTATCATTTCAGTAGTGGTACAGTGTTGATAGTACTTGCTAGTATCATTTCAGTAGTGGTACAGTGTTGATAGTACTTGCTAGTATCATTTCAATAGTAGTACAGTGTTGCTATCACTTGCTAGTATCATTTCAGTAGTAGGACAGTGTTGCTATCACTTGCTAGTATCATTTCAGTAGTAGTACAGTGTTGCTATCACTTGCTAGTATCATTTCAGTAGTAGGACAGTGTTGCTATCACTTGCTAGTATCATTTCAGTAGTGGTACAGTGTTGATAGTACTTGCTAGTATCATTTCAGTAGTGGTACAGTGTTGCTATCACTTGCTAGTATCATTTCAGTAGTAGTACAGTGTTGCTATCACTTGCTAGTATCATTTCAGTAGTAGGACAGTGTTGCTATCACTTGCTAGTATCATTCCAGTAGTAGTACAGTGTTGCTATCACTTGCTAGTATCATTTCAGTAGTAGTACAGTGTTGCTATCACTTGCTAGTATCATTTCAGTAGTAGTACAGTGTTGCTATCACTTGCTAGTATCATTTCAGTAGTAGTACAGTGTTGATAGTACTTGCTAGTATCATTTCAGTAGTAGTACAGTGTTGCTATCACTTGCTAGTATCATTTCAGTAGTAGTACAGTGTTGCTATCACTTGCTAGTATCATTTCAGTAGTGGTACAGTGTTGATAGTACTTGCTAGTATCATTTCAATAGTAGTACAGTGTTGCTACCACTTGCTAGTATCATTTCAGTAGTAGTACAGTGTTGATAGTACTTGCTAGTATCATTTCAGTAGTGGTACAGTGTTGCTATCACTTGCTAGTATCATTTCAGTAGTAGTACAGTGTTGATAGTACTTGCTAGTATCATTTCAGTAGTGGTACAGTGTTGATAGTACTTGCTAGTATCATTTCAGTAGTGGTACAGTGTTGATAGTACTTGCTAGTATCATTTCAATAGTAGTACAGTGTTGCTATCACTTGCTAGTATCATTTCAGTAGTAGGACAGTGTTGCTATCACTTGCTAGTATCATTTCAGTAGTAGTACAGTGTTGCTATCACTTGCTAGTATCATTTCAGTAGTAGTACAGTGTTGATAGTACTTGCTAGTATCATTTCAATAGTAGTACAGTGTTGTTATCACTTGCTAGTATCATTTCAGTAGTAGTACAGTGTTGATAGTACTTGCTAGTATCATTTCAGTAGTAGTACAGTGTTGATAGTACTTGCTAGTATCATTTCAGTAGTGGTACAGGGTTGATAGTACTTGCTAGTATCATTTCAATAGTAGTACAGTGTTGCTACCACTTGCTAGTATCATTTCAGTAGTAGTACAGTGTTGATAGTACTTGCTAGTATCATTTCAGTAGTAGTACAGTGTTGCTATCACTTGCTAGTATCATTTCAGTAGTAGTACAGTGTTGCTATCACTTGCTAGTATCATTTCAGTAGTAGTACAGTGTTGATAGTACTTGCTAGTATCATTTCAGTAGTAGTACAGTGTTGCTATCACTTGCTAGTATCATTTCAGTAGTGGTACAGTGTTGATAGTACTTGCTAGTATCATTTCAGTAGTGGTACAGTGTTGATAGTACTTGCTAGTATCATTTCAGTAGTAGTACAGTGTTGATAGTACTTGCTAGTATCATTTCAGTAGTGGTACAGTGTTGATAGTACTTGCTAGTATCATTTCAATAGTAGTACAGTGTTGCTACCACTTGCTAGTATCATTTCAGTAGTAGTACAGTGTTGATAGTACTTGCTAGTATCATTTCAGTAGTAGTACAGTGTTGCTATCACTTGCTAGTATCATTTCAGTAGTGGTACAGTGTTGATAGTACTTGCTAGTATCATTTCAGTAGTAGTACAGTGTTGATAGTACTTGCTAGTATCATTTCAGTAGTAGTACAGTGTTGATAGTACTTGCTAGTATCATTTCAATAGTAGTACAGTGTTGCTATCACTTGCTAGTATCATTTCAGTAGTGGTACAGTGTTGATAGTACTTGCTAGTATCATGTCGGATCATGGTTGGAGAATATGTAGAAAGTTTCTGGTATCAATAGTCTATGATGGTCCATTGATCAACCTGGTTCTTCTCAGTCAACAAACTACAGTATATCCATTTCTTAATCTTATGAGCTAGTCATATTTGTTGGCAAACTGAGTATCTGAAGTAAAATTACTTATTATAAAGTTAACGAGTTGTATACGAGGCTAAAACTCATACATTGTTAGACATTTGAAGCAGGTGTCTTTTTATAAGTCAAGTTTTTGTTTACTAATTTAAATCTTCAATCAAGATTTAACTTGTTCAAAATCTTAGCAGATTTTATTTTAAAATTTATTTTATTATTTAAAATTTTAGTATCAGAAAGTATTGATATTTTTCTATCATTGTTTTTGAAGCTTGAGTGAGGAGAATGCTTAGAAGAAAATTAGGTGTGAAATGATGTCACTAGTTGCTATCGCTGCCATAGTTGATATCGCTGCCATAGTTGATATCGCTGTTATAGTTGCTATCGCTGCCATAGTTGCTATCGCTGCTATAGTTGCTATCGCTGCCATACACTATGTTTCCATGATGCGCAGTGCTTCGAAGTTGCGCTATCTCCGAATCATGGAAACGGCGTCTTCGCACTGAAATCACTGCGCACTGATCAGTGCGAAGCCAGTGCAAATTCGCAGGAAGGAAACAGCGACTGCGCAGTGGCTGCGCATAGCTCTCATGCCATGGAGACGGATTCTTCGAGGGCCATAAACTAGTACAAAGGTTGTCCTGCTAATCTTGCTTTTTTCTATTCTTCCGATCTTCTTTCACCTAAATTTAATTATGGTCTGCATTCACGAGGATGATGAGGTGATTACTTTCCTGGACTTTGTTATCGATGCCAACACTTTTCGAAAAATAGGTGGCAAGTCCTAAATTAACTTATAAATAATATATTACTTAAAAATACTTATTAAAAGTATATTACTTTGTAAAAAGTGTGTTAAGGTTTGTAAAACCTTGTGAATGTGTATTGTAAATAAAAAGTATAATGACGACAGAATCATAAAAAGACCGTTTATGACGTTCGGTATCCGTGATCGATTCTATTTCTCCATCAGGCGATTCGATTTATACAATTTCTCTTCTCTGGCTAATTTGCTGAAAACCACTGCGCAGCATGAAAACGTACAATCCCCTCGACTTAGGACGGGGCTGCTTCGCAGTACTACGCACCATGGAAACATAGTGATAGTTGATATCGCTGCCATAGTTGATATCGCTGCCATAGTTGATATCAGTTATTGTATTCAAATTCAACCCAACACTCCAACACCAGTGCTATTGCACCACATTTTAACATTTTAAAGTAATAGTACACATAGTACAGTAGTACATATAGTTACTCATTGTATTCGATCAGCAAAGCTGACAATCTCTAACGACCAACTAATTAGTGTGGTTTTAAACAAAATGTTAGTTGGTTCAATAAAAAAGTATCGATGTTTTTATTGGTTGAGATTGTTTTCGATGTTTGAAATGATCTGACTGCTACATGGTCTCAAAATACAAAATGTAAAACTTTATATTTGGTTAAGACTCCGAGAAGTTATGTTGGGAAATGACATCACTAGTCGCTATCATTGTTATAGTTGATATCAGTTATTGTGTTCAAGTTGCTGTGTTACACATCTCTATTCTGTAGGTAACTTTACAACTATAGATGTCATAATAGCACTTTTGTTTGATCTGAACATTTCAAGTTTTGTGGGTTTTTACATCCTGGCAGTCATATCACCCAACTATCAGCAACAATCACAAATGTAAATGATAGAATAATTCCGATACTTTCTGATAAAATCTACTAAGATTTTGTGCGAGTTCAGTTTTAATTGAGGAGTGCTCTTGCTTGCTGACATTTGTAGTAGAGGATGTCTATTGACATGTGAAACATGTGTCTTTTTAGTAGTTCAGTCTTTTGCCTAGAAATTGGAGTTCTAATTTGAGGGTATTTTGGCTTTTTGGCGTTTATAAATGGTCTTTCTGCAGCCATGGGAGGGTGTGTTGTTTGACATTTTGAGCAGGTGTCTTTGTATGCGTTGAGTACACTGTTTACCAATTTAACTTCTCATTGAGGACTTCTCTTGCTTGATGGCAATTTCAGCAGGTGTTTGTGCAGTAATTGTGGGATATATTGTTTGACATGTTCAGCAGGTGTCTTTGTGCTAGTTGAGCATATTTTACCATTCAAGAAGAACTTTGTTTTGCTGTCATTTGTAGCTGCTGTTTGTGAATTCGCTGTTTGACATTTGCAGCAGGTGTCTTCGTTTGAATTTAGTACTTAGTTTACAATTTTGAAATCTCATGAAAACCACATGCAGCTTGTTTTAAAAAATATTTGATATTTTAGTGCTGTACCAGCTGCTAGGCCTATATCTGCTGATGAGAAAAGAAAGGAGAATATTCCAAGTCGGGCTGTGCCAATGCAGCCCGACTCTGGAGCAAGGGCTGTGCCAGTGCAGCCCGCTTCCGGAGCAAGGGCTGTGCCAGTGCAGCCCGCTTCCGGAGCAAGGGCTGTACCAGTGAGGGCAACTCCTATGCCTGGATTGACCAAGGCGCTGAATGCAATAGGTATACTTGTAGTGTCGGCTTCATGGCTATAAGCATATGCATGATGCTTTAATAATAATAATAATAAAATATTATTATTTCATTGCCATAAGCATGAATTATCAGGGGTATCCTTTAAATTATTATGCTATTTTATAAGTTTTCATTTTTTAGTTTTTAGGAAGAAAGATAAAATCATCTCATAGCCTTAGTTTTTGCTATCATTTTCCATAATCCGCTGCCCTTCCTTAGCACTTTGAAGTGGTATCTCTGTCGTAGCAATTGATGGATATAATTTTGAAGATTTTGTTTTCGTACTGAGTTCCAAACCCCGCTAACTAATGATACACTGCTGTAGCTGTACCAGTCTCTCACGCAGGTTCTGAAGACAAAGCTCCGGCTACTGATGCTCAGGCTGCCAACAAACCTCCAAGTATGACAAATGTCATGTCAGACATTGGTGCCGGACAGCAACTATCGCCACAGGTCTGTTCATCTGTTATTCGTCAGTCCAGGTGTTTGGCAGGGCCGTTGCAGAAGTAGAATAATTTTTTGTCGAATTACCGTTGACCGTTATTTAACTCTCTAACTGCTGAATTGAATAACGATTCTCTTCTAAAAGCCTGCACACATTATCGCTCAAATCAATGACTAGCTGTGCGGTTGGCAACAACAATGGGCTGTTAGGACATCATTTTTCGAGAAGCGGTCCACGTAATCGTTGCCAGCGACGATACGATAAACTTTCAATCTGTTGAACTTTGATGCCGATGAGCGCAACTGTCAGCATCTTGATTGGCTGTTTGTTGACCCGCATCAGATCCAATTTCACCATTGGTTAAAATTGATTTCATCGTCATTCAGCAAGCGTGGCGAAGAACTACGCTGGTGATGAGTTACATAATCAAATAATTAAAAGATAACAAAAGGATCCGCGATATCAGGAATGAATATTTGCAATTTCTAATTGGTTGTTGGTTAGCGGTAACCAACGGTTAATCTTTTTTGGTTAATCGTTTTTATGTGTACACCTTATCCTCGGTGATGTTAAAACGGCTAAGTGTTGCAGTGCATCGCACAATTAAATGTCAATTTGAGCGATAGTGTGCAGGGGCCTTAACTACTCCAACTCTAACATGTTCATGTCTTATGCATTATCTTCAGGAGTAAAACTCTGTTAGAGGAACTCGCACCAGATTTCAAAATATTTTTTCTGAGCGTAAAAGGACTTATCCAAAAATGACATCATTAGTTGCACTTTCTGTTTGCCTCCCTCGTTATGGCAGTAGTAGTCGTGTTTCTTCTTTGTCAACCTCATTATGACATTGGTTATTGTGTTCAAGAGGCTATATTACACACATATTACATTGCTATAAATGTTTCGAATAATTTACAGATAGGCTGGTTAGAAGTTGTCTAATCTTTCCTTCTAAATGCTGTGTGAACATATGAGTACCTGCTGCTGATGAGACCATATATTGATATCTTATGAACGCTATACATGACTACTGACATCATTTTTGGGCAAGTCTGGACGCATCCTTTTTTGAAGCCTTTTAAACTTAATAATTTTAATTTTGAAACACCTTGGCAGTCAGATCACCTAAATCCATATTTTCGTATATCATCTTTTAAAATTTAACTTGACCCTTTAACAGTCAGAGAGAGTGAAACGCAGGTGCAGTGAACCCCCGCCACACGACATCAATTCATTCCAGTGTTGACATCGTAAGACAAAAATATTGTATAGGGGGTATAGAATTCCATAGTAATTATCTAATACAAACACTCCTAATAAAAGCATCAAACATTTTATACACCTACTGTACATATTAAAATCAGTAACAAAATAGTACCCTAGGACACTTATGTATTCGCATCATCTAAATTTCGCATTTTCGTGGAGTCATCCTCTCGCGAAAATTTCATTAGCGATACTAAACTATCATAACGAACGAGCGAAAACGCGAAATTAAATAACTTTGTTCATTGATAGCCCAAGAAACAGACGGCAGCAAGCGATTAAATTGAATTATCGATCTCGCCCCCACATTTCTACCTGCTGTTTACAAATACAAACTAGTATCAAATTGAAAAAATTTTCTTACTATTTTTCTTACAACCAGTGAATACAGGCCTGTGGTGAACTGGGCCTGAGGAATCTAATATGTTTGTTCCACTGCATTTATTTTCACATCACTGTATTTTCACACTCATCAGAGCCATGAAATTAAGTTGCAGTGAAATTTTACTCTGTGTGCTACTCACGAAACTGAATACTAGCGAAATAAAAGTGTCCTAGGGTATATTAACCTTAATAACTATAGTTACCTACAGTAACTTTAGTGTATTTAGTGGTTATGATACCCTAGGACACGTATATTTCGCTAGTATTTAGTTTCGTGAGTAGCTCACAGAGTAAAATTTCGAAGCAACTTAATTTCGCAGCTCTGATAAGTGCGAAAATATAGTGATGTGAAAATAAATGCAGTGGAACAAACATAATTAGATTCCTCAGGTTCAGTTCACCGATAAAAAAAATTTCAATTTGCGACTAGTTTGTAATTGTAAACCGCAGGTAGAATGGTGTGGGCAAGGTCGATAATGCAATTTGATCGCTTGCTGCCATTTGTTTCTTGGACTATCAACAGGCCCGTTTTCACTGGGGCAGCTGGCCGGCTGAGCCGCCCCAACTTTTTGGGAATTTTTTACGGTAAGTACTGCAGTCCAACTCGGATAACTCGCCCTCAGATAAAATGTAACATTTCATCTCAAACACAAGGTCAACTCAAACGGATTTGTTTGGTCAGTTCCAACGCAATGATAAATTCCTTCAGATAACTCGACCTCAACATCATTTATTCGAAAAGTTATTTGCCCAACGGCCATGAACGCGGTTTTTATAGCTGTAGAATATCACTTCATTCCAAGCCATAGAGACAAACATCAACTTCTAGTAGTTCTTAGGCATCATTATTATCATCATCAGAGGCAAAATATTTTTGTTAACGACTTTTATAAAGGTTTGCAAAAGATTAAGTTTTATCAAACACCCGCTTGGCCATGTCCCATCGAAAGCGTAAAAGCCTCCGAATGAACTTAAAATAAAATCCGCAAAATTGATCTTTGTTAAAACGCTCAAAAGAAAAAGATGTCTTTTTTCTGAGCGTTTTAACTGCGGTCATGTTTTGCCTATTTTAATTTAAAAACGTATCGTCAGTCACATCACTTAAAACAAAACAAATCTCAAAAAATTACAAGTTATTGAAGAGGTGTCAGTGGTGAATCCAAACCTTTCCAGAGCCATGCTGCTTGTGTAGTACTGCGAGTGTCAGTGTGTCTTATTTTATTTCAACACACGGTGCTCACTGCATTGATTGATGTCTCTAGCAAACGATAACGCTACTAATGCTGTGTGCATTGACATCAAATTCCTATCATTATAAATCATTCTTAATGGGAAAATAATCATAATTTTTTGCAAAATAATAATGTAATAAATTTTGACAGTCAGATTATTTTGTTGGTTTATATTTTAACGATGCTATGATGGTCGTTAAAAACGTTAAAATAAATGTCGTTATAAAATTCCATTCTACAGTATCAATGAACAAAGCTATTTAGTTTCGCTTTTTCGCTCGTTTATTATGATAGTTTAGTTTCGCACATGAAACTTTCGCGAGAGGATGACACTGCGAAAACGCGAAAGTTAGATGCCGCGAATACATAAGTGTCCTAGGGTATGCAATAAAATGTTTCGTTGCAATGAAATCATTTCTTCTTCCTTTAACGTCATTATCAATCTTAGGTCCCATGGCTAAAGAATTAAAGTTGTATATGTAGTTACATGTATATAGTAATATAACTGTAATGAATTAAAGTTTTTAGTAAATATTATATTGAATGCTAAAAATGCACTGTAAATTTTTGCTTTCGCTTTCTTTTTACTATTTTTCGTTGTCCTCACGCAATATCAAGCATTTACGAAGCACTAAGAATGCGGAACTGAACGGAGGGAGAGAAAGAGAGCATCATATCTCTTTCAGGCATTGTGGGAGAGATTTCGACGATTAGCATATTGACATCCTCATGGCTACAACGTTTTCAGCACACCAACCGCCAAATTTGATTGTCGAGGGATATTTTTGTTGATGTTGTATGGCGAAAAAAGCCATAACAAGGGGATGAAACAACATCGTGTTTCATATCATAAGGTGAAAAAACTGTAAAACGAGGGCGCTGTAACCTGGTTGTGCGCTGAAGGGCCTTGCTTTTTATTATCATAACATGAAAATAGGTAAATGTAGATGTTCTATTATATTATGACTCTGCCAATATATTCATTCAGCTTGCGACTAAGGTCATCTTGACTTTTTCACAATGTTTCATATATGTTAAGAGCAGACAACTCTTATGATAATTCTGAGTGCCAAAAGTAGATAACTCCTCAAGTCATATGAGTTGTTCATTTGTAAATTGCATCAATTTATTAGATGGTCTATTTTATGTAACCGGTTTACTGGATATTTCAATCTTTTATCATTTAGGAAGCCCGTCAAAAGTGGGCCGCCCCTGCAGCGACCCCATTAGTATCTCCTGGCAAGAACCAAGAAAGAGGCAAATGGGCGGAGCCTGGACAAAGGGAAAACATAGACTTGAGTAACATAACATTGGAAGCTACTGGTTCTCAGGTATCCATGTAGCTTTTATTTAGCCTTTGATCTTTGGCACCAAATGGGATGCCGAGGAAGCGCCCAAACAATAAAACATATTGATAGTGTTGGTGCTTGGTTACTCGTACATCCATTGTCTATGCATGTGTTTATATGATGCGTTGGGGTTTTAATATGTTAACATAATCTCTGCTCGACGATGAATGGTTTCTGTCCATTCATCTGTGTAGCCGAACTCAGGGTTAGAGGTTAAAATAAAAGTTTGCTTTTCATGGATCTCAAGCTATAACATTCAGATTGGTAGACTGACACTCTTACACCAGCACCAATCGACCGCCTTGTTGTAGTTCTGGACTGTCTATAATTGAATAATTGAATTTATGACAAAAAAGCGAGCAGAAATACAATAGACGAATTGTGAAAAGGGCTGTTTATTGGTAATTGCCCAGGGCACACTAGACTGTCAGGGCAGGAGGTTAGGATGAAACAAAAAATAAAAATATTAAATCTTAATAATAAAATAAATCAGCAATTTAAATATAAGATTGAATTGGTGATCAAAATTATATCATGAATTGTTGCGTTTCGCGTAAGTGATTCACCTCTATGAGTGAGGTGAGTTTGCTATTGGAATTTTTCTGGATAGATATATTTGATCTAACGGAATGCTGCCTGATTTAGTCATTCTGGAGCGACTGATATTGCATCCTTGGGTCACTCATCACTAACTAACCGTTACCACTAGGCGGAACCTAACCGTGTTGACCTGAAACGAACCAAACTTTTTCTCATCAATTTCTTTATTCAATATAATTTTTATAAAATGGTGGGCCTGATAGGCACAACTAAAATTCTTTAATCTTCTTCTCAAGCAGGTGCTTTAGTGCTGAGTTTGTTGAACTCACGTCATCACTGATTAAACCGTAAACATTCTATAGATATACCTTATCACCAGACAGGTTTTATCTAAATGTTGCAAATGCATGACTTTTTAGTCTTCTCAAAGTGCGTTGTTCACTTATACGCTGAAAAAAACTGAAATACTTGTGCTTCTTTAAAGTTAGGAATTTCCTAAAGTCGTGCTCTTTCTTATGTAGATGGAGGCCACAGCAGCTCCGGTAGCCAAGAGAGCTGGCTGGGGTAAACCGACTGTCTTAAAGCCTGCTCCAGATTCTTCGCCTGATAACAGACCTGCAGTGAGTATTTTATGAAAGATCAAAGGCGCACAGGCTATCTAGAATGGCCTTATTATAGAGAATTTTAAAACAGCGAATGCTCAATGGAGCTGATACATAATTGTGATTGTTTTAAATCGTCAACTGACACAACAGCGATTCGCATGATAACCATCGTAACTAAAGAGTGTGTTTCTTGATAATGACATCATCGCATTGTTTATTTTGTTCTTATTCCACCTTTTACTACAAACTTCAACCAAAATCTTTTACCAGAATCATCAAACACCATTACAACAGTTAAAAACAAACAAAGATCGGTAGAGAACGCTCAATAAAAATATTCAAGCTAAAAACATTCAAAATTACACTTCATTCATTCATGTCCAACAGTTACACTTCTTACGCATTTAACAAAACGATTCTTTTGCTAACTTCAGCCAACTACTGTTTAGTCAAACACTTCAGTTCAACCTAAATTGAAAATAACATTTATTCGTGATTAGCTTCATAACAAGGAAATTATAATAAAAAAAGTTTAAAAAAGGTAAAGTCACTCTCGTAAAAATCGATGTAATAGTGCAGCCATGTAGACAGAAACCATTTTAAACGTCACTGACTTGAATATGTTATCATCTGCTGTCACTCCGTTGACACTCCTCTGCTGTCATTACAGTGGTAGTAAGGTTTTCATGCTTGGCAAAATTCCTATCATAAACCCATTTTTACAGCGCTGTCTGTTATATTTTTTAGAAACAAGCTGATTTAGCAGGTCTCATACTGTAATGTCACTGAATGTGCCCAAGCATCAATTGTAACTGTTTTGTATTGGAAAATGTAAATTTTTCTTCCCAAAGATCTTTCTTGAGTTGACAAATCCACAAATGATATGACCATAGTCTAGTCGGTGTGTTGTAGTGGGGCAGCCCGAGTGGCACTGTGGTGAATGTGCTCCAGGCAGCACCTGTAATAGACAGTACTACTGTGATCATTTCTGCTCAGCAGGCACGAGGTAAGCTGGTGCACTTGCCTCCCCTTGGATGTTTTGTAGATTTGCAGTTACTAATGCCAGTAGTTCTAATTTGGTCAAGAACTGCCGGCAATACTTTACTTTGTCTACATGTATAACTCTTGGCTGCCTATATGATCTTATAGGCTTAGATCTGATAGATCTTATAGCTGCCTTGACCTTATAGTGACCGTTAGGGTACTTATCAATTTATGAGGTTCTCGGACAATTTATTTTCATGCAAACACGTGTATTTCTTGTTGAACCGAACCCGCAGACTTTTTTCCATAGCCTAATAAGCTGGTGTCATGTTCTATGGCATTTTCAGAATATTTTATAGAGAAGCACATGCGTCATTCCCATTGTGTTCTTGGTTGCCAAGGCAAACAAATCTGCCTATCCATTTCTGATACAAGTGGCATCAATTTAAATATGTTAACATGGCTTCAGGTTTCTGGCACCATTCACTAAGTGCATTAGGGATCAGAAAATGATTTGTTGCGATGATTATTTTACAGCAAAATAATCTTAACATGTTGTCTCCGTGTCGCAATCGGTTAGCGCATTCGGCTATTAACCGAAAGGTTGGTGCTTCAAGCCTACCCAGGGATGATTGTGTTTAATTTTTGATACAATCAGTTTTAAATTTCGGAAAAATAATTTGTTTATAAGGTTGGTGGTTCAAGCCCATTCAGGGACGACTGTTTTTAATTTTTAAACAGTCAGTTTTAACTTTCAGGATAATTATTTTTTGCGATGATTATTTTACGGCATAATTTTCTTGGTATGTTGTCTCTGTGGTGCAATCGGTTAGCGCGTTCCGCTGTTTACCGGAAGGTTTGTGATGCAAGCCCACCCAGGGATGATTGTTTTATTTTTTATACAATCAGTATTAAGAATAAGGTAAGTAATTTGTTGTGATGGTTATTTTACAGCATAATTTTCCTGATACGTTGTCTCTGGCAGACTTGCCTTTAATTGGCTGTCATCAACACTTCTCTGGAGGGTCGGTTAATTTCAAGGCTTTCTTGGATAGATTTTTTGTATGAGGATGGCGGCAACTCTTTCCTCGAGGGTTAATTTGTGAATGAATATCATCAAGTTCTCGTTCCGCGAGGGTTTGTCTAAGCTTGGTTAGAATCGAGGCTTCTTTTGAGGGTTTGCACATTTATAATCATAACCTAGACTTTGTTGAAGGTCTTGTTTGTGTATGGACATCATCCAGGCTTCTATGAAGGTTATTTTGAGTTAGCAACCACTGAAATCTGCCTATAAGGATTGCCTTTGGATGAATGACATCAAAGCTTACCTCTCAGCCTCTACCTTCTAATAACAGCTTTTAGTTAATGTGCTGTTGCTTTCAGATGCCGTAAAAGAGGCAAATGCCAAAATAGCTGCAGAGGATATATCCGACCCAATCACTGAAGACGACTCACCATCAAATCAAAAGATTGGGGTGACTATAAGTGTCTCGAAACCTCTTGTTTTAAAGAAACCAACTATTCTTACTCCAGGTGGAGCTACAATTACGATGAGCAAAGATGCACCAGGTGGCGCTATCTGTTGTGTTTATTCACCGATGATTCATATTTTGAGTTAGTTGCAACCATTCATTAGGAATGTAAGACTCATCACCTTCGGGACTATAAATTAAAATTATAATTTAAGACTATATTTTACAAGTTAAATAGTGTTCTGGAATACATCTTATTATCCAAAAGGTAATATTGATACATTTTTAGTATAGGCTGTCCTTTCAGAAAAAGTAGCATATTGCACAATTTGTTTTTTTTAATTATAAGTTTTAATTAATGTCATTATTTAAATTAAATCAATAATTTTTTTATTTTAATTTCACATATATTCCACATCAATCATTTATCTCTGTTATCATTTTCTGAAAAAACCTAGTTTATGATCACCTCAACATTGAGTTGAAAAAATAGCCTAAAAGGGAATATTTGTATCGACATTCCGAGTATTTCTAACGTGCAATGTCGGAACTCTGTCGAAATGAAGTTGTGTAATTCAGTGCATACATAAAACATTTTACTTGCTTGGTCATCCACTTTTACCATAATTAATAGTACTGACTTTAATTCTGGCAAACATCGTAGAGATTATTACTAAACTCCATCGGTGTGACTGGCTGTCTAGTAGATTTGAGGTTATTGAGATTTGTCCCCCTTGCATTCTTTGAATGTTTTTTGTTAGTTGCTAGTTTGGTTATATGCTAGCATAAATCTTGGTACATGTATCTACACAATTCTCCATTACAAAGATAAATGTAGATACTACCATTTTTGATTAATACTAAACATTGTTTCAAACGTTCATTTCTTGTTTGAAACTTGATTATCTCAAGGATCCTCGGCTGAGTACTTGAGAGATGAAAAAGAAGGCGATATTTTTTGCAATAAAATTACAAATAATAGAGAAACATAACCAAACATCTTCAAATCAGCACTTAAAATTCTCCTAACCTGACTAGTATTTATGGAGAGAAAGACAGAGAAAGTGAAAGCCTGAAACGAGTGAAAGTTGAGAGACTGCCAGTAATGATTAGCCCCGCTGCTGCCAAACAGCTGTTTGTACCCTTTGCTAAACTTGTACTGTATTTTTGTCTTTACTGGTTTTATAGAATACCAAGCAAAGTGCCGCTTCATGGTATTTAAAATTTTTGTAATGGCCTCCCAACATATTTATATATCAGATAAACTTCTAATTTAGCATTACAGAAGTGAAATACCACATTAATAAATGGTTGAGACCTTTATGCCATTTTGGAAGTATGATCAATTAATAGCAACAGTTTCAGTAGCTTGTTACTTTTAATAACCATATAATGTGCAATGAATATTAATTATTACCATTTTATTGTTATTTTTCATAATGACTGAGTTGGATTTCCAGATAACTGTAATGTTATCAATAATATTAAATAATATTAATGCTGTAATAATATATGTTTAGCTGATAGCATAATACAATTTCTCTTGTTATCTAAATAGTTGAAGCAAAATGCAAGAAAATTGGCGTGAAGACCCGCTCCTATATATTCATATCCAAACTGTTTCTGGACTCCGTTTGAATAATCGTAGCTGAAACTGGCTGGCTGTTTTTGGAGGAAAATGATTATCTATCCCAAAAAGTTCCATTCTATATGAAAGGAAATAAATATCTTAAAGTTCATACAACACATCAAATAACTTCGCAGATTTTTACAAGAAGAAAGCACAGTTTTCAGATTTTTAAATAAACCTTTACACATTTTTTTTAAAGACTGTGGTACCATTCATCACTGCTTTGGACTTACTTTTGACGCATTTTGGTTAAAATTAGACATCGGGAACTTTATGTGACTTTTTTAACATTGTTGCTGACTAGCACTGATGGCACAACTAGTTTTTGGTGCCGAAACTTTGGTCATCATTTCAAGCACCCCAATAGTTAAAGGTGAAATTAATAAAAATCAAATGTATGAATGAAGTGTATAAGTTTCTTTGATTTTAAGTCCACATAATCTTGATTAAGCTATCTTCACTTCTCCATCACCACCTTATCCTCTGCACCAGCTGTTTCCTGTGTCGTTATCCCGGCGGATCAATGTTTTACACCTTTAGCTTTGACATGAATCTCCCGTTTTTGTGCAGACGATCTGACGTTTTAAAAATTGAATTATCAGCTGTGAAATTGGCATGCGTGTATCTGCAACGGTGAACATGTGACATTCCTATTTCTGCCTTCTCTAAATAACTGTCTGCCAGGTTTTGCAGTTTGTTAAAAGTATGATAGGAAAATATTTTGAAAGTCAAGTTTTGGTATGCATCTCTTTTCTTACAGAGACCGCAAACACTGCTTCTACAAAGTTGGCTGATACATCTGTCCCGCTTTTCAACAAGATGCCAAAACCTTCTACTCCAGAAAATAAAATGGCTGCTGACGCGGATCTAGATGTCATGGACCTTGACCTTGATGACAGAGAAAAGAAGCTGATTCGCTCATTAGAAAGAGCTAAGCAACCATTTATGGAGAAGACCAGCGGCCTTATGATTGGATTGACCGTAGGCAACTTTGACTGCAATACAAAGGTTTGTGGGTTCACATTATATCGCCATATCTCGGTGTGGATGCTATAATACTTTGGTGATCATCAATGATAACCATGTTCACACTATCACAAACCCATCTACGTTTGCATCAGGAAATACTCCGTGGTGTAGTGTTCTCATTTATCTTTTTAAATTTTCACGAAAAAACCTCTTTGTTTTCGTGCGCTCGAATCAAATGCTAGTCTCGCAGCAACTATCATAAACGGGAATAAATTGATAGCACTATCTGCGACCACGAATTACCATCACTAAAATGGTTCGCACTCAAAAGGTAGTCATCGATGCTCGGCGAAATATCGGGAAAGTTTGACAGCTGCAAACTTTCCCGACGTATTCGCGTTGCTTCAACGATGCCATCGGTTTACGGTTCACATTATCGACGATGAACACCGAAATGAAAACGCCGTATAGTGTGAACCAGTCCTGTCATTTTGTAGATTTTCTCGGAAATTATCAGTATTTCTTATCATTTGCGATTGTTTTTGACGCGAGCTGATTGCCAGGATGTTTCAAGATTAAAATCGATAAAACTTGCTTGCGATTAAAATGCTCTGAAGACAAATATGATGCCGCTAGTTAATATCGCTGCGATAGTTAATATCGGCTATTTTGTTCAAGTTAAAGCGTTATGCATCTCTATTTTGTTGGTCTCTTTGCAATTATAGATGCCAAAATCACGGTTTTGATTGATTTGAGCATTTTAGTCGTAATCAAGTTTTATCAATTTCAACGATTTTTATCGATCAAAAACAATCACAAATGATCGAAAAATACTAATACTTTTTGATGAAATGGAAAACAAATTGTGTAAGTTCTTTTTTAAGGCATCCGCTATTGACAACAACGAACAGAATCCATTATCATTCTATCAACCTGGTCTGTTATATTTCAGATGCTGCGAACCTGTTCCGAGCCAGATCTTGCCAAATTATTTCGCACCATGGATAATCCCTTCCTTGAAGTGGCTGCCAGCGCAGTGTTTGCTGAGAGTAGTGAGAGTGAGTCTGATGAAGGTACAGGAAGTAGTTTAGTCTGTATTGTTCTGTATGTTCTAGTGCTGTTTGTTACCTCTCCTGTTTACTGTATTGACCTCGTCGGACTGGGTAGAAGTTCGCATCTTTCAGCTTGCGCAGACAAAACTTGTTTTGTTACCAAAATTGTCATTAGTTTGCTGTCAGTTTTTCCGAGTTATACTTTTTGTGTTCTATTAATTTATATTTTACTCCTAATATTTGATGCCAAATCAGACAATTGACTAGTTGGGACAATTAGACGTGAATTGCAGCCGCTACAGCAGGGACTGACCAATCAGGCGATGGAGGGCAAGGGGTACTATGCATACGCGTTAGGTATGTGACAGGCTCCCCGTATATGCTGTTGTTTTCCTCACGATGTTTAAACAGGCTTATCTCGTATTCAATAGTGTGCTGCCTGCACTGGCTTTATACCACTGTTGAATATACACAGTTGTCATGAGTCACTGGTCATCTCAAGAGACAGGTTTAAATGGGATTTCTCTTATCAATAATGTCAAGCGTATAAGGGCTGTGATAGCTCCTACTCGAACTGGTCAGTGGATTTCCCAGGATTCAAAGCTCGTGAGCACCACATGAATATATTTTACGGTGTTCATCCCTCATTTGTAATGATATTGAGATTTGCTAAGAGGCAAGATGAAGTCTGTAAGGGCATCCATGATGCCACATCAAATCTCTTTCATACTCCGACTCAGTGAGATTCCATCGTGAGAATCATTGCACTAGCAGCCGTCACAGTTCAGCATTTTCCTGTTAGGTTTTGTGAAGTGGGAAAGTGGAAATGTGCTTGCGACGTCCTTCATCATGTATCTTAAACCTATCAACTCTTAAAAGGAAAGAAAGCTTGCGGCTAAATAAATATGGGTTTTTAAATAAGAGTTTGTTAGTTTTTATGTCTGGGGTTTTTACTTATCGGAGAAAGCGTTCGTTTCAAATGACCGCTGATTCTCTATCTTTATTATGCTGCCACTGGCTCGACGTCTTTCCAGCAGGTAGTGAGGGCAAGATGAGTATGGAAGATGAGGACGAAGGGTCTGAGGGCGATGAAGAGGATGAGAATGCAGACAGTGAGGATGAGGACACAACTCTTTACCAGGTAGGAGGACATAACTCTTTACTAGGTAGCATTCTGT
This sequence comes from Watersipora subatra, assembly GCF_963576615.1. Lineage (NCBI taxonomy): Eukaryota > Metazoa > Bryozoa > Gymnolaemata > Cheilostomatida > Watersiporidae > Watersipora > Watersipora subatra. The sequence goes on from NC_088715.1 coordinate 26,914,164, forward strand.
CTCATCACGTTGTATATGTTTTAACTTGATAGACTGAGTTCATCTGAATGTAATCTCAAACTATGTTGTTCCAACAAGCTTATTACCACATTCACGTGCTCCCAATCTAGATTACCAAGTTTCCATACAGTGATAGCGTAGTGGAACGCCCTCATATGGCACTGCAATGCCATCATGGAAACAGCATGTCACTCTTATTTCCTCATGATTCAGTGTCATTGTTTGGAAGCAAACCACCCATGTGATATACTATCTTTGTGCCATGGATACAGCCTTCGTGGCCAACAGCATCACGGTTGGTCACGGTTGGTGTGCATAGGTTTAGCTTTCCCGTTGCTTCATATTCTTCTCACGACCACTCTACTGAAACGCTCTATGGAAACATAGTCCACTTGATGGACCAGCATAGCGCTTCAGCACTGTTACACCAGGTGTCACTACATAGTCGATGTATGAAACTCAGCAGCGATTTTAATTTTACTAGTTGATTTGCAGCGGTCCCTAAATGTATGCATACATGTACAAGTATGTCGAGAAATTGCTAATATCTTACTTTAATGAGTTTCATCTGTACAACAGAGTTATCTTTGCTTGTTCAGGGCATCACATTTGCTTCATTCATCAATATATTTATATATAATGATATATATATATTTTTTTTTATAATGATATATATATATATTTTTTATATAATTATAATAATGATATATTATAATGTAAAAAACTTGTAAATTTCTGAGGAATTTTTTTATAGAGTTTTGTTTCTTCTATGTTAGTATGCAAGTCGAACAATTAGTTAGTGGTGTCCTGTTGAAGATGAACTCCCACAAAATTTTAGAATATCTGAGACTATCATTATTTTTCTATCATTTGCGATTGTTTTTATGTTTGAGGTGATCTGACTACAAAATTTGATAGACTAGATCGTGGTTAAAATTCTCAGAAGTAAAATATGTCGCTAAGTTGTCCTCGTGGCCATAATTGATCCCTTTATTGCGATCAAGTTGCATCATTACGCTTCTCTATTATGTTGGTCAATTGGGAACTAGAGACGTCACATTCGCAATTTCGCTTGATCTGACTGTTTAAACCGCAATCAAGTTTTGTCGATTTTAATCTTAAAACATCCTGGCAGTCAGATCACCTCAAACATCAAAAACAATCACAAATGATAGAAAAATATCGATACTTTCTGATAAAATCTACAAAATTGTAGTGGAAGTTCATCTTTAATATGGAGTTTGTAGTAATAACCTAATATTGTTAGAACATTTTTACACTGTTGACAGGCGGAGTTGGCTGCTCTCATGGCTAGTCAGAATAGTGCAAGTACTGAGGATTCTGAAAGTCGGCATGGTGAGAGTTATCTTCTATTGAGTTATTGTTATTGGTCGCTTTATTGCATCATTCATAGTGCTATTAGTTACGTCTAATTTTTGCCTTTAGTTACCGTCACACAGTGTAACAGATGGCAGTTGTAGTTACTTTGTGTAGCTTTCACATAGTGCAATAAACAGCACCTACACCCCACTATCTTTGCTCTTACATAGTGCAGCAGATGGCACCTGTGGTTCCCTTTCATTGCTCTTGCATAGCATGACAAATAGCGCAAGCAGTCCCATTTCATCTCTATGACTTAGTGTAAGATATGACACCTGCAGTTACTTTTCATCACTCTTTCATTACATAATAGACAGCACCTGCAGTTACTTTTCATCACTCTTACATAGTGTAACTGATCGCACCTGCAGATAGCACCTGCTGTCTCTTTTTATCGCTGATATATAATATGACACTTAGCGCTTGCAGTCCCTGTCATCATTCTTATATAGTGTCAAGAATGGCACTGTTCCTCTGTCATCACATTGTTGTGTTACAGTAAAACCTGTCATGTTCTATAACCTTTTATTCAGTCAAATGTTGCTAAAGTGTCAAAAATATCACTTGGTTCTACCTGTCATTTTTTAAACTCTCACTGCACTACTATTCTAGTGTTCAGATGCCACGTTTTTGTCAATTTTATAATTTCAGGTTTTTCATATTTTGTTAGAGCAGAAATATAATCAGCTCGCAACTTGTTGTCTTTCTTATATTCTTCTGACAAATATTACTCTGCATAAGGACAGTATTGAGTACATAGTTGTATAACAAGAAGAGGAGTGTCAAGTTTAGTAGACCCCTTTCTGGAATTGCCAATAGCTGTGGCATCTTCTGTCACTGCGCCTTGTGTATCCCAGCATATAAGCCGATTCTAGAAAGCAAAAAAATTACCAAACTAGGGTGTCTGCTGTGGTGGACGCCATGACTTTGCACTTCTTGTAAATATTTTATTATAGGTGTTGTTTTTTTTATTATAGCCTTGTTACTCGTTACGCTATCACTTGTCGGCGTTTATGTTGACATATCAACGCACTAGCGGGCCTAATTATTCACATTGTTAGCCGATGTTCTTACTCGATCCCGTTAGCCGGAACGGGTGATGCTATTATATACAACGGAGCAACGCTCACGTAGAGTTGAGCTAATGGTCGTAAGCTCCTTGGCTAGTGGATTTTCCTTCTCTAATAAAAAATTGAACGAAACCACACGCAATTTATTTCTTTATGAAATAGTCTAGATCATGCCAAGTAAAGGCAGGCAAAATCCTTTACACTGGTTTATACTCGCGTAACTCTGACTGAAAGTAAACAAATAACATTATGGTAATTTAATTTCAACAACTACAACTCGAAAATTTTATTACCCCAAGTTTATTAATAAAATTAAATTATAACAAGAGTCATTACTGCTATCATTAACTCCTTCGCTACCAAATAACTTTTTGCTGAGATAATAAAATGTTTCAAGGTTTTCAGAGCTCATTAGGCGTGGCTTATATGCAGGGACATCCAGTAATCTCCATAACCTAATGAATATTTCATCTACATCTAAGTTCTCAAAACACCTTTTAGAACATTCTCATAAATACTTGACTCATCATCTTCTCCATATGTGTGTAGATGCAAGATGTAGCCATGAGGTATCACAACTGTTAAAATATTCCTGATATCAGCTTGGCTCGTATAGTTTTTCGTTCAAGATCATAAATGGATTCATAGATGCATTCTTTTGGTTATCGTGTGTAGAAAACTATTTCTTTATCCTTATAGACCCCGAGAGTGTCACTCCGTCTGCTATGGAAGAAGGAGACTCTCCTGATGAGGCCTCGGAGGAAGTCAGCGCTGACAGGGCCTCTTCAGGAGACCTCATAAAGGATAGTGACAATGATGATGCGGATGACTTAGCAGAGCAGGATGTCGCTGATTTTGAACAGATGCGAGCGACACTACAACAGCTTGTACAAGGTGGGCTCAGATGTCTGTAGAGGCATGAAAGGATGTTTAATTCATGTCTGAGATTAAAGATTTACCTGCACGAAATTGTTGTAGATTTTATCAAAAGGTATTGATATTGTTCTCTTGTTTGACATGTTTTTAATGTTTGAGGTAATCAGACTGCCAGAATGCTTCGATGTTAAAATCGACAAAATTTGATCATGGTTAAAACGCTCAAATTTAAGCGAAAGTACAATTATGACATCTATAGTTGCAAAGAGACTGACAGAATAAAGACGTGTAACGCTGCAAGTTGAACGCAATAGCCGATATCACCTGTAGCAACAATAATAATAGCTGATATCAACAAGGAAAAAGACAAGACGCTGCCTAACTAGTGATATAATTTTGTACGCATTTTTCCTTCTGAGTGTTTTAACTGCGATCGGGTTTTAACGATTTTAAACTTGAAACAATTTGGCCGTCAGATCATTTCGAACATAAAAAACAATCGCAAATGTTGGGAAAATGCTAATACGTTCAAATAAAATGTGCTGAAATTTCGTGTAAGTTTACTTCTAAACACTGTGCATAGTGCAATTTTAACTCACATTGTATGATTACTTATAACAGCTCCAATTAATTCTTTTCTCACTCAATGGCAGCTTAAAAAAGCTTTTGGTATGCATAGCTTGCAAATTATTGGGTACTTGTGTAGCCCCTACCTGTGCCCCAGAAGGGTATGAAAGAAAAAACATTGAAAAACATCTATGAAACATTGAGTATGCCATCAGTATTTGGCAATTACTATAATAAAAGTTGGAGTTATCTCCTCGACGCATACTATCAGCTGGGTCTCTAACAAAGTAACTACTCTATCAATGCTTTTTAAACATGTCCAATAAAATTATATTTGGCATACACTGAATACATCAGTTGTAACCTACGGGCATTAAAATATTGGCTATAATGAGAGCTATGTCTATCCGTTTGTCCATTTGTTTGTCCGTCTGACTGAAGTCAAGCGTGGAGGTTGTTAAAAAGTTTGTATCATATGGGATTCTAATCTGTATATTCAGATTTCCAGCCAAACGTGCTGCTATCTGCACCAGTTGAACACCTTTCCACATCTTAGAATGATTATGCGCGTAGTTATTACACATGACAGTGTCTCATGACTCATGGGACTGTCAGCATTCTAGTTTTACTATAATAAGAACTATTTCCGTCTGATCATCCGGTTGACTGAAGCCAGGGATGGAGGTTGGGAAAAAAAATTGCATCGCACAGGATTTGAACTCGTTTTTAAAAGGATCTAGGGTCGTAGCTTTATATCATGCATTGTTATGAATGGGCTTATCGATTGTCAGTGGAGCCTCACCCTGTGTACTCTGATCAAGGAAAAAATGACAGGAGTTTGTTTGCAATTGGAAGGAATATGCAATTGGGATATGAATGCTTCCTTGTGTATCCCATAGCGCACCTCCTACCCTAACCAATCATCTTTTGCTACCCTAGTGTCAATATTTTGTGGGCTTGCAAGTGATTTTATTATGTCATAGGGACACTATTAACCAAAACAAACTTGTAAACAATAAAATTTATGGAATTGAACCACTAAATTGCCAGTGGTTAGAGGTCAAAGGTTAGAGGTCAAATAGTCCGCCTTACATTTTGAAAAAATGCATATCTAAATTAATGCAGGCGGGTGGAGTCACTAAACCTCCATTATTGACAGGGCAACGAAACCAAAATGCAAATCACTGACATATTTGCTGGTTAGTGCCTCACTGGTAAACAGTGTTGCTATGGTAACATAGCTGAAGATAAACAGTAGTAACCTTGGACTTTTCTTTGTCCTACTTGTAAATGCTTTAAGATGAATTGCACAAAATTTTAGTATACGTTATCAAAATAATCGGTATTTTTCAATCATTTGCGATCATTTTTGAGATTTGAAGTCATATGCCTGCCAGGATGTTTCAAATTTAAATTCAACAAAACTTAAATACGATTAAAACGTTCAGATCAAGCGAAAGCGAGATTATGTTGTCTTAGTTACCGAGAGACAAACATTATAGAGACACGTAACGCTGCAACTTGAACACAATAGCTGATATCAACTAGTGACATCATTTTGCACATGATAAATTTGGAGCGTTTTAACCGTGATAGAGTTTTGACTATTTCAATCTTGAAACATCAGAACACCGGTCAGAACATCTCAAACTTAAAAACAATCGCAAACGATAAAAAAATACCGATTCATTTTGATAAATTTACTTTGATTAAATTTGATAAAACCTTGTGTTAGTCCATCTCTGATAAGCATTTTGGTTGTTTGTGGCAAGTATTCATGATCTTCTGACAAGTTGTCATTACTTGAGTTTTACAACGAGTTATACATAAAGAGTTTTGACTGGCATCTTTAAATGTTGACTTGCAACAAAATTCACATTACAGTTATTTGGTATCATAAGATTCACCATGTCTTACTCTGTTGTGTTGTAGGTGCAAAATATATGGAAATGTGATTACAAGCTCTTAAAAGCTCAAAAAGCCCTCTGATTCCCTTTTCAAAACGGCTCCAGTGGGACGTAATTGTTACAGGATGGTTTCTGTTTACACTTTCACGCAACCTCATTCGTCGAAATATTTTCACAAATATACTTCACGCATTCAATAAAACCATGTCTATTGTTCTTACGCGCCTGTTTTATCGTCATTGTAATGCTGTCACTTTTAGCACTGATATCTTATAACTTACCGTAAAAAATCAGTAAACTTTTTAACCTTACCTCGAAGGAGTATATATCATTGTCTGATAATCATGACGAGCCTGTTGGTTACCTGTGATAATCGAAAAGAGCTGCAAAAATTATTTGCGAAGTATTGGGTCACGTGATCAGATTACGACTTGACGATTGAATAATGCCGAAAGAAAACTGTAAAGTAGCAAGCATCTATATTTAATACGCGATAAGTTTTACATTAAGCTTTTTATTGGCCTTTCAATTCACGTGAGAACATACGTGACAAGACGATAACCAAACTGGAATGACTACGTCAGATAAATAAACAGATTCCCATCTACGGTGGCTTTTCGTTTTTGAGCTTTTAAGAGCTTGTAATCACATTTCCACGTATTTGACACCTACAACACAGCAGAGTAAGACATGGTGAATCTTTTGATACCAAATAACTGTAATGTGAATTTTGATGCAAGTCAACCTTTAAATGTTTGTTTCTCGAAACAGATTTTTGTATTTCAGTTTTAAGGTGATATTACATTATCTGTGAAAAATTACGAGCTCCTAGTTACTGTGGTCGTTACAAGTAGGCCCTTGCTAAATATCCAGCTCTCTTATTGTCTAGGAAAATTCCAGTCAACTTGTCAGCCGTGTACATGCGCTATGTTTCTGTGACGTGTGAGGAAACACACGCAGGGTGCGTATGTTTTCATGATTCCAATTTTGCGTCAATCCGTAAGTCTTCCACAACGGAAGACTTAAGAAAAAAGTCTTAAAAAAGAAAAAAAAATTTAAAAAGAAAAAAATTCGCAAATCAAAGGAGTTTTGTTACTTGTAAATTTTCATCGAATGTTTCGTGCTTGCCAATGATGGACACAGCACTTGCAAATGCTACGCCAGCTATTCCATTTTGAAAGTTTTCACACTTCAATCGGTTTTATTTCAATTTGATCGTTCTGAGGGTTGCTAACCGTGACAAGATTGCATCGCTAACTATTGACCTACGACATAGAATTCCTTACCTTGTTTAACAAAGCGTCAGCGATAATCCGCATCATGTGAATGCCCATAGAAACGCTGTAACACAATATAGGCACAACTCCAAATCTACATCATGGGTATTATGGAAACATTTTGATGATGTTTCATGCTAAATGATCATCATCACATATTTCACTTCAAAAAGGGCTCTTGACATACACCAGCGTAAATGAGCTTTCAGGCTATTTCAACTAATTTTATGTAGTTCAAGGGCATTTGCGTTGATCTTCAAAAACAAATTCTATCATTTATTACGTTCATTTCTAATTGGTTATCATTCATTATGATAATTTCTTATTTACTGTCATATATTATGTTCATTTCTAATTGGCTGCCACATACAATGTTCATTTCTAATTGTCTGTCATATATTATATTAATTTTAATTGGCTGTAACATATTATGCTCATTTTTAATTAGTTGCCATCTATTATACTCTTCTCTAATTGGCTGTCATATATTATGGTCATCTTTAATTGGCTATTGGACTTCTTGTTTACATTTTATTTGCTATCATTGCTCAGACGCTGCTGATGAGCATCTGTAGTTAAAATTCGTCACAGCTCTGTTTGCTATTGTAGCAGATGACCGATTATATTTTACCTGCTATGTGACTTAACTGGCTCAGATTCCTTGATGTTTCATTCCTTTCACTTCATTATTTCCAGATGACAAGCCTAAAGGCAGCAAGAAGATGCTAAAAGAAACCTTGAATGCGCAGACGCTGTCCGAAGCTATCAGCTCTATTGGTGCTGGTGTCGCTAAAATGGCTGTCTCTGAAAATAAAGAAGAATGGATGTCAGGTATGTGTTACCTTCTGCAACAGCACTAGTTTGCGGTAATGCACAAGCCTGAAGTAATGTGAAATTCGCACCGTATTAAAATGATTGGATTATAAAATAATTGTGTTGATGTGTGGAGGAAATGCGTATAGGGAGACCTAGTAGCAAGTACATAGGCATTATGAAACAACTACAATCTAGCCTCTTTATATGAATTGAACCTTTTCTAGGATCTTCTTTATATGTTGAAACTGTTGCATGTTGGATCGTATACTCCTATATGAATACATTGTAATATATTTAGTTTGTTCCACAGCCCAAATCTTCTGATAGCTATGGTAGATAGTTACACATAGCATTAAAACAATTTTTATATAAAGTATATATATTATAATATTTATATTTTTAATTATAATTGTACAAAATATATATAATAATATGATATTATTATACATAATTATACTAAAGGTATATACTTTATATTTTGATATTATATATAATTTATGTGATTTTATATATATTTATTTTATAAAGTATATGTAAAAGTAAATTAACTACAAAGTAAGCAGTAAAATTTTATTATAGTCTCAGTGGTACAGAAGATGGAAGGCGTGTAGGTAGAGTTGGTGTTGGAGACATGTAGCATACTGTACTTTACCTTAGACTAGGTGAGCCTCTAACTTAGCAGCATTAGAACTGCACTGCATCATCACAGTAATTTGACATTAAAACTTTCTAATGGGCAGTAAACATTAGCCGCTACTGCAACTGCAGTCCTACTGTGATCTACTGTCGATCCACAATATCCACACTGTGGATACTGTTGCAGTATCCGCAGTGTGGATTCACAGTATCCACACTGTGGATACTGTTGCAGTAGACCACAGTGTGGATTCACAGTATCCAGTATGGATACTGGGAATACTTCCACTGTGGAAATATTCCCAGTATCCATTGTGGATTTACTTCCATGACACATTACCTGAAATTGAGCGATTCATGCACCAGTGCACTACCAGTGCACTTTCTTCAAAACTTGAAACTGCATGTATACTGAAACTGCGCATTACTATGAAGTTGATGCTGTGAATCCTCTGACAGTGTTGGCTTGTCTCACATCTATTCTGCATTCTACAAATTGCCAGACGCTTTGTTCAGCGAGCTTGTGGGACTTGTGGTCTAACTACCACATCATTTCAGAATAGGGAGTCGGACATTATCATTTCCCATCGATAAAATTGGTCTCTTAACATTATAAATTTATATCAAAAGCATAATATATTTTTATTTTAATCAAATACAGCATGCTAATTGTGATCAATTTGTTTGCCCAATCATACTCAAGTTTGAGAAGCATTTACATCTAGCAATTGTGTTGTGATTGCGTCAAAATCAACTCAATATTTGATTTTGTGATGAGTTTTCATGAAAATATGCTGTGCATGTATGTAAAGTGTAATTCAAATGTTCCTATTGCATTTACAGCACTGTACACTACAGTAGACAATATCCCCCCTGCATCAATACTGCTTACTACGCATTATAAAATAGTTGTATTTTGTGTATGATGGGTCCTGTGTAGCAGTAAAAGTATGTAATGCAATTATTCTGCATGAATGTGACATGTTTACTACTGCTACTGCACTGTTAATGCAACTACATAGGTATCTGGGCAAAAGTTTACTGCAACTGCAATGCACTTTACATCTGGGCATCAATGAGTACTTTTTTAAGTGCAGTTGTTTTATTTTCATGGTGATCCCTTCCCTGAACTGTGCAGATCTACTCAATAGGTGTGCATGTCGTTATTAAAAGAACAAGTGTGTAAATATATGAGTGAAATGCATGAAGTTAGCAAAAAGATTTGCATCACAATATTCAGCGTTGAACAATCGTTGGTCAGAAGGAACAAGGATCCTTCAGAAGAAAAATGTCAAGCAGATTGAAATGAGCACATTTTGTTTAGAGCAAATTCATTTCTGACCTTTCCTTACAACCTTAAAACAACAAAATTAAAGAAATCATGAGGTTACTCAAACTTCTCTGAAAAGCTTATGTCATTGGTCAGTGCTGTGTCTGTAGAGCTCTGATTGATTGCAGACAGTTCCTCCGACACCGATCATTCTAGCCATCATGAAGAGGAAGAAGATCAATTCTGCAGGTTAGAGGAAAGCAGGGTTAATCTGGAGAAAGAACTCGGAGAGGCTACATTTCTACAAGCATACAAAATTATTCAGGTGCGTGGTAAAGGTAGTTGTGGACCAGAGGCTATAAAATATTACTAGAGCGATGTCAAGTCACTGTAAAGAGGTGCAGTTCAGAATTAAGGAAAAGAGTCGTGTCATGGAATGTTTTAAGTAGAATACTGACTGTTTATTCTATAAAACTTGGATTTTGGGGTATCTTCAGCTACTTGCAGCGCATGTTGCGAGGCGTCTTTATTGAAAAAACTACTAGAGAACCCTCTTAGCTTCTGTATAAACAAGACCACTCCTACTAACTCCCTCTACTACTAACTAAACCATAAATAAATTTAGTGAGGATAAGTCAACCATGTTCATGGATAAAGTTAACCTTAGTTTCAGTTAGATTGTCGATTGCTGGAGTTTTACCATGTCGTATTGCAAACCCTGCTCACATATATCAGTATAGCATAAATCCTGTGTGAATTATGCCCAGAATATTTGTATTCATCTTTCCACACATATGACAAACATTGTTTGCTATCTCGTAATACCGACATACTATATCCACATTCGTATGTTTCAGTTTATGAACTTTCTGTTACTACAATCTTTAATTCACTATCCCGACTCCTCCGAAATACTGATAGATTGCTAACTTTTAAAGCATGTTTGTTCAGCTTAATAGTTCCTGATTTATTTCCATTTTTTTAAAAAACATGTTTGTTCAATTTGTCCAATAATTCATGAGTTCTGTCTTTTTTTCTTACTTTCAACCGAAAACATCATTTCGTTGATGATTCACCACTTCCAATAAAAAGTTAGCCGCTCAGGATACCCTCCCTAATTGTGTTAAGTCCTTCATTTAGTCATGCACCATTTTGTTATTTATCAGTGTACTTATGCAATGGACTAAGTAAGACCGCAAATACAAGTTATCACTGAAGGAAGTACTTAGGCATAAGTTTAGATGAATGCACTTAACCCTTGTCATGATAAGAGATAAAAGTCTGTCATCTTATGCTAAAAAGGACATTTGGTTATTGCCTTTCAATTAATGGACAGCCACAGCGCTCCAGCGTAGTGTATCCAAATGAATACACTTGCAGTCTTCTAATGCTGAGTAGACAGCCTTAGTTTTTTAAGAAGATATCAGTATGAGTGGGTATAAAAACAGTAGACATTTGCACAAAGAGATATAAAGATTATAGGGATTTTAAGTTATATGAACTGTAATATACATGTAAAACCTCTAGTTCGCTCCAACATCTTCCCAAATTCATCCCTTTGACCTTCTGAAAATTAAAAACTGAATGTAAATTTTTAATATGACTGTCTTGTAACTCTACTATTATATGTTTGTATGGACAACTTTTCTCTTTCTTCTCATCACTTTTATTTGGTTTAGGGTTCATGATTGCGGTAATTTTATGTTAAGGGCAGCGCATATCTTCAATGTCAATTAAAATCCTTTCTGTTTCACTTTTTGTTGTTAGAGTAAGGTCTATGTTGCGAAGAAAAAAACTTATATATCTAAAATGAAGTAAAACTAAAATATACGGTGTATTTATGGTGTATATACGGTGTATTTAGAAAAAAGAGTTAGAGGTTAGCACAAAGTATTTTTTTCAATGAGACTCCAACTTGTGACATTTGGCTTGGTAGACCGATGCTCTAACCCCTGCTCCATCAAACCACTTATAAGTATTTCCGAATAATTGTGCAGCTACACATTCTCCGTGCTTTATCGGCGCAACTGAACATCTCTCACGGCACACTAGACTGTCAGAGTTGTAGTTTATTCAATAGAAATATTCCCGTATGTCATTTCCTCTACCAATTTTTGCGAGCAAGAAAGAAAACTATATTTTTAAGGTTAATTATGGGTCTCTCGTTATTCAAAAGGGATTTGAGAACTTGCGTCAACCTGACGCTTTACATTTTATGGAATTTTTAATGAAATATAAAGCAAAAAACTTTTCATACCGTAAAACCTTTATTTGACCGCCAACTTTATTAGAACCCCACCTCTAATAGAATGCCGCTGTGAAAAAAGGGTTGAAAAATACAGGGCCATCCTTTAATTGAGCGCCCCCTCTATTTGATCACCACTTTGACATTCATTGATCTTTTCAAGTCCATAATAGAAAGTAGAAATCAGTGAAATGTAGAAAAAGTAGAAATCAGTAGGGATCAGTAGAAAAAGTGTCAACAAAATGATACTAATAATGACTCAGTTACATCGATATCAATTAATTCTATCATTGTTGCTGCAGTAGTTGCCATGGTTTAATGATGGTGTACTTAAGAAAATCGATCGTCACAATTATAAAACCATAGTCTGATTTGAAGTTCCCAAGGTCTGAATATGATCCATTTTCTTTAGATTCATTCATTATGTGGTTTACTATCTAACCTGAAGGCTATAAAGCATTTTGATGGACGTTGATAAAAATTTTCAGGAACACCATAGGACGTATTAGCATCCATTGTTATGGTGTATCAAAGTCCATTTTCTAACTCCGAGTTTGTTTCTTTAAAACTTGCTTTAAAGGTTGACTTGCAACCAAGTTCACATTACAGTTATTTGATATCAAAAGATTCAGACTCAAAAACGAACAGTTAATCGCAGCCACACGAGACTGCCGTAGTTTGGATTCTCTTTCCAAAACGGCTCAAATGTGACGTAGTTGTGGTAGATGGTTTCTGTTTACACTTTCATGTTACTTTATTCGTCGAAATATTTTCACAAATATACTTCACGCATTCAATAAAACCATGTCTATGGTTCTTACGCGTCTGTTTTATCGCCATTGTAATGCTGTCACTTTTAGCAATGATATCTTAAAACTTACCATAAAAATTCATTCAATTTTTCAACCTTCCCTCAAAGGAGTACATATCATTGTCCGATAATCATGACGAGCCTGTTGGTCACCTGTGATAATCTAAAAGTGCTGCAAAAATTATTTGCGAAGTATTGGGTCACATGATCAGATTACGACTTGACTATTAGATCAAGCCGAAACAAAACTGTAAAGTAGCGAGCATCTATATTTGATACGGGGTCTTCGGTAAAACCCGAAGTGTTTGTCATAAACTAGTGCTACGATAAGTTTTATATTGAGCTTTTTATTGGCCTTTCAATTCACATGAGAACATCATGTGACAAGACAATAACCAAACTGTAATGACTACGTCAGATAAATAAATGGATTCCAATCTACGGCGGCTTTTCGTCTTTGAGCTTTTAAGAGCTTGTAATCACATTTCCTCATATTTGGCACCAACAACACAACAGAGTAAGACATGGTGAATCTTTCGATACCAAATAGCTGTAATGTGAATTTTGTTGCAAGTCAACCTTTAAAGATTGCTCTTAATAATATAACTTTGAAAGTGACACAATAATAACTCAAAATAATTACCCTAATAACTCTATTTTATAACTGAAATTTTGTGTAAGTTTATTTTTAATGGTTTTTTAAATTGATAGAATACTGTGGAAAATGACAAATGTCATGTTTGTTGTGGTATAGGCGGCCCAAGAAGATGAGGAGGAAAGTCTAGACGAAGGCCGGAAGCTTGTTACTAAAGTACTCGGAAAGGAAAAGAGCCACCTTTATGATAAAATACTGCACCTTGTCGTTTCTGACTCTGCATATTCCGAGGGTGAGTCAGTCTGCTGGTCTTCCTCATCGATATCATTAACCTCTCCTTTTTTTTAGTCGTTTCCTGCCATCTTTCATATTTATCCACTTCGCTTTGTTTCCAGTTGTTTTCCTGTGTACATTTTTTCTCCATTTTTTAATCCGCAATGGTTTGGTTGTTTCCTTCCTTGTCCGTACTTGTATTTATTACAAATTTATATCCCCATTTAGTTTCTTTTCATTCCTTTCAGCAAAATTTTCTACTCTATGAATTCCATTTTCTCCCTTTCCCTGTTTTGCTATTCTGTCTCAATGCCTATTTTCAATTACTCATTCCCACTTAGCTGTGTGTCACTTACTAAGTAAGTTTGCTATCACTATTTGTCTTTTCAATGTGTGACACGCATATTTACTCATCGGAATCGTCCTACCTTCTTTACCAAACAATGTAAAGAAGCTAGGATATCGGTTCATTTTACCTGCAGCCATTTCTGCTCGTCTAAATGGCTTATAACTATATACTAGGCCTATAACTATATACTAGGGCTATGCATATCTATTGGGGCTATGACTATATACTAGGGCTATGACTATATATTAAGGCTATGACCATCTACTAAGGCTATGTCTATATACTAGGGCGATAACTACACTAGGGCTATAACTATATATACTAAGGCTAGGGATATGTTTAAAGGCTATGACTATATACTAGGGCTATGACTAGATACTAGGGCTATGGCCATATACTAGGGTTATGACCATATACTAGGGCTATGACTACTTGCACGCAGGTAGTCATAGCCTGAGGCTATGAGAGGCTGTCGCTAGCTCAAGGTAAAACTATATGCAGTTTGGTTACTATATATAGTTTGATTATTCGCTGTCATGATGATGAGTTGTCATGGAGATGAGTTGAACCATCCATTATGTATAAATGCCCAAGTCAGCTAACCTTTCACGACATCAGCCCTTTGCTTTTAGGTAATTGAGGCAGCTTCTCCTTGCTACAGACTGAAGCAGCGGTCTCCTTGCTTCACAGGACTCTGGACAATCCTGATTTTCAGCTTTTGTTTAAAGCAAAGAAGGTCCAAATCATACAAACTTAGCTCGCTAGATATCTCTATCATATGGCTAGATACCTCTATCATATTGCTATATGGCTTTTTAAATCACACTCTAAGTGGGTTTCTAATTTTGCACTACTTTTTATCTTAATTAGCCTCTTTATATGTTTTTATACTGATCTCTTAACAAGATCTCTCATTGCAGGGAGTTTTATGCCTTTGAAATCTTGATCATGTTCAGCTTTTTTCTTCAGTCTAATGAAACATCTTTTTGTTTTATTTTGAATTAATTTCATGGTTTTGCTATCATTCTTATACTTATACGTCTGCTAGCCGTCCGATGTGTTTCTCTTTTTCAATTGTCATTCCTGTACACTGCCCTGAGCAAGCAAAGCGCCCTATCTTGATTGTTGTAAATTATTCAGTACAAGCCCAAACACGTTTTAGTTATGCCCGGTCACAGTATTGGCAGTATTTCAATTGTTTTTCTGATTTATTATGGCTAGATATCCAACAACCTTTACCAGAATTTTTTTTGTAAAAACCAAATATCAGAGAAGTTATTTTATTTAGGAAGTTTTGATTGCCTAAATTGTCAGATAAGGCGTTTTCCTTGTTCAGGGCAGTACAGATTAAACGTCTGCTAGCCGTCCAGTAAGCTTTTTTCTGCAAATTTATTTCTGTTTTAATGTTTTTTGTGCCCTTTTAGTTCATGCTTTCAAGGCATTTTCTTACACTGCTATTTATTATTCTTCCTATGGACAGATTTCTGTGTATTTAAATAACATATTTTATCTGTTGTATTTCTTTAATGTTACATGCAATCATAAGTACAGTACTCGCTATTGCTAGTGGCTTACTTCATCACTGCAAGATTGACTTCTTAATAGCCAGGGGGCAACAACTTCTCTCATGAAACAGTGATAACTTCATTAGATTTATGTTGTAACTTGTAAATCATAAATTATACACATACTGGATGAATAGCCAACGTCGCATAAGTAATAAAAAAGTTTTTTCTTTTTTAATAAAAAGAAGTCAAAAAAAGTTTTTGCACAGAATTTTTTCTTAATTAGCACAAAATTTACTATTCTAACTTTTAAACGAAGGTGTTTGTTTATTTCTGTGTGTGCTATAATTTTAATTAAGTTCATGCTGTATTTATGCTTATATATTCATTTACAGTATATAAATCTCGGTCTTGGTTTTTTGGTGGTCATCCCTGTGTCTAGTTTATTCTAAACTTTCATATTGCATTGAGGCATGGGCAAATCGTACAAATTTAGTAACACTTCAAAAACGCATGATAAGGACCATTCACAAAAAACCTCGCCTCAGCCACACCAAACCTCTTTTCAAATCATCATACATATTACCTATCAGGGTACTATATTCATACCACATTATACTTTTAGCTCATCAAGAATTTCATTGTAATTACATCCCTCGAATAATACATCAAACCCGATACTCAAATTCCTGTCTAAATCTCCCACAATCTTTTTCCCGTGCAGGCCATCGCAAAGTGGATTTCCAACAGGCCGCTTTTTGGAATCAACTCCCTAAGCCTATTAAAGGCATAGAGAAGGTGGCCAGTTTCAAGAGAGAACTCAGGTTGTATCTTTTAGCAGGTGAATACAACCGATGACGACAAGCCCAACGCTACGACTAGCTATGCTATTGCGTATTATGGGCTTCATCACTCTTTTAGCTTTTTTCTTTTGCTCAACTGATTTTGTTGAAAATAAATCACAAATCACAGTTATAGTATTGAAATCTAGCAGTGAAGACTGCGCTTTGCAAAGGATTCAATCTAGGACATCGTGACGATGATCAGTTTTTTGGGGTCTGACTATAGAGTCAGCACCAAAGGCATGATTCCTACTTCTTCCTATCTCTCTCCAAACTGGTCTAGTTGCCCATGGGCCAAACCGGTCCATTTCCGGTCTAGACGAGCTGGCTTTTCAGCTGAGTCAGCCAGTCACTGAGCGGGCTGGCTGGTCATTGGCAAGGCTAGTTGGTTTTTTTGGTCGAATTGGCTTGTATTTAGACCAGACTGGCAGGTCTCCTGGCAAGACTGTCTGGTTTGCAGGCCAACTTGGTCAATTTTCTGGCCAAGTCAGTTTGTCTTTAGGCCAAGTTACCCTCTTCTAACCCAAGCCTGGTCAGCTTGTCATTTTGCCAGCTCTGCTGGAGATGCTCTTCTTGGCTATTGTAGGATGACATGGATTTCCACTTAGTGGTTTCAGTCTTGTTTGGCCGGAAAATGGCTTCACTCCAGTGTGTCCAAGTAGAGAACTTGCTCAAACTTTTGTCTTTAATGCTTCCCTTGGTGCTGCACTACGTCATGTGATACGTGTTGTCACGTACATCAACATACAAAAACAGTAAGTGCTGCAACAAATGATGCTGACTTCTATTGCTGGTCTGGAACAGGCACAAACCACACCAGTCCTTCCAGTTCATGTCCTTTCCACTCCTATGGTCTTTGCAGAAAAGTATCTGATTGAACATAGAATCCCTTTACTTGGTCAGTTTTATAGACTGCTGGTGAGTAAACAGTTGTTGTAGATGAAGTTTTCTTTTCAGCTTGGGTCTCTCACCCCATCAACTTCTTCCCTCGCTGCTGTTTACTGTTTCTGCATGTGGTACATTTTTTCTCTAATAAATAATACCGCTGACACTAGCTAGAACTTGCTCAAAATTTTAGTAGATTTTATAAGAAATGTATTTTTCAATTATTTGCAGTTGTTTTTTTTATTTTTGAGTTGATCTGACAGCCAGGATGTTTGAAGATTAAAATCAATTAACCTGGGTCGCGATTAAAACGACCAGGAGCAAGGACATGCAAAATGACGTCACTGCATGTAGTTATTATCATTGCGATAGTTGATATCGGATATTGCGTTCAAGTTGAAGCCTTTCACGCCTCTATTCTGTCAGTCTTTTTGCAATTATAAACGTCAAACTCATGCTTTTAATTGATCTGAGCATATTAATCACAATCAAGTTTTATCGATTTTGAAATCTTAAAACATCTCGGCAATCAGATCCCCTCAAACATCAAAAACAATCTAAAATAATAAAAAATGCCAATAATTTCACATAAAATATACAAAAGACTGTTAGGTAAGCTTTATTATTAATACAGTAATAGTAGCTTTATAGTTGTGGTCAATTAGGTAGTACATGACAGAAGCAATGAAGGTTTGTTACAAGCCCTGTTTAATACTCCTTAATCAGAGTTATCTTTGATACAAAGTTTCTTGGAAATCATTTTAAATTGATTGAGACTGACTGCCATTTTATTATCAAAAAGGTTTACCATTATACAAATAAGGACTATTACAACACACCCTTAATAAGTATACAACCGTGTTAGAATATGTGGTAAGCGTTAAAGAAACTTTAAGAAGATTGATTGTCAGTATGAGGTAATAAATCTTGCGTAATTAAATTACTAACTACAGAAATGTCTTATCAGCAAATATTGCTTAACATTGCTTTTAGTCGGTATTTATTTCGTGCAGTCGCTAATCATCGCCATTTAGTATCACTCCCTTCCATGTAAGCAGCACCAAGAAGAAACAGTACGTAACCCTCCCTTCCATGTAAGCAGCACCAAGAAGGAACGGTATGTAATCCATACTCTCTTATGACGTGACTTTATGGTTATTTTTGTATGTATCTATAGCTTTTTATTGAAAGTGGTAATCATCAACAAATGATGTTTTTATCACATTCCAAATGAAACAAAAAACACACAAATCAGGAATTATTGGTAAAACATGTCTGAAAAATTTGTAATCTAATAGTATTGCGGAAGAGCTGAGAAAGTGATATGAAAGCTGTAGTAAGAAAAAGTTCATAAACTGACACATATGGTAGTGGATGTAGTATGCTTTTTCCCAAAATAGAAAACGAAGTTTGTCATATGTTAAGAAAAACAAACACAAGCATTCTGGGCATAGTGTGTGAAGGACCTTATAACCTTTAACAAAAATGAGAAAGTTTGGGATGAAGAAAAATGTTCAAAAACTTTGTGATGTGTTGAAGTATAGTAGGCTGGAAGGCGTGAAAATGATACGCAAGTCTTAGAATAGATTTCTGTAGGAAGAATATCCTTTTCTGCTATCGAGAGGGTGAGATGGGAAAATACAGTGTATATATCAACGCCATTGATTAGATGAAAATGCACGAAATAGAAAATAATGAATAAAGAAATAATTTACTGCCATGTACTACAAAATTGAGAGTATGGATTATATACATATTTATATAACTATAGATAAATATATATAAAAGTTAAGTGAAGTGAAAGTTTACGTTCAGTTTGTTTTATTATGAAACACTTTTACGCAAGAGACTGCAAATACTGCCTCTATTGAAATATTATATATACATATATATATATATATACATATATATATATATATATATATATATATATATATATATATATATATATATATATATATATATATATATATATATATGTCTATTACATATACATATAATAGAGGTAGTATTTGCAGTCTCTTGCGTAAAAGTATATATATATATATATGTATACATATATACTTTTACGTATATAAGTGTACAGTGACACAACAAGTAATAATAGCAGTTCAATGATTTCTACAATATGTAAATTTCACCACTATCTGCTGTCTCAACATCACTGGTTGCAAGATTGTCAAAAAATGGTTGATTCTCTAATTTGCAAAGTCGTTTAAGGACCTGCAAATCTTGGTATTATGCATATATATGTATATATATATGTATATATATATGTATATATACAAATATAGGTTTATGTTTATATATATATATAAATATAATATAATTATATAGATATAAATATATATACAAATATAAATATGTATACAAATATATATATATTATATATATGTATATATATTTCTTAAATATATAAAAAATATATATTTATATATTATATCTATGTTTTTTTGTAACAATGTTTTTTTATCACAATTTTTTTGTCGTCGATGAAATGAAAATTTTTTTGTTGTTTTCCCCGATAATAAGCTTATATAGATATATATATGAAGTTTATTAAAAACTACAGGTTAAAATCATTACTACTATTAGTTTCATGCAATCGTGTTGCAATCTATTGCAACACGATTGCATGAAACTAATAGTAGTAATGATTTTAACCTGTAGTTTTCAATAAACTTCAAACACAGCTCTAATTGACTCGATTATTGAGCACTTTACTTTACAGTGTAAACCACATATATTATATATATAGATATATATATATATATATATATATATATATATATATATATATATATATATACATATATATATATATATACATATATATATATAAGAAAACCACAATGGTAAACGCAGCGATGTCACACTTTTACAGTTTTGAGAAAATCAAATTTTAAGTTTTGAAACTGTATCAAGCAATGGAAATTCAGTTTATGATAAAGATCTGTAAGTTTATTTAAAGATACATAGTTTGGTGCTTATAAAATAACATTTTAAACTCTGGATATGGGTATCTTGTAAGCAGCGGCCAAAAATGTACATGCATGTTAGCAACGAACATCCCTTATCTATAATTTTATATATATTTCTCAAAGTATGTCCATGTGTCGTATGTCTGTCTGCATTCCGGCTATAGCTAGTATTAGAATAACTGCAGCTGCACAACAATGCTGACGCATTGTCATGGAGTACCGTCATTAGAAGCCTAGCTTATTAAAGCCTGGTTCCTATATCGATTGCGAGACTCCGGCGGTAACTTGCGCAGTAAGACGCTTGCGACGCTAGGCTCGGCGGCATATGTTCCCATATAAGCTGCATCGATAAACATAATCGCATAATCAAATAAAATGTTCGCTCGCCATGCCGTTTCTATAACGGTGACCTTCGCCTGTACAGTGCATTTCAGGAAAGTTTTGCCTGCGGCCTTTTGCGAAATTTGAACAGCGCTAAACTGTTGCGTTGCCGCCAGCAACTACCAGCGGTTCGCGGCAGTAACCAGCGCGTAGGTTCCCACTTTATTGCTGATAGCCTGCGGTGCTGTCGCCGGTGCTTTGCGACGTATATGGGAACCAGCTTAGTTGAATGTTCCATTGGCAATATGCCAGGCTAATAGCTTGAAAGTTACAGTTGTTTGACAAAATTTTCAAACCTTTACAGTTGTTTTTATTTTTCTCTTAATTTATTTCAACTACACAAAACACTTCTCTCATGATATGTAGTATGAAAGTTGGAATGGGGAATGTTGTTATATGTTAAATACAAATCAATTTTCTGTTCAAAGACTTTTTTATTACCCAGGCAACACCGGGTACTACAGCTAGTTTTTCCATATAATTGCACTAAACAAGATTGTGCTTAATAAAATGTTATATTTTTCGTTTTTTAAATATATTTAACTATAATATAAGTGTACAGTGACACAACAAGTGATAATAGCAGTTCAATGATTTCTACATTGTCTAAATTTCATCACTATCTGCTGTCTCAACATCACTGGTTGTAAGATTGTCAAAAAATGGTTGATTCTCTAATTTGCAAAATCGTTTAAGGACCTGCAAATCTTGGTATTTTGCTTTGCTGATTGGTAATGGACTGGTAGTAATGCAAATTGATTGAGTTCAACGAAGAAGCTTAGATGGTTTTCCGATAGCACTATTGATGTTACTGCCATATCATGATTCTCTATAAAACACCATGAGCTTGTTTTCCGTAATCGCAAATTTCGCTTGACGTATAAGCCTAGTTTTCATTGGGCAAGTTGTCTTGTACATCGGTTAAAATATTTTGTGTAGTTGAAGAACTTTGAACTGTCAAGATGATTTACTTTTAAAGGGTTTAGGATGTTGGAGGGCATTTTGATACACCTTTACCCAATCAGACAGTAGATCTACATCTGACTTGCAATTCACCGCGTTCGTGTCTCGATCAAATTCCATGTAAGATTGCCCATGCATCGGATAGCTCACCGTGATCCTATTAAATCTTTTTTCTCATGCACAAGCCAATGAGAATAACGATAGAGTGTGTAGTTTTTGTTCTGTCCAGCGCATTCATCACAAAACAAATCTATCCCTACCACTTTGGGACCAAAGTGATTTTCAATGAAGCGGCTTAGCATAGATGTCACTTCATCTGAGCCTTTCCCAGCCACCGTTTTTTCATAGAAGTAGATGTAAACATCATCTGTTTCTAGCATGTGGATTTTAAAGAAAAGAGAGCTAAGACATGTCTAAATATGTATATGTATACATTATATACAGCGTATACATTATATATTATGTATATTGTATATTATATATATATTATAATATATAAAATATACATAAATTATAATATATATTATATACACATATAGTATGTAATATATGTATATTTTATATATAATTATTTATAATATATATAAATAATATGTATAATATATATATATTTTGCAGAAAAAAATCCAAAAATTTCTGTTTGTGTTCTGAGGACAAGAAAAAATTATGATCCATCTTGTAAGGCAAAAAATCACATAATATAACATATATATCGCATACCGAAGGCGTGCTGTATATAATTAATAATAAAAAGTACACATTTAGCATGTGCAATCTTAAAAAGAGTTTGCAGTATATAGTTAAATTAGTAGACTGAGCTTTGAATATCACGAATAAGTCCACTACGAAGGAGTTTTTTGTTGTTAAAACTTTATCATTACAACTAGACAAGCCAGCAACAAACAAGCATTTAAATATATATATATACATGTATATATATATATATATATATATATATATATATATATATATATATATATATATATATATATATATATATATATATATATATATATATATACATGTATATATACATGTATATATACATGTATATATATACATGTATATATATACATGTATATATATATACATGTATATATATATATATACACTGTATATATATATATATGTATATGTATGTATATATATGTATATATATGTATATATATCTAAATGTACTTGTATATAAATATATATTTATTCATATACATGTACTAGATGAATGCCTGGCATTGCCTGGGTAATAAAAAAGTCAATTTCTAAACTGCGGTTGCAAGAATCGTGAGTTCAAATCTAGTAAAATGCGAGCTATTAATTGAAAAAGTTTCATAGCAATAGCTAGGCAGATATTCAAACAGACGACAAAGTTTGAGATTTATATAATTATATAGATATAAACAATCACAGAATTAATAGATCCACCCAAAATGTTGTGACAATTAATTTAGAATATTGGACTAGGATTTTGCCGGGAAAAAAACTAACCAATTAGTTTTCTTGTTGCTCAAAAATCACAGCATAGTGTCACAGTTTCTGATTATTTTAAATTTTTGGTTAATGCTCGGATAAAACCAAACATTGTGAACAGGGATCTAAATGTATTTTCGCTCAAGAAATTTATCAACATTTTTTCTCAGATAGTGCTAATAGTTATGTTAAAACAATACGAGTCTGAATTTTGGTCCAACCACAAAAACCTATAGTGCTTTTATTGCAGCCAGTTTTAACAAACTAGGAAAAAGTTAAACATGACTTTTGTTTATGAAATACCTTGATTCTTATGTAGAAGTTCTTGTCGGGTTCAAAACATTTATATCAAACTTTTAGGACAAAAGAAAACATTTTGTCATGAGTTAATTATCCACTAAACCCCAAGTAAGAATTAAATTTTATACATATTTTAGTTAACATATAATGTTAGTTTAATATTTATTTAATTATATTTAATAGTTAGCAAAAATATAGTTTGAGTTTTCCGGTTTCATGGTTTTCTGATTTTTTGCTTTTGCAGTTTCTTAGTACCATACTTTTGTAGTATTTTATAAGTGAGCGCTCAATCTTTGCAGGTTTTATAGTATATGGCCAAAAAACATTGACATTTATGTTTATTTTGTAGGACTAAAACAAACATACCAGCCATCTTCTGAAAAGACGACTGACTCTTAACAATGTCGACCTCAACCCTCCACCTGATCTTACTTCTTACAGTCTTCTCTCAAAGGGCAGAATCGCAGTTTCCGTGGACACTTTGTCAATGCTATGATGATTGCTATTTAGATAATGGATCCCCTTTTACCGAATATAATAAACCATACTCTATATGCCCAACTTTTGCCACAAGAGATTTGACCTTTCAACTCTGCACATGCCTGCCAATAGATCATTTTTATGATACAAATCAATGTCGGTGTGAAAATAAAACATGCTATAGCACAACTCCCAGCTGCTACGATTCTTTTGGGTGTGTTCAGTGTGGTAACATACCTACCAACATCCCTTCCATAGAAACCAGCTTCTTTCCTCTAGCTAGAACGACTTGTTCATTCAGAACAACTCGTTCATTCAGAACAACTCCTTCTTACAGAAAGACTCATTTTTTAAAAACAATTCGTTCATCTGCTATGCAGCATGTTGGGAGCACCCTGTTGATATTATTTCTTTTTGTTGGAGCATTTTGCTAACATTCTGCCATTTTTGGCAGTAATTTTGGCTTTCAAGTTTAGCTTGCGACATGTTAACTTTTGTTTTAATAGTTAGGTTTAGGCATTAGATAATATTATTATTGTTTGGTTTTGATATCAGTTAATACTTTAATATTTCACTTCTTTTGTTCAAATCAAAACTCTTCTTATTAACTACCGCAAGTGACTTAGAGTTAGTAAAGATTCTCTCCTTTGTATTTTCTTGTTTTCTGAAAAAATAAAATAAAACATAATTCCCTCAAAATCTTATTCAGCAAAATACTACTGTTGATGCATTTCTTTCTGTGAAGTGTCTATTGTTGCCTATTTAAATAAAATAAGCCGTAAAAACTTCAGTGTAATTTAAATTCAAATTTAAAAGCTCAACATTTATATTCTCTTCAACTACAATTTAGTGATTAGTTGCTTGAATTAAATATCTATGTTCAAACCACTGAATACATCAGAAACAAACTACTCACCCATTATATATCTAGAACAACGTTATAACAACAATGTTATTTTAAAATACTATTGAATTTTTTCATTTTATTAAGTTGCTTTTCACATGACTAGATTTGCTTTTGCTGGTATTGCTTGGTAATATAAAGTTATAATTCAATGCAATGTCGTGTTTATATGCAAGCTAGCTGTGCCTGCTGGCATTGCTCAAGTATGAAAAAGCAGCTTATAAACCATGAGAAGTGTTGAGAGTTGCCTGCCACTTGCTATTAATAACTGTAACACTGTAATTAGTAATTAGTAACACTGCACTTTCAGTAAGCTTACTAATATTGCTAAGGCTTCTAACGACGTACGCCATGAATTTGTGCCATGGTATTTGCTCCCACAAAGCGACATGTATAGCCTAGCGCAGGGTCAGCAGCATGCGGCTCTGGAGCCGCATGCAGTTATTTAATCTTCTCACCGCGGCTCCCTCTGACTTTGGATTTTTTTTCGTTTTTTACTATATGCTGAGTAAATCATAAAAATATAAAGGGCTTATCATTAGATTTTGTAATATAATTTAAAAAATTGTAATTAGGGTAATAAATTAAACATTGTTGTTTGCTATGCATTACTATTTATGCACCAATAAAACCGCCAAACTTACACCAGCCAGCACGATACTTCTTGATTTATTTTACCCCAGGTAGGCAAACTATGAAAAATACTAAGGAAAGAAAAATGAGAGGAAAATAGAACATTTAATCCTAATCCTAAGGGCTGATTTGTTTGCTTTCACTGCTGATTAGACTGGTTCACCAGTTTGCTTAATATGTAATTAGAAATTTGCAAACAAAAAGTCAAATGTCGCAAGACACTTTCAGAATGAACATGCACCTTTTGCACAAAAATATCCAAAGGAAGATAGAAGAAAAAAGGTCATTTCGGAGCCGATGCATTAGGCTAACTTGAGCAAAAATTGCTACATGAATGACATTTTCTGCAGTTAGAATTTAAGTTCGACGTTTTGTAAAAAAGGACTGAATTAAACATAAAGTTGCAATTTTTCTTGAAAGTAACTTTTTAAACGTAATATTTTCACATCACAATCAAGTTATTATTGGCTATTTTATTGTTCTTTGCAAAAGTGTAATTTTTTTTCTCAGCAGTTAAATCATTATACATATCATATCATTATACCTTTTCGTTTTATGTTGTGAACATGATATAAAAGCATTAAAAGCTAAACAAAAACGTTACATGTAGTATTTATGCCCTTTTTAATTTAAAATATCAAAGGGGGTTTGTGGCTCCCACTGCGTTCTTTTCCGCGGAAAACGAGTTCAAATGGCTCTTTGAGTGGCAAAGGTTGCAGACCCCTGGCCTTAGCGAGTCTATCAGTCTCTGTGGCCGAATCGGTATGGTGGTGAACTGGTAAACGGGAGGGTCTGAGATCAAATCTTCTTCAGTACGGATTGTTTAACCGTAGATGTTCAATAGCTATAATAGCTGATGGACACAATCACAGACTAATGCATGAAAACACACACAAACTTATATCTATATATACATATATACAGATTAATAAAACAGAATTGAAAGCAGTGCTTGACTTGTTAAAAATGTTTGTTTCTCACAACAATAATATTTTTTGTGAAAACTTCTACCTTTAATTTTCTATTTTCCTGGCATGTTTATGTACAGTGTAAGTACGTTATTTAAAATAAGAGTAGTAATAACACAAGATCATCAATCATCCTGTTCTAGAAAAAACCCCTAGATCATTTGTAGTCAAGTGGAAATAGCGCTTTACTATAGTGCTGAAGTTCTGGTAGCAGCGATTTAGAGCTTGTAACCTATTCTCTAGCAGTTTTTTATAATAATAATAATAATAATAATAACAACTTTTATAACAAGTTTTGAAAATATGTAACGCCAAAATGCAAATAATTTTTCTAAACAAGTTTGTAATGAAGCGGTTGTAAAAAGTAAATGAATGAAAAACTGTTTTTCAGTAAATAGAGAGAATTACAAATACTCTTCATTTATAATAACAAAATTATAAATGAAATACATTAATAAAATACAATTATAGTAACAAATGGTAAGATTCAGCTGACAGCTTTTTGTGACAAAATATTTATAACGCTTGGAGTCACTCTTATTTTTAAAATATAAGGCTAAAATATTTTTTAAACTCTTACTTGTGGCTTGGTCTCAATTCATAAGTCAACTGTAAAAGTTGTTTAAGAAAAATCTCAAAATCAGTGCACAGCAAACAATAATTAGTAAATTTTTACTATAATAAGAGCTATTTTTAGTTGTCTGTCCGAAACCACAGTTGGACGGTAAGAAAAAGATCGCATCAAGCAAGATTCAACCTCGTGCCCTTCAATTTTGTACACTTACGCATTTATATTTACACCAATCGATCACTTTCCCACTTTACGGTATAATTGCACAAATAGTAATTTTTTGTGTTTATTGCACACATGAAATCTCTCACAGCACTTGGGATTACCGGGGTACTGGTGAATATAAGCAGTGGATGCTCCAGTCAGCAATTCCAATGCAATGCTGACAACGTAAAATAGCCTTCAAGGTTTCTCCAAAGTTTTTTTTATGAAAACAGTCAAGACCAAAAATCTTTTTCTTTGAACCTTATAGTTTCACAGCACATGGCCAAAAAACTCATGCTCGTTTTACTGCTTTATAAACCTAACATGGTAGTTGCAGAATTTCTGATATGCACATATTTTTAGTTTTTTTTTCTAGAAAATGATGTCATGCTGTCAGAGGTGATACCAAAAATAACAAGTAATATCAATAACAATCAATTATATATATAAGCAAGATAGTGTGTGTTCACTCGCTGTGTGCCAAATATGTGTCAAAGTGATAAAATATTATTACAAGCAGGAGTCAAACTCACAACATCTGTCTTTGCATGCACACATGCCATATGAACTCTGAGCTGTCAAAAGTATTCAAACTGTTAAAAATCTACAGTAGTGCCAGAGTTACTATTTACAGAAGTTGTAAACAGTATGACTTTACAGCCAGCAGTCAATCACTTATATAATATACCACCTAATATTAATAATGTTACTAAGATGGTTATTGGAGGTTTATAAGATATCAGCAATTGATCACAGTTGTGCATTGCAGTAAGTACAAATACTTTCAAGAATGAGAAAATTGGAGGCAAATGCTAGGGCTATCATAGAGAACGTATAGTGCTGAGTACAAAGGCTATTACATATGTCGTCTGTCAATTTGTCGTCTGTCAATATTTCGTCTGTCGATCTGTTGTCTGTATATCTGTTGTTATATATACATATATACATGTATATATATTATATGTTATTAATACTATTGCCAATGATTTTATTTCAAACAGACATTTTTTTCAAATTCAAATGTATATATACAATTACTAAATTATATATTATGATTATTATTATATACATTATATGATATATGTTTATACTTTATAGTGTAAATATTCAAAATTTGATTTGATTTGATGTAGTATAAATAATTATAGTATATAGCATAAGTGTATTATACAATTGTATATATACCATTTACAAAAGCTTCAAGAATTGGCTGTTCATAGTCTGTCTTGTTGCGGTGTAAGCCGAAAATGATCTCGGAGCCCTTATAGCATACTTAGTAAAATATACCAAGTTAGTCGCTCTAAAAGTCATTCTTTGTAGCAATGTTAATCTGTATATACAGTACATCACTTCCTACAATAGTAAAAACTTTTATAAACTTAGTACACTATTTTTTGGCATAATATACACAGATATCAACAATATAACAAGGTCACCTATTACTAGTAAAATAAGGTCCAATGGCTATCACACCTAGCAGAGTAATTAAGATTTCTGGCCATATAGTAATAATTAGCAGGAAGTCCAGCAATGCCTGGAATATCTTTCATTTTTGATCAGATGACCGCACCGGTTGGTGTTGAAGAGGCTGATCCTCACAAACCAAAGAGAGCATTACCACTCACTATTATTCACAACCTGGCAACAATGCAGAACATAAGCAGGTGAGGTGAATAAAGTTGGCCATAAAATGTGAAATTGCATAGCATTTGGCACCCAATGACAAATTGAAATTTATTGATATAGATTTAGTCTTATCTAACTTGTTATAAATTGTTTTAAAAAACCTTTGCTTTTTATTGAATAATAAATAATTATTTCTATAAATGAAAATGTTTTACCTTATCATAAGAGCTACTACATAGCAGATCAAAGAAGATTGAGTTTTGTGGTGAAACTCAAGTAATCAACAAGGGAACATAACTCTGACAATGCATTGTTTAAATGGATGACATGGATGACGGACGTTGCATTTACTTTATTTACTTCTATATGCCTTATACTGTCTTGTCCTTTTAAATATCGCGATTCATCTCCCCTGTCTGTTGTATATACTTATTTCTTATCACTCTGTACGTTTTTAATCGGCGACGCCAATAAATATTTAATCATACTTATACTTCTTTTTATATTATTATTATATTCAGTTTTGACTGTGTGCTATGTTTTTACTTGTTTTTGTACATATCCACCTTACTTTTATATGGTAGTAAATTGGGTGACTTGGCAAGATAGGCCAGGCTCCCAGTAGAATTGTGAATGCCTCTGCTGTACATTGATTGTGGCGCTTACAGTCAAATACAAACTTATTCACTTTGAACTCATACACTCTTTCTCTGCCTGAAACAGGGGTGGATTGCAGTAGCCAGTTAAGGGAAGGCACTTGACCTTAACAATAGATTTAGTTTTATCTAACTTGTTATAAACTGTTTTAAAAAACCTTTGCTTCTTATTGAATAATAAATAATTATTTCTATAAATTAAAATGTTTTACCTTATCATAATAGCCACTGCACAGCCGAGCAAAGAACATTAAATTTTGTGGTAAAACTCAAGTAATCAACAAGGGAACATAACTCTGACAACGCATTGTTTAAATGAATGGCATGAGGTAAGAATGAGTGCATGACAAAACTCCATAATACTTGGAACAAGTCCAAATTTACACCTAAACATTTGTCAGGAGCAAAAAAGTTCAGTAACTCTATCAACAGGCATAGATATCATATTCAAGGCACAGGTCATGACCTCTCTTAAACAGAGTCAATACTTAACTAATATAGCTAACTGGAAGATGAACTCATATCTGCCTTGTTTATGTTTTCCAAAATATAATTTGCTGTTGCTGATGATTTTGCTACAAAATAGAATGCAAGCTCACGTTTAAATGTATACGTGATATTCTGATGGGCTGGAAGAAGTGAATCACTAGGATCACATTCTAATCAGAATATTTGCACTTGCATTATGTAAACAAGCACACTTTCTTATCACTGTGTAAGTTGGCTATTGTAGTTGATAGCATCTTTTACCAGTGACTGCTAAAGCCAACCTATAATCTCTATTGGTAAGTTGTCTCCATGTATGCATTGAAATTATATGTTGATTGAGTTTTGTTACATATAAGGGCAGATGTTCAGTCCAGTGATGTATGTGAGGCTAAGGGTTAAGTGTAATGTGAACTTGTGAACTTTAAAGTTTAAAATAGATTGTGTGAGAGCATAGAGAGGATGATTACAAGAAGCTCAGCGATGGGTAACAAAGATAGAGTTTTGAATAAGAAAGAAGTGTGTTACTAAGCCTGCATTCATGTTTACTTTAGGTGCAATAAGAGATAGTAAAGAAGTTTGGTTTGAGTGTAGTGATGTCTTTAGAGAGTTTCGTTTTGATCTAGTAAGAGATCATGAAAAAGTTTCCTTTTCGCAGTAAGATATCCTGAAGCAGTTTCACTTTGGCATAATAAAACTCATATAAGAGTTTCTTTTTGGTGTGGTTTGATATCTTGAACCGTTCAATTCTAGTGTAGTAACATATCATGGAAGAACGCTGTTCTAGTACAATAAGGGATACTAAAAGAATTGTATTTTATTGCCATAACATTTTGTGGAGAAATCTCATTATGGTTCAACTTGAAACTTTAAAATTTTAAAACGATTTTGCGAAATAAAAATTCTTTCTTGTAGTTTTGTTAAAGGTTGACTTGCGACAAATTCACATTACAGTTATTTGGTATCAAAAGGTTCACCATGTTTTACTATGCTGTGTTGTAGGCGCAAAATATGTGGAAATGTGATTAAAAACTTTTAAAAGCTCAAAAACGAACAGTTGTCGCAGCCATCACAAAAACACGGTAGTTTGGAATCTCTCTATTTTGAAGACGTTCTCAAACATTGTGGTTATTGTTTTGACATGTGATGTTATCACATGAATTGAAAGGCCAATAAACGGCTCAATATAAAACGTCTCATAGCACTAGTTTATGACAAACACTTCGGATTCTACCGGAAAGCCTGTATCAAATATAAATGCTCCCTACTTTACAGTTTTGTTTCGGCATGGTCTAACCATCTAGTCATAATCTGATCATGTGACCCATACTTCTTGCCAAATGGCGCAAAACATTTCTGCAGCATTTTTCGACTATCACAGGAGACCAACAGGCTCGTCATGTTTATCAGAGGATGATATGTACTCCTTCGAGTTAAAGTTAAAAAGATAAATGAGTTTTTATCAGTGTTCAGTTGTTTTATTGAATGTGTGAGTATGTTTGTGAAAAGATTTTGACGAATGAGGTTCATGAAAGTGTAAACAGACGCCATCGCGTTCAATTTTGTCCCGTCTGAGCTGTTTTGGAAAGGAATTCCAATCTACAGCGTTTTTGTGATGGCTGTGTTTAACTGTTCGTGTTCGAGCTTTTAAAAGCTTGTATTCGCATTTCCACATGTTTTGCACCTACAACGCAGCAGAATAAGGCATGGTAAATCTGTTGATACTAAAAATCTGTAGTGAGTGTGAACTTTGTTGCAAGTCAACCTTTAAACGAGAACAGGTAATGCCTCAATTAGGTCAAAAGCTGTACTATGTGAAGTAAAACAGCTCACAAATACATAATAGAAATATCCAGCTGCTTATGTAATTAGAGCACCTGGCCATTTAGCTAGCAATTTTTTATAAGCGTTGGTGTCACCACCTGTCTCTAAATGCCTCATGTCACTCATCTACTTCCATATGCTCTCACACCACTACTTGTTATCGCATATCAATATACGAGTATGGACTGTGAGCCGCTATCTAATCAATGAATTACTCTGCCTATTTATGCTCTTTCCACAACCTATCCCTACATGCTATTGTGTCCCTATTCTGTGTCCATTTGTTCACATGTCACCACCTGTCTTTACGTATCAATTACTGGAGTCTGCACAACTAGCTATAGTTAGTTGGTTCGTCAACCTATACTGGTATATGCTCTCTTATCACCACCTGTCTCTACATGCCCTCATATCACTTCTTTATCATCTCGTGTTCTGGTGTTACTACCTGTCATTGCATGTCAATTAATCAAGCCTCAATATCTAACTGGTTAGTGAGCTAAAAAATATAAATTTGGCCTTTCTCAAAAATTAGGGACCAGTAAAATGTTGCTACCATCAATTTTACTTAAAATTCTCACGGTGTCCCTATTCTATAGCAACTGTAACACAGCTAACTATGTATTTGACCAAGCCATTATGATCTCCTTAGCAGTAACAAAAATAGATTATGATTGAAAAAATAGTAGATTAATCTAGGACTTTATTTTAATCAGCGGGTTCATTAATTAGCCAATCCTAATAACAGTAAATTATAAATAATAAATTTATATCATGGTCAGCAGTGCTAAGTGTACACAAATATTTTCAACTTGTACTCGTAAACAAAGTTGTATTGCTCCAAAATTAATCCTTTTGATTGATTAATAAAAATTGTAAATATGGCATAGTCAACAACAAGTTTCAAATTAAAAAGAATATAATTGAAATAATACAGAAAGCAGTAGTTTTTCAGTATTTGAGTTTCGTTTTACGCTGAAAATTACTTTGAGAGTGTTTTATATTAATATTATACATGTATGTCATTAGTGTATAATGATATTATATATTACTAGTCCATTATATTATTATTATAAATTATGAGTTTTTTATATTACCAAATGTTAGTGTACCATAACAATATAATATATATATAGCACTTGATTGGCAATAATTTCATTTGCAAAATGAAATCTTTTTTAAAATTAGGCTATACAACTGTTATACTTTATATATTATATATTATTAGTGTATTTTATTAATGTCATACATTACTACAGAATTATTTTAATACTATTGGTGTAATATAGAAATATTATATACTATTAAGGTAATATTTTAATAATATATGTTATAAATGTACTATATTAATGTTGTATGTGCACTGTTATTGTAATATATTAATTTGATATATTATTTGTGTAGTATATTACTCTTACATATCCGCGTAATATATTACTATAAAACATTGTTAGTGTATTGTAATAATATTATATAATATTAGAGTATTACAACAACATTATTTATAAATGCGTATAATAATATTATATATTATAAGCCTATTATATCAATATTATATAATATTTTTCTATTATATTGGTGTTATATAGTACTTGATTAAGATAATGCTATGATTTTAGATTTTCTATTTTCTAACCACGACTGATGCACTGGTTGGGCATACTATGTGTTTTAAGCCATATCTCCTACTCTCTAGGAGGCTGTAGTTGTGATGCGTCTACATGCTACGGATCTGGTGGCATTGCTCTCATGAGGCCGGAAGAGAAAGAAGTTATCTGCTCATTATATTCAGTCAAAACTATGAGCTTCACATTTTGTGCTTGTTACCCATTTGATTACATAAATGATAACACTCTGTGTCAATGTGGGCAGCGTCAGAAGGGTTGCTCACATAACTGCTATGTTTCCACTGAGTGTACTGTTTGTACATGTATGCGACCAGTAGGCCATTGCGATTGGTATTCTAAATGCTGGAATAATCTGTACACATACTGCTCTAGCTCAGAAAATCTTGCGGTAAACTTCGAAGAGGCTTACTGCAAGGTATATGACCAAAACTTACATCTTCTTTCCGATGAAGGTCGACAGTGGGTTGGTTCGGTGAGACTTTGTTTACAGAAGGTGCTTATTAATACATTAGATCACAGGCCATCATGCCCCGACATGAAGCGTATAGCATCACAGAATCACCAAAAATGTTACGCTGATTCTGGAACTGAGCATTCTGTTTGCAAACTTTCTTGTTTGGATCTTCTGATCATATTGAACACACTCCAAAGATCAATAGTGAATGAATCCGCTGTTATGGCTAACCAAGCTTGGAAAGTCGCTAAAACATGCACAAAGAGATTTGATGAATGCCTTCAAAAAGAAACTTTCACTCTTACTAGTGTTATCGCCCAGATGTCTCAGCAAGGAAAAAGGTCAACAGGTTGTGATGTCAGCTGCCTGTCTGTTAGACTAGTAAAATCATATTTAGATCAGCTACAGCTACCTGCGACCCAATCTATTGATTGGTTGGTTTTCTCTACGCGATCAGCGGATGACCTTACAATTGACATTGTACTCAGTGACCGGTCTTTGCCTTCAGCTGCCAGCATTGATTTAATTGCTGTCAACGAGAAACTTGTTCTCCTCATTGCAGATCAGAGCCGAAAAACTATACAAGAAGCCGTTTTTGACATAAAGCAAGTTTTCATTTGTATGAATATCAATTGTACAGAAGCAAAGATTACTAGTGAGTCTTTTAAATCAGCTGCATGCACTTTTAAATTTGAATTTATTTCATCATTTGTTGGGGTTGCAACAGCTTTCAACTATTTTTTATCATATTAAATACCTCTTACAAACTAAATGCTGTATCCATAGAACTTATAAAACCTCAACTCTTGTGATGTTTAATTATGTAGATTTTTACCGCATCTCTTTTGATTGACTCCTAAAACGTATATTTTTTTACTGACAGATATAACAAATGTCTCTGTTATTTATTTTATACTCTTTTTGTTTTGTTATTTTTTGCTCATTTTTTAGTATTAATTCATGATAAATCTTGCAAAGCCTATTATTTTTCAATGCTTTTGATAAACTAAAGTTCTAACTACTACATGAAGTCATTGGACTTTCTTTTTACAATTTTACTTTTGCAATTATTTCACAAAATGGACTTCATATCTCAGCATATGTATTTCTATTTTAGATACATGTTGTCTTAACTAAAGGGTTGAGAGTGAAAAATGTTGGCAGCATAGAAAAAGGGGTGCCTAAACTCAAAATAACAATGGGGTTATTTACTTATAACTAGATACCACATGACATAATTTTTATTGTATCAGCCTTGAGAACAAACTACACTGAGTTGAAACCATACAAAATGTATATAAAGTAATCGTACAAAATTGCTCATAAGCAATTATGTACGATATGTTGTATGACTGCATATATGCAGTCATACAACATATCAGTGTACAACAAGCAGTGTACCAGAGAGTACAATGATACATCAAAGTTAAAACTGAATATACAATGTAAAGTGCAGATAGTACAAATATAAGGCATAGTATCAGTTACTGGTTACTACTGTAACTTGACGAAAGAGAGATACCTGATTTTCTGATGATGTAAACCAAGAGGCAAGTCTTCTTTATTTACTAAGTATAAATGGGCTTACCAAGAAGGTTCATACACCGAGATTTCTTAGGGCATGGATCTTGTATATCCTATTATCCAGGCGTCTGCCCTGGATAAATGTTGTTACTGATATGACTAAAGATAATAGTAAATGTGCTCAAAGTCTATAGCTTTCTATATGTTTGCTAATAACCAAATTGGTAGTTGTACTTGTTCTATTTAATTTTAAAAATGTGTGAAATTATCCTGAACTACGTAGACCAGAACACGTGCTGATGTTAGCAAAAATAGATGTATATCAGATACAAATCTACTAAATTTATTTAGCTACTAACAATCATTATTCAATTTTATCAATTGATAATTCTGGGAAAGCTGCTAAATTTTTGGGATCAGTGTTTATGGATATTAAATTTAATTTGCCTTTCATTAACATTTAATGTTGCTGCTTGAGATTTATTAAAGAATGAATAGATTTTTGCTACTGTGGCTGTTTATCTCAGATTGCAATTGCAAAAATCAATTTAGACCAGTTTTAAATTACTACCATATTATAGATAAAACTCATTAAAACTGTAATTTCAAATCAATTGCAAAACACAACAAGAATAGTTTACCTTGTAAATCAATAAATGCATTCCTAACATTTAAGAATAGGGGAAAACTACACAGATGCTAATTTTAAATGTTTTTAATGTTTTTTAAGGTTTTAAATGGTGTTAAACACACAATTGTCAGGTTGAAGTCAGATTATGCAATGTTTCTTGTTTGTGCAGCAACCTCACTTCAGCAGTATTTAAAGTTTTTGCTATGTGATTCTTTTGTCAGTGTGCAATGAGTAGATTTTTTTTATTGCAAGTGAGGTTTGTCCGCAACTGTCATAATATGTCTGAAGATGTACTATGCCCAAAATCGTATGTACATTTATCAATACGTAATCAATATTGGTATGGTTGGATTAATTTACCTGTTTGAAACCTGGTGGTCCTAAACAAAGGCTAATCACAAGCAAAAAAAATTCAAATTTCCATCTTTAACACAGTTTCATTTACAATTTTTGTGTGTGTTACTTTGCACTGTTATTGAACCAATAGTTCTGCTTTCAGCTAAAATAGGGAAAACAAAATGAAGAAAATTCTGTATTGATTTAAAAGATTCCCTGATAAAGTACCAAATATATTCTCATGAGAGGGTATTAATGGCACTTGTTTATATCCACATCAAAGACAACATTGCTTGACTCCTTCTATTCAATTGTGCAAAAGTTTATTTATTGCTGAAATTAAGTAAAATAGTCTCCAGGCTATAGAGTACCATTATATCAATCAGATCTTACAACTCTGACGGCCTCTAGTCGCGATCCTCCTCTAAAATTGAGGCTTTCTTAAATATGATAGTCAGCACATGCCGGCCGATATGGCTGATTCAGCAAATAGTAGGTATTTTAAAATATAAGTCATAGTCCTTACTAAAACTTAATTAACAAATAGGAAAACCAAACATTTATTATTTATTATTACATCAAAAATTATACATAATTTAGTTTTACATATAATTGAGGCTTTGAAAATACAATTTGGTGTATATTTTTTTTGCAATTCATTAATTCTAATAATATATGCAACTTCCTTGCTTATTATGCAAGTATTATTGTCTTAATACTTAAGAAAAATAGTACCTCATTTATGGTAAGTATTTATTGCTGGACTCTGAAATGAAGCAACCAAAATACAATGCATTCTGAAAAATGTATTAGTTCCAGAATACAAAAAGCATTACAAATGAAACACATATACGAAAAGAGTAACTTTTTATAGCAAAGTTTCACAGTATTTTCGCAATAGCTGATTCTGCTATGAATAGCTCAATGACTATAGTTAGTATTAAAGGTGCATGCCTACTTTCTCTGCTGTATGTTGCATGTCAGTTAGTTGAAATTTTTTTATCACTGCATGATAGTGTAGTCTGGTTGTTAGTGTGTGTATATTCTGTAGTGTAGGCCTATAGTAGTTTAGTATAGTGTATCGATGTGTATTGTTAATTAATGTAAGTGTGCTTATTGCTTCATATCTAGAGTCCAACTGTCTCTATTTAATAATTACAAATAAAACAGTAAAACACATAAAAAGGTCAGAGGTCAATAGTAGTCACATGATATTTGCCTCTTCTATTTATGTTCAAAATCACACAAAATAAAATGTATTGTAAAAGATTAAAAATTCAATGCAAATAAGTCTCATAGGCGATCAACATGTCAAGCTTCTAGTGCATTCATCACGTTAACCAAACTTTGACATTCCGCAACTCGCCAAATTTGAGCAGAGCTCAGACAAGCCAACAGGAGAAACCTCATCCAGCGGGCGAACCCCCCAGCAAGTTGCAAACAGCAGCTCCCATCACACAGGCACCCGAGTGATCAGTCCGAAGCGCCCCAACTACTAATCCAAAGCGAGCCATTCAACCCCAGCACCAATGGACAACAGGTCACAACCCTGCATGACTAGACAGCTCATAACTTGGGTCAAGATATGTAGTCAAGGCTAATTTATTACAGTAAATTTAACTAATTATATCTTAATTATTAACTACATGCATATCTTTTAAACATACATGATGACTGGCTAGCATACATGTACTTTTAACCAATTTATTTATTTAACCACATGCATGTCCTTTGATCATACATGATGACTGGCTATTTTTATTTCACCAGTTGAATTAATCCCATTTATCAACACAATACGCTATTGATATTCACATGCATTATCCTACCACCTGTCTACAAGCTACTTATTCTCTATGAAAAACAAGATTTAGAAGTGT
Organism: Watersipora subatra; assembly: GCF_963576615.1. Taxonomy (NCBI): domain Eukaryota; kingdom Metazoa; phylum Bryozoa; class Gymnolaemata; order Cheilostomatida; family Watersiporidae; genus Watersipora; species Watersipora subatra. Next base: position 26,952,365 of record NC_088715.1, read on the forward strand.
GTCCATTTTTACCAATATAAATGTTGACTAACCTATGCAAACTATTAAATTGAGTAAATGATAATATACATTTAAGCATAATCAAACATAAGACAATTCCAAAGTCACTACTCAGACACCATGCTTTCCAATCTCCACTAGACATTGTCAATCAGGCATAATATACTACTACTACTACTATTAACTACTATATACTACACTATTATCTAATCTACCCTATTACATAGTACTTCCTACTCCTCCTTCTCTTCCCTTCCTACCAAAAACAACTCAGTTATCAAAGAAACAGGAATATTTTAGCTGACTCCCAGGTGCTATCACTCTCATCATCTCTTTTTTCCTTTGGCATGTCTATTTTGTCATCAACACTGACTACATTCACTATGTTTCCATGATGCGCAGTACTTCGAAGTTGCGCCCTCTCCGAATCATGGAAACGGCGTCTTCGCACTGAAATCACTGCGCACTGGTCAGTGCGAAGCCAGTGCAAATTCGCAGCAAGGAAACAGCAATTGCGCAGTGGCTGCGCATAGCTCTCATACCGTGGAAACAGATTCTTCGAACGCCATAGACTAGTACAAAAGTTATCCTGCTTATCTTTGTTTTTGCTATTCTTCCGATATTTTTTCACTTAAATTTAATTATGGTCTGCTCCTACAAAGATGATGAAGTGATTACTTTCCTGGACTTTGTTATCGATACCAACACTTTTCGAAAAATAGGTGGCAAGCCCTAAAGTAACATTTCAATAGTCTATTACTTATATAAATATTTATTAAAAATATATTATTTGTAAAAATTGCGTTAAGGTTTGTAAACCATTGTGAATGTGTATTGTAAATAAAAGTATAATGATGACAAAAGCATAAAAAGACCTTTTCTGATGTTCGGTACGCATGATCGATTCCATGTATCCATCCAGGGACTCGATTTATACAATTTCTCTTTTCTGGCTAATTTGCTGAAAACCACTACGTAGCATGGAAACGTACAATCCCCTCGACTTTCGAAGGGGGCTGCTTCGCAGTACTGCGCACCATGGAAACATATTGTTAGTCAGTCCATGTAGCACACTAGCTATGCTACTGTAGGTGGGTTTAAAACGGGAGTAATACTGTGCTAGCCCAAGAAATGATCTAGCCTCTCTAATATTAGTTTGTACAGGATATTCTAGCACAGCTTTCACTTTGTCATGATTAACAGAAAGGCTATCGTCACCAATTGTGTATTTTAGATAAGGAACCTTAGAGCTAGCTTACATTTTATTGGGTGAAGCTTTAGATTTGCCATTCTAAGCCTAGCAAAAACTTCAGTCTGATGCGTTTTGTGTTCATTCCAACTTTCTGAGAATACTAGGATATCATCCATAAATGCAAAAAAATAATTCTAGCTAATACTTTTTAATGCTTTAGACATTACTGCATGAAATGACATTGGAGCATTCATGAGCCCAAAAAGAATTCTGTTGAACGTATATACTGCATCATGGGTAATAAAGCTAGATTTATCCTTAGTGTCTTTGTCTAATGGCACTTACCAAAAAGGACCTTTTAAATCCAGCACACTAAATATCTTAGCATCTGCACTGCCTAATGTATCTATGACTTCAGTGAAAAGTGGTAAAGGTCATATCATTGGTTTAGTGACAGCATTTATGTGCCTATAGTCTATTGCCATGCACCAAGAGTTACCATCAGACTTCTTTATCATAACAACAGGGGAGCACCATTCACAATCATCATTTTCCTCTATAATACCTAGCTCTAACAATGCTTTTACTTGTCTAGAGATTTCTTGCTTTATCACTGGTGAGGTTTTATAAGGAAGTGAGCGTATTGGATGTGCTTCACCCGTGTCAATTTTGTGAGTATGCAGATCTGTGCAACCTAGATCAGACCATGATTTGGCAAAAACATCAGAGTTTTCCTCTACCATGCTAACTACCTCAGCCTCATCATGGCTATCTAAAACACATGTTGAAAAGTCAATGTTCAGCTCATTAGCTGAAGCTTGCCCATCAAGCGGAACCACTTTATCGCTACATGCTTGCATGTTGCTTTATCGCTACACGCCTGCAGTAGTAGGCCATCTCCAGCATATTACGGTATGGAAAAATCCATTACGCATAGCTAAACATATGTTTTTCTGTTATGCTTCCAATGTACACATGTATGCGGATAACTGGCATATCTTCAATATGTTTTAAAACAAAATTCTAATGTTTGTTCACACCGGACTATTATGGTGTATTACCTGTTAATTGATGCCCTGATCCAGTAGTAACTACTGTTTTATTAACTTTTATGTTGCATACATTTATATAGTTTAGCCATCCTGTATTTCTAGTCAGTTTGTTTGCATTAGTGGAATATGCATCAAGGCAGTGTGTACTCAGCTTTACCGAGTGTGTACTTTTTCTTTATACAATTTTGCAACATAGTGTATTCAACTTTTTCAACGGTTTTTCTATTTGGTACATATTATATTTCGTTTAGAGATGCTATGTAAATCTAAATAATATATAACTTTTACATACAACATACAATGATAATACCTTATCATAACTCTAAGCTTTAGTTTGTATGAAGTCATAAAACTTTTATGTAGCCATGCTAATACTTGCTGTTCAAGTCCATGAAGTTGAAATAAGATAACTGTTTTGTAGCCAGGCTAATAATTGCTGAAAAGTTAGGTTCTAACATGTATTTAATAGAAATATAACTGTTTTGTAGCTGGGCTAATAATTGCTGAAAAGTCAGGTTCTTACATGTATTTAATAGAAATATAACTGTTTTGTAGTTAGGCTAATAATTGCCGAAAAGTCAGGTTCCAATATGTATTTAATAGAAATATAACTGTTTTGTAGCTGGGCTAATAATTGCTGAAAAGTCAGGTTCTAACATGTATTTAATAGAAATATAACTGTTTTGTAGCCAGGCTAATAATTGCTGAAAAGTTAGGTTCCAATATGTATTTAATAGAAATAAAACTGTTTTGTAGCTAGGCTAATATTTGCTGAAAAGCTAGGTTCTAACATGTATTCAATAGAAACATAACTGTTTTGTAGCTAGGCTAATATTTGCTGAAAAGTCAAGTTCCAATATATATTTAATAGAAATATAACTGTTTTGTAGCTAGGCTAATAATTGCTGAAAAGTCAGGTTCTAATTTGTATTGTAATTAGAAGAAAAAGTATAACTGTTTTGTGGGCAAGCCAAAACCTGCTGTAGTCATATAAAATAACCGCTTTGCAATGTAGTACATACGTAACAGTTTGTAATAATAAAAGTATCAATATACAAGCCCTATTCAAGAGTATACTAGAAACCATTTACAACAACAGCCTACTATAACTACCGTATGCAGTACCAGTTAGCATTAGCAGTTTTGTAGTTCCGCAGAAACGACCTTGTCAACGTGCAGTTATATTATAGGCGCCAAAATTTATTTCTGTGTACATTTCGCAATCGAGTTAGGAATTGCGGCTAGAAACTCACAAATCATTATCTTTTTTAGATCTGACCCGTTTTCTCAGTTGCGAGCTATCCTTTGCGAAACCGAGTTTTAGAAATATACCCATTACGGAGGGCCGCTTCGTTCTGTCGCAACGTGATAACTTTGGCCAAGCAACTGTCCTTTGACTCAAACCTTTTGGTTGCATTTTTAAAAGTATGAAAGTTACTATTTATTGTATTTTTATTATCAGAGTACATGTAAACGCTGTACCTTTTTGTTCACCCGTAAATACAGCCCAACAAGCAGAGATTTGTATAGCTTCACAGAGTCCCGTGATCAACAGAAGCGTATATGGGAGCTAGCTTGTTTTCAAACAAACTAGCCACGCTCACTAATTTGAAATGACTTATAATGGAGAGGTTGCAACATTAACCGACAAAAATTATTCTTATTAGCAGCTCCTTTGAATTTTATTATTGTACTATTGTTATGACGGGATTTGGGCGTTCTCAAATACTTGAGTTAACAAGAGGGAGTGAGGGGATTAATAACACGAGCGAACTGGCCACACAATCCCGTATAACAAGGATTATTATTTGCACTCGCTTGGAGCAAGAGTTTTATACGTTTAATATCTTATTTCCTAAAACATTATTAATATTAGTTTTACTAGCAGAGACACGTAAGTAAATGATTATTACATGTTTGAAGTTATTATTAAAAACTTAATAAAATGAAAGTACACAGAAATCTGTAATACCTGTATTGAAGAGAAAGCGCACGACCAGTTGGGCACTCCTTCTAGGACGTCCGCAATCAGCCACGACAAGCGTGGGTTTTGTTTGTAGGTTCTATCAGCAGCAGGATCTCACGTCTGTTCACCAGGAATGCAAGAGAGAAGAAGACACGCCACGTAGATAGTGGAATCTGATCTCTCGAAGCTTCAGAAAGTGTAAACGGGATCACTTCTGTTTACATTCAAGGGAGGGACGGTTATCACGAAATTATCCCACTAAAAGAGAACTTGGGCTATAGTTCATGACTCCAGACCTGCTGGCACGAATCTATTGGCTAAGGAAAAGTCGCGCCACCCTTAGGCTAATTCAAATGGCAATTGCGATGCAATGTGATATGCGCCTTTACCGCAGTACAGCGCAAGCCATGAGAATCAACCCGGCGCCGGGCGTCGGAAGTTATCCAAAGTAAGATGACAACTCCAAGTCTCAATAGGTAATTAAAAACGGCCGAAACCAGATATAACACCATAGATATAGTAAAGCCTAGATATGCGAATAATCAAAACAAGTGAGGCCTATAATTAGCATGACGCAACGTCATGGTGATGTGCAAAGCGAATCAGCTGATCTATTAACTCCTATTGACTTAGCACTAAAAACTGCTCAATTTTTCCATAGTTTGTGCATCTGAGACTGCATATTTTATTGAAAATATGTAAAACTTATATACAGTAATACTTCAACTTACGAGTGCCCTAACGTGTGAGAAACTTGAGATACGAGCCAGCTTTCAAGCAAGTTTCAGCACTAACATACGAGCCATGTTTGAGATACGAGCACATGAGTCAGTTGCCAAATATGTCGGAGGTGTTTTATGGGAACAGCATTCCTCTGTATTTTTCAACTGCTCAGATTATACTTTTTTACCATGTTTTTTGTGCGCGTTTTTCAGTGCTGAATTATGTGAATTAAAAGTACCGTGCGTAGACCGAAAGTTTGCCAGTAAAAGGATAGATAATGCAAAGAAAAAACGAATGATAACAATTGATATTAAACGGGAAATTATTGAAAAATATGCAAAATATGTATGCTTGATTGAGCTAGCTCAGCAATATGACAGAAATACATCCACAATTATCAAACACAAGGATTATATTCAAGGCATTTAGTTTGCAAAAGGACTAACCATAGTTTTTAAACGACGCAGCGATCTTCATGACCACTGATGGAGAGACTGCTCAGGCTTTAGATAAAAGACAAAAAATTGGCCGGTGACGGCGTAACTGAAACGATGCTACGTAAAAAGGCCGGTGCTATCTATCAAGACTATAAAAAATAGACATTCGGACAAGTTGGCTAGTGGTCGTGCATTAACCCTTTGTGACGACACCTGTGTTCGTCCTGATCGCAACATGTTAAAAGGGCGACAAAGGCAAACGTCCTTAGATAGGTTTCTCTTAAAACGGTCGGCTGGTCGAGAGAGTGAAACAAAATTAGCTAACCAGCGAGAAACTTAAAACTATGAACGCCGAAGAAATTTTAATTACGTTAAGTTAAAGATTAAAGGTTGCTTTTAGGTTTGCTTTTAAGCTTGTCTTTTAAGACTTGGATAAAATCCAAATTTATCAAAGTCAGCTGTTGTAATGAAGGATAACTTATCTCTCCCTCTCTGGCAAATGCTAGCGTTAGCTGCTATTGTATGTATTTAATTTTACATTTTAATTAATCACATTTCCTTGCATTATTTTTTATTTGTTGCTTTTTGAAAGCATGTGGTAAGTTAGGACAATAACCAACATGTTCTTTTTGTTACAATATATTGTTTTGAATGTTTTATTTGCATTTTTAGAGTATGGAAACCAATCAGTATATATTTAATTGTTCTACATATAAATAAGTTGCACCAACATGCGAGTAAATTGACATACGAGCTCAGTCTCTGAACGCACTAAGCTCGTAAGTCGAAGTAGGACTGTAATGACTTTGGATGAGAGAGGCAAGAATCTCACACACATGGTAATAAATAATACTAATGATTTACAAGCTTCTATATCATTGATAATACAAAGAGTGACCAAATAGAAATTAAACTAATAACAAACTAATGAGTCAAATGAGATTTAGAAGCAGTTACGCTGGACCACTGTATTAAACACCCATTAGACATGACTGAAAATAACTAGACGAGATAGTTTTTGTCTAAGGTTGGTTGAACTAGATTCCTGCTTTGAAGCGGCATAGTGTATTCTGATTTTAGTATAGCGATTTACTATAGTTTTGAGTAGACTGTTGGCATGCACTGTACATGTAAAACCTTGATTGAGGTTATGTAATAAGACATATATGTTATTGTCTGTGATGTTACTTGTTTAAAAGCTCTCTGTGTGATACCATAGCTCTCCATGTGTGAACGTAGGCACTTTTCTGCAGCAATACATATTCGGCCTATCAATCTGGTCACCAATCCTCCTCTGTTTTTAACTGAGATTAGGGTTATGTCATCACTATTTCTACTTCCCACTACTTCTACATCGGTCAAGAACTTGATACACTCATCACATTTGAGTTAAAAAAACAATCCTCATCACCAAACTCCTCATCTTCACCTTCCTCAGCTTTTGTCTCTTCTTTTTCTTTCTAGCCAGAGAATGTAGCAGGAGTTGGCCAGTTTTTTCAGCCCTGCTCACATCCAGATCAATACAGTTAACATTGGGATGTGGTGTGATATCTGCTTTTATGAACAGTGCTCGAATTGCAGATCTAAATCACTGCACATCCTGGTTATTGTTATAGCCACCTTTGGATCGTATTGTGGAAAACAGAATCTCAATGTGATCCTGGTTGATCTTAAAGGTTAGGAAGTAGTTGATGCAAGGATAGTTGCTGAAAAGATATTGAGCAATGCCATGTACAGATTTGGCTGCTGACTCAAAACCAATGACGAAATGATGATGATTTTTCTATTATTTTCCACTAGCAGCTTTCAGCCTGGTGTCTTTAATCGGCATAGGTAGCTTATGATATTGTTGAGAACTTCTTGTTTTGAGTTGAAGTTCTGTCTTGTTATGGGCAATTCAGGATATACCTGGGGTATTGTGGTCTCTTCTGATGACATTTCACTAAGAATTTGGTCTTATTGTTACGTTTATGACTTAAAAACTAGCATGCCATGCGTGCTTCCACTACTAAACTTATTGCTCAATTGAAGGCTTTGATGCTGTGATACACATCACTACGACATAACGTCGTGAAAACAACAGCCAATTATAGGCCTCACTTTTGTTCCATTGTAATGGTAGCTATTCGCCAATCTAGGGTTTACTATATTTATGTATAACACTATACACCATTTGAAAGAGGACTTTGGTGCGAGGCTGTTTGGAAACAAGCGTTTTTGTTTCCGGTTCTGGTTGCGGGACTTTGTGAAGCTGTACGGCACTGCCCAACAAGTAGGAGACACGCATTGAACTAAAAATCCCTGGAAGAGCAAAGGTCATTTGCGAGTACGGAAGTCCGGCCGACGCCATTTGCAGGTAGCGTTTGAGTTAATTTCATTGTGTTCAATGTGAGAAAGAAATCTAATTTCAGATTTAACAGCTATGGAAGATCACGAATACACCGCTCAATCAAAGGAGCAGACTACTGAGATACCATAATTTACCATAATTGAGATACCAATAATTTATGTAAGAGAGAGAAGGGTGTAGGTGCACAGTGCTATTGCTATTCCATGAACTGCAAAAACCGCAAGAATGGACTTTCAAAGGAAAAGGCATGACATTTCACAAGTGAGTCACTTCTACTACTGCCACTACTAGTTCTATTACTATTGCTCAAGTCTACGACTATTACTAGTTGTGCTACTACTAGTTAGTACTGCCACTAGTTAGTTCTACTACACTAGTCACTGGGTGAGTGAGAGTCGATCAGTGTCACTACTGAGTGTGCGAGTTTGACTGTATTTTGTCGGTGATTAGATAAATTTATAAGCTAGTGAGTGAAATGTTTTTTCTTCAAAACGAAGGTTTTTTATTTAAATATGGAATTTTTTTTATTAATATTTTGGAACTACAAACCATTAGGTTATTTCTAAATATTTATGTTTGAAGGAAATGTTTGTCGTGTCTATAATATTATTTATTGTTGTACCTGGATATAGCTAGCAGTGAGGAGATAAGAGTAATAATACTATTGTTATTACTACTGTTGCTAACTAACTACTACAGTTTCATTTTAATTTTTAGATTTCCAATTAAAGCAACTGAGAACTGTCGTTATTTACAATGGTATCGCAACCGCAAATGAGTGAATAAGCCTGATCCTTGAGCACTTATCTGCAACGAACATTTCAATGATCAATGTTTTGACAACAGGTTGAAACGTTCGACTGAAGTCATTTAAAGGTAGTATTTTTCAATGTTGAATGATACTTTTCAATGATTGAATTTAAAACCATATTGTCAAGCACAGTGCTGCAAGGTTGCTGAACTTAAAGTAGATATATCTAAAAAAGATTTAGAAACCTCAAACAGCACGCAAAGCAGTGACAGCTGCCACAGCAAGAGCCTATGAATATGTCTGCAGCTTAGCAGTTGTGTGATCTGTTCTCTGTGATTCTTCATATTCGTTTCTGGGATTTAATGTCCAACGCATAAATTATGCTGTCCTTTTTGTTGTGTGCTAACTGTGTAAATGTTTTTTCATTTCCTAATTGTTGTTATAAAACTACATAATATCCCTGTAAATCATAAATTCCAAATTGATATCAATAACTTGCAATTTAGAACACAAAACATCTTTTTGAAAAAAAAATCGATTTAAATTAAAAAAATCAAATAAATCAATAGAAATCGATTTTTTTGATTTAAAAAAATCATCGGTTTCTAACAACCCTGCCTACAACACAACAGAGCAAGACATGGTGAATCTTTTCATATTAAATAACGGTAATGTGAATTTTGTTGCAAGTCAACCTTTAAGCTTTATGCCTAAGATGGGTTATGATTGACTTCCAGTGAAAATTACCACATTTTCATTTTACATAGCGATATGGTAGCATTTTGAGCTGTTTTATTTTCGTTTATTTTATTAGTTGTATTGTTGTATATTAAGGGTACTATGTTTATGTGAATAAGACGTTCATTTTTGTTGATTTTATGTTATTGTTATAATTGATGCTTTTGTTTAGGTGGTTGGAATAATAATCCTACTGTTACTCAGTTTAAGGCTACCTTTCGTAAACTTATCAGCAAATGTGGTGCAAAATCAGATGCTAGTAAGACAGGTAATGTTACTGCTCAAAACGAGATTCTCATCATACAGGCTACTCAAGAAGTTGATCAGTTTGTGGAACTCAATGATTTCAGATGTCAAATTTCTGTTATAGGTAACAGTATAGTCTATATAGCTGGCTACATTGTGCAAAAGCTAACTAAAGTGCTGTCACGTGACATTGGCCGTCAGTTGCTGGTTACCACTAAGTCAAGTATCCAGTACCGACATCTCTATACTCTACTCAAGCTACAAAACAATGGAGAATTGGTGCGTCCATCAGACGATGTCATCAGGATCCTGCTAGTTGCAGATCAATACTTTCGTATTCATACAAAGCCAGATCCACTCCATTGTGTGGTGTATTTTATCAGTAGTGTAATATGTAGTGATGTGTTATGCTTTGGGAAACACCTTACGGATACGGCAGATGGCATATCCAACCACCGCGTCATTGATGAAAAACCTTATTCAGTCGTTTTATGATCTCCAACAGCATCATTATGCTAAAATCCTACACTCAAACTGCAAGGTGCATCTTTGTGGCATACAATACTAAAGTAGTACTTTTTTAAAGGCCAGTAACAATGTAATCACTGTAATATTCATCTGTGGTTGTTGTTGTGCTGTTATTCTTAATCTGATTTAGCTCTAAGAAACTCTGATGCACCTTGGCTCAATATCCAGTGCTATACAATTCTCCTTTTACACAGTTTCTGTAACGTGTATGTATAAGTTTAATCATCTGATTACACTAATTCCTGCATTTCCTTGTTTGCATTATTTTGATTATACTCTATTACAACTGTTTTTAATTTTCGTTTAGTTGTTGCAGTAGTTCATTCCATCTTTTACAGATACTGTATTATACATATCATACATTCATAAGCTATTATCACTTAAATCTTGAAAACAGTTTCTGTTTTGGCAGCATACCTATGTGTTGTTTTTATCGAAATACTTCATGTGCTAAGTTTTTCCATATGCATTTATGCATATGTAATATAATTTTTAATATAATGGAACAGTTGTTATTTGCCTGAATATATCATCTGCTGGGTTTATGCATTTGTAATACAACAGTTTGTATGAATAACATGGTCCACGAAAGTCTATTTTACATCTACTTATCATTTGATATATCCCACTTCATACCGTACAGGATGAATTTATTCGCGGAGTTATATTTCGCGAAGTTATATTTCGCGAAAATTGTCTTTTCATGCAAATTTGCGGATGAATTTATTCGCGGCTGAAAACTGCCACTCTCTAGGAAAAGTTAACTCTATTACGCCTAGTAATAGAGTTAACCTTACGCATACGCGACTACGCGCATTGCGCGTTTTGTTTTCTATTCAGCTTGCAACTACGGGTCGATCGTGCTAAGCTATAAATTTTTTTGCTGCGTTCAGAGGTTTTCACGAATATTCATAGATTTGGAGGCCTTTGATGAACCAACAATTTGTGGTAAGTAATGAGTTTTTCACATTTGCTAAATTGTTGAATTTTACTTTGGTTCTTCGGTAAAACGCAATATTTATTCTCCATCCCTACCGCTTCATTATTTGTTTTAGTGTGAGAGAAATTTTTCATCATACACGGAAGAACAATGATTGCAAGGGTGGTAGATGTCATTCTTAGAAGATCACCAATCATTCAGGGAGGTTTTGAAATTGAAGTAGAAGTGGCCGCAGCTGCTAACGAGGAGAATATATCTGTTTTAAAAAAGGAACAAAAACGCCTTTACGAGCACAAATCTTTGGCCAACCGGCAGAACTTTACAATAGTAAGCCACGAGGAGAGCTCTGATAATAACTTCCTTACCAGTCATGTAGTAGCGAGAGAATCGGCTTTAATATCTACCCAAGAAAGTGACAGAGCTGCTATTACCAAAATAACTAGTCAGAGAGCACCATTACACGCTAGTATTCACTTATCAAGAGTACCAGTTTAATTTTATTGCTAGATAACCCCCATAATGACTAAACTGTTTATATTTACTCAATTCATCGTTTATAAAATTTTATTTGTATTTGAAATATTTTATTTGTACTGTCAGGGTTTGAAGCAATAGATGACCAAAAGTCAAAAGAAATAATAAATTGTGGGATCACCTAATACCACAACTGCTGCAAAACATTGCAGCAAGCACTGTGATGCATCAATAAGCAGACATGAAATATATGGCAATTGCTATGCTGCTAGAAATATCAAGCATGGGAGTTGTCCAACCATTACAGCTGATGCATTGTGAATATATGGGACATCAGTTGGATTGGGAGTTGTCTGATCAATATAATGAAAAGCTTATGAATGAAAAACAGCACAAAATTGCGACTAAATCATGATTATTATTGACCAACACCAATTAATATGAAAGAGACTAACTGGCTACAACAATTACTCATGGCTATTCAGTGAAGCAAACAACTCTACAGAGTGTCAAGCACAAGGAGAGGTATATCACCAATATTACAGGCGCCAGCGAGATTTACGACTTGTTGGAGTGAAGTAGCAGTCAGCACGCACCAGATCAGCAACCAGTCATCAGCGAGACAATTATTTACAACACTTTATTTAGTATATTTAGATATAGCTTATAAAATCGTTTTGGTCTAGAAAATGTTGTATTGTATAGCAGTAGAAAAATATAGCCTAATTATTCATTAACTCAGATATTGTATTTTATGAGAAAATATTGACGAAATGGTTGTAAAAAGAATGGCATAATATGATAATAGTTTCTCTTGCTTCATATAAATTAGCTAGCTAGTAGCATCTTAGGACGAGGATTACTGCAAAATTAATTTTATAATGCTGCCACTGTTAGTTTTTGAGTTATGGCCAGTTTTGTACAATTTGTTACCGGACTTCGAATATTTTTCACTTCTCGTTCGCTTGTCGTCATGGAATCCCAACCCCAGTAAGGAATTTTAGCTCATCGCAAGGAATTTGAAATATAAATTACACAAAAGCTTACGCAAAGACAGCAAGTAAAACACAACCAACCAATGACATTCGACAATGGCTCAAGGTCGAGTATAAAAGAGGGGCAAAATCAAGGGAAGAGCAGGAGAAGCTGGCAGCGAGCCAGACGGCAAAGGGGAGCCGCAGAGGAGAAGCTGGCAGCGAGCCAGACGGCAAAGGGGAGCTGCAAAGAAGAGCCAAGATAGGAGGATTAACATAAGCCCAAGATAGCCAAGGAGCCAGCAGCAACCAGCTCGCCGAGGATAGACTCAACAAACACGATTCACCCAAAAAGAGGTGGCAAGCCAGGAAGCCATAAAGCCCTGAGAGAAGAGAGCTAACTCAGCCGCTCCTGTTTACAGAAAGAGCTACTGCTACGCTCCTAACAGATACGTACTCATTTTAACCTAGAAAAAGGGCCATAACAAGATAAGTATATAAGCATATTGTTATTTTTGCTTGAGCTAGTAAGCCTTGACAGAATAATTGTTATTTTGACCTTTGGAGGAAAATAGAGTTCACAGACACTTAGAAACAAACCACTGGCGTGTTATTGTCAATTATAAGATAATTACCTGCAGAGAGTTGCCCGCAAGAGATAGTAGGCCTCGTAATCTCAATAATACTTGATACTTGGGCTCATCGTTACAGCAACGCCTTACTGTCAAACATACCTGCCAACTCTCACGCATTGGGCGTGAGACTCACGCAATCACCCCAAAGAAAAAATGAAAATGCGTGAGAAATGCGTGAGATTTTTGCCCCAATTTCCACAATTTTATATATACTATCATTGATACATCAATTGCCCCAAAACCAAATCTCACTCTTGGGTTGGCAGGTCTGCTGTCAAAACAAATTGCAAGGATAACTATAGTAGTGCCCATCTCCATTGATTGAGTTGCTATTTCAATTGTGCTGTATAGCAACAGTCTGATTTTTGTGGGGCAGAAGTGCCACTTTGTCTGCGGTCAAAATTTGTCTTGGGAGAAATTGAACTCAAAGTCCAGAGGCTAACCATTACACATAGAACCATAGAACCTTTGTAGTATTTCACTCAAAGGAAACTCACAAAAACAGTACATTTCATATTATTATTTGAATATCAAATTATTATTATTAGCCTACTTTTTATATTTATTATTATAATAAATTTTAAGTAAATATAATAAATTAAATTATTTAAAATTTCTCCCTTGACAGTACACTCAAGTTTGTAATAAATTATAATATATCTATACATGAAATAAAATATATAATTTAATCATGTTTGCTGCAGCGATATCAATGAGTTGTTGTCGATGAAGGGGTCTAAGTTGACTGGTTGCTTATCTGCCAATATTCCTGCCTTGATGAATATTACTGCTTGTCTCTAGTTTTCGTACTCGGAGTAGGTTGTTTCATTCTCAATCTGCAGTAAACACAAAAAAGAAAAAATATTAACAAGTGTCAAGGAAGTACAAAAACAATAGCTGAAGTATTTAATGAAAGCGGTCAGTTTTTAAACAAAAGAGTTAACTAATGCAGTTAATTATGGAAAAACCTATCTGCACTGCAAATCAATTACATACCATAATGTCCAGATCATAATCATGATCGTCCTCAACTTCGGTATTAGAGATTGATGGAGTTGATTTCAATGTATAAAGACTAGGAGAGATTTTTTTTGCGCTGACGAAGCCATGCCGAATAAGTTGTGAAAACTTTGAATAATTTTGTAAAGTTTGATGCAATGGCAATAAAACTCGAAGCCCGGCGATGATTTTAAAGAAGTTCTGGAACTCGGCTATGTTTAGTACTTTTGCCTAGTGGCTATTTTGCGATGACGCCATTCTGAATATCTTGTGACAACCTTGAATAATTTTGTAAAGAAATGTGATGCATTGGCAACAGTGTTAGCACAAAGCCCAGGCAATGATTTTAAAAATGTTTTGAAACTCAACTACGTTTAGTATTTATATTAAAAACCAGCCTAGCGGCTAGTTTTTAATTTGATGCAGTAGTTATTCTCCCTTGTGATTAAAAATAGAACTAATTATTCACGGAATTTTATAATTTGCGGAGTTGTCTGTTCGCAAAATCGCGAATTTTTATAACCAACGAATATTTTCATCCTGTACGGTATGTTATAAATAAGTTTTCTTCTATCAGGGCACTCTAAACGTTGTGTAGGAGCCTAAGAGGAGTTTTCATTAACACCCAGCTAGAAAATAACTATTCAACATGTACAATTCTTATTTTCACCGTTTGTTTACAAACGGAGCTAGCATTCGATTAGCTCTCCAATATGGCGCATACGTTACGTATTATCAACGTAAAAGTCACGTGATTTCCCTTCTAGGGGTTTTAAGTTCAATGGATACACGCATGATTCGCTTTGCCGATTACTTGTTGCCCGGTAACAGTAAAACAGTTCACTGCAAAATAGAATTCGATCGTGAATACATCACCTGCAAAAAAGATTAGCACGGTAATTAATACTGTCTCCTGCTTTTAAACCGAATGATGTGTAGCTTAATTAACCAATAACACTATCAACAGCAATGACTAACGTGTGAAACGTTGTTCTGTAAATATAGCCGTACAATTAAGAGGATACCTATGTAGAATAAATCATTAGCCAATTTTGAAACTTGATGAAGCCGAGAAAAGAAAGAGTAGCGCAGCTATAGATGCTATATTATTGCAGCTGCACATATCAAGCACGTTAACATGTTTTTATATCGCAATCAAATTAAATATTGATAAATATAATCCGAAGAAAGTAATGCATAACAAAAAAATATATTATTCCTCAGCATACATCAGCAACGCGAATGTTTACTCTAGTGGTTTGGCTGTAAAAGTGAAAAGCATTTGGAATTGATGCTTTATTGAGGGTCAACTGTAATGCATAATATTGATTTATTACTAAACCAAAGCTTGTTACATTTTTTTAGAGGCTCAGCACTCTCTACTTCCTCGCACATTCTTGAAATAGTCTTGTACACAAATCTCACACGGGGATTGCAATCTATCAGCACTCGTCTAGATAAATCTGCACTAGCCAACTTTTTTATTTATTAGGCATTAACTAGTTGCACCAGCCAGCCCAGTTACATCATAAGTCAGTTTTTACCATTCTTTGTTTGCACCAGCACAGATTCTGGTGGTAGTTTCTGTCAGGCCTATTTTCCTTATGTCAGACAAAAACTGAGTGGTATACCTCTGATGAGCAAGATTTAAAATGTTGGTGTTGCCGTCTCTTTAATGTAAAGCACAAAAAGAGCTTATAAATAAAAGAGCTAGCTTTCATGTCTACAAATTTTTTACATGTATTCCACTTGACTGTTTTTATGCTGTGTAGAGATGTAGTTAGCCTGTCTTGACAAACTGTTGTTTTTGCGGAGTTGTTCCCCCGTCTGCGGGCCAGCAACACAACAGCTTGTCACAAGACGTACTGCACCTAATGCATCAGGTGCACTTATAGGGAGTTGTTCTCTTCCGTCTATGCGGCTTGGTTGCGATGTTAAGTCGGTCGCTCCATTGGTAATCATAACGAATTTCGCGTAAAGGTTTATGCAGAAAAAAAATAAGATTACAACGTTTAACCAAAGACCAGTCTCTGTGGTAAACGTTAGTAAAATTTAAGAATAAAATAAATTGAAAATAAAAACTATAAGAACAAATAAAACTGACTGATACAAAAATATAATTAAAACTGACTGAGCGCACAACTAACGACATGTTTAGTTGCTGTTGTTGCTTAAGTTCTCAAGTTCTACTAAAGTTTACCGCAGAGACTGGTCGCTGGTTAAACGTTATAATCTTAATTTTTCTACATAAATTTTTGCGCAAAACTCGTTATGATTACCAATGGAGCGACCGACATAACATCGCAACCAAGCCGTATAGACGGACGAGAACAACTCCCTATAAGTGCAGCTGATGCATCAGGTGCAGTACGTTTTGTGACAAGCTGTTGCGTTGCTCGCCCGCGGACGGGGGAACAACTCCGCAAAAACAACAGTTTGTCAAGACAGGCTAAGATGTAGTTTGTTTGTACCTGCTAAATATATGGGTAAAGCTTGATTTCAGAAAGGATATCTTGCCTTCATGTATAGCAATCTTTAACTGTATAACTGTGCTCTTGTAATATTTTGATGTACATATAGATTCCCATCTGGCGAATGTTTTTGTTAGATTATAGGCAGCAGGAGCGACTAGTAAGGCGGTGTGGTTAGTGAGTACAGTAACTGCGAGATTTAGCCAAGTAGTTTTTGATAATTTTTAACAAAATTTTGGCTACGAAATATTTAAAAAAAGAAAGACTATAAAATATAAAAGTAATCTCTAGGCCACTCTTGAATGTATTTTGTTTTTTTGTTGATATTTTAGAATATACAGTAAAATTCAAGAAAGAAATTATGCAGTTTCTACTCATGCTCTTCCTGATAGCCCACATTTCACTTGCTACTGCTGTATGTCCCTGTGATACCGAAACATGCAAAAACTCATATGACACAACACACGTGAGTCCTAATGAGAGAGAAGTTATCTGCCCAGCGTATTCAGTAGCCGACTTTTCTTTTAGTCGTTGTGCTTGTTTGCCTAATGACCACGCCCTGGATGAAGACCTATGTCGGTGTGAAAATCTGCAACCAGACTGTATATCTGGCTGCTACAAACCCTCAGAGTGTGTCGACTGTCAATGTATGAGGTTAATAGGAGACTGTGACTGGTACTCAGTATGTCTAAATACTCAGTACCCTAACTGTTACGGATCAGAGAACTATGCTTTGAATTATGGGAAGGTTTACTGTGAAGAGTATGAAAAAAATTTGAAGCTTTTTTCTTCTGAAGGACAGAACTGGATTGCTGCTGTCAAGGTCTGTCTACAAAATGCACTTGCAGACTATCTTACCGCTTACCCTAAACCTAGCTGCCTAAGTCTCAAACAAGCAGCTATGGATAGTCATGAAAAGTGTTACACTGATCCCGGGTCTGACCTTTCTGTCTGTAAACTTGAATGTTTAGATCTGCTTGCCATATTCCAGACAATCAAAGGTTCCATCGTGAATGAGTTTAGTACAATGGTGAAGCAGGCCTGGAAGGTTGCTAAAACATGCATCAAAAGATTTCAAGGATGTTTGAAGAACACAGTTTTTACCCTGACTCGCGTTACTATCTTCGAAAAAATCATTAATAAAAGATCATTATATTGTGATGACAGCTGTTTGGCTAACGAATTGGCTGCATTATTCTTTGATCGGCTCCAGCTACCAGCGCACCACTCAGTTGATTGGTTGGCATTTGACGAGCCGGTTGATGAAAATCTTGCAGTTGACATTCTGCTCTTTGACAACTCTTCACTCACTACTTCACATGATACTGCCAGCGCTGACCTAGACTATGCCACAGAGCAGCTCACCACTGTCATTGCTGCTGAAGGGCCGATAACCATAAAAGGACAAAATTTCACCATTATTGAAAGTTCTGCTTGTGAAGACATAAGCTGTGAAGAGGAAAATGGTGGTCAGTCAATCGCTCCAGTGGGTGGGTCTACGAGTGAGTCTACTGCCTGGGTTTTACCTTTTGTCATGATGACAAAGATTGTCATCTGTGCTTTTGTTTAGCATGATGCTTTTGAATTACATTAAATAATGGCAGACTATTTATGCACATCAAACACTTTGACAGAATGTTATGCAGCCGCATGCTTTATAAGGTTGTACACGATTTTCACCAGTTTATAATCATTGCGTATTTACTCTGTTTTGAATTGATTTTTAGTACAACATTTTGAGATTTTCTTGGTTTTTTTTAGAAAAATGTTCAAATATTTGTCTTCAATATTTTCTTGTATTTAAAAAATTTCAAGTGAACACTTTAGTTTGATTCTGTGCACGATTCCTGAACTGATCTGGTGGCGTATTTTACTCATTGTGATGAATAAATTACAGGAGCACATCTGTCTTGTTTTTGCTCTCATCGTTCCCTCTGTGTGTTTGTTTTCAAAGAAAGGGTGATATAATAAGCTTAAAACTTTCAGCAAAACCTGTTTTGTGTTTTTTATTTAGGAGATGCTGGCTCAATGTTTTGCTGTTGAGTTAGCTCATACCTAAAAAAAGCTAGAGTTTTATACATTCTTAATCAGGTGAAAACTTTGCTCTTTGGCAACTCAATTTTTTGTTTCGGATATTTTAAAGCTTCGCCAAAATATCAAACTGACATGTCTATTCTGTCTTACCTGCATGCAGAAATGTTTTTTAGGGCTTTAAAATAATTTGATTCAATCCAATTTTCACCAAATAATTTTGCCTCATAGATTAGGTAAGAATTGATTTATTTCAACTCAATAGGCAAAACACTACAATTCATTTCTCGATTCTCAATTCTTTAGCTAGCCCAACTTTCAATGTATCGATTCAATTCATTTCATTAGACAAAATCAAATCTCTATCAATTTGCTATCTGCCCACCACCTAGCCTGTTCAGCTTTTGCTCTGAAAGGAAGTTGCTCCCCAAAACAAATTTAGTGTGATTGAAATTTTGAAATAATTCAAACAAAACAAACATTGATTTTTTTGCAGTTTAATTTTGTCATATATCATAAAACAGTTTTTCACTGCGCTTGGTGATTACATATACGAAATATAAGTTTTGTCAAAGTTGCTGGCATCCATCTCAATTTATTGGGAAACGTGATGATGCCCCCATGACTAAATACAAATTAGTGAAAGTTATCAGTGGATGAAAGAAAACTGAACGCACCATAGGTAAACTGCATGCAGCAAACTGAAATAGTGTATCAAACTATTGCCAATGCATACATTGCCACATTAAGACTGCAATTACTATAACGTACCACAATCCCCACCATCTGATATACATACTGTCAAAATATTGGCAAGTTGAATATGCCTATACATATACAACTATATATTAATCTCAATGCTAGTATGTTATGGCGATAAAGTTTTGGCAACAAAAATCACCTTCGTACTGGATTTGCAATCGCCACATTCACATGACAAGTCTACTGACAAGCGAGCGAAACCGAAAGCCAACTGTACGTAATCGTAACCGTTGCTGCTCTTACGACACCCGTCGCTCATACTACGTTCTGTATATATTTTTTGCATAAGTGCATGCTAAATTATTAGTTACTACAGTGCGCCTCTGAACTACGATGTCCCTGTTAATTGATTCTTTATCTAATAAAGTAGTTTTAGGCATACAGAGATGAAAACTTTTTTTGAGTTTTTCCGCCAAACGATATCAACATATCAATTCTCTCGAAATTAAAATTTGACCATTGGTGTGCTGATTTTGTTGAAATAACAAAAATGCCGCTATCCTATACACCAAAATCTCTCTCACAATGCCTGAAAGATATATGATGCACACTTGCTATTTTAGTTCAGCGTTATTCATTACAAGTTATAGTGAAAATGAAGCCAAATACAGATAGGTGATAAGTTCTAGCCGATGATAAAGTTGAAGTTTGGTTTCGTAAAATAAATACTAAAACTTAACTTTAAGTGTGTGTTTAGTAAGTTAAATTTAATTAATTTAAATTCAACTTTTATGTTATACATCTGTCTTGAAGCTAAGAACTCCTTACGGTCTGTACTTTGTAATGTTTCATTACAAAGTACAGACTGTTTCATTACTGTACGTTGTAATGTTTCATTTTATTGCTGATCATAACCACTGAATATGCTAAAGTTACTGTTAGCTATAGTTATTAAGGTTAACATATATGTTGTTGCTAATTTTTAATATGCACAGTTAATGCATGTATATAAAATTCTGATGATTTTTACCAGTGGGTGTTTGCTTTAGATAATTGCTAATAGTTTTTAGACCACTCAATCTCACATTTTCGCCTTACGACGCCGACATAAATTAAAATGGTATGGCGAGGGGCCATAGTACCACTAACTTTTGCATTTGTTTTCTTTTTGAAATTTGATTAAAAACTGCCTTTTTCACTATTATCTATTTTTTGGAAATTGTAAATTTCAATTGTGCCCTTTCAACATCAAATGTGCCGTTTTACTCATATTCCCAATTTTAATAAACCTCTAAAAGCTAAATTCTGTTCATGTAGACAGTTGTATTACCTGGAGTAGGAATTGTCTCTACATTCCCTCTTCAATCAGTCAAACAAAGTATCAGAAAAAGAAAATCCGATATCTTATCTTTAAATTTGTACCAGTATCAAGAGGTAGCAATTATTGTCCATCAACACTTTGAATACAACAAGCTTCTGCTGCAACAGTAACCTTTTTATAAACACACTTTCACTAACCCATTGTTTTGTATTTATTTATTTGAACTGCACAAAAACACTTTCGTCTTGATATGAAGTTTAAAAGTTAGAATGGTAAATGTTGTATATGTTAAAAAAAAAATGTTTCCTGCGCAAAGACTTTTATTACCCAGGCAACCCCAGGCATTCACCTATTGTTAATTAACAAAACAACTTACCCAAAATTCAAATAGGATATTTTTGAAAATATCAGTATTTTAATCAGTCACAATGGCGTTTAATGTTTTAGATGATCTGATTGCCAAATTGTTTCAAAATTAAAATTGCTCAGACTTGTTCACGATAAAAAAGCTCAGATCAAACGCAAGAATAATTATAACATCTATAGTTGCAAAGGAAGCGACAGATTTGAGGCACATAACACTGCATCTTGAGTTGAATAGCTGATATCAATTATCCAACAATAATAACTAGTGACGGAATTTTGCACGTAGTTATGTTTTTAGCATTTTAATCGCAATCAAGTTTTGTCAATTTTAATCTTGAAACTCTCTGGCAGTCAGATTACCCTAATATAAATAACAATCACAAATGATAAACTAATATTGATGTTTTTTGCTAAAATCTAATATAACTTTGTGTAAATTAATTTTTAAGACTGTTATGGTTTAGAACAAAAATGTCTTTTAAATAAACCAATTTTTTCAAGAAAAACTTTAATTTTTTTCTGTCTTGTAGCCAATTAAAATCCAGTAAATGACTTGCCCCTGCATACCAGATTCATGTCAGCTCGTGTGGTTTTACTTTGCAATACACCTTTTTACATGTAAATGTTTTTTGTTTTGTTTTATGTTGTAACAATTGCATCTTAAGCAAATTAATACAACAAAAACAAGTTACCATTTCCTTTTGACTGACACCTGACCTAAATTAATTCTACTTGATATGCTTTTAGAAATCAGAATATCAACATTTATATTCCTGTCTACTAGAATTTTGCAAGGAATTGCATCACTCACCCTTTAGATATGAGACTTACATACATGGATATACTTTATTAGACTGATAGGTGATACATTACACACGACTGAGCCTTTCACGTGTAACAATGTGCAAGCTTGACTCTCGTATGTCACTTGAGCCAATTCATGCTGCGAGAGTTCCCCTTTGGTATGCTGAGCTATTTTTCACATCTGATGTAACTAATATACCTCTGTTGTTTTAGTAGTATGACAAAAAACACTTTAGGTTCAAAAGTATATCTTCATTGTCGCTGTGTTACTACGTAGTGGAGAAATATAGGAAAGACTGTAGCCTGAGTCTCCCTGATCTTACTTTCCTGTGCCAAAAGAAACTCTTCATCATCCGTGTCTTCTGGTTGATCAGCGACATTGAACCAGAGTTCATTCTTGTTTATCAGTGAAATTTTGCTAAAGATTAGTTTGATTCACAATATTACATATTTAAATACTGTAGTTAGCATTATGATAGCAGCTGCCATTGTTTGCATAAAAAAACGCTGCTCATTACAGAATGTCACAAGCTACTCTCTTGAAAGTATACTATACTTAGGGCTTGTCTTCTCAGAGTAACGTTATGACAACTCTCCATATTGTATATCGATTTGCTAATAAACACAAACCCTATTCAGATCCTTGCAAGTAATTAGTCACTAAGGAAGAAGCTACAAATAGCAGCTTTCATTGGATATGAAGAAAAAAGGTTTGCCATGACCACATCTACAATAAAGATTCATCCACTCTTGCTGCAAGAGTACAGAGTCGAGCATACAACTCCTGCTATAAATTAAAAAGATTTCCAAGTGTTTTATACTGATTTGATATTGCAGGAATCTGTGAGCAAAAATCTAAAAGGGGATAGGTTTGTTACCTCTAACATACTAACAAATGCAGATTGCGTTTTGCTAAAAGGGATCTGGCTAGAATATAGCCCTGCTAGATTTCAGTGATAGATCCTATATGATAATATGTGCAATATGTTAGTAAACTATTGCTTGTTGAAAAAAGCACCGAACCACCTTTTTTGCCTGGATTAAGCTTTTTTAAATCAGAAACTCTAGCCTTTTAAAATGTGGTGTAATCTGAAAAACATATCACTTAGAAAAAACTTGAATGTTTCCAAAGCATTGCAAAAACTAAATTTTTCAAATCAAAATAAGATTTTCAGTAATTTTGCTTTTTAAAAAGTACCAAAAAAATTTAGTAAAGTTTTTAGTAATGAGGGCTAAAAGATGAAGGTTATAGGTCAAAGGTCAAAGGTTTAATGATGGTTACACGGCAATTATATATAGTGATTAAGATAGCTGTGAATTGTAAGTTGTAGTTTAAAAAGGTTTTTCAGGTTGATCTTTGACCTCCACACGGTAGCGAGCTGCATTTCGTTAGTTATGCTATATAGCTTGTTTTATTACGCTTCTGCACAAGTTTGAAACTTGAGTTTTTCTCAAAAATCTGTTGTAAAGGCATGTCTATTTCCACTGCCACGAGGTTTCCACTACTTCTACATACCATGGTAACCAGACTAAAAATACATTTGCAATATCAAAGCTTGAGGCTGAATTTTATAAAACCCATCAGGATTTTTGCAGCTCAACAGTCTTGCAGACTAAATGTGTAACTATCTATCTGTCTAGCACAGCCAAGTGGGAAACCTTTGTAAAAGCAAACCTGGCTTGCAAAGATTTAAACGAATAAACTATCTACAAAACCCTAAAACTATGTTAAAGAAAGTCTCACACAATAATTATTAAGATCAACTTTTATCCTAATGTCATGAAAATTTGTGGAAAATTACCATGCTCTGTCATATAAATAATAATTAGTAGAAAAGCTGTAATATATTGGTTTAAAACGACAAATCATCTGATACAGACAACTAACAGAAATAGGAAAACTGATTGTGCATTTCTTAAATTAGCAACTATGCTGTCTAAAAGCAAAATCATGTTCAGATATGTAATGAGTCTAAGACAAGCACCTCACGAAAGCACCTCATCAATTTATGTAGTATCATACCTTTCTCGTTATCAGGTTTCAACCTTTGACAGCTTTCTTTTTTTTTTGTTAGTAGTCTAATTCTTGTGACCAGGCAGGCAGATGGTTGGTAATTTTAGTCTTTACAGAAAACATAGATTCTTGGCTTCTCAAGTTCCTCAAAGAGATTCTATAGATATTTCTGTAGAACGTGTGTGCCAATAAAATAATGATATCTGTCAAGGTTAGGAGCCTAACCTAATTTCTAGTCCAAAATGCGATTCACTGAGCATTATACTAATTCATGATAGAGTTTTGAAGCATATGGCTCCTCTGTTTGTGTAATCGTAACTTAGTTCTGAGTTTATCCGCTAAACTGTAAATATGACTCATTTCATTTTACTGCATTCCAATTATATTTACAAAGATATTCTATGTTTGTCGGTGATATCGAGACAATAAAAGATAATAGATTTGAGATGAGTAATCATTGAAACCTATGTGTAGATCTTTGAAATATGAAAGATCTTATGGGTTTCAAGATCATTCATAGTTTGTTTTTTCAATGTTCACAGGCTATTTAGAGCGTTTCAACTTACGTGATTTGAACAAATTGCATACAACATCTAACAAATATTCATATATATACATACATTGACTATCATTGACAATGCAATTTATCTTCCTTGCCGGCTCTGAGCTGCACTGATGAGGCTTCAATAGACAAAACAGCGATTTCTGTAGCATGATATATATATATATATATATATATATATATATATATATATATATATATATATATATATATATATATATATATATATATATACTGATGAAGAAGAAGGTTGAAATTCAGTAGAAGCACAGTGTTCAATATTAAAATAGAGCATTTACATGTATATGAAACTAGCTGTGCTACCCGGAGTTGCCCGGGTAATTAAAAAGTTTTTGTACCGAAAGTTGATTTGTATTTACTATGTAACAACATTTGCCACTCTAACTTTTAAACTACATACATATCATGAGAGAAATGTTTTGTGTAGTTGAAATAAATTAAGAGAGAAAATAAAAGCAACTGTAAAGGTTGTCAAACTTTATCAAACAGCTGCAACTTTAAAACTTGACATCATAAAAAAGGTTTTGTGTAGGACAACTAAATCAGAAACGAATAAAACAACTGTAAAGGTTTTCAAACAACTGAAAGTTTACAAGTTCATAACATGAAAGAAGTGTTTCGTTGAAATAAATTAAAAAAATAGAAATGTAAAGGTGTTTAAATGTAAATGTGAACTCATTAAAGAGTAATGGCTAAATATAGTCTATTTTGCTACGATTACAATCAAAAGTTATTTCGTATACAATTATATTATTTCAGTTTGTTTCAGGGTTGGCATGCAAAAATTTGACCATGGGGTTTGTCAGTCTTTGATGCTCAAAGTTGTGCTCTCCTTTCTCTAGACTTGGCTAAGCATTCGTTTCTTTGCAGTTCAGGTTCTAAGGCTTTAGCAGCGGCTTTCCTCAGCCTGTCTTTTCTAAGTCTTTCTTCTCTTTCCTCTGATGAATCCTTGCAGGTTCTTTTCTTTGGAGGCATTAGACAATGTGTAACTTCTGAGAATACATGTATTTAACAGATTAATGAAAAACATGACAGAATATGGTAGTATTTTGTAGTTGAAATTTTATTAGAACAATATCTGCCAAAAATGGTGAAATGACAAAATTAATATTAATAATAAAAACTGGAAACTAACTAAGTGATAATAACGGTGTTGGAAAATGGATAATGTTTAAACTTCAAACATGATGCTCAAATTATGTTTAAAAAATGCAAGTTGAAATGATAACGATAATGAAACAAACTTTAAAAACTCATACTCTAACCTTAAGAAGTTATAAGAAGTGTATAAATGTAATAAAATAATGTAAATCTATATATATATTTATCAAAGTGTGTTAATGTTTGTAAATATAAGAGAGTGAGGAATAACTGATACTTGTAATCTTACTCAATAAATCTTACAAATATTTGTTGTAAAATGTGAAATTAATTACGAATTAGTGATTGGCTACGACATACGACATGCAAACTTGGAGAAATATATATATTATATATATTATATAATATATATATATATAATATACATCTATATATATATATTTATAGATGTATTAGGAGCTGTAAACTTTAACAATTATTTACTAATTAACGTTTCACAGTTGTTACCATTCATCAGGTAAAACTGAAATGATATAGAGCTCATGCAACAACATATCAAGTAGAATAAAAAGACTAAAGCCAACAATGCATAATACTATAATTTGTTTATGTGGCAGCATTGCAAATCAAATTCTTATGAGCATGTCTGCACTTTGACACAAGCTCGTTTCGTGATTTAAAACTTGCAAGTTCAGGTTTGTATAGAATAAAGTATTTCTCCCATATGCACAAATTACAGCTTTTACTGGTCTTATTGTAACTACTTGCTTTCTTCGATATTCCTCACTTAAGGTTGTACTGAATGGACCAATCTCTAAGCTGCCATATAAAACTACTTAGCTCTGTTGATGTTTGTTTTCATGGATTGTTGAAACTGTTTCGATAGTCGTAGTATTTTGTTTGAATGGACCCTCTGCTAGGCCAACATATGTTTGGTTGGCGGCATCAGGTTTATTAGTCATAACTATAGCCTGATAGATAAATGCTCTATTTTATCTGCTTCTAGTGAACTGCAACGTTCTTCTTCATTAGTATCTATATATATATATGTGTGTATATCTATATATATAAATATATATATATGTGTGTATATATATATATATATATATGTATATATATATATATATATATATATATATATATATATATATATATATATATATATATATATATATATATATATATATATGTGTGTGTATATATATATATATATATATGTGCGTATATATATATATATTTATATATATTAGTAGTGTATATATGTATATTAGTAGTGTGTATATATATATATACATATATATATGTATCTATCTTAGATCTTGATACATCTATATATATAGCTAAGATCTTGAGGCGAGTGCTCAAACTCCCAGGTTTCTGGTAGGAGACCCGAGTTAGAGCAGACACTACTACCCATACGGGTTAACCGGGGTGAGGAAACAATTTATATATATATATGTATATATTTATATATATATATGTATATATATGTATATATATATATATATATGTATATATACAAATATATATATATATACATATATATATATAGTGAAATTGTTGTGTGCAACCTCTACTGAGAAGTGCTCAATGCTTGGCAGATCATTTGTTAAATGTATTAAATCGTAGATCTAAAAAGTTGGCAACATTTTATTACTATTTAGTTTCGTACAGTTAAAACAACTGAACTCATCAGATAAAAAATGCCTACTAAAATATGCTCTATGTACATAGAGCATACATTACCTAGAGCATATTCTATCAAGCACATTTTATCTGATGAGTGCAGTTGTTTAACTGTTCGAAACTAAATAGTAATAAAATGTAGCCAGCTTTTTAGTTCTACGGTTAAATACATTTTATATATATGTATGTATAAAAAGAAAATGATCTCTCTCCCCGGTTAACACATATGGGTGGTAATTTTTGCTCTAACTCGGGTCTCCTACCAGAGACCTGGGAGTTTGACCACTCGCCTCAAGATCTTAGCTGTTCCCAATAGCGCCCTTTTCTGCAAGTCACTTGAGTTGATTGCTGTTGGTATCTGGGCAAACCACATTTTATGCGCCCGTGTTATTGCACCCAGTGCCCCAATGACTACTGGGATTACAGCTGTTCTTACATCACAGCATTTTTCAATCTCTTCTCCAAAAGGGAGATATTTCTCTACTTCTCTTTTTTCTTTGCTAGCTATATTGTAGTCATTGGGTACTGCTATATCTATTATAGTAGCCTTTTGTTCTCCTTATCAACCATCAGTAAAATATGGTTGATTTGCTAAGACATGCTTGCTAGTCTGGATGTAAAAGTCCCAGAGAATCTTAGGCGGTCATTTTTATTGACCTTACCAGGAGTTTACCACCAGCATGCTGGTTTATTAAGTCCATACTCATCACATAGACTTCTGTGCAAAATACCTGCAACATGATTATGCCGCTCAGTGTATGCGCTTCCTGCTAGCTGCTTGCATCCACAGATGATGTGTTGGATGGTCTCAGGTGCATCTTTGCACAGTCTGCATCTAGGATCGTCTCTAGTGTGATAGATTTTTGTTTGGAGTTGCCTTGTTGGGAGCACTTGCTCCTGGGCTGCCACGAGTAACGACTCTGTATTGGATGTTAGGTTTCCTTTGTTCAGCCACATATATGTCTGGTGGAGATTGCCAACCTTAGATATTGGTCAGTGGTAAGCACCATAAAGAGATTTGATGTACCAGTCAAGTTCCTCATCATTACTGCAAAGCTCCATTGTCAGAGCAGCCGCTTGAAATTCAGCTGTATAAGGTATATTCAGCTATACTGTATAGCTGAATTTCAGTACTAATTCAATATGTATATAGCCTAAATAATAGAAAAAAACGTTAAGAAGAAAGTAAAATTTCTGTAAAAACGCTACATATTTTTTGATTAAAGTTTTTTAGCCAAACTGCGCCTGAGGAGTGCATCGCACGAAATAAGTTTGTAGTGTTTTTACTAAAAATTTACTTTCTCCTTTATATTCTTTTCTACTATTTTATACTCTACTGATTATCTTTTAGGTTTTTAGTGTAGAGTTTTCTTGTCATACGCTTTTGCACCTGCTTTTAGCTACTATAAATATTTTTTTAACACCTACAATAAGTGAAATATCAGGCACAAGTTTTGCATCAGTGGCATGTACCACACCAAGTGCTTGAAAAAAATTAGTTAGCAATTTATAGATTATGTATTTTGATCAAAATGAAAGACAAATTACTTTTTTCTAGTTATTACATACATGTAATAGTAAATCTCAATTTGCCATCAAGGGTGTGTCGGTTAGTCTGGGTAAACGCCATTTGGCCAATTTTGTTAAAACTTCCCACACGTATGCTGCATGCCTTCCATCAGGTAGATAAATTACTTGGTTTCAAAATTCTGTTTGGTTCCTGAGAACAAACTTCTAAAACACTCCCCTGCAGGGTATCAGTTTTAAAATGAATCCAATCCCGAGCATAACCAAGCTTACTGCTGATGCATAACAAGTAGCATGTATGTTTAGCCAAGTAATGAAATTGTAATCAATCAATCAGCTATTTTAGTTAGCAGGTGAAAAGTGGTCTTTTATTGGTAAATTTGAATATCTTGGAAGAACAACATAACTGACTAGTCCTTAACAAATCCCCATTTTAACTAAGTGCGTACTATTAGACATCAGACCCATAGTATAATGGAAAGATTTGGACCTAATGATTGCTAAAATGGTTACCATTATAAAAAAACTTGGAGGATTAAAATATGTATAGTTGGCTAGCTGCAAAAAGGAATCTATTAAAATTTGAATTAAGTCAACTATGTAGCTACATTGTATTAACCATGTAGTTGAGGAAACACTATTTGCGGGAAATTTGATTTCCCTGCATATTAGTGGAATTTAGCAGTATATGTCGACACGAAATGAGCTCATTTGTATTCTTACATTGAAAAAATTTGTCATTCGAGAACTTTCGAAATAATGCTGGTTGGTTCCACTAACGGAGGGCGTGCCGTTTTGATAGATGGATTATTATGACACGTCTGTGGGTAATCAATTAAGTGATTAGGAAGTTAATTGTTTACATGGAGCTGTAAGCTACATTCAGATGACTGCTTGAAGTTGAAGTGTTGCGCTTAATTATCATATAAAATTTCTACCCATGAAAGCACAGGCTAATGCCACGCATGCTCAGACAGCAGCTAATGAAAACCAGTGCAAAGCAGTAACAAATTGGTTCAAAACCGATGTAAAGAACTCAGACTGATAACATGAACCTCACACAGTGCAACCTTTTGAGTGAACCTCAAATGTGGGGTACATGGGAAAGATGCAACAACTGTGGGTAAAGATGTGTGCTGAAGTACTTCTGGTTGATAAACAATTTTGGGAGCCAATCACAAAGCTGACCTTAATCTATCTGTACGCTATCACAAGTGGAGGAGATGAATTATTGGCACAGCTTCCTGGCTGGCTATTACATTTACCATAGCATTAAACACGGTTGCCATCATGTGGAGTAGTGATGGCAGATGTCTTGATTGCTGCTGCTGATGGCATTACAAGCAACTGGCAGCGGCGGCAAATGTTTGGTATTGTATATATATTGATTGGCATGAACTCCTGGTCCGATTACGATGACCTTTGTTTGTAAACCTTGACATAACATGGTAGAATGGTGGCTAAATGTGATTGAATGACCAAATGATCAGTATATGTGTACATCAAAGTTATTATACTTTATATGATTGCCTTTTATGATGACCTTATATGGTCAAGTAAAGTGTACTGGCTTTTGTTGGAGAAGAAAGAATTACTGATAAAAGTATGTATGAACAGCAGTTTGTTTATTTTAATTTAATCAGCAGTACTTCTAAAGCAATATCTGTGAATATATTATTACATTCCTAGTTCTGAGCTTCGATTGAGCTGATATTATATTTTTTAACTATAACACAAGAGCAAAAGGCTTGATTGCAAGCAATACGAAGTACTACAAATAAATGAAAATAAAGTTATTTATCACAACGTCTTCGTCGCTGAATAATTTACATACGAAATATCGACATGATTCAAATAGTAATAATCTATGGTAAAACATTTTTGTGTTGAGTGGCCGGTCTATGAGTAAAAATTACATATGGTATTATAAATAAAAATTATAAGATAAACCTTGCACAATGAACAAAATTGGCAATGTCGTACAGCAGTGGTAAATAATTTGGATATAAAAGTACTTTGATAGTGCTATAATTTAGATCAGCAAAATACATATGTAAATGTTGCACAATTTGCAAAAAAAACTTGCAAATTACTAAATATTTGTGCATTGCTTTAAATATAATGTATTTTGCAAATTAGACAGAAAGTTACTTTCAGAAGTAACACTAAAACTATAGTTGACTTTTTGATGAAGACAGCTTTCAGCCATGGAGCAGGTAACTCCCTCTATTCTCCTATTGTTCAGGACAGCGGACAATCTGCAAACATAATAATCAATTGTGCTAATTGAAAAATGCATGCAAGATTTAAGGCAAAGTCTATACTAATTTAATTAAATATTTGTTTGGAACGCAAGCGATGATAATTATAGTAGTTCAAATAGTGAGAAGAAAGGAAACATGCAGCTGCTGATCAAGAATGGCAAACCTAATGGCAAATGATTCTTCTGTTATTACTGTTCACGGCCCATTCCTCTATCATATTTCTGTTTCATAACCGAATCTTAATCATAATGACAGCCGGGTTTGTCCATCTGTTCAGAGCACTTTCGGGTCAGGAAAAACTTTTTCTTTTATTGGGATTTGAACTCGTGTCCCAATATACGACTCTTAATACTTCACTACCACCTGCGGTAATCAGCACCTTGCCATATTTTGGAATAATTATGCATTTAATTATGACATTTGACAATCTTTAATGGAATACCAAGCTGCGAGGGTAATAGCAAACTCGGAAGGAAAAAAATATTTTCAAGTTATCTCCCACTGAGTTAAGACATTTGTAATTCACTTCAGTATACAATACTCACATTGAGATTTATATATATGTTGAGATGTATATATATATATATATATATATATATATATATATATATATATATATATATATATATATATATATATATATATGTCATGCAAGTGCCAAGTATTACTGGTACTTTGCCAACAAACATTATGCTTTTTAGCTAAAGCTTTATACAAGCTAATATTATATAGTACTGTCTCATTATTGCTATTAATAATGCTTGTAGCTTTTTACAAAGCTTTTCTATGACCAAACATATAAATACTTGGGTTTTCTGTTATCAAATCAGTTGTCTCTGGAGTGTGCAATAAACCATTTCTCTAATTTAATACTCTATTTAATTGCTTCTGTGCAGAAACATAACAGAAGCTAATTGGCAACAAGCATTTCTCTTTTGAACAGTTACAAAGAGTTTTGTTCAGATTTTATCATTGATAAAATCGATACAAAGAGTTCTAGTTTATTACAAGAGTAACTGTTCAAAATTGCACCACTACAATGGCAGAAGTAGCAGACCTGATCAAGCTAATGCAGAAGCAGCAGGAGGACCAGAGACAGCAGCAAGAGGAGCAGAGAAAGCAGCAAGGAGAGCATAGACAACAGCAGCACGAGGAGTTCAAGCAGCAACAAGAGGAATACAGACGTCAGCAAGATGAAAGAATGGAGGAGAATAAGAAACTGATGGAGCTACTACTACAAAACCTACAACGGAAACAAGAAACAGCTGCAACCGCTGTTCCAGCCTTCCCAGGTTTTGACCCAACAGCAGAGCTACTAACAGATTACATAGACAGATTCAACACATTCATTGCAGCAAATTCTATTCATCAAGACAAGATTGCTGGCACTTTTCTCACCAACCAACAGCCTACACTCTACAAGCAGCTTAGTAATATGGCAGCTCAGCTTTCAACACCCAAGCAGATCAACGACCTCAACATGGATGAAATACTGGAATTTCTCAAAGACCAGTATGACCCTAAGCGCTTCATTGTTAGAGAGCGTTACAAGTATTGGAGTGACATGCAGAGGAAACCTGGAGAAACTATTCAAGAGTTAGCTGCCAGAATTCGTCAAGATGCAACTACATGTGCCTTCATAGACATTACAGATCCATTAGATGAGGCTCTCAGAACAAGATTTATCTGCTCTGTAAACAATGAAGCAGTTCTCAAATCTCTCTTCAAGGTCAAGGACAATGAACTCAACTTCAACAAAGCTATACAGGTAGCACAGGAAACAGAAGAAGCAGCTAAAGTTGCCAAAGAGACAGTTTATGGAAACTCGTCTAAAGTCAACAAGGTTGCTCAACAGAAATCAAGATACAAACCAATCCAGAAAAACAACTCTACACCTGACAAGCAGAAGGAAGGAAAGCTATGCTACAGATGTGACCGAACTAACCATACAGCGGATGACTGCAGATTCAAAGCAGCCACCTGCAACTTTTGTTCTAAACAAGGTCACATAGAAAGAGCATGCAAGAAAAAGAAATCATCGGCAGCAGAAAAACCAGTACAGATGATAGAATGCACATCAACCAAGATGGTGAAACTTGCTGAAAACATCAAACTGGAGGGAGACAACTTCACACTTGAACTGGACACTGGAGCATGTGACAACTTCATCTGTAAATCAATATGGGAGAAGCTAGGTAAGCCAAACCTAAAACCTACTACAGTTAACTACAAATCAGCCTCAGGACATCTCATAGAGACGCTTGGCAGATGTGAGCTAACTGCCCAATTGGATGCACAGAAAGAAGTCAGACTACCATTTGTGATTAGTGCTGTACAAGATCTCAACCTACTAGGAAGAACTGCTATACAGCAACTAGGCATCTCTATTGATGACAAGCTACAACAGAACCTTGTATCAACAATCACAGAGAACCAGCCAGATGGGAGGTTACAAATCAAGTGTAAGGAGATGTGCAAAGAATTTCCAGAAATATTCAAAGACGAGCTAGGATGTCTCAAGAACTTTGAACTAGAGATAAACTTCAAACCTTCAACAAAGCCAGTCTTCTGCCGACCCAGACCAGTTCCTATTGCCTTGACAGAAGAGCTCAACCAAGCATACGAAGCAGGTGTAGCTAAAGGCATATGGCAACCAACTCAATTCAACCAGTATGGAACACCAGTTGTACCTGTACGCAAATCTACAACAGGTCAAGCTGCAGGGAAGATCAGAGTATGTGGAGACTACTCCAAGACTATCAATAATCAGCTAGAAACACATAGGAAACCTATCCCACTACCAGAAGATCTAATCAGAAAACTAGGTGGAGGCTATTGCTACACAAAGATTGATTTAGCAGATGCCTACAATCAAATATTGTTGGCACCAGAAAGTCAACGACGACTAGCACTATCAACACACCGAGGAGTACTACTACAGAAGAGGTTGCCCTTTGGCATAAGCTCAGCACCAGGGTATTTTCAAGAAATCATGGAGCAACTGACACAAGACCTCCCAGGAGTAGCAGTATACCTAGATGATATACTAGTGAGTGGAGCCAATGCAGAGAGCCATCTACAAAACTTACGTCGACTTCTTCAAAGATTAGAAGAAAGAGGGCTCAGATGTAGAAAAGACAAGTGCTGTTTTGCTCAACCTACAGTAGAGTATCTGGGACACAAACTCACTTCAAAAGGAATCACTAAAGGAAAGAAGGCAGATGCAGTACAACAGATGCCAGTCCCAACAGACTTAACTCAGCTAAGATCTTTCTTAGGAGCTACACAATTCTACAGCAAGTTCATACCCAATCTGTCACAACTCACAGGACCATTGCACAAACTGACACGCAAAGGAGAGACCTGGAAGTGGGGCACTGAACAAGAAAAGAGCTTCAACAAACTGAAAGATATGCTATCAACTGATAGTGTCTTAGCACACTTCAACCCAGATCTTGACATTGGAATCTCATGTGATGCTTCAGAAACTGGACTGGGAGCTGTACTATTTCATCGTTATCCTGATAGAAGTGAGAGACCAATAGCCAATGTTTCAAAAACACTGACCAGCACACAGAGGAAATATGGACAAATACAAAAAGAAGCTCTCTCAATCATATTTGCTCTAAAGAAGTATCACCAGTACCTGTATGGTCGACGGTTTATCTTGGTAACTGACCACAGACCTCTTCTCACACTTCTAGGACCTACCAAAGGAGTTCCAGCTCTAGCAGCCAACAGACTAGCAAGATGGGCACTGGTACTAAATCAGTATGACTACACCATAGAATACAGATCTACCCAGCATCATCAAAATGCAGATGTCCTCTCAAGACTGCCAGTTGGACCTGATAAAGAGTTTGATGCAAGAGAAGATGAGGATGATGTTGATACAGTATGCACTATTCACACTATTGGACAACAGCTCAACTCTACAGACTACAATGTTCTAGCAAAAGAAACAAAGAAAGACACAACACTAGCCACAGTAATGCGCTACACAGCAGAAGGATGGCCTGGTAACAAAGAGATGAAGGAGACTCAGCTGTCACTCTTCCACAAGATCTCAGATTCACTTTCTATCACTGAAGGTTGTCTTCTATATGGCAACAGAGTAGTCATTCCTGTCAAGTTACAACAGGAAGTATTAAAGATCCTTCACCTTGGACACTTTGGAATGGAAAGAATGAAGAAGCTAGCTCGAACTGCTGTCTATTGGCCTCGCATTGACTCTGATATAGAGGAGACAAGCCGACAGTGCACTGCCTGTGCTGAACACCAGAAGCTTCTACAGAAGTATCCTATACATCCCTGGATGCTACCTGAGAAGCCATGGAGTCGTCTTCACTTAGATCATGCAGTGAACTTCATGGGCAGCCAATGGCTAGTGGTGATAGATGCCTACTCAAAGTATCCATGCATACACAGGACGTCATCTACTTCTACCAGAGCTACCACAGACATCTTAGAGGAGATATTCGCACACTTTGGATACCCTCACACCATAGTCACTGACAATGCTACCAGCTTCACCTCAGGAGAGTTTCAGCAGTGGTGTCAAGAGAGAAGCATTGTTCACCTCACTGGAGCACCCTACCATCCAGCTACAAATGGCGCAGCTGAAAGACTAGTACAATCCTTCAAACAAGCCATGAAGAAATCGTCACTCTCACCTAAATCTGCACTACAACAGTTCCTGATGCACTATAGAAGGACACCACTTCCTACAGGATACTCTCCCAGTCAGCTGCTGAATGGAAGACAGATGAGATGCAAGATTGACACCCTATTGCCATCACCCGCACACATAGCACAGTTTCATCAATCCAGAGAAGTCAACCGATCGGCAGAAAAGACAGTTAGCAAGATACACAGCTACAATCTTGGAGCACCATGCTATGCCTTGTATCATGGACCTAGACGCAACAGACAACCTAGATGGGTTCCAGCCATTGTTACTAAGATATATGGAACTCGTAGTCTCAATGTCAAAGTGGTACCAAAGGGACCTACTTGGAGAAGACATGTTGAACAACTCAGACCAAGATACACAACAGAAGAAGATCAAGACCCTGGAGATAAACCTGATATAACAGAGGAGACAAAACTGCAACTACCAGCCCCTACAACTGTAACAGAGCAACCTCCGTCTAGAAGAAGACCACGCAACCCTCGTCTACCTGATGGAGATGAGTATAGCAGAGACAAACCCCGAAGGTCTAAGAGAACCAGAAAGAACCTTTAGCTTAGTGAGGAGGTGTCATGCAAGTGCCAAGTATTACTGGTACTTTGCCAACAAACATTATGCTTTTTAGCTAAAGCTTTATACAAGCTAATATTATATAGTACTGTCTCATTATTGCTATTAATAATGCTTGTAGCTTTTTACAAAGCTTTTCTATGACCAAACATATAAATACTTGGGTTTTCTGTTATCAAATCAGTTGTCTCTGGAGTGTGCAATAAACCATTTCTCTAATTTAATACTCTATTTAATTGCTTCTGTGCAGAAACATAACAATATATATATATATATATATATAGATACTTACGTCAAGCTGAAAGTCATACAACGAGTTTTTGACAGGGTTTCCATTCAAATCAGTAGATGGTGGGAGGCTGTCTAATGTTTCGGTACCAAGAGTGTGGTCTTCTTGCACAGAGACATAACATTCCCGCTCAGGCAATGATGACTGTGTGTCATATTCCTCGAACCTTTGTAATCTGTAGGAAGTGAAAAGAAAATATCGCATACTTTTCTATCATCGGTAACCCTTAGAAATATTTCCTGATAAGTCAAAAAAAACTGTCAACCATATTTTTAATTGTGTTGTTCTTCATACCTAAACTTAAAAACGAGCTTACAAAATTTATTTGTAGATTTTACCAAAAGATATCGGTAGTTTTCTATCGTTTTTTGATTGTTTTTGATGTTTGAGGTGATCTGGGAGTCAAATGTTTCCAAGATTAAAATCGAAAAAACTCCTTTTTGTTTGAAACACTCAGAACAAAAACATGTGTAAAATGACATTACCATTTGCTATCGTTGCTATAGTTGATATCAATTAAAAATAATTACCAACCTGAACTCAGATCCAAGTAAATTCTGCCGTAAGAAATGGCTGGTTATTCCAATGTTTCTGCCTTCACTCAGCTACATAAAAAAAGAAAGTCAGTTACTAAGCTTTCAAAAGCCTCAAATTTAAAAAAGTTAATTGGTTTTTTTATTTCCTTTTTATGATACCTAGCATTGTCTAAAGTCAATACATGGTAGTTTTAAAAATGTTTGTATCTCTTAAAAACAAACCAGCAACTTGCAATTCTGAAAAGCACAACTGGTGGTAAAGTGAAGCTTTTTACACTTGCAGGAAACAAGTTAACTTTTTACAAGGAGTGTTGTCAATAAGAATACAACTACACTGACACACATATAGTAAAAAGACCACACAGGCTTGCTATACTGCTATCATCTACAACAAGCTTAGAAAACTGTGTTGACTTTTTAGTTCTGCATCAATTGTCAGCAAACATTCAAAAGGGTAAAATAAGATGTTCCAGTATATTTTTAAGACGAAAAAAGAACACTAACTTTAGGATACGATCTAGCTTTAACTTCTCTATCATCTCCTTCGCAGTTTGCTGACAGAAGCAATCTGTGATCGCTAGGGAGTCCGATGTGCTCAGCATACTCAGGTGAAACTATTTCTGGTATTATGAGTCTGTTTGTGCAGACTTCAGCCATCTCTGACATACTTGAGCAAGAAGGTAGTAAAACTACAAATTCTGTATCAAAATAAGAACCAGCTAGAATATTTATCAAGGAGCATTCAGGTTTTTCCTTCACACAGAAGCAGGTAGAAAAATGAAGTTTCGGAAAAAAATGATATTGTTTTTGCACCATAACACTTTAACTATCTGCCTTTAGTCATATTAATATCCAGTTTTAAGTTCATTTTTAAAGATTTGCATTTGAAGAAATAATTTGCTCTAAAACATAAACTTACGGAATGTGTTGTTGCTCGTTGTTGTGGATAGAGTAATGATTCCCTCTGAATTGATAAAAGAGAGCCGAGAAAGAGATTTGAGCTGGTAGCAGGTTCCTCCTAACGGATTACCATAAGTAACCTGCGAAGCAGATTGACTTTAATAATAAATTAGTATGTAGGATGCATGTACTTCCTGGTATTATCTATGAAAGCAAGCTAAACATGCCTCCTTCAATTATTTGAATCTTTTTAACTAAAATATTTCATATGATGCTATGTTGCAGGCGTTAACATACATGTAGGCATGAAAAACACTTTTACAAGTTATTGAGGATAATGCAGAGCCAGTTTTTCATCATTTCGTAGGTACTAAAAACTACATAAGCCAAGTAATTGCAACAAATAAACTTGCAAAATTTATTCTAGATTTTATCTAAGCGTTTCGGTATTTTTTTACTATTTACAATGGTTTTTGATGTTTGAAGTTGATTTGATTGCCAGGAGTTTTAGGATACAAGCTAAAAAAAACGCTCAGAAAAAAGGTGCGTGCACAACGATGTCACTAGCTGTTATGATTGTGCTGGTTGTTATTAGCTAATACGTTTAAGTTCAACTCTTTGTAGCTATACAAGGATTACACTTTTGTTTTCTCTGAGCGTTTTAATTATAATAAAGTTTAGTTGATTTAAATCTTGAAAAATTCTGGCAGTCAAATCACCTCAAAAATCAAAAACAATAGCGAATCATAATAAATACTGATACTTTCTGTTGAAATATCCTAAACTTTTGGGCCAGTCCATCTTCAAAGTAGAAGCTGAAACCACAACTTTAAAAAGGCAACGCTGAAAATATTGGCTGTTGCTGGTAAACTTTCACCTTTAACAATTAGCAGAAGACTTCATGATTAGAAAGTTACTTACGATAGCTGAGAGAGTCCAAAGATAGTAGCCTATAATCAACAGTAACATGATTAGCCTCTATTTTGTTTTAAATTGTTGTTTAGCTAGTCAGCTCTCTCTCTCTCTGTCATCTGTTTCAACTGATTTCTTCACTTTATTTCTAGCTTTTTATACCTAAAGTCTGAAGTTGATTATGTTGATGGAAGATGCAAGATTTTCCGTCACCGTGAAACTTCAACAGAGAGCTAGGTGGAAAATCGTCATGGAAATTCTCAGTGTTACCCGATGCATGGAAAACTGCATCTATTCACTATCTAAGCGTATCCCATAGCAACCCGACACTCAAGCACCTGCGCTATTCAGTCGCACACTAACATTTTAAAATAAAGGTACACATACTCATCGTACTCAATCAGCAAAGCTGACAATCTTTAAAGTCAAACTAGACTGACAGGCTGATTGTTTAGAGACGCACTTGCTCAAAGTTTTAGTTGATTTTATAAAAATATATTGATATTTTTTATTGATTAGGATTATGTTTGATGTTAGAAATGATCTGACTATCACATTGTTTAAAAAAATTGTAAAAACATCAAGTTAAGACATTCTGATAAATTACGTGGGAAATAACATCACTGGTTGCTATCATTGCTATAGTTGATATCAGCTGTTGGATTCAAATTGCAGTGTTACACATCTCTATCCTGTCAGTCTCTTTACAACTATAAACATCATTATCACTCTTTTGCTTGATCTTAACATTCTTGTCAAGTTTTCTCATTTTTAAAGTTGAGACATCCTGACTGTCAGATGATCTCAAACATCAAAAACAATTGCAAGTGATAGAAATATATTGGTAATTTACTATATAATCTGCTGATATTGTGAGAGGTTCATCTTTAATATAAAATATTTTTTTCAAAATTATGATTGCAAAACCAGAAATATGAAATATACTCTGTAAAAAGTAGGAAGTTTTAGTTTTGTTCTTCATTAAAACGTAAAAAAAAACGTTTGAGAAGTTGTCTATAATTCGCTGCTGTAAGGAATAGTTTATGCGTTAGAAAATGATGTGGTTAATCCTTAAAATAGAGATGAATGGCTGTTTTATTAACAATATATCGTTGAGTCAGTTCTTTTTGCAAACCTGCTTTGTCTATCAGTCAAGCCGGACATAGAAGTCAGAAAAAAACAGTTTTCCCGCTCACCTAAAGATTTCATGATTGATGACAGTTTAAAGGCAGACAGTTGATTAATTGCCAATGTAATTTTTAGTAAATAAATAAAATATTTCCCCTTTTTCCATCTACTCACAATGTCTATAAATATAATTTTTGAGATTACAACAAAATATGGTGTCGTCATACTTATGAAATGTGGTACATAAAACAATTAATTATTGAATAATCTATAACCTGTATTCCCGTAGGATGGTGTAAAGTATTTTGTGCAGTACGTTTGATGGTAATGCTTAAATACTTATTGATTTCCCTATTAGGCTCAAATCACGAGAAAAAACACAAACAAAAGTTAAATTAGCCATAATCTATGGCAGCAATTATGACTCATATCTATTTTTCAAGAATTGAAATCTGTGCTTTTTGAAAATACCTTATTTGGTGAAGGCATAAAACTTAGACATTGTTTTCATGTTGCAAACTTATAGGGGGCAGACAATTTATGTATGACTGTGATTATTCTTTTCATAGTGTCTTTTGACATGAACTCACAAGTTCTGTTGCTTAGAGTAGCTTAGACAAGATTTTTTGTAAATTTAATTTCTGATACTATTTTTTGATATCCTGGATAAAGTGTTAATTACCAATAGTTACAGCTTTACATGTGTGACTGTCTGTTTACTTATTCTAATGACTAGCGTAACCTGATGCTGTGAACAAAGGTTTATAACTCTGCCATATCTTTCGACTCAAGACTACAAAACCTTGTTTAAAATAACATAAGATTGATCTCAAGAACAATTTACTAAACTGTATTAAAAAGGAATGAATTGTTGGAAACCAAATACAAAAATCAAAGTACACTAGTACCCTTACCATTCCTGTACAAAATGAGAAATCATCATGTGTAATCAGTACATGCATAACTATCCCTCTGAACAGTCAGGTGGATGAGTGCATGGTGATAGTATGGTTGGTTTTAAATCTGATGCCCTGAGTTTGAATCCAGTGTCATAAATTTTTTTTAATGCTTCAGGCGAGGCTTTGGCCAAACAAATGACCAAAGTTTTTAATGTGGTGAAGATTTTCTGCAGCTATTTCAACAGCTGAAATGCAGACAAATGCAGACCATTTTAAAATTTCAGTTAACTATTCATCATGTTAGGTTAAAAAGCAGTAAATTCAAAATGTGATATTTTAGCTGTTAGAAAAAACAGAGCCATCACTAATGCTGTTTTTTTAATAAATTAGGAAACATTGAAATGCATTGTTAGCTAAGCTTGAATATTTATTAGGCTTATAAAATGGCTTATGCAAAAACAAATCTGAAATAATTTTGATTCAAATTAAAAGTTACTTTTAATTCTAAACTAAATTCTCTAAGATATTACAAAAAATTCTGAGAGATGATATTCATGATCTCTATCCCTTTATATTTTAACTAGTAGTAAGCCGGGCGTTGTCTGGTGACACTTTCATTTTTAAGCAGACGGCCCATAGCGCATGTAGAAATTCATTACAAAATGCTACAGCGTTTTCATGATATCCATGAATGTGTTCACAGAAGGACATATTTTGTAATTCATGAGGAGAACATTTTTCAGTTTCTAATCAGATGGATATTTACTAAGCTGGTTCTCGTAACCTAAATAGAGTTTGGATTCCAAATAGTTTATGACCTGGCGAAAGGCATGGGCATATGCATGTGAAATTTGTACAGAACTGGTCAAGAATGAAGAAGCGCATATCGAATAGACACACAATATCAAAGTAGAAACTCCAAATAACAATAATAGCTTTTGATATGTTATGGTTTTAACTAAATTTCGTTAATGAAGCTTTTGTTTGTAAAGATACATTTTTAGTTCAAACATACACTCCAAGGAACCAGTCGTTTTTTCTTACTTTCATTGAATATTTTTGCAAATATGTTTACTTGAAGCTTTTATCAGCTTTTAAATCAAAGATGTCAGACACCATTTTAATGTGATTGGTTTGTGTCTTTACATCATACAGTATTGCCACAATACATCTTCAGTTGACATTCTCACAATGCTTTGGTGTTTAATAGTTGACAAATCACTCTTTGTTTTAGAGCAATTTGCTTATGCCGTGCGTGTCAGATTTGATAAACTGGGGAAAAATCTTGGTTACCCTTAACCACTTTAGAGTTTTTATCGAGAATACATGATCTTACCAAGCTCTACTAAACCAATAGGCAATATTATGGAGAAGAAATTAATTTTTCCACTGTCTGGATAACCTGTCCTAATGGTTTTACCACAAAGCATATAGAACACTTTCAATTCCTTATAGCAAGCAAAAAGGTTACCAATCTCTTGGTTGCAGTAACTTTTTTTTAAAACTGCCCAAATGACCACTTGTTCCCTAAACTTTGAGTACTAAGATAAGTCATTGAATAAGAAATGTTCCACAAACAAAGAACTAAACATAAGTTATTTCTAGTTAGTATCCTGGCAGCTCAGCTCACCATGCGAGACCATCACGTATTATAACAAACTGTACAATTATGCTGAAGTGTGGCAGAATGTAATTGATTGATACGGGTGCATAAGTTTTAGTGCATGAACTCAACAAGCTGAGAACAAGCCGATTGTATGCCTAAACTGTATACTTTGCTTCAAATAGATGAATGGATGAGCTGGTGAATGGATGAAATATGGTATGCTATGGTGGCTATGGTATTAGGCTATAAATAAAATGTGTTTTTTATTTTCATAACATCGTTGAAAAGTTGTCTTAACAATTGTTACAACTTCAATAATGCTATCGTTACTTCTCTTTTATGAAATAAAACTTATGGAAATGTAGCTTGTATTATCAATATGATATTTAACGCATTCAAATAGTTAACTTAACAAAAACATAAGAAGTGTTCTGAGAATTTCAAACAGAGATTTGAACAGCAACTTTTTAGAAGTAAAATGATTTGCAAAATTAAAGATTAGTTTAAATAGTGTTGTATTTTAATCATAACAAATTGAGTGCTGCAGCAAATTTGTTTTGAAGTGAATCACTAAAACTAGCTACGCCACAAAAGTTTTTCTCAAGAGTTTTGTAAACAATTAACAGATAGTGAGATATATACATTTACGAGCCGAATGCTCAGCGTTGCACGGATAATATAGTAATTACCCAATAGATATGAGTAACTTACCTGGAAAACTAGATCTTTACTAGAATCTTCACTAAAACAGCTCTCACGTTTTGAGGCAGCTTAACAATTGTTTACACAAAATGGTCAACAATTCTAGTTATTAACCCCAGCAAGCGTTTTAAATTTGGTTATCGTAAGCAATGTAATGACTATTTGCATAATGAATCTACCGTATTACGTGCATCATAATGGTCAAGTTTGCTGCCTTGAGATCTGGAGGTCCCGAGATCAAATCCATTGTGTGCGGGTTTTCCATTTCTAGATTTTAATTTCTATAACTGAACACAGAGTTTGACAAAAAGGATAACGCTGAGATTTATATATATGTATACATAATTAGGTCATTCATATGGTACGAAATGGCAAACTTCTTCATAGATAATGTGAGTTTCAAAGCATTCAGCATTTCCATTAAGTAAACAATGTACTTTTGCTGTAAACAATGTACTCTTCTTAAGATGGGGCTTGTTTATAAACATTTATACTTCAGAAATCAGTCAAAAACTGTTAACACTGGAAGCCGCCAGTCTGATGTCAGATGTAATAAGAATCTATATAAATATTCACAAGTATGGAAAGTGATCGATTGGTGAAGGTGTTAGAGTGTTAACCGATGAAGCTGAATTATGGGAGTTTGAATCTCACACATAGAAATGTTTACAACCTCAAACCATGACTTTGGACTGACGAACGGACACAGCTATTATTATAGTAAAGATTTATATTTCTGCAACTGAATTGGCCCATTTCTAGATAGGCATATAGACAAGTACATCTGTTGAAAAATGTACAGTAACTGAGGTAAAAAGTGGTGATGATGTTTTTGACAATTTCACCATGATACACAGCTATAGTGAGTCTATAAATAGGTTCTAGAACTTGTCCTTACTTAATAATCTGTAGTGTCTATTGATCAAACTTTTTTTTTTAAATAAGGACTAGTTCATACATACACACAATGTCTCATTCAAATGCAATCATTCATATTAATAAGTCTCACATTTTCCTTGTCACGTGTGCGGGTGAGTAGCCGGAGTGGGTGTTTACTTGCGTTTGTGTGTGCTTGCGCGTGGTTGCCTGTTATTATGAGTAATTATTTTGCTTTCCCACATTTTTGGTATTTATAAACAAAATTTTATATGCGTATGATCCATGCCTTCTCTCAGGTTACTAGAATATTTTGTCTCAAAACTCTGTTTGATTCCTGGGTACCGGTTTTCAAACATTCTCATGCAAGCTATCTGATGAGAGAAAACCGAGGCACACTGGTAGTATACTATTATACTGTAATCAGTAAACACTAAGATGATGTTGATATAAAATCCATCTTACATATTTTGTTATTGCTGAGAGTAAGATCAAACTGAAATAATTTACTCATATTAAAAAATACTTTTGAGCTCGTAACTTACAAAGCATCTGTAAACATGTACTGTAGATAAATTTATATCTATGCAGTATGGGCCAGCTAATACGCATAATGA
Source organism: Watersipora subatra (assembly GCF_963576615.1). Classification (NCBI taxonomy): domain Eukaryota; kingdom Metazoa; phylum Bryozoa; class Gymnolaemata; order Cheilostomatida; family Watersiporidae; genus Watersipora; species Watersipora subatra. The sequence continues at coordinate 26,996,965 of NC_088715.1, forward strand.
TTTTTGTTTCCAATGAGCCATGTTTCCATGCTATGATCACGCTAAACTGAATTCTATAATGATAGTGATAGTGATACAGATAGTGATGATGATACAGATAGTGTCAAATATGGAGTCTTCATAACTTCCTGTTATTTGGAGTTTTCGGTAATATCCAGAAATGCTGTATATGGCTCAGTGGAAACCACCTAACACAAACCTTAATTCAACTAGAAACTTGCAACATTAAGATTCAATAGTCTTCTGCTATTTTTGACCATTTCATCATATCATAATTCTTTCATTTAGGTCATTATCTCAAATAAGCCAGGAAACGTATTGCAAGCTTATTACATGCTGCAGATCATTTCAATCTTGGCAGATGTTGCATTGACTAATCAGCCCTCAAAACAACACAATAGATTGAGTTGTAACACTATTTATTGCATAAAATACAAAAGCCTGAAAGAACGAACTCCCATTCACATGCATAACACAATATCAATTGGTTATCAGTGTTTAAAAAAACTCACATAATTGTGTAAAAGCATATATATATAAATTTCAAGGATATCACATTAAAGCATGCAAAAAGTATAATCTATTTGTAAATAGATAATTTCAACGTGAATAATTTAAATAATTAGTTAATGTCTATTTATTTCGTTTTGAAAAGACAACTCCGGCAAAGCATCAACAAGGCACAATCTGTAACACAAAATTTAAAACATTCGGTTAAAACTGTGGCTGCAGTATATGATGTCAATTTCTTTTACATGGATTATGCAATATTTACAACAATGTTGGGAAAAACCACCCATTTTATATCTGTGAACTTTGACATGAATAACTTAAGAAACGCTTAATCAGGATCCGCATTACACTGTGATTGATTATGTTTATATTATACATGAACTCGTATCATCTACATTTTTATATGTATAAAGTTTGATCAACTTCAGACACTACAAAAATTTAAGTTTTAGCATATTTGAAATTATGCCACATTAATATGGTTTGTCAACACCCTTGAGCCAGTTTTTCAAACAAGCGGAATGATTGACACAGCATACTATGAGAGAGTCATGTCATCCAATAATTAAAAGCAACTCTTATTTATCTACCGTTGTATCTACTATTGTATCTACTATTGTATCTACTACTGTATCTACTATATTGGAAAGCCAAGACTATTGCAGAGGGTTCAATGCAATCTAATTATTTATTCTCTCACCACTAGCTCAAAATCGTACATAGAGTTGATTACAGAATTTCCATTTAGGTCCGTAGAAGGAGGTGAGAATTGTGTTTGCACTACTTCAAGGATTAGATCTTGTCTAACAGAAATGTAGCAGGGTATTGATGGTACCATTGGATCAAACACTTGAGCTCTTTGAAATCTAAAAAAAAATTTGGTTAGTTTTCCAGCTGAAAGGAACAAACTTGAATGAGAGATACCATATTAGGGCAAGATGCCATACATTTTAACGAGATCTTACGCAGTACATAAAATTATTCTATTTTTTAGGACGAATTTGTGCTTGCGCATTGTTTTCAACATTGTATAGTATTTTTAAATAAATTTAGTAAACTATAAAATTTAACTATAGAATAGGAAAATGTAGGAAATGTTGCTTACCGAAATGTGGCTCCTCCATGCAAATTATGGCGTATGAAATGACTGTCTATTTCAATGTTCCTGTTGTTGGCGACCTAAAAGAAATTAAATATGAACATTTTTTGTTACCTATTATTGGCGCTCAAAGCAAATTCAACCATGACCCAGATATGCTACAAAAGCAGTAAACTGTTTATAGAATATAGACTATAACTTAACTTAATGTAGAATAAAATATATAATAGAGTAAAAAGTTATGTGAGAACAAAACTCTGTTGGTTTTGTCTTACAGTTTTTAAAAATAATAAATTTAATAAACATTATCAAAAGAAATATTTGAAAAATTGTGAAATTCAAACGCTAAACTAAAATCTCATAATATTTTCTACTTCAATTATATGAAATACGGTTTTGCCAGAAAGAAACTGGCATCAATTTAAATAGTCAGAGTAAAAATAAACTGACCAACCTTTGGATAAGACTTGTTTTTCAAGAACCTGTTGTGTCCATTACATTCTGCAGATAAAAGCAGCCATCGATCCTCAGGATGTTGTATATGAGCCTTGTACTCAGGTGAAACAATTTCTGGTATTATATGCCGAGAAGTACAGATTTCACCCACTTCTGACATTCTTTTACAGCTGTTCAGCTTTAATATTAAAGCTGAAAGTAAATTTATTTCAACTCTGATAACTGTCATTGGACAGATGATTTGATGAGTTGCCAAGTCAAAAAAAAAAGAATATTGTGAATATATATTTAGTTTTGTGGTTTGAAGGTTCATAAAATTTCCGCAAACATAATGAAGATTTGCAAAGACTTCTTCAATAAAAGCCTAAATGCTATTTTACTTATCTAATAAAAAATACATTATTCTATCTGCCTTTTCTTATTACCTAAAATTGTTGTAAAATTTGATTTTAGAGAACACAAGTATTGAACTGCTTAATAATACTACTACATACGGAAAGTGTTGTTAATTGATGACTCTTCTACAGTTATAGTTCCATCTGTAGTTATAGAAGCAATCCCTAAAAATGACTTCAGTTGGTAACACATGTCTCCCATGGGATTAGCCCTGGCAACCTACAGAGTCAATAATCAAGCAATATATAACCTAAATGCAAGTTTTTAATTTTTTGAAACCTGTTTACACACTTGAACTTCAAGAATAATTTTTATCGATCAGATTGGCTCTGCATTTTAGCTGAAAAGCCACAAAAAGTTCATGTTTAATTGATTAGCATTAGACACAGCTTGGCCGTAAGATTTTTCATAACATTATATTTAGAATGTAAATTCAATGAATGATAAATAGCTCTACAAATTACCAGTAGAAAACTGTTTTTACTCTCACTTTCTATAAGTACATTAAACACAAGTATAAGTTGTAAGTATAAGTATATTAAACAAACTGGAAATAAACTTAACATTTAAGAATACATTTACGCCTTCACAAAGTTCTCCATAATTTCTAAAAACCAAAACTTACATAGTTAGTTGGTATTGTATTTAAAAATATGGAACGTCTAAAATTTGAGTATAGTTTTATAATATTTCATGAAAAATTTTGACGCTTATTTCACTCAATATATCTAGACTTCGCAACCCTATTTAGTAAGCATAGAATACTTGAAATCATTTGTTTGATTTCTATACCAAGCCACACTATGCTGAAAAGTTTTTGCTAGACATAAAATAGCTAATGAGTTGGGTTTTGATTATACAAGTACAACACAATTTACTACTGGTAATCAAAAAGTTTATTTATTCCACATATGACTAGCTGTTCATTATATAATAGGTGAAGAGATATTACTAAAGAAAAAATTAATGTGACCAGAGTTTGGAAATAAGACTTACCTTTTTGCTAGAAACAAAATGAATCAATAACCGATCATACTTACAGTTGTTACGAGTGTCAAGAAGTAAATAAACAGTGTTGAAATTTTTAACATGATTGCTAGCTGATGCATTGAAAATCGCTTTGCTGTTCACCTACTATTCAGATCTTTGATAATGTTTTACATCCATTGCTACCTGTATATATAGTGGTTTCAAGTGGACTTTTATAACTTCCCTGGTGGAAAAAACATTATATTCCAATAACTGTTTTTGTGCAGCCCACTTGTTTTACTATAATGCAATGAATCTATTTGGAAAAGCAAAATTCCATTATGTAACTCAATTCGGGAGGGAGTTGAGGAGTTGCCAGTTTTTTCCTTTTACGTAAATTAAAGGCTACGTCATAGATGTGTCATGGATATTTTCTTAATATTCGTCGTGAACAACAGTCTAATCACAATATGTCAGGCATATTGAAAGATAATACTTTAGTTAACTGTTCATTAGGTGTGGACACGAGAAGTCTTTCCCACGCGCTATCTATTATTAAGGTATGCAAAGAATTACTGCCATAATTCAATTGGCAAACTTGTGACTCATCATTGAGCCTCAGGCTCTCAAATTATTTAGTCAGCCACTTTTGTCGGAGGCTGTTGAGACTCTTATCAATAATTATGAGCCTTAGTTCAGTGAATGCTACTAAGGCTTATGATCAGTTGGTCATTAACTCAAATTGTCCAAGCAAAATTAGTCATGCGCTCCCACTAGCTGTCCTGCCATATCTAGTACAAGATACATCTACTGTAGTAGCAGAGACCCGTAATAAGTAAAGGAAAGTTATTACAAGCAAAGCACATCATTAGCTTCACATAAAGCGTTGTACAGACCAACTTTTCTGTTCAGACTAATTTGGAGTGGGTCATGTCCGAATAAAAAAAATTGAGTTATTACTCATAACAGCCTATACTGTCTCACACAAAACTTCGAGTCTACAATATGGTACGATCAACATATAAGGTGTACATACGAGAGGAGAATATGGTTACATATCTTTCATTTTTTCATGACATCATTCTATCGTGGTCGGCAATCTTTATAGTCAACTTTTATCGTTATAAACACGAAGCCTTTATAATGAATTTTTGAAACTGATGCTTTTGTTTGTAACTTTTTTATTACAGAATCAAAACAACACAAAAAAATAATATTAAATAAAATAATAATGATTGCTTTTTACAAATATGGCAGCTTTTTCGTGAACAAGCACCCATGCAAACGACTTGATGACGTCAAAAAACGATGGATGGAGTACATTATACTATTGGCAGCAGTGATTATGATCAACAAAAATTTACAAAACAACACTCCAACAAGAAACTCACATGCACGCGTCACTCGCTTCGTCGGTCTCGAGAACTAGCTACTGACCGCAGTTGTCATTCTTTGGACAGACAAGATGGCAAGTTTGACAAGTTTGAAGAAATGATGTCTGTAAAAATGGTAGTTGACAGTATAAGGCTATGTAGAGGACTGTGTAACATAGTTTCTATAACCAACATTGGTAGGCTTATTAGTAGTTTGTTTTAAATAGAAATTAACCACCTTCACTGCGTTCATGGGGTCATTATTAGAGATTTTATAATGTGACTGTTTATTTGTCTCAAGCTGATTGCAATGTCATACTATCTAAGATTTTCAACACTTCATTGAATCTTAATACAACTTTACTTTGAGCTCATATTAGGCCATGAAACATAATATTGCATTATTACCTTTTTTATTAGAACTCTAAAAAGGTGATATCAAAAGTGAAAAAAGTATATATAAATAAGGTATATACATAAAGGTGCAACAGGTTGCATTGTTAAAATTTCCTGATATCTGAAATTACTGGTAATTTTGGCATGTTGACAAAAATTCCTGAAAAATGTAAATGTGTGCACATGGGTGATGCGAGCAGATCTGTGTGTGCATGTTGCGTGCATGCTGTGTGCATGTGTGGTTGTGCGCATGTTGTTCATGTGCGCATGTTGTTCATGTGCGCATGTTGTGAGTTGTGTGTGTGTGTGTGTGTGTGAGTGTTGTGATTTGTGTGCATGTTGTATGTGTGTGTGCATGTTGTGAATTGTGTGTGCATGCGCGCTTTGTGTGCTTGTTGTATCTGCATGTGAATATAATTATGGGTAAAACTCAAAACCTGTTTGATGAGTTAAACTACGTAAGTAATGATTAGAGCCCAGTTGTATGAGCCACCAGGAACAAATCATCAGATGGTAAGGTGTTTATAGGTTTGTCTCTGTTAACAAAACAAGGAGTGTTTTACGCAGCTCCTAGGGGTAACAATAGTGTCATAGCTAAAATAAACCGTTACGCTGTGTCTGATATGGACATACGCAAGCGAATAAATATGCATCTGACTATGAAGCAATAATTGTTTACTTCCTTTTAGGCATTTGCTTGGAAAAAAGTAACTCCTGCCATGGAAAACAAAATTTTATGCTATATTTTAGCTACATTGCATCAGCCAGCATTTGAACAAATGCAAAAAACTTGATCGTTTAGCAAATAACTTTTGTCTGCAATTTTTTCATTCTGGCTTGTATGAAGGAAACTAGATAATACAATTTCATCTGCATTAATAGACAGTCACAAATCTGTTCCCAATTAATCACTAAAACAGATCAGCCTTGATTTGAAACCATAAGTGCAGAAAGAGTTTTTATTAAAGTCTATTCGTAGTAGCCTTCTGTTTAATTTGTTATGATAATAACATTTAATTTACTAGATAGTGCATATGCTGTTGTTTACCACAAAGACAACTGCCAATTCAATGATAAAGTTGCCAAAATATCAAGTTACTGCTCGCATCAAACTAGCTACGGAGTACTTTTGCAAGTTAGTTGGTTTCATTTTCCTAAGCATATTGCTTTTGTTGCGACTATGATAAATACTATGCATTGCCTTTCTATCTGTTGTCAGGAGTTCAGAGTTAAACCATTTTTCCTACATGATTTGAGGGTCATTTGGCTTAGGAGTTTATCGCTATAAACCCTGGGCTAATCAATCACCTCCCAACTTTTCAGAATACTTGTGCACAGAGTTATTTTCTGCGCTTCGTCTGCACACCTGATAGCTCCTGTCAGGCACTAGGCTGTAAGGGTACTGGTAAACATAACTTTATTGGTCTGCTGTAAAGAATTGTAAAAAAACATTAAACTGTTTTTCACAAATTTCAAATCAAGTATCTATTTTGGTCAAAACTATTTTCTGCTATGATTTGTTATTTGAGTTGGTGACTTTAGATCTGATGAACTATTTGAGACATGCAGCTTTTTATCGTGTGACTGACAGGTTAAAAAACAATTTTTGCCTAAACTAGCTGTTAAGTAGTTTAGGTTCAATGTTTTTATTTATTTTTTTTTCTGTTATTTATTTCATGTTTTCTATGTTCACGTTTTTTTCTTAACAAAAGAATTACATTTATTCTTTGCTATACAACACATGGTGCTTATATAGAACGATTGTGATACTCAAATTTAGCTAAAGAACTTTAACTCAGATAATGGTTTGCTTCAACTACTTCATTACAAGGTAAGACATATATAGACTGTATGTAATTATATTGAGGTGTGTTTAAACCAGAACAAGCTGTTGAAGCGTTTTTCCGGCGCGGATAAAGTCTGTTTGTTATAAAAAATGTTTGTTAAATCAGCTTTATCCTTTTTCCCCAACACTATAGTGATAAAATACTGCATACTACATTGATGTTGCTCTATTTTTGATGGCAACAGTGCAACACAGGATTGACCAATTATTTATGGCAATGTTGATAGTGCTGAAAAACCAGCAAACAGAATGAATACCAATGTTGTATTCTGTTGGCTAAAAAGATGAGCATTTTGTATAGTTAGAGTTTAAATTGAATTGGTTGGAAGTCTTTGTGAAAGTTAGTTGAATATAACAAACATCCCATAATTATAATACACAAAAGCATTGTAAACATTAAGATTTAAATTCTGCAGCAAACAATTGTTACAATAGCAGTAAGATTATCTGTATACAATCTATGAGGTAAATAATGACAGGTAAATAATGATTTGGCTATTTAACAGTCATTATGACTGTTACACAGCCAAGTCATAAAGATAGAACAATTATTTTAAATTGTAAATGGAACTGGCAAAAAGCAAAAATACTGGAAATATTTTGTCTTGGCAACTCTGAGCTTAAAATGGGTCTTGGGTATTTTCACAGTCATGACAAGTAAATAATTATTAGGTATTTTAAAATTTTTACATCCATATGAAATGGAAAGCGATGATCAGCTTCAAAGCTACCCTAGGACACTTATGTATTCGCCTCATCTAACTTTCGCGTTTTCGTGGAGTCATCCTTTCGCGAAAATTTCATGAGCGAAACTAAACTATCATAACGAACGAGCGAAAACGCGAAATTAAAAAGCTTTGCTCATTAATATTCACAATAAAATTGTCATACGTATTAGAAATGCAGGCATTTTTCGCATGTGGTTGGTTCATTGGGCAATTTCTGCTAAACTCATTAAAGCTAGTACATCGATTGAGCAGAATGGCAAAGCAAATTACGATAACAGGTTTTTTTGGAAAAGCCAAAACAAATGAGGAAGATGATGATATTAGTTTAGTCACTGAATTTGTAACTGATGAGGATGAAAGTCTGGTAGGGAAAGTCATAAAATTGAATAATAATTATTGCAGTGATGAATTTTATTACCAACCAAAAACAATAACAGCCCGGAGCCATGGCCACCGCGTGCAATAAATACTTGAGATCTCATATTGGTACCGCATCAGTCACTGCGGGAGGGACCTTGACGTCATTGATAGTCCAAGAAACAAATGGCAGCAAGCGATAAAATTTTATTAACGATCTCGTCAACACATTTTTACCTGCGGTTTACAAATACAAACTAGTTGCAAATTGAAAACAATTTCGTAACAGTGAACTGGACCTGATGAATCTAATTATGTTTGTTCCACTGCATTTATTTTCCCATCACTATATTTTCGCACTCATCAGAGCTGCGAAATTAAGTTGCAGCGAAATTTTACTCTGTATGCCACTCACAAAACTAAATACTAGCGAAATACAAGTGTCCTAGGGTAGTTCTTATCAACTAAATTATGATTTAGTAAGAGCTTTTATTTCCATTGTAGGAGGCCTCAAATGTTTATAATGATGCTGTTGTGCAAGCAATTCTTTCAACTATCATCATAAAGAGACAGTATTTTATCATTGTCTCTTGAACAGGGAAGTCTGATTAGGTCTGATCTAAAAACAGCACTTGACCTTCAGCCATTGCTCCATCGTATTAATAATTTTCCACAAGTAGATCCCAACATCTCAGGTTGTGAAATGCTTTGATAAATGGATGCAAGAGGTCATTTATTTTTTGGAATGCAATGACTGTTCTATACTCCTTATGACAAAGAGAAGTATTTTCTAGAATGATGTTGAGGTGCAAATCAGGTTCAGAGAATGCTTGGTGTCATTTATTTTACTTAGTTTAGAAAGGACATCATTAAAACAAAACTAAAAGTGAAATGTTCAAGTGCCAGATTAATACCAGTAGTTATTAAGAAAACGAGTTGACAGGTGCGCATTAAACACAACTTTTAGCAAGGCTCTGTGTGTTCACCACAAAGGTCATACAAAATGATACTTTATACTATTAACCTTTGTTTATCAACCTTGAGAAAAAAGCGAAACATTGGTTTTAACTGCTTATAGAAAATGCCCATGGAATACATTAACAGCTAATATGTTTTCACAATCAGCAATGCAGCGTCAGTTATGACAGTTAATTAGGATTACTAGTCAACTATACCGAAATGGTTTAGAGTTTGAGATGCTAGAACGGCAAGAATTGGCTAAAATACTATTGGAAAAATGAGATTTTTTTTAAGAGAAAATTATTTTATTAAATTTTATTCAAATTAATCTATGAGAGAATTTTTTAATGAGATTCATCGAAGTAATTATTTGCCTATAAATTTTATTTGATGCAGTAATAAGTTTCCAGGAAGGTGTCACTTTGCCTAATAGATGTGTGTACAATAGAAGCTGACTAACACCTCAAAAAGATGCATCACCAATGGTTGGCTTTGCTACTTGCTCATACTTTGGCAATCTTGTGTGATGCCAGAGGTTTTCGTGCATGAAAACTATATGTGTCAATATTTTACACTATACCAGAAGTTGTTCAACTAACGCAGGTTTTAGAGTTTTGATCTAGAAAGCTGAGAGTTGTGAGTATTAATCCTGGGAAAAGCAATATTTTTTCTTAACTTCCAACCATGGCTTTCTATTGACAAACCAAAGCAGCTCTTATTGGCTGATTACATGGCTCATCATAGTAAAAGTTGTAGCTAAACACACCAAGGCTTGTGAACAAGTCATCATGTTGAAAAATTAATTGGTTGATGAGATGTTACCTCATTGGTCAAATTAAAGCTCTTGATGTACTTGCTGAAATCATTCAATATACTCAAGTATTGCCAATATATTTATTATTTTCTATAGATCATTATAAATATGAGATATCAGAGAAAGTTCTGCAGATATTTTATTTGTGCTACTACACTTTATAACAAGAACTAAATCATTATCTATTATAGATAAAAAGAGGCAATGACAAACATTACTCAAATTTATGCCATACGTTGAACTAGATAGAATAATTTGAACATAGTTAATCGTCAAAGATTTTTCATTGGTGTTGCTCTATTTATGATGGCAACAGTGCAACACAGAAGGGACCAATTCTTTATGACAAAGCTAATAGTGCTGAAAAACAAGCAAATCGAATAAATATCATTGCAGTAGTTTGTTGACTAAGATGACCCCTTTTTTATAATCAGAATTTGAATGTGAAGTCATCGCAAAAACATATTTAAAATAGTAAACGGAACAAAAGTCCTTCAAAATCCCACTTTCTCAGCGAAAAACATTTTTCCAACCATTTTTCCTGATGCAAACACGTCTTCACTTTAGTTGCATATAGCAAACAGCTATCCCCTAATTATAATACACAGAATCAATATAAACAGTAAGATTTAAAATCTGCAGGAAACAATTTTTAAAATAGCAGTAAGATTATCTGTATACAATCCATGAAACAAAAAAGAGGCATAAATATCAGTGCCTAGTCAAGTCATAAAGATAGAAGAGTTATTTTAACTTGTAAATGGACCTGGTTAAAAGCAAAAATACTGGTAATATACTGTCTTGGCAACTCTGAGCTTAAAATTGGTCTTAGATATTTCCACAGTCATGAAAAGGGAATAGTTATTAGGTATTTCAAAATCCTTGCATCAGCCTGATATGGAAAGCTTCGATTAGCTTCCAAGCTACACTGTACATGTAGTTCTTACAAACTAAATTATGATTTAGTGAGATTTATATTTCCATTGTAGGAGGCCTCAAATATGTGCCTCATCTTAAACAGCAAAGTTTCTGCCGTGTTAAAAAGTATTATTCTGAGTTTTGCGGCCTATACGAAGGTGCAGCCCATGTATTGTTTTATTACTGTTTTTTTTAGGAAATAAAGGAGATGCGGCTTATAATAGGGGTGCGGTTTATAGTCAGAAAAGTACAGTAACTATTTCAATCAATCAGAGTTGCCAGTTGTGTTGAGTTTATCCCTTTTGATGTAGCCCAAAACATTGGTCGTTGACTGCCCTTTGCCAACACAAATGACAAGAGATTTTATGTCAGTTTGTTTATGGAGGCCTAAACATTAGCATACCAATTGTGAAATATGACTCGCGTATGGATCTTTATGTTATTGGTAAGTTGCCAGAAATTTGTAATCCGTGCCAACAGACCTCGCTACTGATTCTTTACAAAGTGGCTAAAATGACTGCAACTACTTAGGGTGTATTTATTTAATACATGGTATTTTTAACCTGCTTGGTTTAACTGGCTATTGTTCAAGAGATCATTTATTAATGAGCCTTATCGCCGGCACTAGACATGTCACAGATAATGATGTTAAGTTTGCACCATTTGTATAATTGCAATGACTAGGTGATCAACATCTTGTTTACAGTAATGTCACCAAAGATATGTTATACAGATGATAGTGTGTTTTCTCCTCTTGACGTGAGATTTTGTATGCCGTCACGTTACTGCATTATATTGACATCATCAGGGAGAAAGTCTGAGTACCGTTTTGTCTTCTGAGCCATATAGTGCAATCAAACTTTGTTGATTTTGGTTTTGAAACACCCCAGCGGTCAGACGACCTACAAACATATAAAATCTCAAATATCATAAATGTGTTCGTTCTCTTGCAAACTGCTAGTGAGGCTTCCCTGCTGCTAGTCTCAAACTATCGGACAGTTCGTTTTGTTTTAGGTTAGTACTTTTGAGTTACTTTGTTTGCTTCACCGAGGAATTAAATGCAATAAAGGACATGCATGCACACACGCACACACTTCAAACAGGGACAGTCTCAAACTATCAGATAGTCTATTTGCTTTATGTTTGTACTTTTGGGTTATTTTATTTGCTTTAACTATAAACTATACATGATAAAACACACAAACACACACACGTGCACATGCACACACACACACACACACACACACCCAAACACACACACGGTGGACAAGGTTTTCCAAGGTTCCATCTGATGCGATTGAAGCACATAGGTTTGAACATGTAGCCGTAAGGGCTGTTGACTACCCCATCATGTCAATGATGGTCGCTTTAAGCGATTGTTTCCATCAAATCTTCATTCTCTATTCAGATTAGGTGACCACACACGCTGTCACCGTGTTAATGGTATTTTCCTTGATCACTCACTTCATTATATTTCAGCTACATTGCATCAGCCAGCATGAGACTAGTGCTAGGATATGAATGGACAGATAATTTTCCTAGATAATTTCAGCTTGTATTGCATCAAAGAATCATGAAAACCCAGTCTCACCAGCATTACTAGGAAGTCTTCAATATCTTACCAATTAATCACTGAGAAACTGCCATGCCTTGCTTTCAAGTAGCAGTACATAGTGCATTGCTATAAAGGTATGTCAATAACCATCTCATGTTTACTGATTTATAATATTAATATTTGTTTTACTAAACGTGCATGGGTTTTTGCATACCATATTAAAAAATTGAAAATTCAACAAGCTCTTCTGCAAGCTGCTGTTACTGTATGCTACACATTGGCTAGGCAACTTAACACACAACACAACATCTAACAGAAAGCTTTTAAACTTCTTGTTGACTAAAACTAGCTATTAAGTACCTCTGCAAGTTAGCTGATTGAGTTTCATGAAGTTTAAATGAAGCTGGTTTGATCTCTTAAAGCCTGTAGCTTTTTGGCCTTTTGGTTAGCATCTATCATAACATCTTCATTATAGTGAGACCTATGTCTTGCCACCCATTGTCAGGGGAACATTTCAAAATAAAAACTGGCTTCATACAATATTCAAAGTCGTGACATTTGGATTACGAGGCTGACACTCTAACACCTTCGCTAATTGACCCACTTCCAATTGTGTTTAAAATAGTTGTGTGCATAGTTACTCGCTGAGCTTTATTAGTACAAAGGAACAAACTCTTGCAGCACACTAAACCGACAAATACTAGTTTGAATATATTTTTACAACTTTATAATACGCTTTAAAATGTGAGAAAGCCTTCAACTAACTTTCACAGCTTTTAAATGGAGTCTGTATTTTTTGTGACGAAAACAGTTCTGAGATGGTTTAATACTTGAGCTATTTGCTTTGAGTTTAATAAGTCATGTTGATTGAAAGGTGTATGTCCAATTTTAAATAGACTAGTTGCTAAATAGTTGATTTTAAAATTTAGCTTCATGACCAATGATTTACAACTTTTTTTTCAGACAATACATAATATTATATTATATATAATATATTGAATAAAAATAGGTCTTAGCTTCAGCTAAAGCACTTTAACTTATATTATGAGTAAATTGAACAACTTCACAACATTAGACAATAAATGCAGGCTATAGGTAGTCATTAAAGTGGGTTTACACCAGAAAACAATTTTTGCAGTTGCTTCCACTCTGATACCATATGTTTGGTATAAAGCAAACTGTGGTGGCATAAATGGATTTTCACCAGTTGCTGACAAAATATCAGTAAAATACCACATGCTGTGAGTGTTTGTTTTTTGACGAATTTCATTGATAGAGTACGGGTTGGAAATGACCAATCATATACCACGATATTAATGTCACCAAAAATACAAGCCAATGGAGTGGATATTGATGTTGTACTTCATTGACTAAAAAAGTGACCCATTTAATGTAGTTAGATTTTCAGTTATTTCGGTGTAAAGTCTTTGTAAAAACTGTAAACCTATCAGAAGCCACTCCAACTCCCACTATCTCCAAAGGAACACAACTCCTGGTTTAATAACACTTCTACTTCAAGTGCATCTAGCAAGCAGGCATGACACAACACCAATTAAATTACAGATTATTTGTATGTATTCCGTGAGAGAAAAATATACTACCCGGAAGATAGCAGTGCCTAGGCAAGCTATAGCCCTGTGCTGAGCTGGAATTATTGATTATAAATAGAGCTGATGGCTTAGGAAAGTGAGAAACAAGAATGCTGGTAATATATTTTATCTGCAACTCTGAGCTTCCAATAAGATATCTTTAATGAGAATCTTGTATATTCACACAGTCATGGAAAGTGAATTATTATCAAGATTAGATAATTCTTGCATCAGTCAACTATGGAAGTATTGATTAGCTTCCATGCTTGTTTACAAAACTTTACATTGCCCATAGGAGTGTAGCTTCATTTGTATCGTATAATGCCCAACATTTGTACAATAGTGCTGCTATGTCAACTGCCAGACATGCTTCGCTCATTAATATTAAGAGATAATATTGCCTCATTGACTTTTCAACAGGGAATCCTGATAAGGCCTAACATCAAAACAACTCTTGACCTTTGACTTTTACTCTAATGTGTTAGTTAATGTGTCATAGTCGATTCGAGCATTTCATGTTTAGTAAATCTTTGACGCATGCATGTAATAAACCATTTGATACTTTGGAATGCAGTGATTGTCCTTACATGTATATGTATGTTCCCCGATGGTAAAGAGGTAGATGTTCTAGATGTGATTTGAGGCGAGATCAAATCTGAATTTAGATAACTTGCTATGCAGCCTGTTCAGATGTTGTTTGGGAGGCAATTTTGTACGTAGTGTTTAAAACAGAATGATTTAACATCAAGTTCCACAAAAGTATAGTAAATTTCATCAGAAATTGTCGATATCTTTTTTGATGGTGATTTTTTTTGATGTTTGAAGTGATCAGACTGCTAGGATATTTTAAGATTAAACACAATAAATCTTGACGTTGGTCAAAACGATCAGATCAAATGAAAATGTGAATATGACGTCTATTGGTGCAAATAAACTGCCAGAATAAAGACGCATAACGATGCAACTTGCAACACTGCCAATAACGGTGGTAGCAATGACAGCAACTGATGATGTCTTTTCAAACATATTTTTGTTGTGCTTTTTAATGGCCACCAAGTTTGATAAATTGTAATCTTAGAACATCCTAGCAGCCAGCTCACCCTAAACATAAAAAACCATCTCAAATGATTTACAAATATCGGTAATTTCTGATAAAATTTACTAAAATATTTTGCACGTTCACCTATGATTAAAACAATAACAAATGCAAGACATGAAGGCAAAAATTGTACTTTTAATTATAACGAGCTAACAGATGCTCACTAAAGACAACTTCTTTCAGTGTTCTATGTTTCCACCATAAAGTTGATACAAGGGTAATAAATATTTTTTATTAAGTGTTGATTATTAGCTTTGGGAAGAAAGCAAAAAATTTGTCTACAATATTTGCTTATATAATATGACTATTACAGAAATCAAGCAGGTAATATGTTCTCACAATTAGTTATTTGAAAAGCTGAGATATGACAATTAATTAGGATTATCAGTCAATTGTACAGGAAGGTTCAAAATTTGTGACTAAAGAACTGCTAAAAATTGTATTATTACCATGTTTTATGTAACAGGCTATTGTTCAAGAGATCATTTACTAATGACTTTAGCAGGCACTATGCATATCCCAGTTGTCTGATTTACATCTAGCTGTTGTATATCCACAATGACAGACGGCTAGCAGGGCCTCTTAAGATAATATCTTAAAAGGCATTGCTAGCCATTATGCTTTTTAAATGATACTTGATTTTTCTCTGCGAAGCAAGCTTCTACTTTGCCATTACATAACTGCAGTAGGCCTATATTGGCCACATCTTCCGAGAAGTCTGGGCACGTCTTTTTTTTCTGGGCATTTTACTTGAAATCAAATTTTGTCAATTTTGACCTTGAAAAGTTTAAACGTTTTAAAATAAAGTTTTTAATGATAGCAAAATGTATTATTTCTGACAACTAACACATTTATTTGATTAATGTTCTCAGTCCTTAACAGTGGTATACCGGTTAAAACATCCAAAACATCAAATAATCTCTATGCTTTTGGCAAAGTGCTAGAAGTTGTCTTGCAACCGCGCATGGTACATCTATTGTATCAATTGTATTCTTAAAATCTTTCATGTAACATGCTATTGTCCAATAGATCATTTATTAATCTGTTTAGCAGGTGATACTCATCTCACAGATGTTAGATTTAAATCTACCTGCTGCATAATCGCACTGACAATTCATTAAGAATTTAGAAATACAGTAAAAAAAGATTCTCCGTCATATTTTAGAAATCATTAAACTAGATATTACAACTATTAGAAATTTAAAACTGCAGTTATTAAGAATACAGTAAGACACAGCATAATCTGTTGAAGGAACTTGACTTTTGTCGTTATCTTATCTTGATCGCTATCACAATGTTTTTCAAAAGAAGTTAGCAATTTTGTTCCATTAAGAATTTAGGAATACAGAAAAAATGGTGATATGCAATGATTGTTCTGCCAAATATTTTTGACCTTTCCTCAAATAGTCTGAAATGTTTTTGTTGTGAGTTGGTATGAATATTGTGTGTGACTCATTATTGTAATATTTCAGTTTTCCAAAATTAGGTGACATTCTATATTCTGCGGGATGCATCTGGTAGGTATAACTTGGTGTGTACACCAGTACAAGTGTGGGTGTCCACTGATTGGTTCACTGTCTAAACTTGCAGACATTTATGCTGTAAATTTTAATTATTCAACTTCTCTCAAAGTAGTTCTCAAGCTATTCCCAATTAAGCTATTTCTAAAGCTAGTAAGAGCATTCTGCCATCCCTGATGTCATGATCATGTCTAGGTGCTTACATTAAACCTTTCATGATCTTTCTTGTGAGGATGTTGAAGCAGTTTTCAGTCTTTTCTGTAATGGTACATTAGCAATTTAAAACTAGGGGCAGTACCTGACCTCCTCTAATAATAATTGATAACTGCTTGGCTGTTTAGAGTACTTAACATTCCCCCACGGTGACTCTGAAGTAAGTTACGTAATTTAAACTACGTGACAACACGCATACAACACACTCTTGAAAAGCCTGTTCAAAAATTGGTATACTTCTAAAACTATGATGGTATTAAAAGCTTGATTGATAAGCATTGATATGAGTGCTTCAAGATAAAGTGCCATGTATGGAACTCAAACATGGTATATTAAGCTTATGATACCAGATATCTACTAACTGTACTAATTTGACCTCAATGCTTAGCTATAGCAAATCACTACAATAACAAAACCATTGTTCCGTGACGTTAAAATACTTCTCGTCATGGAAGAGTCATATGACCAGCCTGTTTATTTAATGTGAAAAGTTCGATCCACTCCAAACATTTCTACCTTGGAAAGGAAGAATTGGAATTAGAAATCTTAAATTATTTGTTTTTAGTCTGAATGCGCAACAATCTATATAACTCAAGGATGTGTACTCAAACGCATCAAAGACAAATACCTTTAGTGAAAATTTTCACGGTTTGCTGTGTAGAAGCAGTGTAGCAGACCAAAAAGATATCCCAAGCAACACTGAGCTTAAAGACTGGGAGTACCAGGTGAAATATTACTTTACTAGATTACTTCATACAGTGGATATGGAAACTTTTAAAAGTTATTCAGCATTCAGCTATCCAGCTAATTGCAGTTACTTCCACGCTTGATGATGCAATGCAGCGGAAATGTGTCATCAATATTTCTATTTCCATGACATGATCAAAGCAAGTGTTTTTGTCTGGGTTTTACAAAAAAAAATTATATGTGTAACCTAATCCTCCCCCCACCTCATAGCGCTATATTGAAACAAGAGTAAAATTAAATGATATGACCATCTTTAGGAGAGATGTTTGCAAAAACCACTGCTAAGCATATATTTGGAATAATACGCAAATATCCAAAGAAGTTACTAATTGTTACTAAGCCCAGTGTTCTATTGATTAGCAAGCGATACAGAAACTAGCGTGCATGGAAAGTCAATGATTAGCTAACAAGACTTGCTATGAATTTGGCAGTGATCTACTGCTGTAAGAGAAGTCTGGTGGAATAGAGTGAAGAAGCTGTTAGCGGTGCCACTAAGCTGATTTGCTCATATGTTTACTCCCAGGAAACTCTCAGTGTGTGGTGATGTGAACAAACAGCAACCATCGTAAACCAGTGGAGTCTGCTCAGCAGTAATTCACCTGCGCACAAGCGTTGGTAGTAGAAAAAGCTATATTTCTATGAAGTTAGCAGTAGCTAATGTGCTGCAGGCTTGTGAAGCTGTAGGGAGCAAAAGATGGTGGCAACAGGGAGATTGAAGCGTATTGTTTCAGCTTGGTTCATCGTAACAACTTTTAATTGTTTTTTTCAGTTCACAAAGAGAAAATTTTGAGGTTGATTAGAATGTCTGATAGTATTTCAGTTTGTGGTGGTGTTTAAAAGCAAATACTTTGTAGAAACGAATATTTTCAAGAATGTTTAACTGGGTTCAAAATGTAGTCAGAAACATTTAAAGGCAAATTTTGCTAATTAAAACAAACTATTTCTGACCAAAAGAATGTTTTACTTTGATGACCAGTTAAATAAAGTACTTCAAGTATTTGAATGTTTTCAGTATTTAAAATCTTCACAATGCAAACTTTAACAACAGCTATATTTAGTTTTTTGGTACTAAATTAAGACATATATTGTTTTTGGCTGGTCAGACTTTTTTGTCTATTAGCCTGAGGTAGTCTGGTCCACTATACTTTCACCTAATCAAACAATCTAATAAACTTTACTCTATATTAGTCTATATTCATTAAACTTATTCTTATTTACTTTGGTTTTCTTTTGCCTATTCCAATCTAGCTTAGTTTATTTGGAGTTGTGCTACATTACAAACTTGGCCTAAATGGATTGTTTGTATTATAAGTTGATTTAAACTAGTTTATGAATTTTAACTATTTTGTAGGCTCATCTGTTCGTATCTGGATTATTATAATTTAGTTTGTAGGTCCTCGTCTAACCTATATTAGACAAGTAAATAATAATTGAATTATACTAATCTTGCTATACTATAGTCTAAAATCTGTAATATGGAGTGGAATTTTTGAGTTATCTCCATACGTATGCAGATTCTGACAAATTATATGATATTGACATTTGTTAGAATGCGTTGTACATTGTGTTGTGATGTTTTATTATTGAATATCTTTTTGAAGTAAAGTTGTATCGTTACATTATATTCTGTACTTTGTATCATATGTATTATATTCTATGATTTGTGCACTTTACAATTGATTAGCTTTTTTGAGCCTAGATGAGGGTAATTTCAACTAGTAAGTATGGTGATGATTAGCTGTTTTATTGGTACTGACAGAGTGACCACTAATCTGACAGTCAGATCTTTTCATCAGTCTTAGCTAGATTACTAGTTAGATAATAACCGCTTTCTCTTTTGGTGTTATACAAGTGTCCTTAATTGCAATCTGGTTTAATTTACAATCCTTAAGAATGAATGTTGATCTATTGATTACATAAATCATGTAGGCTATGTATACAACATGTTGACTATAGAACATGGTCAATACCTATTGACACATAGCATCTGCATTGACTGAAAGTTTGATATTGCCTATTTTATAAGTAAACAACAAATCATAGTATTAAATAATAATACACATTTTTCTTTGACAGTACGCACAATTGAATTACATAATAATCAATAGAGCTTCATAAAAAGCTTTGTTAATATCTAATATTTTAAACATATAACATATGACCTTTGTTAGTAAAACTACCATATAATGTTATATGCATTTGGTAGATGACAATGTACATGTAAATATGCAAGGTACATGACTAAATTTGGCTCAAAATAAATAACAAGCTGATTCAAAGATTCGAAACTGCTGATAACATCAGGACCAAAGGAATCAATAGATCACAGCTATCACAAAATGATGCAGTAAACACAGAATGAAAAAGTACTTCATCTTTCAAAGCTGACGTCGCAGATGCTGTTTATAGAGTAATCCATAGATAAGAGTTTCAAGGTGTTCGATGTCAAGAATGAAAGCAAAAGTGTGTGAATTAAAGCAACCCTATATTGATATGCATAGTTTTTTTCTGGTTAGGTTAGTAAGTAGTAGAGAAAGTTTAAGGCTCAGAGATATTCCTCATAGCAATCAAAATGCTTACAGGCGTTTACATCTTCTATAGGCAGTCATTATAATGTGTTTAAAGATGTAGTTGCGTCAAAATTTAAGTTGATCTTAAAAGAAAGCATTTTTTTTTCTCTATCAATTGATATGTTGTTTGTTGTGTTACGCGATCGCATTGCCAAGATATTTGAAGATTAAAACCAAAAAAATCTGATCACCGTAAAAACGCTCAGGCCACAAAAACGTGCCCAGCCTCGCCAAAAATGATGTCACGCGTTTGGCAACCTCTCTCTATCTCTCGTATTCACATCGGCTATTTGCGATAAAAGTCTAGTCTTACGCGGCTCTATTGGCATATATCTTATTTTGTATTTGCTCGTGTTGGCTAGAATAAAATTTTAAATCCTGCTACAGATGCATTATTATGAATGTTTAAAAGGCCTCAAATAACGGAAATTGAAAGTTTGTTCTACTCACTTTCTCCAAATGCTGTGTAAGCATTTGGGTACCGACTACCAATTCTACCGGTCTACGGTAATTCTGTCTAGTCACTTTATGTAGAACGCGGTCTTTGTATCAGCACAGTTCTGCAGCTACCCATATAAACGATATACAGCCTCCCATAAGCCCCGCCCACATTATGTCGCCTATTACCTATTGCCTACGTACTAGTTTCTTACTAGTATTCTTACCGAATGCTATATAATTGAAATAAGCAAGCCACCTCTTTGAAAAGAATATAGACAGGGATAGAGTTTTAAGGATGAGAAGTCTGCTGCAAACTGGATTTGAACTCACATTCTCCAGTTCTGCGGACACCCATATACCATATCCGATTCACTACAATATTCTGCAAATCATGTTTTGCATTATCTTCAACAATATTATTTTATTATATAATTTTTACAAGCAAAAATATTTTCATTTCGGCATAAAGCTTTTATTAAAAATATTCATCAAGTCGTGGCCACTCACATAGTATTAGCTGATACAATAACACAAATTCATCTACTGCAACAAACTCAAACAAAACATCATCCAGCACGCATTCAAGTCTCGCTTTCTCCTTTATAGCAGTTTCCACACAATGACAAAGCTTCTTCGGCTGGTGGGACGACATAAAAATTCTGTAATCAGTAAAACAAGTAAATGTAAACAAAGTAGATGCATTATATATGTCATTCTAAAGCGTATCTATTGACAGCTTCCAAATTGGGAGTTAAATAGATTGCGAGTGTAATTTTAAAAACGAATAAACATTTAATAAAGGCACAAGTACGCCAAGCCAACGATTCGAAGCTTTGGTTCTGGAGATTAAAGATTTGCAATGATCAATCGATTTTACCCACTTCCTACGAGTGAAAATAATTTGTAATCATGACTCTAATTTACCAAAGAAAATTCGGAAAAAAATTTATAGCTAGGTAAAACGGCAGATAAGCTATGAAACGATGATTGGATATAGCAAAGAATTATCATTTTATTAATTAGTATGTGTATTTATGACTATAAAAAATATTACATTTACTAAAGTATAGAAGACTCTAGGTTAATTTACCTCCATTCTGTCTTCTTCTGCAGCAAAACGCTGCTGACGCCTGTCAGCTTTGGCCATAGGCTGTCTACTCTAATCTTTTACTAAAAGTTGCTCAGATAACTCTGAGTAGCAGTCGCTCGAACTTGAAGCCATTTTAAAACTATGTATAACTTAGTAATTGTTGAAACGCGTTGAATCAGTAACGATGAGAATCTTCGAGATCACAGACAACGCGTTTTACGAGTGATAACATTTATTACAGCCTATATAAAAATTTCGCGCTCGTGATTGGCTAACGAAGCGACCTCATATTTATCGCTTGTGGTTTCGTTTCAGATAACAAGCTTGTGACGTCACGAAATTGCCACCCGCTGGAACGTGAGCTTTTTAAAAGAGGGCCTCATTCAAACGCATATATCTCTGGACAGGGTTGGTCTACAAAGACAAAAAAGGCATCAAATTGTAGCTGATGTTTTAGCCTTTTATGGGTCCTAATTTCATTTTTGACGCAACTACATCTTTAAACCAGAACAATTTATCGTAGTTGCTACCACTCTGATAACATATGTTTGATATAAAACGAACCGTGGTGGTAAAAATGGCTTTTCACCAGTTGCTGACACAAGATCAGTATAATACCACATGCTGTGAGTGTTTGTTTTTTTGACGAATTTCATTGATAGAATACGGGTTGGAAATGAACAATCATATACCGTGATATTAATGTCACCATAAATACAAGCCAATGGAATGAATCTTGATGTTGTACTTCATTGACTAAAAAGTGACCAATTTATTGTAGTTAAATTTTCAGTTAGTTTAATGTAAAGTCTTTGTAAAATCTGTAAACCAATCAGAAGCCACCTCAACTCTCACTATGTCAGAAGGAACATAACTCCTGCAATCGTTCTGGTTTAATAACACCTCTACTTCAATTGCATCTAGTAAGCAACCATGATGCAACACCTATTAAATTACAGATTATTTGTATGTAATCCGTGAGGGAAAATATACTACCTGTAAGATAGCAGTGTCTAGCCAAGCTGTAGCCTTGCGCTGGGCTGGAATTATTGAAAATATAGATAAGTCTGGTGTCTTAAAAAGATGAGAAACAGAAATGCTAGTAACATACTTCATCTGCAACTCCAAGCTTTAAATAAGTATCTTTGATATTTACACAGTCATGGAAAGTGAATTATTATCAAGATTCGAAAATTCTTGCATCAGCCAACTATGGAAGTATTGACTAGCTTCCAGTTTGGTTTATAAAGCTTTACACTGCGCGTAGTTGTAGATAATCATTGTAATTGTAGAAGGTCTCACATCTTTACAATGGTGCTGCTATGTAAACTGACAGAATTCCTTCACTCATTAAAGATGTAGTTGCGTCAAAAATGAAATTAGGACCCATAAAAGGCTAAAACATCAGCTACAATTTGATGCCATTTTTGTCTTTGTAGACCAACCCTGTCCAGAGATATATGCGTTTGAATGAGGCCCTCTTTTAAAAAGCTCACGTTCCAGCGGGTGGCTATTTCGTGACGTCACAAGCTTGTTATCTGAAACGACACCACAAGCGATAAATATGAAGTCGCTTCGTTAGCCAATCACGAGCGCGAAATTTTTATATAGGCCGTAATAAATGTTATCACTCGTAAAACGCGTTGTCTGTGATCTCGAAGATTCTCATCGCGAGAGAATTCATTATCATCGTTACTGATTCAACGCGTTTCAACAATTACTAAGTTATACATAGTTTTAAAATGGCTTCAAGTTCGAGCGACCGCTACTCAGAGTTATCTGAGCAACTTTTAGTAAAAGATTAGAGTAGACAGCCTATGGCCAAATCTGACAGGCGTCAGCAGCGTTTTGCTGCAGAAGAAGACAGAATGGAGGTAAATTAACCTAGAGTTTTCTATACTTTAGTAAATGTAATATTTTTTATAGTCATAAATACATATACTAATTAATAAAATGATAATTCTTTGCTATCTCCAATCATCGTTTCATAGCTTATCTGCCGTTTTACCTAGCTATTATATTTTTTTCGAATTTTCTTTGGTAAATTAGAGTCATGATTACAAATTATTTTCACTCGTAGGAAGTGGGTAAAATCGATTGATCATTGCAAATCTTTAATTTCCAGAACCAAAGCTTCGAATCGTTGGCTTGGCGTACTTGTGCCTTTATTAAATGTTTATTCGTTTTTAAAATTACACTCGCAATCTATTTAACTCCCAATTTGGAAGCTGTCAATAGATACGCTTTAGAATGACATATATATGAATGACATATTTATTGCATCTACTTTGTTTACATTTACTTGTTTCACTGATTACAGAATGTTTATGTCGTCCCACCAGCCGAAGAAGCTTTGTCAGTGTGGAAACTGCTATAAAGGAGAAAGCAAGACTTGAATGCGTGCTGGATGATGTTTTGTTTGAGTTTGTTGCAGTAGATGAATTTGTGTTATTGTATAAGCTAATACTATGTGAGTGGCCACGACTTGATGAATATTTTTAATAAAAGCTTTATGCCGAGATGAAAATATTTTTGCTTGTAAAAATTATATAATAAAATAATATTGTTGAAGATAATGTAAAACATGATTTGCAGAATATTGTAGTGAATCGGATATGGTATATGGGTGTCCGCAGAACTGGAGAATGTGAGTTCAAATCCAGTTTGCAGCAGACTTCTCATCCTTAAAACTCTATCCCTGTCTATATTCTTTTCAAAGAGGTGGCTTGCTAGTAGTAAGAAACTAGTAAGAAACTAGTACGTAGGCAATAGGTAATAGGCGACATAATGTGGGCGGGGCTTATGGGAGGCTGTATATCGTTTATATGGGTAGCTGCAGAACTGTGCTGATACAAAGACCGCGTTCTACATAAAGTGACTAGACAGAATTACCGTAGACCGGTAGAATTGGTAGTCGGTACCCAAATGTTTACACAACATTTGGAGAAAGTGAGTAGAACAAACTTTCAATTTTCGTTATTTGAGGCCTTTTAAACATTCATAATAATGCATCTGTAGCAGGATTTAAAATTTTATTCTAGCCAACACGAGCAAATACAAAATAAGATATATGCCAATAGAGCCGCGTAAGACTAGACTTTTATCGCAAATAGCCGAGGTGAATACGAGAGATAGAGAGAGGTTGCCAAACGCGTGACATCATTTTTGGCGAGGCTGGGCACGTTTTTGTGGCCTGAGCGTTTTTACGGCGATCAGATTTTTTCGGTTTTAATCTTCAAATATCTTGGCAATGCGATTGCGTAACACAACAAACAACATATCAACTGATAGAGAAAAACAAATGCTTTCTTTTAAGATCAACTTAAATTTTGACGCAACTACATCTTTAATAATAGGAGATAACATTGCATCATTGACTCTTCAACGGGGAATCCCGATGAAGCATGAAATCAAAACAACTCTTGACCTTTGTCCTTTATTCTATTGCGTTAGTAATGTGACATAGCCGTTCCAAGCATATCATGTTTTGTAAAGCTTTGACGCATGCATGTAATAAACCATTTGATACTTAGGAATTCATTGATTGTTTTTACATGTACATGTATGTCCCCCTCTCCCAACTCCCTATTGGTAAAAAATAGCAATAGTAAAATAGAATCAGCCAGAATAGCTAACAGTAAAATTAAAGGATATGACCATCTTTAGGAGAGATGTTTGTAAAAACCACTGTCAAGTATATAATTATTTGGAATAACACGTAAATACCCAAAGAAGTTACTAGTTTGTTACTAAGCCCAGTTTTCCATTGATTAGCAAGCAATACAAAAGCTAGCGTGCAGGGAAAACAAATGATTAGCTAACAAGACATGTTATAAAGTTGGCAGTGATCTACTGTTGTAGGAGAAGCTTTGTGAAAAAGTGTGAAGCTGTGAGCGGTACCAACAAGTTGATCTGCTCATACCTTTACTCCCAGGAAACTCTCAGTGTGTGGTGATGTGGACAAACAGCAACCGTCGTGAAGCAGTGAAGTCTGCTCAGCAGTTATTTGCTTGCGAATAAGCGTTGGCAGTAGAAACAGCTATATCACCATGAAGTTAGTTGTATTTATTGTGCTGCAGGCTTGTGAAGCTTTAGAGGGCAAAGGATGGTGGTGACAGGGAGATTGAAGCAGCATTGTTTCAATTTGGTTCTGCATAACAACCTTTGATTCTTTTGGTCAGTTAATAAAGAGAAAATTTTACGGTTGTTTAAAATATCTGACAGTAACTCAATTTGTGGTGGTGTTTAAAAGCAAATACTTTTGTAGCAATGAATATTTTCAAAAGTTTTCAACTGGGTTCAAAATCTAGTCACAAAATATTTAAAGGCAAAGTGTGCTAATTAACAAAATCTTTATCTGACCAAAAGATTTATTTATTTATTTATTTTGATGATCTGTTTAAAAAATATTTCAAGTGTTTGAACATTTTGAGTATTCAAAATCTTCACAGTGAGAACTTTAACAACAGCTTTATTTAGCTTTTGGTAGTAAATTTAGACAAAATCTTGT
Source organism: Watersipora subatra (assembly GCF_963576615.1). Taxonomy (NCBI): domain Eukaryota; kingdom Metazoa; phylum Bryozoa; class Gymnolaemata; order Cheilostomatida; family Watersiporidae; genus Watersipora; species Watersipora subatra. The sequence goes on from NC_088715.1 coordinate 27,023,124, forward strand.
TTGTGGCTGGTCAAATTGTTATTTTTACTAGCCTGAGGTAGTCTGGTCTACTATAATTTTACCTAATCAAACACAGGGTAATATAATAAAATCTAATCTACACTTGTCTATACTCATTAAGTTTAATCTTATTTAGTTTGGTTTTCTTTCGCTTATTCCAATCTACCATCAATCAGTCATTAAGAATCAATGTTAATCAATTGAATACATAAATCATGTAGGCTATATATACAACATGTCAGCTATATAACATGGCTAATAATTATTGACACATAGCACCTGTATCCACTTACAGTTTGATATTGCTTATTTTAAAAATAAATAATAAATCATAGTATTAAATAATAATACACATTATTCTTTAACATTTTGCATAATCGAATTACATCATAGTCAATTGAGTTTAATAATTTGCTCTTTTAATATCTAATATTCAAAACAAACAACATATGACATTTGTTAGTGAAACTACCAAATGCTATATGCATTCGGTAGATGACTCTAGATACTGCTCAAAACAATTAACAAGCTGATTCATAGATTTGATATTGCTGATAACATCAGGACCAACCAAATCAAAAGGCCACAGCTATCACAAACTTATTCAGTAAACGCGGAATGAAAGTGTGCTTCATCTCCCAAAGGTGCTGTTTAAAAAGTAATCCATAGATAGGAGTTTCAAGGTTTTTCCAATTTCAAGGATGACTGCAAAAGCGTGTAAATTAAAGCTACCTTATATATTGATATGCATGGTTTTTTTCTGGTTTATTCACACCAGGTCACCGTAAGTACTAGAGAACGTTTAAGGCAAAGAGATTTTCCTTGTAGGCTTCCTTTGTAGCAAACAAATTGCTTACCTGCATTTACATCTGTAAAGGTCTGGCCCCGGTAGCTGAGCCAGCTTTACTTCCCTAGCAAGGCAGTGCAGTCTGAACACTGGGCCTTCCCCTCGTCGGCCTGCCTGACACACCTAGTGGTTGGATCAGGCCGCGGCGGGCTGTCCTCAGTTCAGGCTCACTGGGAAGGCTAGCACGGCCTGCTCTCTGAGACCCTATCTTGGCTAATTTAGGTCTCGGCTAGCTTACTGGAGGGCCTGATCTCCAATGCTATCGCATTTCTGATCAGGTTCGATCGTAACCCAGCCAACCCCTAGCCTTCCTTAGGTGTCTCCCCAAAGCAGTTCGTGCTTGAAGCCAGATCAGTTCTGGCAGAAGGATCCTTATTCAGCCAACCAGGCAGGCATCAAACACAGACAGTTTGTAAGAATAAGTATATAGTGTATTTCACGTATCTCAGCACATGTACAACTCCGTCTTGACAGTATCAAATCCGTAAGAAGAATCCCAAAGAGTTGGCTTCTGCCTTCTCCTTTTATACTATTTGCTCCGCCCACAATTATATAACATTCATTGTTTCACATCAGGCCTGTGAGGCAGGCCCAGACAATAGGCATAATGGTGTGCTAGCAGGCCTGTGAAGCAGGCCCAAAAATGTAGTATTATATAACAGTTTTACCAGGGTATTATATAACCGGTTAAGAAATATACATAAGTGACTAGACATAATGTAGTCTCAAGCACAGCATATGATTTAGTATAGTCCCGTCCTCCACACATCATCGCATAATTTATTCAAGTTGGAAAAGACATGCTTCAGTTTTCAGAAAGCTGTGCTTACTCAGAGTAAACTGTAATACATGTTAGGTAGTTTGCAATTTCCTTGGTTTATCAAGGTTACAACACATACAAGACAGAATCCTCCTGGCTCTCAATATGCGACAAAAAGTTGTATCAGCATCAAAATTTATGCCTTGAAGATTGTTGCATAAAAGCTGCTCTATCTTACCTCCATTTTTAGTAGACAGCTGAGTAAACTTTTTCTTGAAGATGTAATGCACATATGAAGGGTGCGGAGGTATGAGCCTCGACTTGTTGCGACTCAAAATTAGATAATCCAACTAGCTAATAATGATTATGTAGCGAGAATGAAATCGAGTCGAAGACCAGACAGCATAAAACAGCTAGAGAATGTGAAATGTCTGGTTAAGTTTAAGGTTTCAGGTGCTTGATTTCTCTAAACATACAATGGCTAACATTAAATTTTTTACCAAAGATAATTTAGTTCTATAAAAGTATACAAAACAAACTCATGGCTAAATTTCTACTTTTAAATTTTTTAGCAAAAAGCAAAACATGTGTTCCAATGAATAAATTGTTAAAATATGATTATTTTTTAAAGGAAGGTCGTATAAGTTAATATTTTACTTTATTTAGCATGCGATCTTTATTATAATAATAGCTGCTTCTAAAGGTTTGTATGTTTGTCCAAAACTATGGGTAGATGTTTAGACAAGAAAATACATCACCCGGTATTGAAACTTATGCATCCAGCTTAGCAGCTGACTGGGTTAAAGACCAGACAGCATAAAATCTGGCTAGCCCCGTACAGCAAGTATATTACAGCTAGAGACTGTGAGAAGGGCCAGACTTCACAAATATATAGCGATGAGTTGATCTCTTGTGTACTGCAAAGTGAGAAAGATGACAGCCAAAGAAAGACGCATGAGTTTATGCTATTGCATACAACTTATTGATATTTACTTATTTTGTTGAAAAACATATTATTGATATTGATTAAAGCTAGTGTTACTTTTAAATAAACTAGTAAAAGTGTAACCCAAGATATTTCATACTCTGAAAAACAGAAATTTAAGTTCTTCAATGTTTTCAAAAAACGCTTCATTATCACCATAGCATATTGCATTTTCTGGGGAAAACATGGTAATTTAAATTTTGCTGAAAACGAAAAGAAAAATGATAAGCTAGTTATCGTTTAAATAAAACCATTTTTTAGTAAATAATGAAAAAGGTTGTTTAACCTTTAAAACGATGTTTGAAAGTATATAGTAACTTAAAATCTTTTTTCAGCGTGCACTTTAAAAATATTTATGAACATACATAAATATATACATAGGTTCTACATAGGGCTGCATAACTAGTAAAGCCCTAATGATTTTTAATGAACTAATTAAAAATAAAAATTTTAAATAATAATAGTCTTTAGAGCATTTCCATCTGGTTTAAAAAGTGTTAATAGGTGCTTGGGAGTTGATGAAAAACAAATTATTATTGCTCTGTACAATACTTGACTCAATTTGCAAATGAAAAATATGTTATTTCTTGGAATAAAAAAATCTTATTTTTTGTTATTAGAAAATGAATAAGTTGTTAGAGTGTCAGAACTTTGCTCCAATTGATATCATAATTAGTTTTTTGTGTGGTTGATTCCCAAAGCAGGGCAACGACCTTTGAAAGGTAAAATAAAACGTAACACCACTCTACATGCTTGATATTATAATTAGCTGTACTTAAGTAGTAGCCCTAGTGATGCTTTGGTATTTTGTAATTTTTGATCAGTCAGCCCTGAGGTTGATGTTTAATATGCTGCATCTTTGGAAGTAGACGAATTTTTAAAATGTAACTTGTTTTAATGACTTGATCGCAGATGTGCAACAAAGGGTGTGCAGTTTGAATAAAATGAGTCGCAAATCTTAATAATTTTGGTGCTTATACATTCTACCAGGCACTAATGCACACGCATATACACGCATACACACATTTAGGCTCACGGGAACGCAAGTTCACACATACGCAAACATTTGCGTTTGCTTGCATATGTGTGCGTGCACACACATACTCACATATATGACAAACTGGAATTTAATAATACAGTAGTAGAAAATGTAGCACTGTGTTACGGTTAACAGTTAACTGCTAAAGTCCAAAGAAACTTATAATTAGTTGTGCTATTAGGCAGTTATTTTGAAATAACATTTTTAATTGGCTTGTATGCTTTGAGTAGCAACAATGGGCTATGAAATGATTTCAGAAGTTCTCTTACACCGTTATATAAAAAGTAACAGACATCACTCACGGTGGTATTAAAAGAAAATTTACTTCATGTGACACACATTGAAAACACAAAAATGTTTACCTTAATATACCAGCGTAGATAAATTTCATTTAAAATTTATTTTCCAAATACAAATTTTTTTTGTTCAAAAACTTTACTTGCTCTAACGAAATGCACCATAAAAGCTCATAATATAAATTTTTGTTATATTATATAGATTCTGAAGTCTAATATAAACGAAGCTCTGTTTACAAGTACTCTCATTACGTTCTAAAATACATGCAACTGTGTGAAAAGTACATAAACTTATTGCAACAATGTTGCAGAACAGAATTTAAAAAAAGTTAAAATAAATTTAACATTCTCTTGGTTAGCAGATTGTTGCAAAGTGGAACCTGTGTTAGTTTGCAAAGCAAAATGCCCAATAAAACAGAGCTAATATCATGTGCAGAAGATCGCTAAGCCGCCTACTTATTAACACTAACTTTGTTCAAAATTTTCAATTTTAAATGCTAAGGATATCCTTAGTAAATAAGGAAACTTCTTAATTCCAATTAAAAAAAAAGATTTTTAAACTTTCTTAAAAAATGTTTCAGGTTAAAATGCAAAATTTTCTTGTTCAGAATATTGCTGACGGTCCTAAAATGCATCATAAATAAAGTTTCAATATAAATCTTTCCAATTTTTATCGTTCTTGAAGTGTAATGTAACTTCAGTTTGATGTACTATATGCCATTTTGTATAAAATTTTGTCATGTTTTGATACAGGTGCATGTAAAGTATACAGTCATGCTATTATATTGCAGCAGAAAGGTTTTCATAAATGGCTAGAAGAAACCTGCAGCTCTCCTCACTGATTGAATGTTTCATTGTAGAAGCCTGCATAATGATTTTGATGAGTATTACGTATACAGGAAATGAACCAACACTAACTCAGGTTCTTGAGACCCACATGACACATACTCAGCAACGCTGTAGTCACTCATTATTCGCATTCCACACACTAATGTATTACATATAGCTATTCCAAACTCTATTGATTTACCCAGGAAAGGAAGCATCTTACAGGTTCTGATTAATTTGAGGGTAGATGACATCTTAGCCTATTGTAATCTGACAGAAATCCATAATTCATAACTGACATATCTGCTTTCACCAAAATTTGAAGTCATTTCTGCTGTTCTCCCAGTAGTTACTATTACTACTCTTAACCGTTATGATCTGTTGGGGCTTGTAAGTATTTATTGATACTTTGCTGGCTGTAAAGCATTTCTAAATTGTCAAATTGTAAACCACATTTTGAAATGCAACAGTTGCATTTGTGAAAAACAAAAAAGAGCAGCATTATGATTTTTGAGCTTTTTCTAAATAAATACAGAAAAAAATAATGATTGTGTTTATTAAACCCATATAACAGTGGTATTGCTGCTAACAAGTTTTGGTTCTTGCAATGCCCACCTTATCAGTATTTACAAAGATTCCTAAAAAGAGCAAACAGTTTTTATAATATAACAACTTGTAGTTTGTAGTATATTTAGGAATATTCTCCTACCTTTTGTCAAACCCATAGATATAACGAACCCTACATTAATAAATAGGTATCATTACGTTAGAGCAAAAGTGACGAATATAATTGGCTATAGTTTTCACAACTTTATGTCACAGTGATGTTCATCACAGCAACAGAGCCTTCATTTGAGCAAAGATTTTAGTAGTGAAATCATGTTTTTCATATTTGTTTACAAGTCATAAACGTCACAATAACAATGAGACTGAATTCTTGGTGAAATGTCCTCAGAGGAGACTACAACACTCCAGACATGACATTGCTCAATATTTTTTCAGCAACTACCCTCACATCAACTACTTCCTAACCTTTAAGATCAACCAGGATCGAATCAAGACTCTGTTTTCCAAGATACGATCCAAGGGTGGCTATAACAATAATCCGGATGTGCAGTGCTTTAGATCTGCACTTCTAGCACTGCTCATAGAAGCAGATATCACACTAAGTCTCAATGCTAACTGTATTGATCTGGATGTGAACAGGGCTAAAAAAACTGGCCAACTCCTACTACATTCTCTGGCTAGAATAAAGAAGAAAAAAGAGACAAAACCTGAGGAAGGTGAAGATGAAGAGTTTGGTGATGAGGAATTCTCTGTAACAATTAATATCTCCAAATGAGTGGCAGATACCTGTCAGTACCCTATGTCAGTCTAACATAACTCTAATCTCAGTTACAAACAGGAGATAATTGGTGACACCAAACATATTGATTGGCTGAATATTATGTATTGCTGCAGAAAAGTTGAGGGAATTGGAGAAATTTTTGATAACATGAAGAACATTTTAGGTTCTCGCAGTGCCCTCCTCATCAGTATTGACAAAGATTCCTCAAAAACAGCAACAGTTTTTAAGGTATAAAGCTTGTGGTTTATAATATATTTAGGAGAATTTTCTCACCTTTTGTCAAACCCATAGATATAATAAACCCATATATACAATAAGATTTTTCACATCTATGGTCAAACCTATGCTGTATAGACAGTCATGAACAGATGTAAAATGATGGGGCTGCATAAGCAATGAAAGATTATTGATTTTCAGTGAGATCAATAAAAATAAAATTTTTGAATAGTGGTCAATTCTACAGAATACTTTCAACTGCTTTAAACAAATATTGATAGGTGCTTGTGTGTAGAATCGACCACAAATTTATAATGCTCAATAACATAGTTGACACCACAATACCAAATGAAAATATGAAATTTAAAAAAAAGCAATTTATCCTAGATTTCGTGTTAATAAAAACCAGAAAAGTTTTGTTAGTGCCGCTAGCTTGTTCTAAATGGTATCACAACTGGTCATTTAAGCACCCGATTTTAAAATCAAAGCAGCACCAGCTAAGATATAAGAAAAATATGACCTGACTCAACAGGGCCCACATTTTATTAAATTCATAATTTGTTGTGTTTCTATAATATCTAAAAACAATTTAAAAATATTGTATATGCTTTACTAGCAGTAAGCTTTCTCATGTCTAGGTTTTTTGTTATTGTTAAGTAGGTAGCTTGCCGATGGGTTTTTAAGAGGCTTGTTCTTAAGAGTTGGACCCGGTTTCAAAAGAGATATTTTTATAGTTTGACGGAAGGTATGATACCTTACTATGCACATACCAGTGGAGTTTGAATAAAATCAGTCACAAACTGTGTAAAAGCTAAAATTTCCAATTATACTTCATACTTGTGAACAATAAACATATTTATGCAATTATAAGTTGTATCAAAATAATTCATAACAGAAGTAGCGCTCATATTAAATCTCCAAAATTATTTTTAGGCTTTATTCTCACTGGTCTTTATGATGTGAAAGTCTATTTCTCTGACTTGCAGACTGGCTGGGTCCTTCAAGTCTTTCAGCCCTCATTTGCATTAAATGTAAGTTATAGCAGCATTTAAGTGGTCATGTCATGGCTCCTATATTTTTATTAATCAGCATGGGTCTTTAGACAATTTTGCGCCCTTGCCAAAAGGTTAAACCACTCCTTTTCAGCAATTTAAACACACTTTTTCCAGCATGTGCCGGTACATTTTGAGATCTGAAGTGATGACTGCAATGTTATACAGGCCCGAAAACAGCAATCTTTAATGAAGGCGGTCCAGGACACACATCATCAGCCTCTGGAAGATAGTAGAAGCTGAGGTGAACCCAGGGAGCAGCCCTTTGTACTTCTAAAACTTAGAAAGAGTGATAAAATCTAACATCTCTTGCACATCAGTAAAAAACTTGAAGGAAAATTGTCTTCAAGAAAGGTTCCCAAAGCTGTCATTGATGTGGGAAAATAAGTGAATGTCTTGTATGGTTGCTGCATTTAGTAGTTGATAGTCTATGTAGAATCTTCACTTCATGTCCTGTTTCTGGGTAAACACCATAATGAGCTCCAAGCACTACCTGCCAGCTTGATCAGCTCCTTTTTATAATCAGAACTTCAAATATGTTAGTTTGTTTCTGTTCTCATCCCTAGTCTCAAATGGTTGAAGGGGGTTTGTTATTTGATTAGAACGTTTTACTTTGGAAGTCTAGAAGATGGTACTCTCACCTGTGCAAAAGGTGGCCTAGTCCTGAGGCAAAAAGTCTGTCAACAGCTTGGCCTGCTTCACCTGCATTTCCTGCTCGTGAAGGGTAGTGTAGGTGCTCTTCTTTATGGGACTCAGTTTTGCCTGAGAATGCTTGGACTACAGACTTCTTGTGATCCTACATGCAGTTTTTTGGGTCCTCATTCAATGATTTGTATTTGAGGCAGTGAAGTGGCCTTTGTCCACCAGTTGAATCTATCAAGCTCTTAACAACTTTCAACGCATTTCTTAAACAAAAGCCAAGTTTAGAGAATGGAAAAGTTTTGGCAGTTCAACCAAAAGGCATACAAATATCCTCTAATACAAAATGTAGTCATCAGAACTATTTAAGGCCAACTGTTGAACTTTTTTAGGAGAAATAAGCTTATTTGGTGGTTTGTAACTTTTTTTCGTTACATCCAAAATAAGAACAAAAAATTTGCAATTTGCGAATCATGTTGATATTTCTGAATAGATGAGAAGCTACCTGGTTTAACTTTGACCAATCCGTAGCCTAATATCACAAATTGTTAGTGTACATTTTTGGGTAGATCGGTTAGCTTCATGATCAATTTTTTGGTATAAGAACTAAAGCAAGCTGTTAGAAAGGCCTTCTTTAGCAAAATGACCGAGACAGATATTCCCAACTGCGTGACAATAGACATAGTGATATAAGCATAAAAACTCACTGTGCCTTTATATATATATATATATATATATATATAAATATATATATATATATATATATATATATATATATATATATATATAGTACTTTATTGGCAATAATTTCATTTCACAAATAAAAATGTTTTTCAAATTAGGCCATACAACAATAGTAAAACAAAAAAAAGGGAAAAAAGCAACAGTTAGCCATTAAAATTGAATAAATAGTCTGACAAATAGTGTTTAAAATGCCTTTCTCTGCTAAGAGAACGGATATTTGGTGGAAGATTGTTAAAGCAGCTGGCAATGACATTTTCAAAATGATTGTTAGTGATTGTATGCAATTTGTTCATATCACATAAGTTGAAATGAGTTAAGAACCTGTTTTTGTCATGTAAAAAACGAGGACACAAACCATGAAAAATCTTGAAACATTGAATTGAAGTAAAATAAATATTTAGCATAGGCAGAGTAAGAAGACGCAGAGATTTGGGAAGATCATGTGTTGGAATAATATATGCAGGCATATGATGTAAATTTGCAATGAGTCGAAATGCTCATGTGTAGCCCTTTGTAGACTAATGGCTCATAAAAGGTGAGCATTGCTACATTTCTCCGATCTGCAATTAAAATGGTTTAGCAAAGCTTGTTGCCACTGAGCGGGCAAACATAAGAACTGTACTATATTAGTTCATAGTTACACATTATTGACCAATAAAATATACGCAGTGATATCAGGGCCTTGTGGAAACATTTACGGCTGGCAACCATGGAATGTACTGACATCTTTCACAGCATCAGGGTTCACTGAATATTCCACTGCCTGCGATAAATTTTGTAAATGCTGTAATAAACTTTGATACAGTGATAGTAGAAAATAATTGATACATTTTCTTTTGAGTCATTTTGATTATTGAAAATAAAGAATTAGAGTCGACTTGTCTAGGGTAACAATAAACTGTCAATTCAATTTAATTAGAAAGGGTAAAACAAACTCAACTCAAAGAATTAAAAGGTACTAGAAGATCTGTTAACTTCCCATTTATTCGTGAGTTGAGCTATAAGGCTTGTTCTGGCTAGTTGGCTAACTCGAGTGCCCATCTCTGCTTTTAACTGATTGCCTCAGATCTTGGTCATCCCCAGAAGATTTCATTGGCTTCTCAATCTTCATTCTTCTGTCATTTTCTCCAATCTTGCTTATTGTTATGACTAGGTTTACTACTAGATTTACCTTGGTCTTCTCTCTACTGCCACTTTTATGACAGTGTCATTAATTTCACCAAGAGTTTTGCTGAATCATGGTGCTTGTAGAGAACATGCATCTAGAAAGTCTTACTGCTGCCACTAGTGTTAAACAACTGTAGTAAACTTTCAATTTTCTATACTAACAACAACCACTAATCCTTTTTCATAGATAAGCAGCATATCTTTGCAATATTTAGTTACGGTAAAAGTGTTCACAATAGAAGTAACATGCCTATCGAAGCCATTGAAGTTAAGGTTCTCCTTTTTTGCAGGCTCTTGTATATGTGAAGGACTACTTCTGCGACTAAGAGACTTTCAGGTTCTTCCTTTTTCAAACTAACAAAAAACCGGTTTGGTTCATTTATTGTTGATATCTCGGTCTGGTTTTTCATGCCATCGTCCTCTTGGTTGGGTTGGGCTTAGTCACAGGTTTTTTAATCTGGCTGGCCTGAGTTGCTATTTTGCGTTTTATTACCTGAGATGAGGGTGAAAACAGAGTCGGCAAGCAGTCGCAACAATATTGTGTTCTGCAAGCTCACACAAACACACAAGCACGCATGCACAAACGCTTGCACACACAAGCACGCGTGCACACACACGCTTTCACACGCACACACATGCAAACACATGTTTGCACGCATGCTCCCACATGCACACAAACTCATGTACACATTTCTTGTTTTTTGCGGACGTTAAAATGTTTCTCAAAGTATTTCAAAAAGTTTTTCTTACTGCCATATAGAAGCAGCGGATGTCATTTTTCAATTGTATTAATAACTCTTTCAACTTTTTTAGACATGTACTCAAAAAAGATAATAATTTAGCTCAATATATCTATGTTAGCAGGTTTTTTTTAGAAAAAAAAGAATAGTAAGATTCTACTGTATTTGCTTAGAAATTTTGCCATGTTAAACAAAGTGCCACCCTATTTAATAATGTAAAAACTACTTTTCATAGTGTCTGAAAGCTCAACTATGAAGGATCGCTGTGTACTGCATTTTATGTCCACTTTTTGTGATTTTTTGAAATATACTTGTTTAAAGTTTATCTTAGTACTTTTTAAATGTTGCAGAATAACATTTGAAAACGGTTACAAGAATCCTAAACCTTTCCTTGCTGACAGATTGTTTCCAAGGCTTAACATGCACAATGAGTTTGCTATGCAATACGACTAATGAAGACGTATCAGCAATAAGGTTATGCGCTGGAGAACACCACACCACCTACTCATCAATGATAATGTTTTTCAACATTTTCATTGCAGTTGCTAATGTATTACATAAATTCGTTCTAAGTGCTACTGATTTACCTCGCAAACGAAACTACTTTTTGATTTTGATTAACTTGACGGCAGCTGACATCGTATTCAGCTGTAATATGACAGCAATCTATAGCCCACTACTGCAACATCTGCCTTCACCAGGGTTTGACATCATGTCCACTGTTTTTCAAGGAGTGGCTATAGCTGTTACATCAAGTCGTTACAATCTGTTGGCTCTTGCAAGTTTTGATCAATACTACGCCGTTTGCAAAGCATTTCAATACAGCACTTCAACATTTTCAAACCACATCGGGAAAGTTTTGCTTCTGGTTTGGATAATCAATATTGCATTGTCAGACGCTCTTTCAACATTCCCTGATATCATTTGTCTTTTGAATGGTAAAGTCCAACCAAACTCTCTTAATTGGAAAGGATATACTGCTCTTGTTGTTGTACGTGTAAATTTTTTCTTTCACTTCTGTTTGCAACTATTTGGCTGACGGCAGTTTTCAAAGAAATACGAAAAATGAAAAAGTGAACCTCGCAGGAAAAAGATCAGGTATTGATCAAAACATCTGATTACACTATCGGAACAATTGTAATGCTTTATGTCTCGGCTCTACCTCTCTTTCTGGCGATGTTTTGCTTTTTTCTTAACTTTCATGGTCGTGAACAATTACAATATGTAGCTTCACAGATTGCTGTCTGCCTTCAAACCTTGTACGATGTTGGTAATATTGCTTTTTATGCTTATTTAAACCCTGAATACGTACTCAAGGTAAAGAAGCTGGGTGAATCTATTTGCGTGTGCAAGGTTCATTCTATCGAAGAGTAGATTACATCTGAAACTTTAATTAGACAATCATCTGTATCTGAAATATTGATTGTTCTTCTTCAATAATCCTGTGTGGTAATAGCAGCTAATACTTTTTAGTTGTAGTAATGTTTTGAAATTTCTAATTATGTTACGCGTAAAATAATGACTTTTATGTGTATTTTCAATATTTTCAGTGTATTTCAGCAAAACATATAATTAGAAATGAAATGTTGTTTCAATGACATTTATCATATTGCTGTTGATTTAATAAATTATTTTAAAATGTAAAACTACCTTTGTTGTCTTCTTCGTAGCTGTCTCAGTCACCGAGTATCACACCATTGCATTTAAAATTATAGTAGTGAGGAGTATAGTTAATGTATAGAGGCTGTACAGTGTATTCCCACATTAATACCACTTATAAAGAGGTATGAGTAATATGGCTTGTTCAGTGGTATGAGAGTGGTAATTTTAAAACCACTTATGCAACATGATTATTCAACAGTTTCAACAAGATTATACCTTATAAAATTATATTTATAATATAATAATATGCTTTATTATATTTCAATATAATATCGGTCTTTCTGTTCTGTAAATTTTCTAACACTCGTTATCATTTTGTGCAAAATATGATGTGTTACCATAAAATGACAAGCATATACAAATACTATAGCCATAGAATATCCACGGCGACTGGCAAGTAAGTATGGGGTTTGGTTTGGGCCAGGTTGTGCTCAAATGTATGGTGCAACGAGTGCACAACTACCACTTTTAATTGCTACCACGCCACAATAAGCACTAAATTATTCCTAATGGTCACGTGGTTTTAAACAATGCTATAATTATGTTGCTGCATTCTAGATGTTTTATAATAAATCATCAAGATAAATATTTCTGTGTGAGAGATGCTAATAAAACCACGTCATGAGTGGTACTATTAATAGGCCTACTTGCTAATAAGTAGTATTAGTGGTGCCATCTAAATCATTGATTTAGTGATACGACGATGCGGGATTGGCTGAGGCTGTATTATGTCAATAAGCCTGAAATTATAATTTCTTGAGACATTCATACCACGTACTTCAATCCAAAGGCAAGTGTTTCTGGTTCCACAAGAAAAGAAAAAGAAAAGCGTAAAGTTGAAGAAATTGAGGAAAGTTTAAACAACATGAAAACATGTAAAAAACAAATTGTTTTATACGTCTAAAGTAGCATTCAATAAAGCAGAAATTTGAATGCAGCCTTCAACATTTGACAATATTTATTTTCAAAGTTTTTTTTCTAGTTCAATGCAGAATAGATTTATTTATAATCATACTAGCTGCATTACCCGTCGACGGAAACTGATTCACATACAGCAAGAGGTTTATTAAAAATTGTTTTTCATACTGTAAAACAACTCCAAATATGTAGTCTACTAAAATTGTTGGGCTGATAAGACTGCATTCACATAATATGTCTGCATATTATGCAGTCATACATGTCAATCATTTTGGGGAGAACAATAGAAATCTGAAATGTGTCTTACAGCTAGTCTACAATGCATCAGCCTCAAACCGCTAAAATGTGAGTTGTCCTATTTTTATACAGATGTGATAGCGCGTTATTCCAACGATGCTATTGTAAGAGGGGCTTTTCTTAGTAGTCCAATGTTGTATTGATTTGTTGCTATAGTAATACGAGACGGAGTTAAAATTCACAGAGTCTATTTGTTATAAAGTCACACACAAACGAAGCAAGTAGAAAAACTGACCCATCAACAAAGGATGGCATTTGCTTTTATATAATAGTGCAACGCTAAACTATTTTTACATGAGCCAAACACAGGATACAAAAAGAAACAGAAGAACATTACAACACTCAATTTGTTTCAGACACACAGAGGCAGAGGCAACAAGCAAATATATAGAGAAGTCTTTGGATAAACAGGCTTCAACATTAAAGCTGACCTGTTATGATGTCAAATCTCTCATTGGCATCAAACGTATATTTAGTGTACGTCAATGTACGGCTTTGAATACCAATATGATATTGATTCACCGTCTAATGTTACTTGTATGTATAGATAAAATAAAGTTTGTTAGAATTAATGTAAGTTGGAGCGATTGTCATTTTGCTTTGACATGGGAACAGAAGGATGCTGGTATGCTGCGGCAATAGTTAGGTAGAGAAGGTTAGAGCCGCGAGTGTCGTCGAGATATACTTATCTCACACCTACCTCCTTAGATGCCAACTGGGCGGTGGTTCTTTAAAAAGAACTTGAACAGATCTTCAGCGAGTGTCTGTTTGTTTATTTAGAGAAGCATGGAGATTGACGGGTTTTTCTTGTCATTGCGTCTCGGTCATCGTTTTAATGTCAAGAAGTGTAGTATCGAAATAGTCTTTAGTAATGATCTGCATCAGTGTTTGTTTGCTCTGCGTGTGTGCTGTAGCGATTAGACGCTTCCCAACTTTATATAGCAAAGGTTGTACCTTCGTGTATCTTATCGATGGATAATGTGTGTGTCAGTGGTATCCATTATTGTGTGTAATTTATATCCTGGAACAAAAATGAAAACATCAATAAAACATTTGTTTGTACAATTATAATAATAATCACGATCATATAGAGCAACATGCCAAAAGTACAATAGAAAAGCCTTACTCTACTATTCAGGCTTCGGTCTAAGAGCAAAGATAAAAGGTATGAAAATTTTTTAAAAGTATAACTATCTGGTGAAGGTCATTCTGTAAGCTTTTGTTGAAACTAAGCAGAGTTTTTTTATCTTTCTCCTCATGTTTTTTATTTATTTTAATAATATCAATTTAACTTATCATGAAGAGTCCAGGGTAGATGTTGTCATCGAGTTAGTCCTCAGAAGCATCTGTTGTTTCCTAGATACGATGGGAACTCCGAGCTGAGACTTGGTTATAGACTGGTTTCTTTAGTTTATGAAGGCAAAAGATAAAGAGGGCTGAAGAAATATTGCTGCTAATTCAGCCATCAATAAAGATTGCACGCCAACTATTGCGCTCTAATTTCAAGGACCAATTTAGAACGAGATTTCCAAATCCAATCTTCACGTTAATAATAAAATTTTATAATTCTAGATTTTTAGAAACCAGCATTAAACAACAATTTATGATTTGCAACAATGTTTTGCCTTTTTTTGATTACAGTTTGCTTTTGTTCAGCTACTCTTACCAAAATCGATTGCTCCACTAGAGATTTAACTAACATCAACTTATTAACGATCAATTTTTCTTAATATTACACTGATTACTGTTTAATCAATCTGCACGAAAATTCAAATTTAAGCCAAAAACTACACCTAATCACTTTACTGTTTCATCAGATAAATTTAAGCTAATTATTATTAAATGTAAGTATAATCCATTAAATATTTTAACCACCTATTATAGAATAGGCGTGTCACGCGTAGCCTACGAAAATAATGCAAAAAAGAGTTGTTCTATCTATACCCTAATTGTGGCTGTTAGCATAACAAGCATTTCCTCTTTGATTACAAAATGTAAGTCCTTTAACGTCTTTTTTACTAAAAAAATTTATAACAGTTAGCGTCACTAGAAAGTGATTTAAGTAAGTACGATTTACTTCATACATATTTCTTACGTTAACTTAACGTTTTGGTACTTTGTTTTTAACTGATTCACCATTGGATTGTAAGATACCTGATGTTACTAATCTCATTACTAACTAACAGCTCTATCTGCATTCTTTCTACCGCCTTACCAACTACCGATCCTACAGATTTTGTTACTCATGATTCTGCATGGGGATTTTACACCACTGATCATCGATTTAGCACTCAGTAATCCAATTACTATAGGCACTTTTGCCATCATTTTTATTTACAAATTTATGCAATCTCGTAGAAGGAATTATCAGCCTACTTTTCTGGAACTGATTTATATAGGGCAACTTGGCAATATCGACGCCATACATAGTGGTAGTGAAGGAGAACATGAATTATTTAATGTTGACAATGTTAATACTCAATGCCGTAATTCCATTTTGTTACTACTAGTTTACATCTGTTTATATCATAACGTTGTGTGCCGTTAAGTACTCTGCCATTTTTTGTAAATATTTTAGTTTTATTCTATTTGTATTATTCTATTTAAACTCTAGCGCTAAAGCAGAGCGCTGCTCACTTAATTTGTCACTTGTTCACTACAGTTTTTAATTTACACGGTTTATCAGGGAGCTAATTAGGTTATGTCCCACTTGCTTGAGGCTACAGGAAAACTTGTTTTGGTAACTAAAAGTTTATTTATATAATAAATTCAAAGCTAAGGTAATGCCTAGTTTTGAGTCGGTTAGATAGTAGCATGAGATCATGCATATAGCATTCCTGCAATCATTCAGCGTTCAATCTATGATAGCATTAGCTTATTAGGGGAATAAGCAATAGCTAAATCCTTGTTAATAAGAATTAGCATTAGTAAACAGCTAGCTAAGCCATAACAAATCTTAAGCCCGTGGTCAAAGGTTGTAGGCATGTTTAGGATATTTACTGTCCTTGTCGATTTTGTGATAATGTATGAGCCATAGTATCGACTGGTAAATGTATTTTCTTTGCCAGGCATGACCCTAGTTACCAGAATGTATACACAGTTGTTTACTGCATAATCTTGGCCTAAAATATGTTTGTCAAGATAGTACTTAGGTCTATAGCTTGCCTGAGCGCTTTAGATGTTGTTGCGAGCTTGAGCTCATGTGATAGCTATAGATTCACGCATGTCTACACTGGATTGTTCACTCGCATAGCTAATAGGAATTATGATTGGCATGCAGAGTTCAAAGGGCATGTCTAGCTTTCTTCCATACAGCATATAGCTGAGGCAGAAATCGGTTGAACTATGGGCAGTATTGTCATAAGCATGCAAAACGTATTTAGTCATGTCATTCCAGTAAGTCTGTGTTTTGTCGATCACTGTAGACATGAGGTTACTGAAAGTACTGAAAAACCTCTCGATTTTACCATGTGAAGACATGTGCCACTTGTACATGGAGTAGCAAATGTTTCGTGCAACTAGTTGGTCTAAATACTCATCCATCCTGGTTTGTCTCTCACTAACAATTCCAGATTGTGTCACAATCTTAGTCTGTATTATCTTACAATGAAATGCCGATTAAGCCCTGCAACAGAGAATGGAACCATTAAGTCGTGCATATTTCACAAGAAAAACGTGCACATTTCACCAGTCTATGACATTGTCCAACTGCTGAAAGTTTCTAAAATCTTTCCGTTTTTGACATCTTGCAAAAATATTTAACTATAAGAATTATTATTTGATTTCCAAAACTAATATAGAATTTAATTATAGGAATAATCATTAGAATTTATTTATCCAAAGGTTTCTGTAATAAATGTAGACCGTTTGAGGCGTAGACCGATTTACAGGTACAAAATTGTGGTACACAGTTTATCAACCTATGTTTTTTTGTCCAATTAGCGAAGGTTTCATTAAATTTTATAGAATGTTAGCCAAAATTCTTTACTAGCTAGGTCTAAATTACAATGCCACTTTATGACAAGAACATTTTTCTATCTTGCTGCAGTTTGCAAAAACTTCAAGACATGTGAATGCTGATGCTAGCTTTCTGTTACAGATCACTATCAAAACCATTCTACATTCAACACAACCAACTTTCAAGCTGTGTATATTACACAAAAGCTTGCCATTTTCCTACTAATATTGCAATTCAGAGATATAATAAACATATTTCATTATTGCTACTAATAAATTACATACAGTACAGTAGGTTAGGCCTACAGCCTAGTTTAATATTTATTTTATTGTTGTAAAACATAGGTTTGAGATAGTAGTGGATAAGGTGTGATTTTTATACAACCTTTTGTTTTGCACAATTGACTTTTTGAGTTTAATTTTAAAACAACTTGACAACTACCATGGACATACAACTTCCTATAACACCATGTCGTGGCCAACAAGTTTAATTGGATTGCGCGACTTTTAAGCGAACACTGCACTTATCTAACTTATCTATATTTGTTGAAATTGTTAGTTGCGCCTTTTTGGAGTCATTCTCCTTCAAATTTATTTTATATCATTTCGAAAAACTCTCATTTACATTATACTCTGTCAATTCCTGCTGACAACTACTTTTTTAACAACCAGCAGAACCTTTTCTTTTTTCTATTATCACTTTGGTCAAGGGCTGTATGACAGAGAAATTTCTAGTGTATATATAGGTAATATATATAATATAGACGAGTTATACATGTATGCCTATATTTATATATATAAGTGTATATATACTTTTTCTAAAATATATGTACAAATTATATATATTTTATTACTTTATATTACTATATACATTACATATCTATATATATTTCTCAAAGTCCGTGTGTTGGAATTCTATCTGTCTGTTGGAAATCCGGCTATAGCTATTATTTTAACAGCTGAGCTTGACAACAATAAAGACTCAAATTCATGGAGTTTCATGAAATTTCATGGAAATTCATGGAAATTCATGGAATTCTTACTGTCATTGGAAGCCTAGCCTTATTAACTAGCTTAGTGGAGTTTCCATTGGCAATATGCCAAGCTACTAGCTTGAAAGTTACAGTTGTTTGACAAAGTTTTAAAACCTTTACAGTTGTTTTTATTTCTCTCTTAATTTATTTCAACTACACGACACACTTCTCTCATGATATGTAGTTTGAAAGTTAGAATGGCAAATGTTGTTATCTGTTAAATACAAATCAATTTTCTGTCCAAAGACTCTTTTATTACACGGGCAACGCCGGGTGGCACAGCTAGTAGTAAATAAATATAGAAATACTTGAGTAAAATCAAACGTTCTGGAGTATTCTGGAGAACAGTTCACAAGATGTGAAAAGAGCTGACGGTGATGATGAAACCAATGATTATTAACAATTCTTTATGATTACAGTAATCATGTTTGTTGTACATTAAGTCACAGGTCAGGTTAATCTAAATAAGCCTACTACAGATAATACATGAAATCTGATACCGCCTCTACATGGGTCAGCTAAATTAGTGTTTTACCTTAATGGGCAACATAAAAATATTTTACAAAATCTCTTGCTCATGTCCCAAATTTTCATGCATAAATGTAGGCCAAAACAGCACTAGTACATGTTCATTTGTAGCCAGCAACTCAGAATTTTTTTAAGAATTTTTAAGAGCTTCTAGTATAACATTGTGCTTAACCTACGTTTATGATATCATCAGGTTTGAGCAGTTTTGAAAAAGAGATGTGGCTGGCTCACTGAATATAGTAGAGAGAGTCAAGTAAAAGTACATGGGGCATAGTGGGTGAACTGACTGCCTCATTTGTATTGCGGACTTATGCGTTAAAGAGGAAAGTACATTTAGATTGCTTGCTACTAACCTACATATGACCTTGAATCATGATGTGCTTGAAGTTGTTAAATGTACTGTACAATCACAAGTTATTATCTCAATCAGCTGTTCACAAGTTATACTGCGGAGAGACAGAACTTTTAGCGATTCTCTTAGATTAGAAGTAAAAATTAAAACCTTTGTTTAACGCGGTGAGCAAATTAAACTGGTCCCCTTTGTTCAAAAACTAAAATTCTCATTTACAACATTGTTATCCACTACAAATTCAGTCACAAACTACTAATTTTGTATTATATCAATTTCTACTTTGTTCTGAATGCAAATAAGTACTTATACACCTGCCTATGACATGAGATAATCAAATAAAAACACATTCGGTGTGATCGTATCTGTTCTGATTTTCACTTTTAACTGCTAGAAATGAAATATTCAGAATTTAGTCTACATAATAATTTAAAAATGTAACTTTCTATCTGTTCAATTTACATATTTTATGGCATTCAAGTGGCACGTTAGTAGTATATAGAGAGCAGATCTACACACAAAAGTGACGGATCCAGCGGGGGGATAGAAAAAGGGGGTTGTGAATTAAATTGGCTAGGGGTGTAGATTGAATCGTGTGGAGTTGAATGAGATGTTGGGGTTTGGGGGGAAATTGTGGTGTAGAGTAGGGGGTTGAATTCGAGGGGTTACGGATCCGCTCCTGGCGTAATCGGCGGATTATCTGTGGATGAGTCATCGGATTAGCGGGGGATGAGTCATCCGATTGAACGCGGATTATCGCGGGATTAGTCGGGGGAATCGTCGCGGATTAGTCGGGCGAATCGTCGCCGATTATCGGTGGAATAGTGGGGGTGAATATCTGGGACATCGAGGGCTGGATGGTTTTCCGGAGTGGATCTCGCGGATTATCGAGGAGAGCGAGAGATTACCTAGCGGATGAGTGAGGGGGTTAATATCTGGGACACCGAGGGGTTGATTTTCCGGAGATTGTTATATATTTGGTTGAATGAGAGATAAGTTTTTATTATAAAATATAAACTATAAATGTTACAAAAAATTCAAAATCATTCTGTCATTCGTTTTAAAAAGGAAAGTTTTGGAATACATCTTTCATCAATTTCTGTGTCACATCGAAGAACTAAAATAAGAGTTGATTTTCCCAAAGAATTGAGAAACTGAACAGGAAGTAACAAATCTAATCCTTCATTATTTCCAATATTATCATATATGAAGGTATCTTTAGGTGTAGTAGAATTTGAAATAGGTTGAAGATTACAGATAAAGTCAATATCTTGAAAATTCGATCCTGGAGGACATTGCAACATTGAAAGAGTAGAGTTATATCCACATAATTCTCCTCTGTAGAATAATTTGAAATCAATTAGAATATCGATTGTGGAATTTTGAACTGAATATTCACATTCAGAATATGTTAGAACTTGCTCCGATGAAGCTGACACTATAGGATTAAGGTATAGGTTTTTTCCATCTGTTTCATCTTCATTTAGTAGTTCTTTACACGCAAATCTGTGATTGCCTGGTAATGGATAACCACAATGAATGTAGTCCAATGGAAATATTCTTCCGCATGTTTCATTATTCTTGTGATATAAAGTAGTTTCTTCGAATGGAAGTAGTAATGAAACTTCAAATTCATTGAGTGTTCTGCTTAAGCAGTTATTCGCATCGGTAACATATTGAATTCTTTGATTTCCATTTATTATTCCCGTAAAGCGTAAAATGAGAAATATTATAATGTGCAAATTCATTATAGTCATAGTGTCTTTTTAAAATACTACTCTCTTGACTGAAGTAGGCAAAGAAAATGCATAAAAAAGTATGTCAATATAATATATATAGTTCATTCTTCAAAATTATCTTGAAATACTATACAAAAAAAAGTTATTCAATTCTATTTGATGAGTCAATCCTTCTTGGATATAAAGTGATTAAATATAAAGAATTATGCAAAGTCTAACTGTGATGATTATCAATTCTTCCCATTGATATGTAGGAGTTCACTGAAGTAACGATTTGTAGCATGTTGATCATTGGCTTCTCCTCTCAAATATGGATAAAGTCTTGTTTCGGTTAATATTATGTTTGAAGGTGTGTTCCAATCAAGTGAGGATAATAATGATAGTTGGACTTTGTCACTCCTTGGTCCGATTTGAGCAGATTCCAAACATGTTCCAATATCGAGTTCGGCAAAAGTCTCATGAAGTTCTTGTCGAGTCAATCCTTCATTTCCATATCGTATTTGCATTATTCTAATACAATATTGACATCCTCGAGCTCCCTCGAAGCATCCACACCGACTTTCTAAATATGTTACGAAACGTTTATAGATATAGAATCCGATAACATAGTAAAAAGTTTCTTCAGTAACTCTTCTGATGAATTTTTTTGTGTTTTTCTTTACAACCACTCTTGATAATTGTCCATCCTTAAGATGAGCTGGAATAAACTCCTCTAGAAATATAACCGACATTGTTTCTGTTTTCTTCGTTTTTTTTTTTTGTTCTTTCACCAACAGAGCTAAATTGAAGAATGGTGGAGAAATCTAGAGGAGTAGACTTAATATCATTCCGAATCTTTTTTTTTTTTTTTTCATCCAACAGATTTTTCATCTATAATTACATCATCAATTTCATGCTCGATTTCCTCTTCCATGCTTTCTCCGATTAATGGAAATTGTGCTATATGAATGAGTCTTCTGAAGAGCAGTTGTTTCGTTTCATCACGTTGAGTAGGATGAGTCATGTAGTGCCGAATTCTATTCCAAAACACGGTTTCAAAAATCGTTTCTTCCATCGTTTTAAAATCGGTCGCGATAAATTTGTTAATCCATTCTAAATCAACCTCTTTTCCAATTTTACCTTCTCGAATGGTAGCTTCAAGATCAACCCATTCAAAGGTCATCTTCAAATCTGAGGGTGTTATCGATATTTCTTTTACACATAATGTTGATTCCAAACATTCCCTGCATTCCAACGCACTGCAGACACAGTTGGACTTTAATCTTTTCAATGACACAACTTTTCTAAAAGCAGCTGTTCCTAGAATGTAGTATAAACATTCCTCGGTAAGATGTGTACGAATTTGTTCATTTTTGTCAAGATGAACCAAGATGTTATCTGGGATTATTTCTGCAACCTCGAATGGAACAAAATCTTTAATCAGAATGTTTTGAGTCATGTTACTATGAGAAAGTCTACATTCGAAATGATTTTACATTAGATAGTATATTGAATTTATATGAGCTTAGTTATATATTATTGATATTGTATATACGAAAAGAAGAGCCAATGAAGAAAATAAAATTTTATAGTAATAATACATCGAGGAGCAAAACTCTACTATCATATATACTTAACAACAAATTCACTTCTAAAAATTATGCTAAAATATATTCTGTGCTCACTCCATCGTTACATACTTTTCTTTTTGAATAAAAATATGTTAATCCAGTTCTAAGTTGAGTGTATGAGAACACTCTATTGTCTTTTTTTACAAAACCTTTGTTTACCCCTTCCTTAGGAGATCTTGAATGTAATACTTTTAAAAAAGTGTCTTTTGTAAAACTATTCGTAGTTTTACTTAATCCTTTACTGCTATGCTTTGTAGAATGAGTTTCATCATTCCAGCAAAAGTAAGTCTTAGAATTTAAAGCTACTATTCCATGACCTGAAAATTCTACTTTGAATAAACCAGGAGTCCTTATATCATATTGATATACTTCTTTGCAACAATTTTGTAATTCCCACAACTTTGTAGGAACAGATTTACAGAGTTGGAAATCATCCGCGTGTCGATCGCAATACATCCTAGGAAACCATTTTCCATATTCTTTGTAGTATATATCAGCGATCTCTTTTCTAACGATATTATCCATAGGTGCTGAAAGAGCCATGTAGGCACTATCTGTATCTATCGCCACATACTGGAAGTCCTTTCTGTCGAAGTATCTAAAATAAAAAAAATTTCAATCCTTAATTCTTGTTATCTTAGTATTATAATACTCCCATTTCAAAAATTATCATTCAAATGTTTACCATTATACATATTTTTTTCTAAAAGATACAAATGAGATTACTTACCTATCCATGAAGTCATAGTAGAACTCCAACATCCGAAGTTTAGCCAGTTGTAATATGGAGAATCCGATAAGTACAGGTATATCCATTTTCATCTGAATAAATATATATACAGTCCTATTAGATTCCTTTACATATATTAGCTCAAGTAAATTTTTCATTATGATTCAATTATATCAATAAGATAATAAATATATACTACTAACCGAAGGCTTGTGTTGAGTCAACTCATAGAAGCTATCATCGATTTCCTCCAAAGATTCAAATCTGTGTGATCGTATTCTCAAGGATGCTTCATAATCTCCTTGAATATACTTGACATTTCGATGTTTTAATTTCTCAGTGATTGTTTTCCCGTACGATGAATTTCCAATGAGTTTATTGGTTGTGGCTATCAACTCTTGGTCAGGATCTTTGTCACCAGCTCTTCTAGCATTTGAGACAGATTCTCCAAATGACTGGAAAACTCTTCTAGGGGTGTATTCTATGACTTGATATATTTTGGTTATAATCAATCCATGATTAAGATACCATTTTGCTAAAGTAGTGAGTAGTAAAATTTTTTCTCCAAACATTTTTTCCC
Source organism: Watersipora subatra (assembly GCF_963576615.1). NCBI lineage: Eukaryota > Metazoa > Bryozoa > Gymnolaemata > Cheilostomatida > Watersiporidae > Watersipora > Watersipora subatra. Next base: position 27,047,189 of record NC_088715.1, read on the forward strand.
ACCAAAGTTCGTTGTTCTTGAGGTAGCATTCCTTCCTTTTCAGCAAATTCTTTCATACTTTCACTAAGATGATTTCTATTCAAAGATGTATTCTTAAAAATGGGGCTCATTTCTGAAAACTTTTCGTATAAGTTTTCAGGAACAGATATATCGCATTCAATGAATCCATATATCTCCCCTTTTATAATCTGCTGAATAATCTCATCCTCGGTGGCAAAGGAATTGGAAGGATAAAACTCTTCGTTGAAGATACTAATAAAGTTCTTAATCTCGGTGTTATCCTCAATCATCTTGTTCCATTCACACTCCCAGATTCTTACTAAACGATATCCAAGTTCTTTAACATATTCTTCCTTCTTTATCGTTTCCTCCAGAACTTCACTCATGGGTCGATTCTTATATGGATGTATACTTATTCCTTTGGTCTTGTTACAGTTATGTCCATGCCAGAAACATCCATGAAATTGAAACACTGTATTCGATTCTTCACGATATCCATCAACAGGAAGATTATGTTGTCCAATTCTAAATTCTTTATCGTTGTTTTCATGTAAGATTTGAATATTGTCCTTCCAAGTCAAAAATTGTAACCATCCATGAGCAGCCATGCTATTTTTTCGAGAATGAGTGTATGCAAATCCATTTTCGAATCGTCTTATTCTAGGGTTTCCAGTAGGCATTTCTTGCATCATACTCCACAAATATAATGCATTTGCATCAACTCCTAGAATAAGTTCACAAAGTTTGGATTCCTTTCCAAACTTTCTTTCTCGAATCAGTGTTTTCTTCAACTCATGAAGTCTGTGAAAAACAATGCTAGGTCCACCTACGATATTGTCCTTGATAGTAAAGTAAATATCTTTATCACTTTCCTTGATCAGACAGACAGGTTGACAAGCTTTGAAATGATGTGATGAGATTGTCTGATGATGAGAACTCATAGGATGAGGAGGCGAATCTGAAAGTTTCAACATCCATTTTACTGCCAATCCAGGAAGTGAAATGGCATCTTTCAACATATCGATTCCCATGGTTCTGTAAACTTATTTTTGTTTTTCTACAGCTTCAACAAATGGTACTACATCGAGATTGTTGTACCATACTAGAAAATCTTTTAACGTTTTCATCTTCTCTTGTTTCCAAATGTTTAAACAGATTTCATAATCAGCATCCGAAATATGTTCATCTCTCAAAGAACTGTAAAAGCATTCTTTAGCTGGTAGAAACGGTTGTTTCAACTTCTCAAGATCATCCATATATTCATAAGGATAGAATCCTTTTTGTTGAGAGCATTTGAAAGCTTTGAGATACTTTGCATAGGAAAATCCTGGAGCAATGAAGTTGGAAATATCCAAGAATTTGAATCTTCTGGATTGAATACAGCTCATCTTGTTTGTTCTTTTCACTACAAAATCAAAATCTTCGTCTTCTGTGTCTTGAAGACATCGAAGTAGAGGTCCTTTCATCACATTCAGGTCGTAGTTTTGTGAATTAAATCCTAGAATCGGAATACATGAGATGAATTTGTCGAAACGATTAAATAAATGACAAAATTCCTCTCTTGAATGGTATACTCGAGGATTGGAAAATTTGCAGGATTTAAATCTTTCTTCAACTTTTCCTTGCTTTTCAGCTTTTGCCTTCATCAACTGTCTAATGTAGTAAAGTTTTTTTTCAAGGATATCCCGGGCTTCATCAGCAATTTGGGAAATATACTGAACAAAAGAAGATATACAAGAATCAGTATCTCCCTCACTTACAAAACACTTTGGATCCTTAAATCCGGGTACATTTGAACAAACTGATATACTCATCAATTCGTGTCTCGATGTGAATGTAACCGAATTGGAATTTGGTGGAAGGTCGGATTTTGGAAGATAACACTCGATATCATAGGTGATTAAAAAGGGGTAATAAGTATCTTCCTCAGCCACGGATATTCCTATCTCTCGTTTCAGTTGTTCGAAAATTGTAGGTGTTGCCTTAAACTTTCCTCCTTCGAAGATGAAGTTTGTTACTACTTCTTGACTACATTTATGTCTATTGAAATTTCCTCTTTTTGTAAAGCTCATTTCACAGGAAGGACAACTAAACCCTTTAGTATAAGCATTAACATCCTTGATGAAACTGAAATGAGAGTTCTGCAAATCGAGGAAGAGTTCCTTTCCCTCTTTTTGGGACGATGTCCAGATGACTGTTGAGGTTTCATCAGCATTCAGAGAACATACGGTTATACGGAGGTCAAAACATTTCTCAAGAGAAATTAAGTCTCCTAACTCAATTCCAGGAAAATTATTCATCAGATCTTTGTTGGATGAGGAAGAAGAAATGTGATTCGAGTACTTTTGAAATAGTACCTTCACAAATTGCTGTTTTGGTCTTTGTCTGGTGCAACTACATCGGTTTGAACACTTACACATTACCTTCAATGCTAAACATCTGAAGAAACAGAGATTGTCTGTGTAAGGAGTGCAGCTACGAGGAATGTTATGCATAGTGATTACATGTCGATTGTTAAGAATGTGAGTCGGAAGATCTGAAGCCATTCCTATTTGCCCCATTCCAATCAATTTATAGAAATAGAATGAAATATTGGTAATTACATTCAATTTCCAAGCTGTATTCGGGCGTTCTCGAATCGCTATAGCGGCAAGATCTTGTCTTGTCAATTCTTCAAAGAAATTCTGTAGTTCCTGTCTTGTTGTAATCAGTTTTGCTTTTTTGAAAATTGTAGCATTATTCGATGAAGCATGAAAATATCTTAATTCTCCTGAAATTTTATGTTCAAGAATGCATCCCACACTACAATTTAACTTAGCTCTTGTTTGTAACCCATTCCAAGTTGTCAACATCTCGTTCCATATTCTTTCCGAATGGTTTGGAGTTGGAAGTTCTGCTTGAGGAATATTTCCATTCCATAAATTTACGTTTAACGTTTCAACAACTCTTCCTCGTCGTCTTTTTGTTTTCATAGCATTCCAATATCTTCTTATTAACTCATCCCATTCCTCATCATCATTAACAGGAATGATATCCTGATTATCTTGTTCTCTTTCATTTTCGATAGGAACGATGGGCTCGACTCTATCATTAATACCAACTAAATTGTCATCATCAGCGTCCACTTCATTTTCATTTTTTTCGATTTGATTTGTAGGTTGATCAGATAAATAACTATTTTCTTCGATTTCATTTGTATTTTCTTCTTCTGATACATCTGATTCATCGGTTTCATCATCAGCAAGATTACGAGTAATAGGAGTTACTGTTATCTTAGATCGAGTAGGATCTCCTCTTCCAATTTGAGTTGAAGCAGAACGAAATGAAGAATGATGAGAATCATTCTTTACTTTTTTGAAAATGAAAGGGTGATCGGAAACTTGTATAATAATTGAGCTATCATCATATTTGCGATATTGTTCCGAAGAATCATTAGTTGATGATGTAAACGATTCTGAACTTTCATTCAATTGGAGATGAATGTGCTTGACATGTCTTTTGAGATTTGATTTTTTGTTAAATGAAGTCAAACATTCTAAGCAGATATATTTATTAGCTGAAACGGATGATGCACTTTCCCTACTTCTGCTTCTTTCTCTATTATCAATTGAAGTGGAAGGAGTAGAATTTTCCGAAGAAATTAAATTATGCTCTCGTGAAAGCTTGAACATCTTTGAGAAAGAATTCCAACTGTCAAGATTTAAAAAACTCATTTTACTATTCTCTCTACATTTATTCATTCATTAAAAATTTTTTCTACCAATTATTGTAAATCAACTTACCTCATCAGATTTGCTCCACTCTCCTTCTGAATGGGGAGTTGCCAGATACATTTCCTCGATGTAATCAAATTTCGGAGATATATAATCCAGTGAAACAGAGATAATCCAAAGTTCTGAGAGAAGATTATACATAGATATCCAAATTGTAGAATTAATCCAAACTTTTGTGAGAAATATAATCCAGTTAGTTCGGAGAAATATAATCCAGTGAAACAGAGATAATCCAAAATTCTGAGAGAAGATTATACATAGATATCCAAATTGTAGAATTAATCCAAACTTTTGTGCGATATATAATCCAGTTAGTTCGGAGAAATATAATCCAAAGTTCTGAGAGAAGATTATACGTAGATATCCAAATTGTAAAATTAATCCAAACTTTTGTGAGATATATAATCCAGTTAGGTATAGAAATAGTTCGAAAAAAACTCTCGATAATGGTGAGTCCATCAAACTTGGCTGTATTTATACTAGTCAAGTTCAAGGAGGTGGAACCTGCACAAAAGCTATAAATCACTTCTAATCCAACTTGTCTCACTCAACTTTCGCGAAATTGGATTTCGCGAAAGTGAATTTCGCGAAATTGGATTTCGCGAAATTACACATTATATATATTATATAGTCAACTTTCGCGAAATTGAATTTCGCGAAAAGTGAATTTCGCGAAATTGGATTTCGCGAAATTACACATTATATATATTATATAGTCAACTTTCGCGAAATTGAATTTCGCGAAAAGTGAATTTCGCGAAATTGGATTTCGCGAAATTACACATTATATATATTATATAGTCAACTTTCGCGAAATTGAATTTCGCGAAAAGTGAATTTCGCGAAATTGGATTTCGTGAAATTACACATTATATATATTATATAGTCAACTTTCGCGAAATTGAATTTCGCGAAAAGTGAATTTCGCGAAATTGGATTTCGCGAAATTACACATTATATATATTATATAGTCAACTTTCGCGAAATTGAATTTCGCGAAAAGTGAATTTCGCGAAATTGGATTTCGCGAAATTACACATTATATATATTATATAGTCAACTTTCGCGAAATTGAATCTCGCGATTTTCAATTTCGCGAAAAGTCTTCTGATATTATGGATGATGCAACTAAATTTATCAAAACTCATTAATCATTTGATGAGGAGAATTGTATATAACCAGCAGAATTTTACTAAAACGATATCAGTTCTTCATTCAAACTCAGAGAATTAACACACTACACAACTATGGAGGATAATACTCAATCTGGAGTGATAAAACCTGGATCGAATAGTTCAGTGAAGATGACGAAAAAGAGAATTTCACCTGTAACTCTTTCTAACACGACTCCTTCAACGAAGAAGAAGAAATCCAACCAAATCGAAACGAATTTGGAGCAAAGGGTAAAAGATGTGGCAGACAAGTTAAGAACATTAAGTAAGGCTACTTTAATGGAAGCAAAATCACTGCAGAGAATGTCAGATCTTTCAATAGGATTGATTATGGAGGTGACAAAAACGGAAGAAGCTCATTCGATCCATGGAGCGTGCTGTATCATTCACTTCAACTATGTGGAAAATGGGATTAGTAAATCTACTGCTGTATTTGCTCCACAACGATTTCTGGATGGATCGTTGTCTTATCCAAGTATTATGGTATATCTTGGATTAAAACCTAAGGCTAATGGACAGGGAAGTTACCATGACTTAAGAAGAGTAACAGAAGGAACCTCAACTCCCTCAGACATGAAACGTACTCTAGCCAATCTGAGATCGAAGAAACTTGAAAAACTTATACAACATTTCGAGATTCGTCATCTCAAGGAGTTCAAAGCACCATCTATTTTCCACTATCACAATGTTGGAGCAAGTGAATACAAAGATGGTGAAGGCAATGTGGATGTGGTACCAACTGTAGCATTTTCAACCAAAGTTGATGGAGAGGAAGTTCAAGGAACTTTAACGATGCCTTCGAGATGTGCCCTTTCGTTGAAAGAAAATTATCCGGGTATCATTATATACAAGGGGCTAGTAACATCTCACAATACTCGCGAATACTACGATGTAGTAGTCATGGGACATGAAGAAGCAAGCAGATTTTACGAGAGTTCGGTACAATGCAAAAAGGATCCTTCTATCTCACTTATTTCCGATGACGATGAGTGATTGATGAACAACTCGATACAAACTTCGTTTTAAAGAAGGTACATGAACATTTTCTTATATATATTCAATGTTTCATTTATACTATATTATCTTTATTCTGACTTATCTACTGGTACACTTTGTTTTAAAGAATGTACATGAACATTTTCTTATATATATTCAATGTTTCATTTATACTATATTATCTTTATTGTGACTTATCTACTTGTACCTTTCATATATTTCAAGTTAAACATAAACTATTTTATTTTTATTGAAACGAAATGATGATGGAAATAATGAATAATACATATAAATATATCTTTTAAAGTGAATAATTTTGTAATAAAACTGATCTTTCATTCAACATATATAAAAAACCGAAAAATAAAAAAATCCTTAAAATTCTTAACCATTCAAGAGCTTCAACATTACAAAAACATCAAATCTTCAAAAAAAAATAACTTTGTACATAAACACTTTCTCATATATATTCAACGTTCTCAAATATATAACATTCTCCACTTTGCACATAAACACTTTCTCATATATATTCCATGTTTCAAATATATAACAATCTCCGGAAAATCAACCCCTCGGTGTCCCAGATATTAACCCCCTCACTCATCCGCTAGGTAATCTCTCGCTCTCCTCGATAATCCGCGAGATCCACTCCGGAAAACCATCCAGCCCTCGATGTCCCAGATATTCACCCCCACTATTCCACCGATAATCGGCGACGATTCGCCCGACTAATTCGCGACGATTCCCCCGACTAATCCCGCGATAATCTGCGTTCAATCGGATGACTCATCCCCCGCTAATCCGATGACTCATCCACAGATAATCCGCCGATTACGCCAGGAGCGGATCCGTAACCCCTCGAATTCAACCCCCTACTCTACACCACAATTTCCCCCAAACCCCAACATCTCATTCAACTCCACACGATTCAATCTACACCCCTAGCCAATTTAATTCACAACCCCCTTTTTCTATCCCCCCGCTGGATCCGTCACTTTTGTGTGTAGATCTGCTCTCTATATACTACTCACGTTGATAATTTTACTTCTACTTCTATTCCAAATATTCATATGACCTTGATAAAATGGATAGATAGCAATGGTGGTTGAGTGAGTGACTACCACAGTAATTGATAAAAAAGCTATGCTACTTCTTATCAAATTTTAACGGCATACCAGTCTTTGTCTCTTTTTTATTTGTTGCTTGCAGAGTTTTTACATATATGAAGAAGTTTCTACTGTTTGATAACAAACTGTTTTTTATTTCAAATATTTTAACTTGAGTTGCTGCATTTTATTTTTTGATATAACTAATACAATATAGTTAGTAAACTAGTAGTTAGTTTCGTTTTACTTGCAGCAATATCTTTGAAAATGTTTTTAAAAGTTTTTTTTGCTGAGAAAAAAAACTGGCGTAATACAACATTTACCATAATAAGAGTAGTATCTGTCTATCTATCTGTCTGACGCCACAATAAAAAAATAATAGAAAAAAGCTACCTCACACAGGAGTACCCTGGGACACGAGATTTGAAAGCACACTTCTCCTACACTACTCAGGAGTCTTTGTACTTCAGATGAACTTCTTTGTACTTTGATATTCCCTACATAATGATTACTCATAACGATCTCTCACAGTACATAATGCTCTATATACTGATAACTCAAAACGATCTCACACAGTGCATGATTCTCTATATACTGATTACTCATGATGATCTTTCACAGTGCATGATTCTCTATATACTGATTACTTATGACAATCTCTCACAGTGCATGATTCTCCATATACTGATTATTCATGACGAACTCTCACAGTGCATCATACTCTATATAATGATTACTCATGATGATCTCTCACAGTGCATGATTCTCTATATACTGATTACTCATGACAGTCTCTCGCAGTTCACGATTCTCCATGAACTGATTACTCTTGACGATCTTTCATAGTGCATAAAACATGCGAGCAAACTAGTCTGATAAAAGAGAAAAACAGAAAAAAATATCAGAATGAAGAAACATCGGTTATTCCAGCAAATATAAAAGCATTGGTAGGAGGGATACCAAACCATCAGTTGTAAAATTGTCATTAATTAGTACCGTGGAATAATAATTGGACTTAAAACCACAATGATTTTGAGCCGAGTTCTGAATTTTTGGTTTAAAGGAGGTCTTACTTTTTTTAGCCAGTTTAAAGATAAACTTGCCCAGAATTTGAGTAGGTTTTATTAAAAATTATTAAAACTTTTTTATCATTTAGGATTGTTTTTGATGTTTGAGATGATCTGAGTGCCAGGGTGTTTAAAAATTAAAATCAGCAAGACTTGAATGCAATCAAAACGCTCCAAAGAAAAAAACGCACCTAAAGAATAGGGCAGCAGTTAGGTTTACTGTTTGTAAATCTCATTATGACATTGGCTATTGAGTTCAAATTGCAGGATTAATCATCTCTATTGACACATACTTTATTTGTTAGCTACCCTTGAATGTTAGAGTAAAACTTCAAATATAGCTTCATGGACATTTCTGTAAATATTTCAAATGATTCGAATATAAGCGAAGTTTTTAGAAATTGTTCAATCTTTTACTCTAAATGCGGCATAAACATACAGGTACCGGCTGCGAATAAGACTGTATCAGGTCTGTATTACTTTGGCTGGCTGGGCAGTGTAGCCGCCTCAACTATATAGCGATTTTTGATGATTAAGTACTAAGAAAATATCATCAGAAATATAGGCTAGCCAAAAAAGTGCAAAACCTCAATTTTAAACTCAACGAATCTTTTCAGGGCCACCCTCATTTGTACACAGAGTACACCTTGTAAGTTTTCCTTAATTGAGCAATGTTCAATGCTAAACCAATTTGAGTGCTTTCAATATAGCAACAAGTTTTCCAACATTGAAAAATATATTTTTTCAGTTATAAAAAAGCAGTTCAAATGGGCCATAATTAAAATGCAACTTTGAGTTGCTGACAAATCTCTGAACAAAATGATGTATAAAATTGCTTGTTTTTTGATTTTGAGCACAAAAACTATCAATGAAACATGACGCTTGTCATATTGTGCAAGGAGTTGCCATAATTTTGCACAGCACTGTTGAAAGCACAGTTGAAACTATGTGTGCATGTCAAACTGTGCGTCTGTCAAACAGAAGCTAAAAAATTAAGGAATGAAACTTCGTTTTATGCCATATTTGATCTCAGAAACACCCCTTTGCCTGGCAATTATCATAGGAATTACATTATGTAATGCGAGATAGATTGACGTCTGTAGCCATATAAGCCGATATGTCAGGTAAAAGAGATAGAGCATTCTGCGTTACATTACGCTGTGTGACTAAAGCTTGCACTCACGGCTCATATTGGTGAGTTTAGCAATATGAGGAGTACCATAATTATATTAGTTGTTGGCAGTGTGGCAGGCTAATGGCAATTGGCAAGCAGCTACATTACCTGCCACTGTTTATTAGCTGTTTTGATACCCAAGCAAGGCTTGGTAATTGGTTAGAACCTTCATGTACAAAAGCCATTTTGTTCAATTTGGCAGCAACACGGTTTCTCCCAAATCAGAAATTGATGAAAAATGGGTGATGTATTCCTTATAGAAGTCATTGTATCAGTGTGATTGACTTGCAAAAGCAGAAGCCTAGCATAGGAAGTACATAGATACATACATACATGTGTATGTACATATGTAAATACATACATACGTACATACATACATACATACATACATACATACATACATACATACATACATACATACATACATACATACATACATACATACATACATACATACATACATACATACATACATACATACATACATACATACATACATACATACATACATACATACATACATACATACATACTTGCGTATGTACATACATACATACGTACATACATACGTACATACATACGTACATACATACGTACATACATAGGTACATACATACGTACATACATACGTACATACATACGTACATACATACGTACATACATACGTACATACATACAGACATACATACGTACATACATACATACATACATATGTACATACATACGTACATACATACGTACATACATACGCACATACGTACAAACATACGTACGTACATACATACATACGTATGTACATACGTACGTACGTACATACATACATACGTACGTACGTACATACATACATACGTATGTACATACATACATACATATGTACATACATACGTATGTACATACATATGTACATACATACGTATGTACATACATACATACATACATACATACATACATACATACATACATACATACATACATACATACATACATACATACATACATACATACATACATACATACATACATACATACATACATACATACATACATACATACATACATACATACATACATACATACGCACATACATGCGTACGTACATACATACATACGTACATACATACGTATGTACATGTGTACATACATATGTACATACATACGTACATATGTACATACATACATACATACATTTGTATGTATGTTCATACATACTCACATACATACATATGTACGTACATACAACCATACATATGTACGTACGTACAACCATACTTACATACATACATACATACATACACACATACGTACGTACATACATACGTACATACGTACGTACATACGTACGTACATACGTACGTACATACGTACGTACGTACGTACGTACATACGTACGTACGTACATACGTACGTACATACGTACGTACATACGTACGTACATACGTACGTACATACGTACGTACATACGTACGTACATACGTACGTACATACGTACGTACATACGTACGTACATACGTACGTACATACGTACGTACATACGTACGTACATACGTACGTACATACGTACGTACATACGTACGTACATACGTACGTACATACGTACGTACATACGTACGTACATACGTACGTACATACGTACGTACATACGTACGTACATACGTACGTACATACGTACGTACATACGTATGTACATACGTACATACATACGTACGTACATACGTACGTACATACGTACGTACCTACGTACGTACATACGTACGTACATACGTACGTACATACATACGTACATACATATGTACATTGTACATACATACATACATATGTACGTACATACGTACGTACATACGTACGTACATACGTATGTACATACATACATACATACGTACATACATACGTACATATGTATGTACATACGTACGTACATACGTATGTACATACATACATACATACGTGTGTACATATGTACGTACATACGTATGTACATACGTACGTACATACATACATACATACATACGTAGATACATACGTACATACATACATACGTACATACGTACATACATACGTACGTACATACATACGTACATACGTACGTACGTACATACGTATGTATGTACGACATACGTACGTACATACATACATACATACGTACATACGTACATACGTACATACATACATACATACATACACACTTACATACATACTTACATGCGTACATAAATATGTACGTACCTACGGTTGTACATGCTCACATATGTACATACTCACATATGTACATACATACATGCGTACGTAAGCACATACATACATATGTAAATAGGTATATAGGTACATGCGTACAAACAAACTTGTGTACATTTTTTCCTGTGCGTAAACATGAACATGTGTACATACATTTGTGCTTACATAAATATGTATGTAGGTTCATATACACATACATTTGTACATACAAATTTACATACAATTTTACATATGTCTATACGCACTACTGTTCATAGGTACAAGACCTACAGGTTTCAACGCTAACTTTTTTCATAGGTACAGCAATATGGATTTCGATGACTGAGACAGCTTTCAGAATGATGAGACAGTTAATTTCCAAAGTTAAAAGGAATTTATTCTGCGAACCACAATTTGATGGTAAATTACCTTTAGACAACATTTTGCTACAACATTGTAAAATATTTCAACCACGAAAAAAATTCTAATGTGTAAAATAATTCTAAGCGGCAAACATTGTGACAACTTTACAACATTAGTTTTGTATTACAGCAAAAAAATGTCACAGAGGTACAGCCGCTTATTCAAACACAAATATTCATCTGATCGAAAGTTCCAGATGTAAATTACTCTTCGATAGGATGAATTTTGCACACACACATAGATTTACACAGCTTCTTTACTTTGAGTATGTATTCAGGGTTTAGATAAGCATAGAAAGCAATATTACCAACACCGTACAAGGTTTGAAGGCAGATAGAAATCTGTGTAGCTACATATTGGATTTTTTGATGACCATGAAAATTGAGAAAAAAGCAAAGTGTTGCAAGAAAGATAGGTGGAGCCGAAGCATAAAGCATTACAATTGTTCCAATAATGTAATTAGAAGTTTTGATCAAAATCTGATCTTTTTCCTGTAAAGCTTGCTTTTTCATCCTTTTTATTTCTTTTAAAACTGCTGTCAGCCAAATGGTTGTAAACAGGAGTGACACAACAAGATTTACATTTATAACAATGAGAGCAGCGATTCCTTTCCAATTAAAAGAGTTCGATCGAACTTTACCATTTATGAGACAAGCGATATCAGGGGATGTTGATAGAGCGGCTGACATCGCAACATTGATAATCCAAACCAGAAGCAAAAATTTTCCAATGTGTTTCGAAAATGTTGAAGTGCTGTATTGAAATGGTTTGCAAATGGCGTAGTATCGATCAAAACTTGCAAGAGCCAATAGACTGTAACGGCTTAAAGTAAAAGCTAGAGCAACTCCTTGGTTTACTGCAGACACAACTTCAAACCCTGGTGAAGGTAGATGTGCAAGTAGTGGGCTATAGGTTGTTGCTAAATTACAGCCGGCTAAGATGTCAGCTACGGTCAAGTTGATCAGGATCAAGAAGTAGTTTCGTTTACTAGGCAAATCAGTAGTAAACAGAATAGATATATGTAATACGTTTGCGAGCGCAGTGAGGGTGTTGAACACTATTAATGCTGCTGAGTAGGAAGCGTGATGTTCTGCAGCGCATAACCTTATTGCTGATATGTTTTCTGTAGACATATTGCTTAGCAGACTCATTGTGCAGGTATTCACTCGGAAAGAACAGGTCAGCCAGGAGAGGTTTGAGTTTCTTCTTTTCCTTTTTAAACTCTGGTCTGCATCAACTAAAATACAAAGAACTTTAAGCAAACCTATTTATTAAGCGCAAAAAATGTGCGTAATAAAACAAAACAGAAAATTTATTTGCTATTACATTGTAGACACAGCAAAAAAACTATTACATCACTTGATTTATTTATTGTGTGTTATTTTGAGTCAGCAAAGTTTCGAAACAAAAGCAAGCTTGCTATTATAAAACTATTTTTTCTAATACAACCTTCCAACTTGAATGAATGAAACTGAATAATATTCTGTTTTAATTTCGCGTCGCAAAAAGGTCAAATATTTGTTAATTCAAAATGCCTACCAATGAATATTTATTTAAAGATCTACTATCTATTTGGTGTAGACTTTTCTTTCGTTTGTCTGATGTTTAAACTGTGCTGCTGACTGTCTTGGTAATTTCCTTAAATCTTAGCAGAATGTGTGAAAATGCAAGAAATAGAAGAGAAATCAGTTGGCATATATACAAGCAGAAGAAAAAGGCAAAAATACTGATCAACAGCAACCTAGAAAAAGCTGAATAAAGGTATGGCAGCTGTGTTGGCATAAATAAAGTCTACCCGATTACTTTGCAAAGACCAAAAATTGTCTTCCCAGTGTCAGATCTGGCTAAAATACTGACTTCTAGGTCTACTCATATCAGGTTAGGCTGGGTTAAGTTTTACAAAGGATATTAGCCTGCGAATCAGCTGCTAAACAAAGTAGGCTTTCATCCTTCAGCAGAGTTAACATCATTTGAGTTGAACAAAAATTCTGACCAGTGGGAAGCGGGAGTCACTGGAAAAAAATCACTGTAGCCTTTGCGTCTCTTGCATTATTACAGCAAACAACCTACTAACTACTAGCACACCTGTTGCAGAGAACTAGCCAAAGTTCATCAACAAATAAATTTTACCTACAAAAGTACTAAGTACCTTGAATTTGGGCTGGAGCTGACCAAGGTAGACATTCAACTGGCACCGACTCTCAAAATGATCCATGCGCATGGAACTGTACAAGTTTCAAAACATGTGAGACAAGTTATCGCCACACTTTTGGAGCAGATAAATAAGTGTGAGGTCTGTCGGTACATAGTCAGCTTCTTGAGGGAAAACACCAAGTACATGTAATTTGGCATTTTACTATTTTTGTGTTCTCCTGCCGGTGGCAGCATATGCCACCCGACTATGTCATACAACATTGAGTTGAGTACAAAAGTGGCAAATCCAAACTCGAGGTGCACCACATCGGCCGATTCACTGATAGAAACATCATCCGAGATTGGGGATTGCTTACAGATCAGCCAATGGAGCAGTCTACATTTTTCATTTCTGCTAATTGGTAATGAAAAAGGTAACATAAATGACTTAAAAAGACAGGCACAAGCCTACTCAAGCCGAGCTGCCATGGTCAGAAACGGTGCCAGAATGCTTCACGAAACCAACCTTCAGCTACTTTCAGCAGATCTCAAGCTGACTGCCCACCAGCCATGTACTGCATGAATGCAAACAGAGAAGAGGCTGACCACTCTGGCAGGGTAAACATCATTTGAAAAAGGCTACGTAGGCCGCGCCCAATAGATCAGCTAACCCGAAACTGAATCACACAGACTAGGAACTACTACAGCTTGAAACTCGCTGCTCAGAGTAAGAGAGTCCACAATATTATATGCAGGCCTTTTTAATATTACCACCAAGCATAACATTACAGCTACAATTAAAGTTTCACAAAAGAGAGTGCGTGGCAGTCGCTAACCAGACCAGTTTCTGGCATTGGTTCAACAAAAAGAAACAAAAGGAAACCAGTCAACCAGCAGCTCTGCTCAGGTAGAGCAATGGACAAATGGCTCAGCTCAGCCAGACTAACAGAACGCTGGACCCGCCCAGTTGGGCTGGCCCAGCCGAACCGGATGACAAAAAACGACTAAACCAAACTGACTGGTGGCCTAACCAAAAAAAGAAATACTAGTTGGTCTCTGAGTCACAGAGGTGGTCTCGTTATATACATAAGGAACCACAAGAACAGAGCTGATCATTTACTTTAGGTGCATCAATATGCATGCTACTTTTATTACAGACACTTTTGCTGGAACTTTATATTGCATAAATATACATGTTATTTACAAACTGGAACTTTTTTTTCTTGCTTGTCTGAAGAAGTAAATTGGTCACTAGAGAGTCTTTAAAATACATTTTCAAATTTTGTGACTATTTTATCCAAACTTGCATATACTTCGCTCAGTTTATCAGCCTGCGGAAAAATATTGATGTTTCAACGCTATATCTGGTTACTTCAACCAGCTTCTAAAAACTCTCACATTTGGTTATTGAATTAAAAATCAACGAGGTTCTGGGCATCCCTGGGCCTACTGCTAGAAACGTATTATATGTAAATACTAAAATATATATTCAACTTCTTTCCTATAATCAAAACCAATTGTGAATTCATTGAAATGATGAACATGTAAAGCCATGCTATATTCTCACTTATCTCACTGATGGTGCTGCTCTGTTTCAGAAACCAGCCACCTAATTGACCAGTTGTGATTCCAATTAGAACAAGCTTCTGACTGTAAAATAACATGTAGTGTTTGCAATAACACAAAACCAATGTTTACTTTTGTTTTAAAAGAAAAATCTATATTTTTTAATTTGGTTTTTGGTGTCAAGTATTACACTAAACGGTAATAATTTGTGTCCTATTGACACACAAGCACTTGTTAACACCTTTCAAGCTAGATGAAAATATTCTATAGGCTTCACAATTAGTTTGAAATATTGTTTTCAGTTAGTGTCACTTAAAATTAATAATGCTTGACTGGTTATGCTGCTCTACTTTTATAAGTTTGTTTAGGAATATTCTTATAACAAAGCCTAAAAATTGTACTAAATAGTATTTTGTTAAGTAAAATTAAATGCTTTATTAGAGTAAAAATCAGCTAATTTTTTTCATGAATGCTGCTCAAAGTTTTTTGCATTTTCAGAAATCGTGAACACCTCTTTTGAATGGTTACTGCTTAAAGAAAAGGTCCAAGTGATAATACCAAAATATGTTATGGTTCGTTGTGACACTGCATATAGTTTGACATTTACTTTAGTATTAATTTTGGATTCACTTTTTTGCTTTTACTATTTTCATCTGTTACCTTTAGCTGCTTCACCTAAAATTACAACTATCAAACAAAGCCTATATTAGTATATTTATTTTACAGTTAAGTTTTTTAAATAGAAAACAGATACGCTAAAACTTCACCGGCATTCCAGTTTACAATAACTTGATTAACTCACGTATAGGAGTGGATCTCTCATTGCTGACAGCCACACTAACTATACATTATTTCATTGTTAGCCAGAAAAAAGTCTTGTTATAATCGTTAAATTTCTCAACTATCAGACAGAACATTGGATCATACACTGTTCATGTTTCCCAACCTGCTTCAGCCACATTAATGATTTGATTCTTTAAAGCTATTCATAACCTCTGCTATCATGAATATTTCATGTCAAAGAAAACTAATAGATTTTACGTTCAAAAACAAAAAAAAACTCTCAAATCTTCTTTGGTTTTCCAAAGATAGAAGGATTTTCAAGGAACCTGGTAGAAATGACCAGTTGGTACCAGACTACGGCTCCCATTTTCATAACAAAGGGGAAGTACAAGATGAATAATGTAGATAAAGTTCAACAGGAATTTATTTATAGTTTAATTTACATTGGGTGGTTATGATCTGTGGTGATGATGGCAGACCAATTTATGCACCGCTAAATGCCTAAAATTTCTGCCTTGATGAGTCTGAAAGGCTTTAGGCTGACTATTTAATTATCCATGTAAAGACAGCACAAGCTTTTTCCGGTATCAATAATATATTTATCCTCCGAGTAACCAAATAAAGTATTTCACACTCAATAACTTATGTGCAATAGCATAAATGTATGTGTCTTTTTTATGCTGTCACTTGTTTTTTAGAACTGCATGGAAGCTCAGCTCATCGTTATATAACTGAAAACTCTAGCCCCTCTCACAGTATCTGACAGTACCGACTTTGTCATACTGAGTTCACCAAACTCTGACTGACCTGTTCTTCATCTTGACTTCCTACCCACAACCTAACTACTAGTTGCTGATAGCTTTCATGACTATTATCTTAACTAGAGTTGCAATGAATATTGTCTCATGACTCAAAATCTATTATACATAAAATAAATTTTCAATAGAATTTATTTAGTTGTCAACAAATAAAATGGAGGTAAGATAATTCAGCTTTTTTACAAAGATCTTCAATGAACAATATTTTCTTTTGAATAAAGAGTTTTTTTAGCATGTTAAAACCATTTTGGCTGAGTTGGGAATGTGTTGAAGTCTTGATTAGATGTCTAATTAGCGAGCTATTCAACACGTATGACAATAGTTATCTTAGGAGTTGCTAGCTTATTTTTTAGACCTGAACCCATTCTATTTTTTTGAGCAGGTTATTTAATGCTATAAGTGCAGGTATGCAGTATAATAGCCTCGATGAAAATCTTTAGATCTTGAACTTTCGTCTACGTTTGCTGACCCAAGTTGCCTAAATCATGGCAAAACATGCAAATCAATGGATGGTGATGCTTAAATTTACATAAATTTTCTTGTCAGTTTGACATATGGCACTCTTAAACTCAGATTTGTTATTTTTAAATAGTACTTTTGTCGGGATCATGAAAAATTCCAGCACCCATATTCTTTGACTACCGATTAGTTTGTAATGGCTGTCATATGCTAATATCTTTAATGCTGATTTTTTCAGCAGTATTGAGCCAATGAATCAGCTCACTGAAAATTGCTTTGAGCCATGTTTAACCACGTTATTTATATTATCTCCCATATTATAGACATATTTTATCTTGTATTATTATTTCACGTTTAAACCAATATAATTCCTAAGTTATGAATATTTTGGTGTTTTTTAACTCAGAATATATGTGTAAGACATTTGCTACTTATTTCAGAATATGTAGGCTTAAAAGAGTAAGTTTTTTAAGATATGGTCTGTCTCAGGCAAATTTTGTACATTGGCTAACGACTAACATAAACAATCAACTAAATTTTAGCTTAATTCTCTTATTTGTTGTCTTTGTAAGAGATACTATCTATTGTTGATAGAATTAAAAAAATGGAAAAATTCGAAGGAACATTCAGTTTTGAGAAGTCAGATTGATTTTTGCTAGTTTGGTCATTCACTAGTGCAGAAAATTGTAAATATTTGACACTAAATAACTCTGATTGTATTAAAAATGGGCAATGTGTTGCATAGGTTTTTTAACTCTTTCCCTGTCATACATGTACAAATTTAGCTATTGGCCTACTGCCAGCTTTGTTACAGAAAATTGTCGATTTTGGTCCATGATATGTATAGGGAACTGTTTTTGAACTTTAACTTCTATCTACAAAATTCTTGTTATATATCTCAGTTTCCCAACAAGTTAAAAAATAGAGCTATGCAAAAGAATTCAATGTATCCATATTTTTTGCATCGCTGAAGCTATGTAAAGCTATGATTGCTACAAAGCTAAAACGATCCTCCACAATGTTCCTTACTCTTACAAAACTATTACTTTCACCATCATCAGAGTTAGTGCTGCTACCTTAATTGTCTTGGTAATCATGAAAATTTGAATTTGAATTGGCTACAATGTCACCAACATAAATGATTTTCTGTTTTCTAACATAGATATTTATGACAGCCATAATAACGCTGAATAGTTCCAACGTCAGATAAAAAAAATGTTTGTTGTTAAGTTGGAAATTCCAAAACAAAAAGTTTAAATTGCTTTGCAAATTTAGGTTAATTTTATAGAGAAATCTTTGAACAACACTGTCATTATCATAAAGTCCTAAAGATATTTGGTTATGTTGTCAACGAATAATAAAACTAAGTTACTACGCAATTGCTTGAAAGTTGCAAAAAGACGGCAGTTTACGACAGTCAACCATGGACTACGCATAAATGCATCTACGACAGTCAACCATTGACTACGCATAAATGCATCTACGACAGTCAACCATTGACTACGCATAAATGCATCTATGACAGTCAACCATTGACTACGCATAAATGCATCTACGACAGTCAACCATTGACTACGCATAAATGCATCTATGACAGTCAACCATTGACTACACATAAATGCATCTATGACAGTCAACCATTGGTTACGCATAAATGCATCTACGACAGTCAATCATTGACTACGCATAAATGCATCTATGACAGTCAACCATTGACTACGCATAAATGCATCTATGACAGTCAACCATTGACTACGATGCATAAATGCATCTACGGCAGTCAACCATTGACTATGCATAAATGCGTCTACAACAGTCAACCACAGCTTACGCATAAATGCGTCTATGACAGTGAACAGGTTAAAAGCCGACTAAAATGATCTCTGTTCAGTCAAGTGATAATCATATGATTATCTCCAAAGTAATCCTTTGCTGATGCATTGACAAATAAACCCACATCAATCCACTTCATGTTGTTATTAGAAAGATTTTCAATGTTTATAGAAGAAACCACAAGTTGCTATTGGATTTAGGCTCTCCATTTTAAAAACAAAATGAAGATACAAGATTGAAATTAACGATGCGTAACTCTTCATATGGTCTTCACTTAGATTAATTATAGAAGCTAAGAATCAAATCTGTACTACAGCCGGTTCTTGATTCGACACATATTATCTATTTTTGGTTTGTTATATTATAACTGGTCAACGCCACCAATATATTATTCTGTATAGCAATTCACTTTTACTTTGTATTTGCAAGAAAATCCTCAAATATTTGTGTTTTTTTCCTTTTTTAAACAAGTGGCAAAACCAAGTAGATACACTTGAAAGCATCTTTTGACAGAGATAATGGTAAATTTAGTTGGTAAAACAAACTGGCAACAGGTGAATCTGTAAAAAATATTATCATAACCTTTGACAACTTTTGCTACAGACATCACTCAATATTCAAACTTAAGCTGTTGTTTTTGGTAAAAAAACACATATGTAAAACATTGCCGAGACATTCATTTAAAAGTAAAATGTCAAGGCATAATGTTACAGTTGCATTGCAAGCCAATGTTTTATGGAAGTTTATAATTGAACATTTTAAAGTAAAATTCCTGAAACAACGTTGGGTAATTCAATAACAATGTTATTTAACAATCTTACAACTTTTAAAAATTTCATTCAGTTTTGTTGCCCGAAACCAAATTTGAGCAACCTTCAGCAAATCTCAGGCTGCATTCTCACCTGTCAGTTAATGAAGGCATGCCAACGGAAAATAGGAAGGCACTCTGGTAGGGTAGAGATCATTTTGGAAAAGGCTGCAAAGGCCACGCCCAACAGGGCAGCCAACCCGGAACTGAATCAAACAGACAAAGAACTACTACAGCATGAAACCCACTGCATAGAGAAAGGAAGACAACAGCATTATCTATGGGCCTTTCTAAAATTAACACCAAGCATAAGAAGCTATCCACAAAGTTTAATGTAAGGGAGTGTATGACATCTACTAGCCAGACCAGTTTCTGTCACTGGTTTAAGTAGAAAAGCAAAAAGAAACCAGTCAACTAGCAACTCGGCTCAGGTAGACCAAATGGCAAATGACTCAGCCCATTCAGACCTAAGAGAATGCCAGACTGGCCCAGTCGGACCGGCCAACCCAGACCAGAAAACTGACAATGGCGCAACCAAACTGACTGGGTGTCAAACAAAAAAAGGAAAAAAACAGCTAGCATTGATGCAGAGAAGTTGATATTTTATATATACAAGGAGCCACAAACACAGAGGTGATTATTTGCTCAAAAATCTTCGATAAGCACGCTATGTCTATGGCAAACACTTTCACTCTAACTTTATATCGCATAAATATATATGTTTTTTTATAAACATGAAGTCCTTAGCTTTTGGTAGTCTAGAGAAATACATGTGAATTGCCAATGGATACTCTTTACAACAAATTTTCACACATTCACAAACTTTCATACGTTTCGTGACTAAATCTATCCAAACTTACACATATTTGCATATAAAATTATTGATGTTTTAAAGTTCAATCCGGTTGTTTCAAACCAGCTTTAAAAACCACTAACCTTTAGGTTATTGGATTGCAATTAAAAAAGGTTCTGGGCACCAATGATCCTACTGCTGACACTGTAATGTATGCAAATGCTAAAAAATTATCAAATACATTTCTATTATCAAAACCAGTTAGGAATTCATTAAAAAATTGACAATTGCAAAGCCATGTTATATTTTCGCTTACCTGACCGACGTTGCTGCTCTGCTTCAGGAACCAGCTGCCCAAATGACCGGTTGTGATTCCAACTAGAACAAGTTTCTGACACCCAAATTACAGTTTTAGTTTCTAATAACGCAAGACCTAGGTTTAATTTTATTCTAAGAGGAAATCTATATTCTTCATTTGGTTTTGTGGTGTCAAGTATGACACTAAGCAGTGATAATCTTTGTTCTATAGACTCCCAAGCACCTGTCAACACCTTTTCTAATACAGATGAAAATAATCTGTAGACTTGACTACTATTTTTAAATAATGTTTTCTGCTAAAGTCACTTAAAATCAATAATGGTGACGTGTTCATGCTGCCCTATTGCTATATGTTTGTTCAGGATTACTCTTTTACCATTATTTAAGGAAAATAAGAAGTTCTTATGTATTGCTAACTAAATATTTTTATTAGTTTCAAATATCAGTTAATTTTTGTTATGGTTACTACTTGATATTTTTTAAATTGTTAGAAATGTTTGACGGCACTTATAAGATGTTAGTACATGTACATAAAAAAGCTAACAAGTTGTGATACCAAAATTGGTTATCGTTTGTTTACATAATTAAGAAGATTAGGAACAATAAAGTGTTTGACAACTGCAAGTCGGTGGATACCTGTTGATTCAATGCAACCACTGTTTGGTGAACACTATCCGCATATTTCTAAATATATGATTAACAGATAAAAAAATACAGCTTAGAGCAGAGGAAATATGGCTTCTGTACAAAATACATATTTTTATTTTTTTTGGCCTTTTTTCCAATGTTGCTATATTTATTTGTGACCATTGACTGTTCAACCAAAAACGACCACTATCAAACAAAGTTTATGTTAGTATATTAGTTATCCAGTTTAGTTTTCCAAATAGAAAGAAGAAACATTAAAAGCTTTACTGGCATTTGAGCTTGTAACAATTTAATTATCTCAAGCATACGAACCATTTTCTCATTTCTGACAACTATATTAACTAGTCATCAATTCACTTTTAGTGTTAGCTTCCTGGACTATCACAGACAGATCATTGGATATTAAACTACTCATGTCTCCCAACCTGCTGCGGTAACATTACTAGTTTTGGTAACAAAAATGTCAATGTCAAACAAGACAATGTTATATGGATGTTCATACTTGAACACTTCAAAGTAACATGTCTGGAACATTGTTGGGACATTCAATAGCAATGTTCTCTAACTATTTTATGACAATGTTGGCAAAGTTTATTCATGTAAAACTCCATAAAACGCTACTATAATATTTTTGAAAAAACCTTTGCAAAATATTTCGCCAACATTGTTGGAACATAATACAATAGTGATGATCAAACAATGTTTAAAAAACATAATAAAAACATTTGAGTGGAACATTATTTTACACATAAAATTATGAAAATATTTAAAAATTGTGTTGTGAATTGTTAGTTAGTTGGGATAATGGAGTTGAAATTTGATATTATACACTGCATGATGGAAATACTGATGCAATATGCTAGTTGACCGACAAATATTTGAAAACTCAACCTCAACTCAATTCGTATTCTGCGTTGAACAGAATCTTTTGCTTAGACTTAAGTTTCATACAGCTTGGCAACCGCTGCTAAAGGGACATACCATTGAAGGAGTGAGAACAGATCATTGAACTGAACAAATTTACATGTTAAACTAAAAGGTTGCTGCCCATCCTAAGGATATCTTTTGTTAACTTTTTGCAATGAAGTTTTAACAAACAAAGCCATTTTTGACACTCTTTCTGTTTTCAACAGGTACAGTATACGGTCATGATCTCAGAAACCATGTTTGTCGGGTATAAGAGATTTAGAGTTATCTATACTAGCAGAAGGAGAAAATTCTCACAGATATTTTGATTGCAGTTTAATTACAGCAAATTTTAAATGTAATAAACTGAATGCACATTCACTATTAGTGTGAAAACATAGCTCTGAGAAAAATTGTGCTCTGCTTAAAGTTTGAGAAGCGAAAACCAATGCACAATTTTTTTTCATTTTAGAATGTCATAGCAACCAACTAGATTAAGAGGTTTGAAACTTATCTATATTTCTGTATTTATATCTAAAACATTATACTGAATTAAAAAGTCTAACCAAACATTAGTTGGCTGCCATAAAATAGCTGTGTATCTTTCCGAAAATGTATTATATATTCTTAATTTTGCAGATATTAAAAACGGCTTTGCAGTATCACAATTTTGGGCACAGCCATAGTATAACCAACAATATCTTTGAAAAAATAATAACAGTAACATATTGCGCCCCATTGGACACTTTATAATTTGATTTTGTAAACTCGAATAATTGTTCTTCAAAATAAATCTTATAATAATCTTATAAAACTAAATAATTATTCCTATAATCAAATATTATAATAATCTTATAAGATTTGTTACAAAAATACCATTGTAGTTTACTTTATTTTTACTCTTTTTGACATCAGTTGGAATATCAAAGTACTCATTAACCCTTTCACTGCCAAACGTGGACAAATTCGGCAATCGGACTAGTGCCAGCCATTTTACTGAAAATCTCCGATATTGCTTCACGATATGTATACAATATTTTTTCAATTGCAGTCTCTATCTAGAACATTTGTGTTACATATTTTATTTTGCCAATGTTTTAACCAGCATTGGCTATGCAAAAATTTAATGAATCTATACTTTGCGTGAGGATAAAGCTATGTAAAGCTAGGATCGGTGCAAAGTTAAAACGATCCCCTACATTGTTCCTTACTTTTACAAAACTATTACTTTCACTACTATCAGAGACACTGCTGCTACTTTAATTATCGATGTAATCACAAAAATCTGAATCCAAATTGGCTATAATATTATCAGCATATATATATGCTTCATAACTAATTATTTGTTTTCTGACTGGTGAGGTACTTAACAGAATTACACAACAAGTGTTTTTTTTTTATAAGAAATTCTCAAACTAAAATCTTGAATTGCGTTGTTGTATTAGACTAAATTTACAGAGCAATTTTTGGAAAACACTGTCAATTTTATAAAAGTTTTAAAGACTGTGGGTTAGTTTGTCAACAAATAATAAAATTAAGTTACAACACAATTGCTGGGAAAGTCGCAAAAATGCGTCTATGGCAGTCGACTTTAGAAAACACATAAATGCGTCTACGGAAGTGAAATGGTTAAAAGTGTTCAGAATGTCAAAGTTATCTTTAAAATCGGCAAAAAAAGAATTGATCACTTTTATCTGACACCATTTTTCAGTATTTCCTGTTTAGCATAGCAACAAATTGAAGCGGTTTTTTCTGAGGGTTGGTTACTTCTATCAGCTAAACTGACTTCAGATTCAGAATGGTCTCTCTTTGATCGTGACCAATATGTGAGTGCTAAACTTTGCATGCTTTATTGTGATAAAAAACTAAAGACACAATGAGACTGAAAGTTGTTGAGCAAAAGCTTTGTGTGTTCAAGCACAAAGATCTACCATTCTTGCAAAGATACCCATGTTGGGTTCATCAAAATACTAACAATGTAAAAGAAATTAGGCCTGCTTAAGAGTTGATATAATGGGTTACTGTAAAGTAATTTATTGAGTCTTTCTACTTGCTCCCTAATAATGAAATCACTTGAGTACAAGCAAATGAATGTATTTGTAGGCCATTTGTCAGATTTTTTGGATGATAAATTTTGCATTTTTAGGCAGAGTAGTGGTAATATTGCCTATACTTTGCATTTTTATTTTATTTTAACAATGCTTTTCAATTATGTCAAAGCATCAGACTGAATTAAACTAGAAACTACTATGTAGAAAGAATTAATACTTATTTTATTGTGTAGTTTTGACAAAAATGTAGAGCTTCTGAAGCCAAAAAACCGACTTTGATATGCAATAATAATAACTGCTTTTGCAACATGCAGTGTTCCTGTGGAGTTATCTCATCTTTCGTCAAATTGCATTAAAGTCTTCATGACATATTATAAACCAAAAAACTAATAAATCTGAAGACTATGGATTAGTTTTAGACCTAAGAACTTTGAATCGGAGTGATGTGCTAACAATTGTAACAATGAATTCTTTCGGGTATACTGTCAGTAAAAAAAAACCGATCAATACTACAGCAACAATGAAATAACTAATAGTTATTGATTTAGCCGGGTCATTATTAGTGCCACATTATTAGACACACTTCTACTGATCGTGTTCTAATATTGGTTTGTAAATGTCAAAAAATGTAAAAGTAGCGACACAAATAGAGGTGGGGTTTAAGCAAAGGTGGCATCGATTTAAAGGCTACAAGGTCAGTTGAGTACTTACCACTTATTACATCTAATTAAAGTTTCCATGAAAATACGTGTACATTTTGTTTATTCCAAATTAAGTAGTCTACTATTCCAGGCTATTGATATACAGATCTTCAAAATGAATCAAAACAGAAAGTGGTGTAATACTGTAATAAAATGTTTGAGTCGTGCCAGACCAGGCTCAGTCAAAACCAATCTTAGCCGAGCCGAGTCAAGTCCAGCCAAGTCGAGCGGATGCATTATAATGACATACATTGTATATGTGAGCAAACAATTAAATATATTGATTGTTTACTCAAGTATAACGTGTAAGCTTTGTCATGTCGATTAGCCGACATATGAGTAAAAATTGCATATAATATTATGAACGACAATAAAATAAACCTGGCACAATGAACTAAATTAGCAATTAGCAATGTCATACAGCAGTGGTGAAGAGTTTAGATATAACAGCTTTTTAATAGTGCTATAATTTGGATTAGCAAAATAAATATATTAATGCTGCACAATTGGCAAAAAATTGTTAGCTAGAAAATATTGGTGCTTCGCTTTAAATATAATGTATTTGGTAAAGCACACAAAAAGTTTACTTCAGAAGTAACACTAAAACTGAATTCGATTTTTCGATAACGGCAGCTTTCTGCCAAAAAGTAGGTAATTCCAATTAGTTGCTTATAGCTCAGGTATTGGACAATCTGCAAACAAATTAACCATTAAATTGGTAAAAATGATAAAAAAATGGTAAAAATTGAAAATGGTAAAAATTTAAATGGTAAAAATTGATCAAATTGGTAAAAAATTTGCATAAAGTCTTGCATGCATTGTTCAATTAAAACAAATTTTGTTCTAATTAAACAATGCATGCAAGACTTTATGCAAATTTTTTACCAATTTGGTCAAACATTAGTAAGAAACGCAAGGGATAATGAAAGTAACTTTATTAGTGATAAGAAAGGAAACACACGGCTGCCAATCAAAAATGACAAGTATAACAACAAGTGATTCGTCTGTTTCAAATGGCCATGGGCCATTCCCCTATAATATTTATGTTTCATAACCAAATTTTAATCATAACGACAGCCAAGTTTGTCGATCTGTTCAGAGCACTTGTGATCAAGAAAAACTTTTTGCTTTTATTGGGATTTAAACTTGTGACCCAATTTCACAATTCCTACTATGTACTACACTACCACCTGTGGTAATCAGCACCTTGCCATATTTTAGAATTATTGTGCATTTACTTAGGACATTTGACAATTTTGAATAGAATACCAAGCTGCCAGTGTACTATCAAATTTGAAAACAAAAATTATTTTGACGTTATCTTCTACTGACTTTGGACACTTTTTAATTCCCTTCACTACACAATACTGACGTCAAGATTTATATATAGGTGGAGTTTTATATACATATAGATAAATATGTCAAGCTGAAAGTCATACAGCAAGTTTTTGACTGGGTTTCCATTCTAATCAGTAGATTTTGAGAGGCTGTCTAATGTTTCAGTGCCCAGATTCTTGTCTTTTTCGCACTGAGACATAACAGCCCTGCTCCATTTCGGATGACTGAGTGTCATATTCTTGGAACCTTTGTAACCTGTAGAAAGTGAAATGAGAATATTATGTACTTTTCTGTCATCACTAACCTTTAGAAAAAATTTTCCTGATAAATATATAAGAGCTGTCAACTAAGTTGCTATTTGTGTTATTCTTCATATTTAAACTGTATTGTTAGTTATCAATTGTTTTTGACGGCTTGTATGATCTGAGAGTTAATTTTTTTTAAATTAGAATAAAAAAACTTCAGCGTGTTAAAAATTCTCAGTACAAAAACATGTAGAATGACATTGTTGCTACAGTTGCTACAGTTGATATCAACTATTCCACTCAAGTTGCAGTGTTACAAGTGTTTCTATTATGTTGGTTTCTTTCCAACTATAAAAATCGTAACTTTGTAGGTACATGATCAATCTTTTTATTTACATTCAAGTTTTATTAATTTGAATCTTAAAATATGCTAACACTCAGATTACTTCAAACAGTAAAAACAATTGCAAACAATGAACACACCAACATTTTCCGACAAAGATACTAAAGCTTTGAATAAATTGATCTTTAAAACCAGTTTATGGTTTGTATTAGGAAATTCATTCAACAAGTAAATTCTGATGGGTTATTTCTAAACGTTTATTGTTGCTACAAAAACTATGCAAGCCCAATTAACGCTAGATTTTCACATATCAAATGAAACACATATAAAATAGGTTCCGGGAAAGAAACGGAGCGTGAGAAGATAACTTATGCGTTGCTGGTTATGTATGAGTTATCATGATAGCCTGTATTTATAAATTTGATTAGGAAATAAGCTTATTATTGTAATTGTTTGTATATTCACGACTGAGTACCAAAGGCGTAGTAAATTACCATATACCCTCAGTAATTTACAATATTTGCTAGTTGATGCAATTGGCAGTCTTGCACTATGAATTGCTACTATATAAGCCCTTTGCACCCTTTTTGATGTTTTCCATAATAAAATTTGAACAAAATCAATTATAAGTTTAAACAAAAAAGTTGTTTGTAGCACTCTGCATTACTGATTATTATTGTGAAAGATAATTACCAACCTGGACTCAGATCCAAGTAGATTATGTCGTAAGAAATGGCTGGTTATTCCGATGTTTCTGCCGTCACTCAGCTACATAAAAACGAGAAAAACCGTTAGTAAATTTAAAAAAGCTTCAAATTAAAATAATTGAGCGTTGTTTTAATTTCACATTTATAATGTTTATCATTGTCTAAGTTTATTACAAGGTAATTTTGAAAATGTTTAAATTTCTTAAAATAAACCCCCTACTTGCAATCTTATAAAGCTCAACTGGTGGTGAAGTAAAATTTTCATATTTGCAGGAAACAAGTTAACTATTTACAATCAGTGGTTTCAATAAGAATACAACTACACTGATACCCGTATAGTAGAAAGACAACACAGGCTTGCTATACTGCTAGTATCTAAAACAAGCTAAAGATAACTGTCACTGTTGACCTTTTAGTTTTGCATCAATTGCCAGCAAACATTCAAAAAGGTAAATTAAGATGTTCCAGTATATTTTGAAGGCTAAAAAGAACACTAACTTTAGGATATGATCTGGCTTTAACTTCTCTATCATCTCCTTTGCAGTTTCCTGACAGAAGCAATCTGTGGTTGCTAGGGAGTCCGATATGTTCTGCATACTCAGGTGAAACTATTTCTGGTATTATGAGTTTTTTTGTGCAGACTCCAGCCACCTCTGACATATTTGAGCAAAAGGGTAGTAGAAATACAAATTCTAACGTAACAGAATAAGAACCAGCTTGAATATTTATGATTCATTTTATTTTTTATAAATATTTAAATTTCATTTATATTTTTACATCTTAAGTTTGAAATAGATTATATATCACGGTGATGGAAAATACAAAATTTTCCATCACTGTAAAACCTCAACAGAGAGCTAGCTGGAAAATTGTCTTAGAAACTATCGGTTCTGCCCAATGCATGGAAAACTCTATCTATTTTCTATCCAAGCGTATCCCTTAGCAGCCCAACACTCAAACACCAGTGCTATTCAGCCACATTCTAACATTTTAAAATAATCGTACACATAGTACAATGGTACATATAGTTACTCATTGTTTTCGATCAGCAAAGCTGACAATATCTAACGACCAACTATTTAGTTTGGTTTTAGGCAAAGTGTTAGTTAGTTTTATACAAAGTATTGATATTTTTACTGTTTGAGATTGTTTTTGATGTTTGAATTTGTCTGACTGCCACATAGTTTCAAAATACAAATTGCAAAACTTTATATTTGGTTAAGAATTTCTGAAAAGTTATGTGGGGAAATGAGGTCACTAGTCGCTATTATTGCTCTAGTTGATATCAGTTATTGTGCTCAAGTTGGTGTGTTACAGGTCTCTACTTTGTGGGTATCTTTACAACTATAAATACAATAATTAATTTTACCTTTTGTGATTTTTCTAATCAAGTTTTGTCAATTTTAAAGATAAAACATTCGGACTGTCAGATTAAAATTAGATTAAAACACCAAAAATATTGTAAATTATAGAAAACGTTTGATAAGTTTCTATAAAATCTGATAATATTTTAAGCAAGTCCATTTTTAATATAACATATTGTCTTTTAAAGTTCTGATTGCAAAACCAAAAATAGTAAATAGACTTTGGAAAGTTTTATTTCTGTTCTCATTTAGAAAGCGATAAAAAAATTTAAAGTTAATTTAATATAATATATATATAGTCTATAATTTGCTGTTGTAAGGAATAGTTTATGATCTCGCAAAGAGCTTGGCAAATCCATTAAATAGAAATAAATGTTGGTTTTATAAAAAACACAGCATTGAGTCAGTTTTTTTGCAAATCTACCTTGTCTCAAGCTAGGGGAGCTAGACAAAGGAATCAAAGAAAAACAAATTTCGCGCTCACTGAAATATTTCATGGTTGATGAAGGCAAACAGTTGATTAATTGCTAATACAATTTTTAGGAAGCACATAGAATATTTCCCCTTTTTGCATTATCTCACAATGCCTACAAAGTGGAGTTTTTGAAATTACGACAAAGTATGGTGTCGCCATACTTAATAAATTTGGTAAACAACGGAAAAACCTCAAACTGGCAACTTAAACTAGCTATACTTCATGGCAGCAGCGATGACTCATAACCATTTTTTTAAAATTTAATTCTGTGCTTTTTGAAAAAACTTATTTAGTGGGGGCATGACAGTTAAAATTTTATTCATCCTACAAACTCATAAGAGAGCAGACAATTTATTTATTACATTTACTATTCTTTTCATTTTTTAATCACATGGTCTTCCAAGCTCTTAACCCTAAAGAGTAGCTTAGACAAGATTTTTGTTGATTTAATCAGAGATTACCAGTTTGTTTTCATCATTTGCAATTGTTTTGTTTGTTTAGGTGATTTGACTGCAAGGATGATTAAATACTATATTTTAAAAAACATGATCTTGGTTACAACCCTCACAACATAAATACATGCAAAATGATGTCACTAGTTGCTATTGTCGATATAGTTGATACTAGTTCTTGCCTTCAAGTTGAGTTTCTGATCAGTCGGTCTTTTTGCAACAAAGGGCGTCATGATCAAACTTTTGTTTTCGATGAGCATTTTATTTCCAATCAAGTTCTGCTGATTATAATCTTGAAACATCCTGACAGTCAAATCCCAAAAAAACTTCAAAAGCAATCGCAAAAATAATAGACAAGTACTAATACTTACTGATAAATTCTAGAAAAGCTTTTATGCAACTTCATCTATGATTAAGTGTTAATTACCAATAGTTACAGCTTCAGATGTGTAACTGTCTGTTTAGCTATTCTAATGATTAGCGCAACCTGATGCTGTTAAGAAAGCTTTATAATTGTGCCATAACTTTTTACTCAAAACTCCAAAATCCTGTTTAAAGAACATAAGATTCAAATGACCATAGTTCTTGTTTTAGTAAAGATTGCCTGCAGCTATTTTACAATCAAAGCAGGAATATGTTGCCATTTAAACAGCTAAAATTCAGACAAACTTGACAATTTATAAACTTTAGTTCATTATTCATCATGGTAATTTAAAAAGCAGTAAATTAAAAATGTGATATTTTAGCTGTTTGAAAAAAACAAAATCTTCAACTGATCACTTATACTAATTTTTAATAAAATAGGAAATATTGACATGCATGATCATCTGCATTTAAGTATTTAACTGGCTTATAAAACAGCTCATGCACAAAAATAATCTGAAATAATTTTTTTTTTAAATATAAAACAAGCTTTATAACCGCCTAAAGTTATTAAAAGTTTCACAGAATGTCTCTTTAGTTGCTTTTTATTGTGCCTGGAAGTGTAAATTAATTAGCTTTGAAGAGTCTATAATGGGATGTTGATAAGTGATTATTACAAACCTGCTAATGTCTACAAGCTATAGAAAGTAGGTTTTAAGCGTTGAATTCAATGTGATGGTAATACCAATAAGAAAACATTAATTTGCAGTAATTTTACTTTGGATTTTGGGTGTTAGCTTCCACTTTTAGATTACCTTAATGAAACATCAGCTAGTGAAAGTAATAATTTAGACAAGTTGAATGAATAACTAGTCTTACTTTTTACGTGAACTAAGCAAACATCATTTAAGGTGCAGCTAAACATAGTCATATTCTTTCACTTTAGGAAAATGTTTAATTTTCTAAAAAAATGCTAAAAAATTATGAGCGATGATACTTGTGGTTTCTATCTATTCATATGTTTAACCATTAGTAAGCCAGGCATTATTTGGGGGCACTTTAATTTTTAAGCAGTTGGCCAACAGCACATGTAGATACTCATTACAAAAAGCTACAATGATTTCATAATATCCATGGGTGCATTCAAAGAAAGAGATTTTCTGTAATTCCTGCGAAGGTACATTTTTGAGTATCTAATCAGATGGATGCTTACTAGGCTGGTTCTCAGAAACTAAATAGAGTTTTAAATCCAAATACTTTTTGAGCTGGCGAAAGGCATGGAGCATTTGCATGTAGAATATGTACATAACCAGTAAAGAATGGAGAAGCGCATAGCGAATGGACACACAATGTCCGAGTAGAAACTCCAAATAACATTAATAGCTTTTGATAGGTAATGGTTTTAATTAAACTTCATTAATAAACTTCTGTTTGTGGTGATACATTTTTAGTTCAAACATACAGTTCAAGAAACAATCCAATTCTTCTAATTTTAAATTAAATATTTTTGCAAATACTGTTACTCGAAGTTTTTTGCCAGCTTCTTGGTAAAAGACGTCAGACAATATTTCAATATGAATGGTTTGTGTCTTTGCATCATACAGTTGCGCCGCAATACATCTTTGTTTGACATTCACCTAAGGCTTTGGAATGTAATAGTTGAATAATCACTTGTTTCTGCAAATAAATTTGCTTATGTGTATCAAATTTAACCAACTGAGTGGAAATCCTGATTACGTTAAACACCTCAGAGTTTTTATCGAGATGGCAAGATTTTACCCAGCTCTACTAAGTCAATAGGCAATATTACAGGAGAAAAAGTAATGTTTTCACCAACTGTGTAAATTTTCCCAGTGGTTTTACCATAAAGCATATATAACACTTTGAATTTCTCCTAGCAAGCAAATTGGTTACCAACCTCGTGGTTGGAGTGACTTGAACAGCAACTTTTGAGAAGTAAAATGAGTGGCAAAAATACA
Organism: Watersipora subatra; assembly: GCF_963576615.1. Lineage (NCBI taxonomy): Eukaryota > Metazoa > Bryozoa > Gymnolaemata > Cheilostomatida > Watersiporidae > Watersipora > Watersipora subatra. The sequence goes on from NC_088715.1 coordinate 27,080,194, forward strand.
AACTAGTTAAAATAAAGTTGTATTTTAACCATACAGAAATGAGTGCTGCGGCAAATTTTTTTTGGTGTAAATGAAAAAAAATGTAGCTGTTCCACAATAGTTTATCTCAAGAGTTTTGTAAACGGTAGGTAGAGATATATACATTTACTAGCTAAATACCCAGTGTGGCACAGGTATAGAATAGTTTCCTAATAGACATGAGTAACTTACCTAGAGAGCTATATCTTTTCTAAAATTCTTACTAAAACAACTCCCACCTTTTGAGCCAGCTTAACAATCGTTATGCGTAATACTCAACAGTTCTAGTTATTAGCCCCAAACAAACTCTCCAAGTGTGAGTATGTTAACCAATGTAATGAATATTTGCATAATGTATCTACCGTATTCAGTGCATCATAATAGTCAAGTTCGCTGCCTTTAGATCTGGAGATCCCATGATCAAATCCAATGTGTGCGAGTTTCTCTTTGCTAGATTTAATTTCCATGGCTGACCACAGGGTTTGTAAAAAGGCGAACACTTAGATTTATATGTATGAGATACATACGCGATACCTACTTATATACAATTAAACCAGTCATATGGTACAAAAAATAAACTTCTTTATAGATAAAGTGAGTTACAAAGCCTTCAGTATTTCCATCCATTTTCTGCAATAAACGATGTGCTGTTCATAAGGTATATAAACATATATACTTTAGAAATCAGTCACAAACTGTTAACAGTTAAAGCCGCCAGTCTGATGTCAGAGGTAATAAGAATCTGTGTAATTATTCCCAAGTATAGGAAAGTGATCGATTGGTGAAGTTGTTAAAGTGTTAACTGATGAAGAGAAATTTTGGGAGTTAGATTCCACACAGCGCAACATTTTCAACTTCCAGTCATGACTTTGAACAGATAATTGGACATGACAATTGTTGTAGTAAAAGTTTATAACAATGTGCTTTTTAGCCCATTTTGAGATGAGCGTATAGACAAATACATATAAGGATTTGACATGAATAACTTTGGAAATGCTTAATAAGGCTTAGCATTACAATGTGATTGATTGTCTATATCAGGGGTGGGCAAAGTTTCTTCTCAAAGAGCCAAGTTTCAAAGTTGCAAGATTTTTAGGAGCCGCATAACATTTTTATTACAATATAACATTTCATAATGATAATACAAACTTGGTAGTTGTCTTGAAATTAATTTTACTTATTAGAATACTTTTGCAACAACATTGAATAATATTGAAGTGAGCCTAAAGAGCTTTGTATAACTTAAAGCTTAGTGAGATTTATAGAATTGTTTATGGCTACTCATTATTTCTTGGTAATCTGGCTCTCTACTGCAACATGCTATTCTTAGGAGCTGACACAAGTGATCTTGAGTCAAAGTTGATCCCAACTTGCTGTTGATATTATTCATGTATGAAAATGCTGATTCACATATACATGTAGCAGCAAACACGGTGTACCACCATCTTACTAGTTATCTTCTAAAAGAGCGCATAGACCAGTACATATAAGGACTTGACATGAGTAACTTAAGAAATGCTCAATCAGGCTGAGTATTACACTGTAATCGATTGTCTCTATCATACATGGCCTCGTGTCATGTACATGTTTCTACACATAAAAGTTGATCAACTTCAGACACTGCCAAAATTTCAAAGCTTGACCATTGTTTAAATTAGTTCACATTAATATGGTTTTTTAACACTTTTGAAACAGTTTTCAAATTCGCAGAATGATTGCCACAGCTTATTGTGAGAGAGTCTTGTCATTCAAAAATTAGAAGCAATTCTTATTTATCTAATGTTGTATATACTACTGTATTTAATATACTAGGAAGCCAGGGACTATAACAGAAAGATTCAGTGCAGTCAAATTATTTATCCACTCACCACTGCCTTAAAATTGTACATAGAATTAACTACAGGACTTCAGGTCCATAGAAGGAAGTAAGAATTGTGTTTGCTCTGCTGCAAGGATTAGATCTTGTCTAACAGAAATGTAACAGGGTCTTGGTGGTACCATTGGATCAAACACTTGAGCTCTTTGAAGTCTAAAAATACTTTTAGTGAGTTTTCCAGCTGGAAACAACAAACTTAAATGAGAGATACGATCACAGGGCAAGATGCCATACATTTTTACAACATCTTACACAGTATATAAAATAATTATATCTGTTAGTGCCAATTTGTGTTTGCCAATTGTTCCCATTTGTTTAACAATATTTTTAAAAGACATTTAGTAGTCTATAAAACTTACCTATTGAATAGCAAAAATTCTGAAGATATTTTCTTGCCAAAACTCGGCGCCTCTTCGCAAATTATTGCATAAGCAGTTACTGTCCATTTCAATGTTCTTATTGTTTGCGACCTAAAAAATTAAATATGAATTGTTTTATCACTGAATAATGGCATGCATGGCAATTTAACAATGAGATGAAAAAAATAAAATACAGTATTGTGTTTATATGATATAAACTATGATATAACTTGAAATAGAATGGAATATAATAATATGACAAGTTGTGTGAATACATAATTCTGTAGGTATTTTCTTACAATTATGACAACTAAGCAAACCAATAAACTTTGTCAGAAAGAAAAATGTTGAAAATGTTGAATATCAAACGCTAAATTTGTCAAAACGTAAAAATATTTGTTTTTTATATAAAATATGGTGTTGCCAGAGAGAAACTGGCATCACTCTGAATAGTCAGAGTTAAAATAATCTGACTAACCTTTGGAAACAACTCCACCTTTAAGCACCCGTTGTTTCCAGGGCATTTTGGAGACAAAACAGCCATCTATTGTCAGGTTGTTGTATATGAGCCTTGTACTCAGGTGAGACTTTTTTGGTATTATATGCCAAGAAGTACAGGTTTCACTCATTTCTGACATTCTGGTACAACTGAGCAGCTTTAATATTAAAGCTAATAGGAAAGTTAACTCAACTCAAACGTTTAATTGTTATTAGACTGCTGATTTCATGAGTCGCAAAGTCAATCAAGTACGAATATTTCAAATCTGTGTTTAGTTTTGCGATTAGGAGGTTTATCAAATTTTAGCAAGCATAATGGAGAATTGCAAAGATTTTATACATAGAGGCTATAACATTTGTCCAATAAAAAACAGCATTATTCCATATGCCTTTTTTGTTGCCTAAATTTTTGTACAATTTTGTTCTAGAGATCACAAAGACTCAACTGCTTAAATAAATACTACATACAGAAAATTTTGTTAGTTGATGACTCTTCCACAGTTATAGTTCCATCTGTAGTTATAGAAGCAATCTCTAAGAATGACTTCAGTTGGTAACACATGTCTCCTATGGGATTAGCCCTGGCAACATATAGAGCCAATAATCAAGCAAGATATAACCTAATTGCAAGTTTTCATCTTTTGAGACCTGTTAACACAAACAAACTTCACGAATAAATTTTTGTTGATTTACTTGGCTCTGCTCTGTGGCTGAAAGGCAACCAAAATTTATGTTCAAAAAACTACGATTTGGCACAACTTGACTGTCATATCATTTTTAATATTATATTTAGATTGATAAAACAGTGACTGATGAATAGTTTTACAAATTACTGACAAAAAACCTGCTTTTTCTCTCACAAGTATATTGATCCAACTTTTAACACACCCTAACTTTCAATAATACATCCACACTTTCACCAAGTTCTCCATCATCTCTAACAACCATTACTTAGCTAAGTGCAATTAAACTATACAAATGATGGTTTAAGACCAGTTGTCGGAGTAAAGTAGTTGTAGAAGCCACCACAAACAAATAATCAGATGTTGCAATGCTCATAGGGTTGTCTCTGATAGCAAAACAAGGAGTATTTTAAGCAGTTCCTAGTTGTAACTATATTGACCTAGCTAAAATAATCTGGTCAGGCGCAAACAAACTCATATGCATCAGACTATGAAGCAATAATAATGTATTTCCGTTTACGTATTTGCTTGACAAAAAGTAACCCCTGCCATGGAAATAGAAAGTTTTGTTTTATATTTCAGCTACATTGAATTAGCCAGCAAGAGAACAATGCAAGAAACTGGATGGATAGGTAGGTACCTTTTTGCCTGCAATTTTTTCAGCCTGGCTTGTCTGAAGGAAACTAGAATTCCCGTGCTAATCGATCAGATCCCAACTTGTTAGAATAACTGGGCTCAAAGTTATTCTCTGTGCTTTATCTGCACACCTTACCAGCTCCTGCTAGGTGCTAGGCTGCAAGGCTTTCACTGGGAATAATGTTGAAGCTCTGCTGTAAAGAAACGTCAAACTGTTTTTTTACAAATTTCAAATCACGCTCTATTCCGGTCAAAAAAATGATCTCATACGATTTACTACTTGAGTTGGTGGCTTTGGATTTGATGAACTTTTTAAAAGAGTTGTTTATTGTGTGACTAACGAGTAGAACATTTTTTTGTTTTAACTAGCTATTAAATATTTGATGTTTGAATTTTTTCATAGCAGAAGAATTACATTTATTCTTTGATCGACAACACATGGTGCCTATTTAGAACGATTGGGATTCTAAAATTTAGCTAAGCACTTTAGCTCAGATAATGGTTCACTTCAACTACCTCATTAAAAGGTAAAAACTATGTAGACTATATGTAATTATTGAGGGGTGTTTGCACCAGAACAAGCTATTGAAGTGTTTCTTGTGCTGATAAAGTCTGTAAAAAATGCTATAAAAATGTTTGTTAAAACACCTTTATCATATTCCCCAACACAATATAGTGATAGAATACTGCATACTACACTGTACATTAGTGTTGTTCTACTTTTCATGGCAACATTGCAACACAGAACTGACCAATTATCTATGGCCATGTTGATAGTGCTGAAAAGCAAGCAAATGGAATAAATACCGATGTTGTATTTTGTTGGCTAAATTGATGAGCATTTTGTATATTCACAACTTAAATTAAATTGTTGTGAAGTCTTTACAAAAACCTATTTCAAATATTAAACAGATTAGAATTCATTCAAATCCCAACTCTCTCAGTGGAAAGCCTTTCCAACAACTCTTCCAGATGTAAGTACGCCTTTAGTTTAGTTGCATATAGCAAAGAGCTATCTTTTTTTGTAATACACAAAAGCAGCGTAAACAATAAGATTTAAAATTTGCAACAAACCAGTTTTAAAATAGCAGTAAGATTATCTGCATATGATCCAAAACATGAAAAAGGCGCTATCTTGTAAAATAGCAGTGCTTAGTCAAGTCATAGGGATAGAAAAAATATTTTAAGTTACAAATATACCTGGTGAACAACAGAAATGCTGGTAATATATTGCTCTTGAAACTGAGATTAAAATTGCTCCTGAATTTATTAACAGTCATGGAAAGTAAATAATTATTATGCATTTTTAAATTTTTGCATCAGCCAAAATATAGAAAGCTATGATTAGCTTCTAAGTTACATGTAGTTCTTACGAACTAAATTATGATTTAGTAAGACTTTTTATTTCCATTATTGGAGAAGGCCTCAAATATTTATAATGATACTGTAATGGTAAAACCACATTTCTTTCAATCAATATCAATAAGAGACAATATTTCATCATTGTCTTTTAAACAGTGAAGTCTGATCGGGCTTGATCTAAAAACAGTATTTGACCTTCAGCCGCTGATCTATTGCGTTAGTAACTTGCCACAAGTAAATTTGAACATCTCAGGTTTTGAAATGCTTTGACAAATGTATGCAATATATCATTTACACTTTGGAATGCAAGGGTTGTTTTATACTCTTTATGGCAAAGATAAGTATTTTCTATGGTGGTTCTGAGATGCTACTCAGATTCAGAGAATGTTTGGTGTCATTTTTTACTTAGTTTAAAGTAACATCGTTAAAAACCAAAACTAAATGGGAAATGTCCAAGTGCCAGATTTATGCGTACCTTTAGATATAAAGTGAATGAGTTAGGAAAAACGTATTAAACAAAACATTTAGCAGTGTTCTGTGTTTTGACCATGAAGTTTTACAAGGATGATAATTTATTCTATTAACTTTTGTTTACCAGCCTTGAGAATAAAAGCAAAACATTGGTTTTCACTGCTTATAGAAAATGACTATTTCAGACATTAACAGGTACTATGTTCTAACAATCAGCAATTCAGCCTCAGCTTTGACAATTAACTTGGATTAATGTACGCTAGAGGCCTGGCTGAACACATCAACGATATGCATGCCAAATAGCCATTTAGCTATTTAACTAGCATTTAATTTAGCTAGCTAGCTATACTAGCTATTTAATATAGCTAATTAGCTATTTAATTATACTTTGGCAGTCTCAAGTAAAACCAGATGGTGTCAGGCACAAAAACTATACAATGTATGTGTCAATATTATGCAGTACAAAAAGTTGTTTAAAAAATGCAGGTTTTAAAGCTTTTGTCTACAAAGCTGAGAGTTGTTAGTGTTAATACTGGAAAAAGCAGTCTTTTTTCTTAACTTTCAATAATGGCTTCCTATTGACAAACCAATGTAGTTCTTATTGGCTTATCACATGATTCGTCATAGCAAAAGTTATAGCTAAACGCATCAAGGCTTATGAACAAGTCATCGTGTTGAAAAATTAAGTGGCTGACATAGACTGACCTTATTAGTGCTAAGCTCTTGATGCACTTGCTGAATTTTATTAATATATTTAGGTATTTCCCTTATATTTATTATTGTATATAGATCCTTATAAATATGTGATATCAGAGAAATTTGTGTAGAGATTCTATTTGTGTTACTATACTTTATAACAAGAACCAAAACATTATATATTAAAGATAAAAACAGGAAGTGACAAACAGTACTCTAATTTTATGATTTACATTAAACTAGATAAACTAACTCTAACATAGGTAATCAGTAAAATTACTTTCTTAAGTTTTTTTATGAAACCTTGTAAACTATAATGGTAGCTGTCATAGAAAGTAACACAAATAATAATAGAACATAATAGTAATAGAACACAAAGTAGTTTATTCACATTGTTCAAAGGACTATCAACAAAACCGTTTTCATTGTCGTTCAAAAGTCTACATATTTGCACACGATCGGTTACATTGAAAGAAATTGAACCTAGATCTTTATAATTAACTATTTCAATCAATCAGAGTTGCCTGTTGTGTTGGATTTATCCCTTTCAGTGTAGCCCAAACCAATGGTCCTTGACTGTGCTTTGTCTACACAAATGACGAGAGACTTCATGTCAATTGGTGTATGGAGGCCTAAACATCAGCATACCACTTGTAACATAAGACTCGCTTATGGATCTTTATGTTATTAGCAAGTGGACAGAAATTTGTACTCCGTGCCAAAACACCTTGCTACTATTTTTTTATAAAATGGCTAAAATGACTTGCAACTTTTTATGGTGTATCTATTTATTCTATAATATTCCTAACGCGCTTGATATAACTGGCTATTGTTCAAGAGATCATTGAATAATGAGCATAATCCTGGCACTAGACATGACACGGATGTTGGCGCTAAACTTGCACCCTTGTATAATTGCAATAACTAGGTGCCCAACATATTGTTTATAGCAATGCCACTTAAGATGCGCTATTCAAGTGATAGTGTGTTTTCTCCTTTCGTCGTGAGCTTTTTTAAGCCGTTATGTTACTGCAATATACTGACGTCATCGAGAAGGAAGTCTGAGTACCCCATAGTCTTCTGAACAATTTCACTGCAATCAAATTTTGTTAATTTTAATTTTGAAACACCCTAGCAGTCAGATGACCTACAAACATACCAAATATCAGATGTCATACTTGTGTCTGTTCTCTTGAAAACTGCTCGTGAGGCTTCCCCTTTGCTAGTCTCAAATTATCAGACAAGTCAATTTGTTTTAGGTGAGTACTTTTTGTTTTTTTTCTTCACCTGTAATGTATATATGCAATAAAAGACATAATTGCACACAAATATGCAAGCACACACACACACACGCACACACACACGCACACACGCACACACGCACACACGCACACACGCACACACGCACACACGCACACACGCACACACGCACACACGCAAACGCACATGCATACACACACGCACACGCACACACACACACACACATACACCCACACAAACATACACACAAGCTTGCACACAAACGCAATCAAGCCCGTATCCATGCATACACACGCTTGCACGCACACACACTAACACACAATCACCTCGCACCCAGACACGCACCTGCATACGCATACACATCCACATTCATCAAAATTCATCACAGTTGATTCACATTCATCTAGTCACACTCATGTGATTGCATACTTGTGATTGCACACACATACTTTTATAATGACATACTAAAAATTAATAATACAGGAGTATAAAGTGTAACGATGTGTTATGTTTACGGTTCACAGCTAAACTCTTAATGAAGTCATAATTAGTTGTTCTCATAAGTAATTAACTTGAAAAACATTTTTAATTTGCTTTTATGCCTCACATCGCAACAAAAGCTCTTTAAATGGTTTCAAACCTTTTCGTTACCTGTTATTTATAAAGTGGCTGACACCATTCGTGGTGATATTAAAAGCTTGTTTACTTTACGTAAGACAGAGTGAAAACGAAAAATTGTGCACCTTAATATATCAAATAGAATTGGTGCATTTTTTTGGAAAAAAATTAATTTCAATTCGGCAAGTTTCTGTTTGTTTAAATACCTTCCTTGGTTTAAGAAAAAGCTCCATAAAATTTTCTAATGAAAGTTTTTTCATATTTTAAAGACTTTGAAATTTGATGAAAATTAAACTGTGCATGCCCGTGTTTTCAATATGTTCTAAACTACATGTAGGTGTATGTAATGTGTAGAAATGTGGATCATTTGTTAGTTTACTGAGCAATAAGTTCAATGAGCCAAAGTTAATCTCATGTGCTGGAGATTGCTAAGCTTTTCACCAACAATTACTTTATTCAAAAATTTTAATTTTTAGTGGTTAAAATTTTCCTAGTAAACCAGGCAACTTTCTCTACAAGCAACTTCCAAAGCAAGTAATTCTGTTTAACAAACTTTTTAAATGTTTAAAAATATTTTATGTTAAAATGCATTTTGTTTTTTGGTCAGAAATTTGCTGGCTCAAACAAAATGCATCATAAATATAACTTCAATGGGAAGCTTTTTAATGTTTATGGTGTCTGAAGTGTGCTGTAACTTGAGTCTGATGTACTAAATGTATATGCCATTCTACACGAAATATTTGTCATGTTTTTAAATAGATGTATGTGTGTGTGTGTGTGTGTGTGTGTGTGTGTGTGTGTGTGTGTGTGTGTGTGTGTGTGTGTGTGTGTGTGTGTGTGTGTGTGTGTGTGTGTGTGTGTGTGTGTGTGTGTGTGTGTGTGTGTGTGTGTGTGTGTGTGTGTGTGTGTGTGAACTTGTAAATGCATGCAATTGGGGACTCACACCAGAATTTAACAGACAAATTGGGGAGGTTCGGAAATTGGGGACGTCCCCAATCTTTTAAACCCTTTTTTCTTATAAAAAACTAAAAAATATATAGTTTAATCCAACTCCCGACAAAATCTGAGCACTGTCCCCAATTACCTGCATTTGTACGAGAACATCTGTGAGTGTGGGTGTGTGTAAAAATATGTAAGTCCCCATTAAGTTTGTTAAATTCTTACACACATTTGACCTGTTTCCATTTGTGAGTAGGCAAATATTTTCGGAGTTTTCTTCTCATAGAAACTTTTTACCTAACAATTCAAAAGATTTGTTTGAATTCATTACGTACATTTCTTACATAAGTTATAGCTGCATAAAATCTCAGGTTAATTTCACATAGTCTTAAGCATAAGATCTCTGCACATGTACTTTATTGACTTCAAATCTTGATCCATTGTATGTCTTTGCAAGAACTTTACTACATCATCCTTCCTTGATATTTTTAGACTGAATAAAATATTAAAATAAAACATGTAGCCTCCAATGCTTTCTCTAACTCGTTTACATTTTTCCTATATCTATGAATAATAATGGTCAAAATTCTGATTTAAAATATATTTTAAAAGTTAACTTGAATGTCTGACAATTTTGGTTCAAAACATTTAAAACAAACATTATTAAACCAATTTCAAGTGTCTCTGCAAATTTGTAATCTGAGATCTGTATGTTGTTAAAATTCAATGAAATTTTCTGTTTTTTCTTTCTCAGACCAACGGTCCATCATTGAACTTTTTTACTATGTAGTATTCTTTCATCAGCTCCACTAAAAAACTTGCGTTGCTGTTTGACAAGGTAGTATATCTTTAGAGAATGAAACAGCTAGATGGAAAATTCTGCCATACATTTATCGCTCCTCATTGAAAATACTTATAGTTGTTTTAGAAAATATATATATTTCATCAAGTTTATATTGAGTATGTTAACAATACCAATCTTTTATCTAAAGCTTGATTGTAATTTAACTCCTATGTCCCTAGTCTTGCTTTTCATGTATGGCTTGAAAACAATGGAATTATACAAGTTTTTAGTTTAATCAATTGCGGTTATCAATGTGTAAAACTAAGCAGCAGTGTCAACATTTAATGAATATATTTAATTCTTTTTGGCTTTTGGATTTTTGAAAAAGTGCTTGTCATCACCTCACCTGTTCTTTTTACTTTTGTTTATAATAGTTAACTCATGCTGACGCAATGTAAATATGTTGATAACTGGCATTGCTAGCAGTATAAAATGAGATACGGCAACAAAATTAATTCAGTAACGTAATTAAATTTGTTGTCTGTTTATGTCAATCGCTAATGGCCTAACGCTGAGTTATCCTTTGTACATCATACATGTGTATCATCATTAATAGTTCCTAAAAGTAAATTAAAAAAGTGTCATAATATGTATATTTATTACTCAACAAAGATTTCATAGGCAACTATAGAACTTTTGAACTGAGTTTGAAGTAGAAATGAAGTCATGCATAACTTTTAATAGCATAATTGTGAAAGTGTGCACATGAGATTGCACATGAAATTGTCCACCAAGCACATGAAATTGGCAAAACATTAGGTATACAAAAAGGCAAAGTGTTTTTGCATACTCACAAACAATAAAAATATTTTTTGGGGTGTTAAATGGGTGTGAAATACTGACCGCAAATAATCGTCAACATGAATGATTTTTTTAATGTTTATTTTTACTTCGTTCATGGGAATGCAACAGATTAAAATTTTTTTAATTTTATTGTAGTATTCATCATATATAATTTTAGCTGGATTTCAGTAGTGTATATATGTAAGAGCCTAATACGGTTCAGTGAATGCATGAAACTTTGTTTGTTATACGATACAAAGCCAAATGCGCTTAGCTAACGTCTCAGCAAATAAGCAATGCATACTGAAAATCTATATATAAATATCAGTGTCTTTTTGTCTTTTATTGTATGTTCATTTATAATAAGTATGCATTGTTTTAACATAACAATGCATAACTTACATGACTCTCATAAGCTTGATTGATATGATAAGCAAGAATATTACAATCAGTTAGAGAGAGCTGTAGTAGAACTGAAACAGGCACAGTATAAATTACACAAATATATAAAAAGTACACAGAAATAAATGCAGTACGCAGAAATAAAAAAAAACACCTTCATTTGAAACCGTCATTTTTATTACCCGTGCAAAATCGGGCAATCTGCTTGTTTTATATAAAGCAAGAGAGGCTGCTACCTATTTGTTAAAATTCACAACAATAAAAAATCTAAAGAAGTTAGACCAATATAAAGAAAAACATTTTTTATAATTAAAACACAAAATGAAATCAAAACTTTTGTTGATCACCAAAAAATACCAAATAGTAGATCCCTGGTCAAAGATTTTCAAAATCACACTGGCAAAACTGCTAGCAATTTCTTGTTAACTGTTTTTTTAATTATTCTTGACAAAGTTATTACTTGCGCTGTTTTAATTAAAAAAGTTTACAGGTAAATGTTTGTTATTTTGCTATTTTTAATTTTGTTCCAAAAACTTTGCAATTATTTTTTATAGATTGCATTGTAACAAACTAATTTTAGATATCAATAGCGATAGGGCAATAAATTAATTATGGTGCTGTTGTTATTGCGATTCCTAATTTGAAGTAAACAGTTTTATGAGAATTATTCTATAGCGGGCCATTGACTACTTCTGTTGGAAAGCTTACCTACAGTTTTAATGTTTGAAAAACCGACTCATTTAACTTTTTGTTGGTCATAGTTGCTTGTTTTTCTAATAGTTACTTTAAAAAACTCTCACAGCATTGGTAAAATTTTCGTGCTATTTGAGATTTGTTTGCCAACATATTATCGCTTCTCAATCTTTGCCTGTCATACCTTGAGCCTGTAGTGTCTTGCTTATGATTATGTAACATCACAGAACCACAGTTAAATATAGAGAACAAAGAAACTTATTCAGTACTGCTGGTCATCTGTAATAACAAGATTATAACATTGGATGCTTTACACACCAAATCAAAGACAAATAAGATGTTTACTTCCATAAAATTTGTGCTATACAATTTACAAATATTCAATGAGTTTATTATTTTCCATTTACTCCGTTCTATAATATTCTATTGGCACAAGGCTTTATTGTTAATTAAAAACCAAGCAGATGCAGTGAGTGAGACATGTTTTTAATAAAATAGTAGCTTGTAAATTTCACAGACACTGCAAATAATTTGTCAATAATTTACCTAGGCGCGAGATTTTGAACTTCATTTGCAATATCACCCAGTTAGCCTCAAACAGAACAAATTGTATTTGTTTTGTATTAATGATACTCATGTTCACATTCACTTTAAATCGTATTGTTTTTACTATGCCAATCTTTTTAAGAAAATGCGTACTTATTTGCCAATATAAGTAGCTTTCAAAATGCATCAAATTACTGCTCAGGCGCCAAAGAGTAATGTTATATGTTTTAAATAGAAAAAATAAAGTGAACCACCTGTAATAATCAAGCCGGATCATATTTTCAAAATATTACATCTGAATTGATGTTGCACACAAAGATTACTGTTAACATAAACTATACAGACATAGATCAATGTTGTCAAATATTTCCCATGGAAACATCCTATTTGACATTCGCAAGAATTTTTTATAGATTGCAGTGTAGCAAACTAATTTTAGATATCAATAGTGCAATAATTTACTTATTGTTCTATTGTTATTGTGATTGCTAATTTGAACTAATCAGTTTTATGAGAATTATTTTATAACTGGTCATTGACAACTTTGGTTGTAAATTTTATCTACAATTTCAATGTTTGGAAAACCCATCTAATTGTACTTTGTGTTACTGATAGTTGCTCTTTTTTTCCATAATTACTTTGAAAAAGTCTCACGGCATTAGTGAATATTTGATGCTGTTTGCGATTTGTCTGACCCAACATGTTATCGCTTCTCAATCTTTGCCTGTCATACCTTGAGCCTGTAGTGTCTTGCTTATGATTATGTAATATCGAAGAATCAGGAGTTAAATCTGGAGAACAAAGAAACTTATTCAGTACTGATGGTCATATACAATAACAAGATTATAACGTTTGATGCTTTATACACCAATCAAAGACAAATCAAATGTTTACTCTCATAAAGTTTGCTCTTGCTAGCATATACAATTTACAAATATTTGATGAATTTAGTATTTTCTATCTACTTTGCTCTACAGTATTCTATTCTGCGCAAAGCTTTATGGTTAGCTAAAATGCAAGCAGACTCAGCAAGTGAGACATGTTGTAAATGCTATGGTGGCTTCAAAATCCCCAGACACTGCAAATAGTTTTTAAGAATCTACCCAGGTGCCAGGTTTTAAACTTTATTTGCAACATCACCTAGCTAGCCTCAAACAGGAAATATTACATTTGTTTTGGATTAATGATAGTCGTGCTCACGTTCATTTCAGATCACATGATCTTCACTAAGCCCATTTTTTAAGGAAATGCGTACATATTTGCCTATCTAAACAGCTTTCGCAGTGCATCAAATCACTGCATAGTTTCTGAAGAGTTATCACATGCATCTTAAATAGAAAAATTAACATGAACAAAAGCTAACAATCAAGACAAATCATATTTTTAAAATATTTCATCTAAATTGATGTTGTTCCCATAGACTACTATTATCATACGCTATACTGACATAGGGCAATATTGTCAAATGATTTATTTGATAACATTATGAAAAACAAAACGTAATATGGAACACAAATTAATTCTTTAATTGGACTCTCGAATTTACAAAGAGTTGAACAGTTACATTTTAAAACAAATATGAAGGGTATTTCTTATAAAACCTTTTTCAATTTCTCAAGAGAAATTTAGTATTTTGACAATTTTAATGCAATTTAACCATGAGCAACTTATACCAGAAGAAAATTATGATAGTCAATAGAATTATATCACCCTAACTATAGAAGGTTTGAAGTCATGTATTTACTGATTTGCTTTAGTTTTTAATTTAAATTGCAATTGGAAAAAATCTTTTAAATCCAAAATGCATGATTCTCAAAGTTGATTGCTGGAATATCACACTTTCAAAGTTTTTTTCTTTTGCATCACATTAGATAGTTCGGTTGATGTACCGGCTTGCACAGCAAGAACTTTAATAGTGAGTGATTATTGCAAAGTTGTTTTCTAGTGTCGTTGTTTTTGTAATAATTTTTGTTTAATATCCGTCGTTTTGGTATACTTTCAGTGTTGGTAGAGAATCTCCTGAACCAAGTAAATATTATTACTTTCCACTTATTTTCTGCTAAACATTAAGCAGCAAGGGTCCAGGTAATCATGATGCAACATCAAACAGCAACAAGATCTATTAATAGAACAAAGGAAATTATGCAATACGGTTACTTGCAGGCAATAATAAGATCATATGGTTTGCGACTTTCACACAGCCTCTCATCCAGAGAAGAAATTTTTTCTTTAAAGATATGCTCTCCATAACATACTACACTTAAAAATATTTAACGGTTTTAATTACAATGCTAATTTTATATGAAGCAAGAGAGGCTGATAATTGCTTATAAAATTCACAATAATAAAAAGTCTGCAGGAATGATACCAATTTGCAAAAATATTTCTGATAATTTAAACACGAAGTTAAACAAAAACTTGTGTTGAGCACCAATAATTACCAACTGGTAGATCCCTTGTTGAAAATTCGCACAAGCACACTTGCAAAATTGCCTGAAGATCCTTGTCAACTGTTTGTTATTACTGCTGACAAAGTTATTACTTTTGGTCTTTTACTCAAGGAAGGTCACAAGCCAAAACTCTTGTTTTGTCATTTTGTAATTTTGTTTGAAAAACTACACAAGTCTTTTTAGAAATTGCATTGTAACAAAATAATTTTAGATATCAATAGCAATAGTGCAATAACCTACTTATTGTTCTATTGTGATTGCTAATTTGAATTAAACATTTTTTTTAGAATTATTCTATAGCTGGCCATTTACTACCTTTGTTGGAAAGCTTACCTATAGTTTTAAAGATTGGAAAACTCATCTCACTTTACTTTGCGTAGCTCATACATGTATATAGCCACCCCTTTTTATTAATAATTGCTTTGAAAAACTCTCACAGCATTAATAAACTTTCTGCTCTGTTTGAGAGTTTTCTGAGCCAACATGTTTATGACTGTTGAAACTTTGCCTGTCATATATTGAACGTGTCTTGTTCTGCTTATGATTATGTAATATTGAAGAAGGATCAATTAAACTTAGGGAACAAAGAGACTTATTCAATACTGCAATCAGTAAAGTTCAGCGCTGCTCACGCTCAATGACAAGATTATAACATTTTCTGCTTGTACACTAAATCAAAGACAAATAAGATCCTAAACTCTTATAAAGTTTGTGCTCAATAGCATAGACGCTTTACAAATATTAAATGAACTTAGCATTTTCTGTCTAAGCAGTTCTATAATATTCTATTCTGTGCGCGGCTTTATGGTTAGCTAAAAACCAAGCAGATTCAGTTAGTGAGACATGTTGTTAATGAAATGGTAGCTTGTAAATCTCACAGACACTGCAAATAATTTGTCGAAAATCTACCTAGGCACAAGATTTTAAACTTTATTTGCAACATCTGATGGTCATGCTCACTTTTATTTTATATCACATGGTTTCCACTATGCCCATTTTTTTAAAGACATGCGTACATATTTGCCAATCTAAACAGCTTTCACAATTCATCAACTTACTGCACAGTTGCCAAAGAATTATGCCATGCGTTTTGAATCGAAAAAGTAAAGTGAACAACAGTTAGCGGTAAAGAGGAATCACCTTTTCAAAATATTTCATATTATTGGATGTTGCTCACATAGATGATTATTATCATAAACAATACTGACTTAGTAAAATATTGCCGAAGGTTTCACGTTGAAATGTTATACTTAAAAATTTATTAAATACTTAAAGAATTTGATAGTTACTGTCTATTTTTATTTTTAAAAACTTCAATATGAATTAAAAGCCAAACAGGCATAGCAAGTGAAATGTGTTTGACAGGTTGTATTTTGTTTCACAGATTCTGAAGATAAATAATTCTGGCAAATACCTACTTAGCGGACAGCAAATCACCTTTAGTTGCAAAATTGTCTTTTAGCTGTACACAAATTATATTATATTTGTATTGCATTAGTGTTGTTGTCTTGTGTATCTGTGCCAATTATAGGCTCAATAGTTTCTATCATGCAAATATTTGAAAGAAAATAAATATTTTTTAATACACCTAATAATTTCCGTACAAGAATTGGTAAAAATCCCAAACTAATAGGTTCAATGTCATACACACCCATGATAATAATTCCAAAACCGAAATGAGGATATATTATCGCAATGCTATTTCTATTATTTGGTTAAACTAATGTTTGCAAAATTAATCGTTGAAACAACAAACACACCTCCAATTTCTCAATGTTTCATGAATTTTTTATGGATGAAAGTATACTTAATTTATTCATTAATATTCTAAAAGTAATGGTTGTATTTTAATTAATGGTTTTGATAATATTCGTAGTTATTGAAACAGCATTGAGAAATTTTATGACTGTATGAACAGTTATGATATTTGCTTTATGTCTTTAAACCAATGGCCATACAAGCAAATGTTCATGCACTGATATTTTTACCATCAATTTGGGAACATCTTATTACAAATGTTTTGAGATTGGTGGCGACTAATTGTGCTCTTATAATCATTGTGTAATGTTCCAAACTAATGGTTGTAATATAATAAGTATTTGTTGTGGTATTCATCTTTCCAAATTAGAGATATTTTATTCTTTGTCATCAAATGTAACAACAAACTGAAGGAAACTTTTTGTAACATCCTTGATATGAATTAATACTATTTATGCACCAGTATATTTTGACAATTATTTCAAACCAATGGTTAAAAGATCATGCAAACTCGTGGTTATATTTGAAGCCTCAAATTAGCAACAACATAGCACAATGGCGTTGAGATGCTATATCACTCAAACTGCTTTTGTAATAATTGCTCAATATCCCCAAGCAAATGGTTAAAAAATCATACAAGCTTTGTGGAGATAATGAAGCGAGCAATAGGGACATTTTATTACAGATACTTTGAGCTGTTGTACGACTGTGAGCGGAGTTGCATATTGGCCAACTTCCCAGAATAGTTACATAATTATAAAAACTGGTGATGGTATTTTAGCATCTATTTGGGGACATCTTGTCACAATAGCTATGAGATGCTTGATCACTGTGTGTAGATTGGTAATAATTGATCAATGTTTCAAACTAATAAAAGCAAAATCATTCACAGTTGCAATATTAGTTTTAGCACAAAATTGGTGAAGTCTTCTCACACATTCGCTTTAAGATGGTTGGCGAATAAGTGTGCACTTACAATTATAGATCAATTTTTTCAAGCTAATGGTTCAAATATAACTAAAACTTCCTGTGATATTTGTGCTATTAAATTAGAGAGATTTTCCCACAGCCAAGATGCTTTGAAATGATTAGTGACTGTAAGTGAACTTACAAAAAATTGTAGTCATATGCATATGTGATAATAGTTCTGTGATCAAATTGAGACATCTTGGCATGATGAATTTACATGGCTTAAAACTGCACATTATTTGATCATAATTGGTTAATGCGACCATACAAATGTTTAAAATAGCGTAAACATGTCTGAGATATTTGGCTGTCAAATAACGGCCATCTTACAGCAACGGTTTTTTGATTGTTCATGACTGTGATTTCACACATAATAATTGTTCTATGTCCCCAAATATATGGTTAAAATATCATACACACCTGTGAGAATAATTTTACCATCAAATTGGGGACATATTGTTGCAATGGTGTTGACATATTCTATGACTGACTGAGTTATTGTGTTGTAATTGGTCAATGTACTCAGGAAACTGCTTAAGAAGCATATTTATTGATATTGATATTTTGGCATTAAATTTGGAACATTGAGCAGCAATGGTATTAGGAATGATGATGACTGTGATTTCAAATAAAATAATTAGTCAATGTCCCCAAATCAATGGTTAAAATATCATACACACCTGTGAGAATAATTTTACCATCAAATTGGGGACATATTGTTGCAATGGTGTTGACATTGTCTATGACTGACTGTGTTCTTCTGTTTTAATTGGTCAATGTGCTCAAAAAACTTCTTAAAAAGCACATTCATTGGAGTTGATATTTTGGCATTAAATTTGGAACATCGAGCAGCAATGGTATTAGGAATGATGATGACTGTGATTTCAAATAAAATAATCAGTCAATGTCCCCAAATCAATGGTTAAAATATCATACACACCTGTGAGAATAATTTTACCATCAAATTGGGGACATATTGTTGCAATGGTGTTGACATATTCTATGACTGACTGAGTTATTGTGTTGTAATTGGTCAATGTGCTCAGGAAACTGCTTAAGAAGCATATTTATTGGGATTGATATTTTGGCATTAAATTTGGAACATTGAGCAGCAATGGTATTAGGAATGATGATGACTGTGATTTCAAATAAAATAATTAGTCAATGTCCCCAAATCAATGGTTAAAATATCATACACACCTGTGAGAATAATTTTACCATCAAATTGGGGACATATTGTTGCAATGGTGTTGACATTGTCTATGACTGACTGTGTTCTTCTGTTTTAATTGGTCAATGTGCTCAAAAAACTTCTTAAAAAGCACATTCATTGGAGTTGATATTTTGGCATTAAATTTGGAACATCGAGCAGCAATGGTATTAGGAATGATGATGACTGTGATTTCAAATAAAATAATCAGTCAATGTCCCCAAATCAATGGTTAAAATATCATACACACCTGTGAGAATAATTTTACCATCAAATTGGGGACATATTGTTGCAATGGTGTTGACATATTCTATGACTGACTGAGTTATTGTGTTGTAATTGGTCAATGTGCTCAGGAAACTGCTTAAGAAGTATATTTATTGTGATTGATATTTTGGCATTAAATTTGGAACATTGAGCAGCAATGGTATTAGGAATGATGATGACTGTGATTTCAAATAAAATAATTAGTCAATGTCCCCAAATCAATGGTTAAAATATCATACACACCTGTGAGAATAATTTTACCATCAAATTGGGGACATATTGTTGCAATGGTGTTGACATTGTCTATGACTGACTGTGTTCTTCTGTTTTAATTGGTCAATGTGCTCAAAAAACTTCTTAAAAAGCACATTCATTGGAGTTGATATTTTGGCATTAAATTTGGAACATCGAGCAGCAATGGTATTAGGAAT